>NC_044303.2:132832265-133488800 GCF_007474595.2 Lynx canadensis | reverse complement strand
CCAAATAAAAATATTTAAAAAAACTTTAAAAAATTAACTATATATATCTAATATATAGTATATGTATATGTTTTTAGTATATGTGATATGGGGGTACACAGACCATCCACAGAAATCTATTGTCTACTGCACAGACACTCCAGAAAAGAGAATACAGAAATGGCCAATAAGACTATTAAAGATGCTCAACAACATCTAGTAGCCATGGAAATGCAAATTCAAGCTATGATGAGACACCATTACCTACCCAGCAGAGTGGAGAAAATTAAAATAAACCAATTGGTAACACCTGACAATCCCCCAAATTAGTGAGGTGGGGAGTTTCTGGAACTGATATTGCTGGTGAGAACGTCACTGGGTAGAGAACTACACAGGGAATTGTCCATTATGAGTCCAATGAACATATACACACTCTATGACCCAGCAATTCCACTCCTAGATGTATCCCCCAAACCATTGCACACATGTATATGAAAGAACATCTGTAAACCTAACAGAAACCCATGGGGGAGGGGAAGGAAAAAAAAAAAGAGGTTAGAGTGGGAGAGAGCCAAACCATAAGAGACTCTTAAAAACTGAGAACAAACTGAGGGTTGATGGGGGGGTGGGAGGGAGGGGAGGGTGGGTGATGGGTATTGAGGAGGGCACCTTTTGGGATGAGCACTGGGTGTTGTATGGAAACCAATCTGACAATAAATTTTATATGTTGAAAGAAAACTAAATAAACTAATTTATTCAAAGAAAAAAAAAGAACATCTGTAAGGATATTCATAGGGGTATATTCATAGCAGCCAAAATCAATCCACATGTTCATCAACAATACAACATGTTCATCAACAACACAGTGAATAAACTGTGAGGTTTTTTTTTTTTTCCACAAAATTGAGTACTATAGAATGAAATGAAAGGAAAAGGAAGGAAAAAGAATAACACGACTAGCAATAACATTCATAACTCTAACAGACATAATGTTGAACAATGAAACCAGATTCCCAAAAATTATATACCTTATAAAGCCATTGAACATGGGCAAAACTCACCTGTGCTTATAGAAATCAGAAGGGCAGTTACCTTTGACAACAGGGTGACCCAGACATGGCACAAGTTGCTGCTAACATAGTAGCCTTGATCTGGGTTGTGACTTTACCTCGTAAGAATTCAGGCTATACACTTAACGCTTGGGTACTTTGTTGTACGGACGTTATACTTCAGCAACAATATTTACAAAATAATAGTAAAAATCAGATTTATGTTCATTGTTAAAATGCAAATGTCTCAGGAATTTGGGGAGATGGCGGCACAGGAAGACACTGGACTCACCTCCTCCTGCCCGTCACTTAGATTCCACCCACATCTGCCTAAATAACCCAGAAAACCGCCAGAAGACTAGCAGAACGGACTCTCAGGAGCCAAGCATAGATGAGAGACCCACGGAAGAGGGTAGGAAGGGTGGAGAGGTGGTGTGCGCTACACGGACTGGTGGGAGGGAGCGGGGTGGTGGAAGGGCGGCCCGCCCTGCAAGGCAGAGCCCCCAGAGTCTGGCTTGCAAAAGCGGAGGGGCAGGATGGAGTGAGTTCTGACAGCCAGTGGGACTTAACATCTGGAATGTTAAAAGTCAACAGCTCTGCTCTCGGAGAGTGGGGAGGGCGAGAGGACACCGGGAGGGAGAGGTGTTGAGCCCTGGAAGACAGAGCTCAGCTCAGTGGGAACAAAGGCACTGGCCAGCACCATCTCCCTCGCCCATCCCCCAGCCAAAATCCCAAAGGGAACCAGTTCCCATCACCGAACTTGCTTGCAATGCGCGAACACCCAACCCTGTGCTTCTGTGGATCCATCCTTCCGAGGGGTCTGCCTCCCTCCCGGTTCTGCATGGCACCTCCCGCAGGGGACCACCGAGGCAAAGTGAGCTAAGCCTGCCCCTCCCATTCCTGTGCACCTTGCGGATCCACCCCGGCTAATACACCAGATCCCATGGGAGCAGCACCACAAGCCTGGCAGTGTCCAAGTAGCCCAAACAGGGGCCACACCACTCCACAGTGAGTCCTGCCCCTGGGAGAGGGAAAGATAAGGTACACACCAGTCTGTGGCCCCAGCAGTGGGCTGGGGACAGACATCGGGTCTGACCACGGCCCCGCCCACCAACAAGTTACTCCAGACAGCACAGGGGAAGTTCCCTGCAGTTCCACACCACCCCAGGGACTACCCAAAATGATGAAACGGAAGACCTCTCCTCAAAGGAAACTCCAGGAAGTAGCAACAGCTAATGAAGTGATCAAAAACGATTTAAGAGGAGGAGCCAAGATGGCGAAACAGCATGGAAGCTTTTTGTGTGTCTCGCATCCATGAAATACAGCCAGACCAATACTAACCCATCCTACACGCCTAGAAAACCGATTGGAAGATTAACACAACAATCTGCACAACCCGAACCACAGAATTCAGCAGGTGACACAAAGAACTGAACTTGGGGAGCAAGAAGCCCCGAAAGGTGGGAACCGCTTTTGCAGGTGGAGAGAGGACGGAGACTGGGGAGGCGGGGAGCATACGGGAAAAGCACCCCTCCCCAAAAGCAGCTGGAGAGAAAGTGGAAAATTGGAAGCAGCCACAGGTACTAAACTAAAAAGGGAGAAAGGAGAAAGGAGAGGGTTTAAATTCCATTAAGACTGTAAACAAGGGGAGCGCAAAGGCTGCAACTCCGCAGCTCGATACCTGGCTGTGCTCTGGTGGGAAAGGTGAATCCCCAGGAACAGACTGGGATCCGGGAGGTTCTTGGGCCACAGGGGGAGAAGTGGTTCCACTGCAGGAAGGACATTTGGTAGAGACTGTTGAAGCCACCTGGTCCCAGCAGACCCCAGAAGGCAGCCACATTCACTGGTGCTGGGGCAAGGTTGTTGAGGGTGAAGCCTGGTGCCAGATGTGGGTTGCGATTTTCCATGGTCCCTGAAACGCTGAGGCTACACTGTCTCGTGATTTTTTTGGGGGGCGGGCTGGCACATGGCTGCAGTCTCAGGGCATGAGCAACAGCAGGGTCCAGCGGGCGTTCCTGGGTGCAGCCGACATTCGGCCATTGCTCATTCGGCCATCACTCGGTGAGATCCTCCCGCAGAGAGGCGGAGCGGGTCAAAGCCGCAGTCCTTCGGAAGTAAGGGACCGGGGAAAACAGCCGCATCTGAGACAAAACTTGGGAGAGAGGTACTGCCTGGGGCCTGTTAACAGAAAGTGGAAAACCGGGGAGTGGACGAGAGCTGAAGACGGAGGAACGGTGCGCGACTGCTGATCTGGGAGAATACAGTGGGTGGCGGCGTGA
This sequence comes from Lynx canadensis, assembly GCF_007474595.2. Lineage (NCBI taxonomy): Eukaryota > Metazoa > Chordata > Mammalia > Carnivora > Felidae > Lynx > Lynx canadensis. Next base: position 133,485,493 of record NC_044303.2, on the reverse strand, counting down.
CGCCATTTTTCACCACTCCCGAGCATGCGCACCAACGACCACTGCAACAATCCACCCCAGTAGGCTAGCAGCGCCATCTAGGGGAGAGCGGAGCTGTTACACCGAGCCCCGCCCAACTGGGCCAACTTCACTCTTCAAGAACACAAACCTCACCGCCGGCTTAATTTATGGACTATAAAGAGCTACATGGACTGACCTCTAGGGGAAAAAGAAGCAATTTAGTCCTACTTCAATCTGTTAGGCTCATCTCTTCAATTTTTCTTCCTCTCTTCCTCCTTTTTCTCTTTTACAATTCTTTTATTTTCTTGAATACAGAAAGAGAAAAAACTCATTTTTATTTTCAATTTTTATTAAAAATATCTGTCTTTAATTTTTATTACTATATTTTTTACTTTTGTGTAAATTTTTTCAAATTCTACTTTACTTCCATCATTTTATTTTAGTCTACTTCAGTGTACTCACCTTTTCAAATTTTCAAACAATTTCCTTTTTTCTTCTTTTTTTCTCTTTTTCATTTCTTTTCATTTTCTTGAATGCAGAAAGAGAACAACTTCATTTTTACTTTCAATTTCCTTTAAAAATATTTTTATTTAATTTTTATTACTATATTTTTTGCTTTTAAGAAATTTTTTTCAAATTCTATCTTACTCCCATCATTTTATTTCAGTCTACTACAGTGTATTCACTTTTTCAAATTTTCAAATGATTTCTTTTTTTTGTCTTTTCCATTTTTCTTTTTTTACCTTTTTTCTCTTTTTCATTTTTCTTTTTTCTTAAATACAGAAAATGAAAAAATTCATATTTCTTTTTTTTTTTTTAATTTTTTTTCAACGTTTATTTATTTTTGGGACAGAGAGAGACAGAGCATGAACGGGGGAGGGGCAGAGAGAGAGGGAGACACAGAATCGGAAACAGGCTCCAGGCTCTGAGCCATCAGCCCAGAGCCCGACGCGGGGCTCGAACTCGTGGACCACGAGATCGTGACCTGGCTGAAGTCGGACGCTTAACCGACTGCGCCACCCAGGCGCCCCTCATATTTCTTTTTAATTTTTATTAAAAATATTTTTCCATAATTTTTTCTACTATATTCTCTACTTTTGTGTATTTTAGTTTACTTTAGTGTATTCATTTTTCAAATTCTCAAACGATTTCCTTTTTTTTCTCTCCCCCCCCTTTTTCATTTGTTTGATTTTTTCTGTAATCTGTCAAACCACTTTCTACACCCAGACCAAAACACACCTGGGATCTAGCATCACCTATTCGATTTTTGTGTGGGTGTATTTTTAATTTTATTTTTTTTATTTTTTTTTTTAGTGTTTATTTATTTTTGAGTGACAGAGAGAGACAGAATGGGTGGGAGAGGGCAGAGAGAGAGAGAGGGAGACCCAGAATATGAAGCAGGCTCCAGGCTCTGAGCTGTCAGCCCAGAGCCCGACGCGGGGCTTGAACTCACAGACCGCGAGATCATGACCTGAGCTGAAGTTGGTTGCTCAACTGACTGAGCCACCCAGGCGCCCCTAATTTTTAAATTTAATATTTTTTTAATTTCAATTTTTTTAATTTCAATTTTTCTACTTCATTAATTCCTTTTCTCCCTTCAAAATGACAAAACGAAGGAATTCACCCCCCAAAAAAGAGCATGAAGAAACGACAGCCAGGGATTTAACCAACACAGACACAAGCAAGATGTCTGAACCAGAATTTAGAATCACGATAATAAGAATAATAGCTGGAGTCAAAAATAGATTAGAATCCCTTTCTGCAGAGATAAAAGAAGTAAAAGATAGCCAGAATGAAATTAAAAATGCTATAACTGAGCTGCAATCACGGATGGATGCAGCGGCGGCAAGGATGGACGAGGCAGAACAGAGAATCAGCGATATAGAGGACAAACTTATACAGAATAACGAAGCAGAGAAAAAGAGGGAGATTAAGGCAAAAGAGCATAATTTAAGAATTAGAGAAATCAGTGACTCATTAAAAAGGAACATCAGAATCATAGGGGTCCCAGAGGAGGAAGAGAGGGAAATAGGGGTAGAAGGGTTATGTGAGCAAATCATAGCAGAAAACTTACCTAACCTGGGGAAAGACATAGACATCAAAATCCAGGAGGCACAGAGGACTCCCATAAGATTCAACAAAAACTGACCATCAGCAAGGCATATCATAGTCAAATTCACAAAATACTCAGGCAAGGAGAGAATCATGAAAGCAGCAAGGGAAAAAAAGTCCCTAACCTACAAGGGAAGACAGATCAGATTTGCAGCAAAACTATCCACAGAAACCTGGCAGGCCAGAAAGGAATGGCAGGATATATTCAGTGTGCTAAATGAGAAAAATATGCAGCCAAGAATTCTTTATCCAGCAAGGCTGTCATTCAAAATAGGAGACAGAAAATTTTCCCAGACAAACAAAACTTAAAGGAGTTTGTGACCACTAAACCAGCCCTGCAAGAAACATTAAGGGTGACTCTCTGAGGGGAGAAAAGATGAAATTATATATATATATAATATATATTGATATTTACATCAATAATATATATTGATATTTACATATTATACATATATATATATATAATATATATTGATATTTACATCAAAAGCAACAAAAGATTAGAAAGGACGAGAGAACACCACCAGAAACTCTAACTCTACAAGCATCATAATGGCAATAAATTCATATCTTTCAGTACTCACTCTAAACATCAATGGACTCAATACTCCAATCAAAAGACATAGGGTAACAGAATGGATAAGAAAACAAGACCCATCTATATGCTGTTTACAAGAGACCCACTTTAGACCTAAAGACACCTACAGATTGAAAATAAGGAGATAGAGAAACATCTATCATGCTAATGGTAAACAAAAGAAAGCCAGAGTAGCCATACTTCTATCAGACAATCTAGACTTTAAAACAAAGACTGTATCAAGAGATGCAGAAGGGCATTACATCATAATCAAGGGGTCTATAGACCAAGAAGACCTAACAATTGTAAACATTTATGTGCCAAATGTGGGACACCCAAATATATAAATCAATTAATCACAAAAATAAAGAAACTCATCAATAGTAATACCATAATAGTAGGAGACTTCAACACCCCACTCACAGCAATGGACAATCATCTAATCAAAAAATCAACAAGGAAACAATGGCTTTGAATGACACATTGGACCAGATGGACTTAACAGATATATTCAGAACATTTCATCCTAAAGCAACAGAATATACATTCTTCTCCAGTGCACATGGAACGTTCTCCAGAATAGATCATATACTGGGACACAAATCAGCCCTAAGTAAGTACAAAAAGATCAAGATCATACCGTGCATATTCTCAGACCACAAAACTATGAAACTCAAAATCAACCACAAGAAAAAATTTGGAAAGGTAACAAATACTCGGAGACTGAAGAACATCCTACTAAAGAATGAATGGGCTAACCAAGCAGTTAAAGAAGAAATTAAAAAGTATATGGAAGTCAATGAAAATGATAGCACCACAACCCAAAACCTCTGGGATGCAGCAAAGGCTGCATATATAGCAATCCAGGCCTTCCTAAAGAAAGAAGAAAGATCTCAGATACACAACCTAACCTTACGCCGTAAGGAGCTGGAAAAAGAACAGCAAAAAAACAAAACAAAAACAAAAACAAAAAAAAAACCCAAACCAGCAGAAGACAGGAAATAATAAAGATTAGAGCAGAAATTAATGCTATTAAAACCAAAAAAAAACAGTAGAACAGATCAATGAAACCAGAAGCTGGTTCTTTGAAAGAGTAAACAAAACTGATAAACCACTAGCCAGTTTGATCAAGAAGAAAAAGGAAAGGACCCAAATAAGTAAAATCAAGAATAAAAGAGGAGAAATCAAAACCAACACAACAGAAATAAAAACAATAATAAGAGATTATGAGCAATTATATGCCAATAAAATGGGCAATCTGGAAGAAATGGACAAATTCCTAGAAACATATACACTCCCCAAACTGAAACAGGAAGAAATAGAAAATTTGAACAGACCCATAAACAGTAAGGAAATCGAATTAGTAATCAAATATCTGCCAAAACACAAGAGTCCAGGGCCAGATGGATTTCCAGGAAAATTCTACCAAACATTGAAGGAAGAGTTAACACCTATTCTCTTGAAACTGTTCCAAAAAATAGAAATGGAAGGAAAACTTCCAAACTCTTTCTATGAAGCCAGCATTACCCTGATTCCAAAACCAGACAGAGACCCCACTAAAAAAGGAGAACTATAGACCAATTTCTCTGATGAACATGGATGCAAAAATCCTCAACAAGATATTAGCCAGCTGGATCCAAAAATACATTAAAAAAATTATTCACCACGACCAAATGGGATTTATACGTGGGATGCAGGGCTGGTTCAATATATGCAAAACAATTAACGTGATTCATCACATCAATACAAGAAAGGACAAGAACTATATGATCCTCTCAATAGATGCAGAGAAAGCATTTGACAAAATACAGCATCCTTTCCTGATAAAAACCCTCAAGAAAGTAGAGATAGAAGGATCAGACTTCAAGATCATAAAAGCCATATATGAGCAACCCAACGCTAATATCATCCTCACTGGGGAAACACTAACAGCTTTCCCCCTCAGGTCAGGAACAAGACAGAGATGTCCACTCTTGCCACTGTTATTCAACATAGTATTGGAAGTCTTAGCCTCTGCAATCAGACAACACAAAGAAATAAAAGGCACCCAAATCAGCCAGGAGGAGGTCAAACTTTCACTCTTCACAGATGACATGATATTCTATATGGAAAACCCAAAAGATTCCACCAAAAAACTGCTAGAACTAATTCATGAATTCAGCAAAGTTGCAGGATATAAAACCAATGCACAGAAATCAGTTGCATTCCTATACACCAACAATGAAGCAACAGAAAGAGAAATCAAGGAATCGATCCCATTTACAGTTGCACCAAAAACCATAAAATACCTATGAATAAATCTAACCAAAGAGGTGAAAAATCTACATACTGAAAACTATAGAAAGCTGATGAAAGAAATTGAAGAAGACATAAAAAATGGAAAAAGATTCTATGCTCCTGGATAGCAAGAACAAATATTGTTAAAATGTTGATACTACCCAAAGCAATCTACATATTCAATGTGATCCCTATCAAAGTAACACCAGCATTTGGGGCTCCTGGGTGGCTCAGTCGGTTAAAGCGTCCGACTTCGGCTCAGGTCATGATCTTGCAGTTCATGAGTTCAAGCCCTGCATCGGGCTCCGTGCTGACAGCTCAGAGCCTGGAGCCTGTTTCAGATTCTGTGTCTCCCTCTCTCTCTCTGACCCTCCCCCATTCATGTTCTGTCTCTCTCTGTCTCAAAAATAAATAAACGTTAAAAAAAAAATTTTTTTTTTAAAGTAACACCAGCATTCTTCCCAGAGCTAGAACAAATAATCCTAAAATTTGTATGGATCCAGAAAAGACCCCGAATAGCCAAAGAAATCTTGAAAAAGAAAACCAAAGCAGGAGGCATCACAATCTCAGACTTCAAGCTATACTACAAAGCTGTAATCAGGACAGTATGGTACTGGCACAAGAACAGACACTCAGGTCAATGGAATAGAATAGAGAACCCAGAAATGGACCCACAAATGTATGGGCAACTAATCTTTGACAAAGCAGGAAAGAATATCCAATGGAATAAAGACAGTCTCTTCAGCAAGTGGTGCTGGGAAAACTGGACAGTGACAGGCAGGAGAATGAACCTGGACCACTTTCTTACACCATTCACAAAAATAAACTCAAAATGGATGAAAGACCTCAATGTGAGACAGGAAGCCATCAAAATCCTCGAGGAGAAAGCAGGCAAAACCTCTTTGATCTTGCCCGCAGCAATTTCTTACTTAACACGTCTCTGGAGGCAAGGGAAACAAAAGCAAAAATGAACTACTGGGACCTCATCAAGATAAAAAGCTTCTGCACAGCGAAGGAAACTATCAGCAAGACTAAAAGGCAACTGACAGAATGGGAGAAGATATGTGCAAATGACATATCAGATAAAAGGTTAGTATCCAAAATCTAAAAAGAACTTATCAAACTCAACACCCAAAAAACAAATAATCCAGTGAAGAAATGGGCAAAAGACATGAATAGACACTTCTCCAAAGAAGACATCCAGATGGCCAACTGACACATGAAAAAAATGCTCCACATCACTCATCATCAGGGAACTACAAATCAAAACCACAATGAGATACCACCTTACACCTGTCAGAATGACTAACATTAACAACTCAGACAATAACAGATGTTGGTGAGGATGCTGAGAAAGAGATTCTCTTTTGCATTGTTGGTGGGAATGCAAGCTGGTGCAGCCACTCTGGAAGACAGTATGGAGGTTTCTCAAAAAGCTAAAAATAGAACTACCCTACGACCCAGCAATTGCACTACTAGGCATTTATCCACGGGATACAGGTGTGCTGTTTCAAAGGGACACATGACCCCCATGTCTATAGCAGCACTATCAACAATAGCCAAAGTATGGAAAGAGCCCAAATGTCCATCGATGGGTGAATGGATAAAGAAGATGTGGTATATGTATATACAACAGGGTATTACTCAGCAATCAAAAAGAATGAAATCTTGCCATTTGCAACTACGTGGATAGAACTGGAGGGTATTAAGCTAAGTGAAATTAGTCAGAGAAAGACAAAAATCATGACGTCACTCATATGAAGACTTTAAGAGACAAAACAGATGAACAGAAGGGAAGGGAAACAAAAATAATATAAAAACATGGAGAGGCAAAACAAAAGAGACTCATAAATATGGAGAACAAACTGAGGGTGGCTCAAGGGGTTGTGGGAGGGGGGATGGGCTAAATGGGTAAGGGGCATTAAGGAATCTACTGAAATCACTGCTTCACTATATGCTAACTAATTTGGATGTAAATTTTAAAAAATAAAAAACTTAAAAAAACGATTTAAGCAATATAATGGAACAAGAATTTAGAATAATAGTCATACAATTAATTGCTGGGCTTGAAAAAAGTATAGAGGACAGCAGAGTATCTATTGCTACAGAGATCAAAGGACAAAGAAATAGTCATGAGGAGCTAAAAAATGCTATAAATGAGGCATAAAATAAAATGGAGGCGACCACAGCTCAGATTGAAGAGGCAGAGGAGAGAATAGGTGAATTAGAAGATAAAATTAAGGAAAAAGAGGAAACTGAGAAAAAGAGAGATAAAAAAATCCAGGAGTATGAGGGGAGAATCAGAGAACTAAGTGATGCAATCAAACGGAACAATATCCATATCATAGGAATTCCAGAAGAGGAAGAGAGAGAGAAAGGGACAGAAGGTGTACTTGAAAAATCATAGCTGAGCACTTCCCTGATCTGGGGAAGGAAAAAGGCATTGAAATCCAAGAGGCACAGAGAACTCCCTTCAGACATAACTTGAATCGATCTTCTGCACAGCATATCATGGTGAAACTGGTCAAATACAAGGATAAAGAGAAAATTCTGAAAGCAGCTAGGGATAAACAGGTTCTAACTTATAAAGGGGGACCCATAAGACTACTGGCAGACCTATCTACTGAACCTTGGCAGGCCAGAAAGGAATGGCAGGAAATCTTCAATGTGATGAACAGAAAAAATATGCAGCCGAGAATCCTTTATCCAGCAAGTCTGTCATTCAGAAAAGAAGTAGAGATAAAGGTCTTCCCAAACAAACAAAAACTGAAGGAATTAATCACCACTAAACCAGCCCAACAAGAGATCCTAAGTGGGATTCTGTGAGTGAAATGTTGCAAGGACCACAAAGTACCAGAGACATCACTACAAGCATGAAACCTACAGACATCACAATGACTCTAAACCCATATCTTTCAATAACACTGAATGTAAATGGACTAAATGCTCCAACCAAAAGACAAAGGGTATCAGAATGGATAAAAAAAAAAAAAAAGACCCATCTATTTGCTGCCTACAAGACACTGATTTTAGACCTGAGGACACCTTCAGATTGAAAGTGAGAGGATGGAGAACCATCTATCATGCTACTGGAAGCCAAAAGAAAGCTGGAGTAGCCATACTTACATCAGACAAACTAGACTTTAAATGAAGGGCTGTAACAAGAGATGAAGAAGGGCATTATATAATAATTACAGGGTCTATCCATCAGGAAGAGCTAACAATTATAAATGTCTAAGCACCGAATATGGGAGCCCCCAAATATGTAAAACAATCACAAACATAAGCAACCTTATTGATAAGAATGTGGTAATTGCAGGGGATTTTAATACTCCACTTACAACATTGGATAGATCATCTAGACACAGGATCAATAAAGAAACAAGGGCCCTGAATGATACACTGGATCAGATGGACTTGACAGATATATTTAGAACTCTGCATCCCAAAGCAACAGAATATACTTTCTTCTCGAGTGCACATGGAACATTCTCCAAGATAGATCACATACTGGGTCACAAAACAGCCCTTAACAAGCATAAAAGAATTGAGATCATACCATGCACACTTTCAGACCACAAAGCTATGAAACTTGAAATCAACCACAGGAAAAAGTCTGGAAAAACCTCCAAAAGCATGGAGGTTAAAAAACACCCTACTAAAGAATGAATGGGTCAACCAGGCAATTAGAGAAGAAATTTTAAAATATATGGAAACAAGTGAAGATGAAAATACAACAATCCAAACGCTTTGGGATGCAGCGAAGGCAGTCCTGAGAGGAAAATACATTGCAATCCAGGCTTATCTCAAGAAACAAGAAAAATCCCAAATACAAAATCTAACAGCACACCTAAAGGAAGTAGAAGCAGAACAGCAAAGACACCCCAAACCCAGCAGAAGAAGAGAAATAAGAAAGATCAGAGCAGAAATAAACAATATAGAATCTAAAAAAACTGTAGAGCAGATCAATGAAACCAAGAGTTGGTTTTTTGAAAAAATAAACAAAATTGATAAACCTCTAGCCAGGCTTCTCAAAAAGAAAAGGGAGATGACCCTATTAGATAAAATCATGAATGAAAATGGAATTATTACAACCAATCACTTAGAAATACCATCAATTATCAGGGAATACTATGAAAAATTATATTCCAACAAACTGGACAACCTGGAAGAAATGGACAAATTCCTAAGCACCCACACACTTCCAAAACTCAAACAGGAAGAAATAGAAAACTTAAACAGACCCATAACCAGCAAAGAAATTGAATCAGTTATCAAAAATCTCCCAACAAATAAGAGTCCAGGAACAGATGGCTTCCCTGGGGAATTCTACCAGACATTTAAAGTAGAGATAATACCTATCCTTCTCAACCTGTGCCAAAAAATAGAAAGGGAAGGAAAACTTCCAGACTCATTCTATGAAGCCAGCATTCCTTGGATTCCTAAACCAGACAGAGACCCAGCAAAAAAAGAGAACTACAGGCCAATAGCCCTGATGAAAAGGGATGCAAAAATTCTCAACAAGATACTAGCAAATAGAATTCAACAGCATATGAAAAGAATTATTCACCATGATTAAGTGGGATTCATTCCTGGGCTGCAGGGCTGGTTCAATATTCGCAAATCAATCAATGTGATACATCACATTAATAAAAGAAAAGATAAGAACCATATGATCCTGTCAATCGATGCAGAAAAGGCATTTGACAAAATTCAGCATCCTTTCGTAATAAAAACCCTCAAGAAAGTGGGGATAGAAGTAACATACTTAAAAGCCATTTATGACAAGCCCACAGCTAATATCATCCTCAATGGGGAAAAACTGAGGGCTTTCCCCATGAGATCAGGAACATGACAGGGATGTCCACTCTCACCGCTGTTGTTTAACATAGTGTTGGAAGTCCTAGAATCAGCAATCAGACAACAAAAGGAAATCAAAGACATCAAAATTGGCAAAGATGAAGTCAAGCTTTCACTTTTTGCATATGACATGATATTATACATGGAAAACCCGATAGACTCCACCAAAAGTCTGCTACAACTGATACATGAATTCAGCAAAGTCGCAGGATACAAAATCAACGTACAGAAATCAGTTGCATTCTTATACACTAACAATGAAGCAACAGAAAGACAAATAAAGAAACTGATCCCATTCACAATTGCACCAAGAAGCATAAAATACCTAGGAATAAACCTAACCAAAGATGTAATAAGTCTGTATGCTGAAAACTATAGAAAGCTTATGAAGGAAATTGAAGAAGATACAAAGAAATGGAAAATCATTCCATGCTCATGGATTGGAAGAATAAATATTGTTAAAATGTCAATACTACCCAAAGCTATCTACACATTCAATGCAATCCCAATCAAAATTGCACCACCAGCATTCTTCTCGAAGGTAGAACAAGAAATCCTAAAATGTGTACGGAACCACAAAAGACCCTGGATAGCCAAAGTAATTTTGAAGAAGAAGACAAAAGTGGGAGGCATCACAATCCCAGACTTTACCCTTTACTACAAAGCTGTAATCATCAAGACAGCATGGTATTGGCACAGAAACAGACACATAGACCAATGGAATAGAATAGAAACCCCATAATCAGACCCACAAAAGTATAACCAACTAATCTTTGACAAAGCAGGAAAGAATATCCAATGGAGAAAAGACAATCTCTTTAACAAATGATGCTGGGAGAACTGGACAGCAACATGCAGAAGAATGAATGTTGACCATTTTTTTACACCATTCACAAAAATAAACTCAAAATGGATGAAAGACCTAAATGTGAGACAGGAAACTATCAAAATCCTCGAGGAGAAAGCAGGCAACAACCTCTTTGATCTCAGCTGCAGCAGTTTCTTGCTCAACACATCTCCAAAGGCAAGGGAATTAAAAGCAAAAATGAACTATTGGAACCTCATGAAGATAAAAAGCTTCTGCACTGTAAAGGAAATAATCAACAAAACTAAAAGGCAACTGACGGAATGGGAAAAGATATATGCAAATGACTTATCAGATAAAAGGTTAGTATCCAAAATCTATAAAGAACTCATCAAACTCCACACCCGAAAAACACATAATCCAGTGAAGAAATGGGCAGAAGACATGAATAGACACTTCTCTAAAGAAGACATCCAGATGGCCAACAGACACATGAAAAGATGCTCAACATCGCTCCTCATCAGGGAAATACAAATCAAAACCACACTCAGATATCACCTCACACCAGTCAGAGTGGCTAAAATGAACAAATCAGGAGACTATAGATGCTGGCGAGGATGTGGAGAAACGGGAAACCCTCTTGCACTGTTGGTGGGAATGCAAACTGGTGCAGCCACTCTGGAAAACAGTGTGGAGGTTCTTCAAAAAATTAAAAATAGATCTACCCTATGACCCAGCAATAGCACTGCTAGGAATTTACCCAAGGGATACAGGAGTGCTGATGCCTAGAGGCACTTGTACCCCAATGTTTAGAGCAGCACTTTCAAACTTGTACCCCAATGTTTATAGCAGCACTTTCAACAGTAGCCAAATTATGGAAAGAGCCAAATGTCCATCAACTGATGAATGGATAAAGATGTGGTTTATATATGCAATGGAATACTACTTGGCAATGAGAAAGAATGAAATAATGGCCTTTTGTAGCAATGTGGATGGAACTGGAGAGGGTTATGCTAAGTGAAATAAGTCACACAGAGAAAGACAGATACCGTATGTTTTCACTCTATGTGGATCCTGAGAAACTTAATAGAAGACCATGGGGGAGGGGAAGGAAAAAAAGGTTAGAGAGGGAGGGAGCCAAAACATAAGACACCCTTAAAAACTGAGAACAAACTGAGGGTTGATGGGGGGTGGGAGGGAGGGGGCGGTGGATGATGGGCATTGAGGAGGGCACCTGTTGGGATGAGCACTGGGTGTTGTATGGAAACCAATTTGACAATAAATTTCATATTAGGAAAAATAAATTTAAAAAATAAATAATTAAAAAATAAAATAAATGCAAATGTCTCACTGGAGAAATTCCTCATTTTAACCCACCACAGAGCTCCCCTGAGGAGGGCCTGGCTAGGCGAGTGCTGGGAGCCAGGTAAGAGCCTGAAGGGCTGGCAGGTCTGAGAGGCCCAGCCTCCGTGCGGATGTGGGGGAGGCTCTAAAGGCACCTGCAGCAATGAGTGCCGCTCCCTGGCAGTAACAGCAGAGGACCCCAGTGAATACATGCCAACAGCAGGCCCTCGTTTACTGCCAAACCACCTGGGTGCCCTGGGCTCTCAGGCAGCTCTTTGTTACCCAGCTCCTCCCCGCCCTGCCCCCTCCTCCGACTGAGCACACTGCTTTCCTGCTCTTCCCCGCCCTTTAACACACACAGCACAGGACAGAGCACAGCCCATGATGCCTGTTTTAGTGACAGTCACTGCAAAAATGTCAGAAGTGACAGCAAGTTTAAAGGGACCCAGGTGAACCCAGCTGAAAGAGCTTTCCTACAGCTCTCCTCCATTTCCCCTCTCCTCTTCAATTTCAATTTCTCTACCGGATGTCTCATTGTCAACACATTTAGGATTTTCTCATTGATAAAAGTGAGATCCGGGTTCCTTGGGCTTGGGCTGCCTAAGGGGCACTGGGGACAAGCTGCGAGTATACAAGGAAGGACATAAGTAAAAAGACAGAGGTCATTCTGGACTCTGCATTCAGGCAAATTCTTAATACAAATCATTGCATTTCTGTAACAGCTGGGGAAATTTATCATTCCATTTACCCAGACTTTGCTCAAGAATTTTAAAATGTGATGCAGTTTGCCCCATAGGGATCTTAAAAACATATGCTTTCAACTAGCATCATGTTGAAGTGTGTCTGGTCTGTGTCAAAATAGGTCAATAATAAATTTGACTTACTTAAATATAGCAAAGTAGGGCACTGTTGTCTGCAAATATTGCTCACAATAATCGAAGGAACAGAGAGAGAAAAGGATAGGAAACTAATTTTCAAGGAAGAAAATCAAATACTGTGCCTTTTGGGGGCTGACAAAACCTGTTGCAAAAGAATGACACTGATTCACTTTTTAGCCACAAGAACCTATTCTCCTCATAGCCATGTGTGACTAAGTCCTGGGAAATGTAAATAAAATCAGAAACAATTTGGCAAGTAGAAACTTGGGAGATTATTTTGACCTCATGTGACACACCATGTAAGCCAATGCCCCAGCTAAATCCTAACACAAATAGACAGAAGAATGCACAGATTTTTTTATAAGCAAGGTCAAAGTAACTTCCAAGTAATGTCCTAACAGGCCTACTTGCCTTCTCACACAATACCATGATTACCTACATAACACAGGAAGGGTCATTGTTGGGATGTCCTGCTACCCTCACATATAATCTTGAGATCTGATGTTCTAAATAGGCACCATGACCAGCCTCCTTAGCACCCCAGATAACCTCAAAGATACTAAATTCTAGGGGTGCCTGGGTGGCTCAGTCGGTTAAGCATCCGACTTCAGCTCAGGTCATGATCTCACAACTCATGAGTTCCAGCTCTGAGCCTGAAGTTTGCTTCAGATTCTGTCTCCCTCTCTGTCTGCCCCTCCCACACTTGCACTTCAACTCTCTCTCTCTCTCTCTCTCTCTCTCTCTCTCTCTCTCTCAAAAATAAACATTTTTTTAATTAAAAAAAATACTAAATTCTAGATTCCATACACCAGTTAAAGGACAACATATATCCTCCTTCTATCCAACAATAGCTATGTTTATCAAGGGCTATAACTGGGCCCAAGGCCAGACTGAGCAGGTTTGTTGAGTGGAGATAATCTAATTCAACAGCCGGACATGAAAAGAAAACAGGAAAGCCACCGAGCAGATTTCTGAGGAATCCAATCCTACTTTAATTTTCCTAAGATGATTAAGTCTCAAGAGCACATAGCAGTTACAGACCCTGCTGCATGAATCTTCGTTCCCTCACCCATCACTGTGCCCTGACCATCAGCTGTGATGAGAAAAACAGTGATCGGTAACTGGGCACGATACCCGGCTTTGATGAGCGAAGTGTAGAAGGAACACCTGTGTGTGAACACCCGCTGGAAAACGGGTCATAAGAGCGAGTGTGTAAGCGCTGCAGAGGAAGGAACTCTGTGCCAGAACTCACCTCACTAAGGGCCTCCAACAAGTGTAGCCAATGGCTATTCAAAGATGGCAGGCCCCAGCCCCTGAGACCTGGAAATGCCACCTTATAAGGAAGAAGGGTCTTCAAAGATGGGATTGAGTTAAGGATCTGGATGTGGGGGATTACCCTGGATTGTCCTACTGTGCCCAAACTCTGATCATAAGCGTCCTTGTAAAAAGGAGGCAGAGGGAGATTTGTCACACACAGAAAAGAAGGCCAAGTGAGGACAGAGGAAATTGGATGAGGCACCCAGCCTTGGAATGGCGACAGTCACTAAAAGTTAGAAAGTGAAGGAAAAGTCCTCCCACCCCCACCCCCTGAACCCCCAGAGGGAGCAAAGCCCTGCCAACACCTTGATTAGGACTCTGGCCTGCAGAACCACCAGAGGACACATTTCTATTGTTTTAAACCACAAGATTTGTGTCAGTTTCCTCAGGAGGAACAGGAAACTAACATACCAAGAATTGGGAAAGACTTTAGAAGGAAAAAAATGCAGGCGCTGACTCATACAGGGTGTAGAGATACAGGGGGAGAGGTCAATGTTTGATTGTGACTAGGGTGTAAAACACAAAATGGCGAGATGACAACAGCCTTGGGCTGGATTATGGAGGGCCCAGAATGTTTCTGTTAAAGTTTAACCTTGACATTTATTCTTGGTGAATGAGGGGGAGCTCTTGAAGGGTTTTAGGCTGTTTACTCTTGAAATTTACACTGTAGAAAGGTCTCTCTGTCCACCCTCTGGAGACTGACTCACCACCCCCACATCCGGTGTATGGGGAAATCATATGGGCTCTATATTCCAGACACATCTACATTCTTCTCTCCCTGAAGCCACTGCTACTGTAATGACCCAAGACACCATGCCCAAGGCTAGATTTTGAAATAGCCTTGGGGCGCCTGGGTGGCTCAGTGGGTTGAGCATCTGACTTCAGCTCAAGTCATGATCTCACAGTTCTTGGATTCGAGCCCCGTGTTGGTATCTATGCTGACAGCTCAGAGCCTGGAGCCTGCTTTGGATTCTGTGTCTCCCTCTTTCTCTGCCCCTCCCCTGCTTGTACTCTCTCTCTCTCAAAAATAAATAAATGTTCAAAAAAATTTTTAAAAAGAAATAGCCTCCAGGCTTCTTTCTCTTTTTCTCACTCCCCCAGCTTCTCTTTCTCTTTTTTTATATATATTATATATTATATATAAAATAATATACATTTTACTCTCATATATATATATATATTTACATATATAAAAGGGAAAAATTGAATAATCTTTGATGCAATAAGCTCATTCAGTAAATCTAAAGAGAGCTGTAGGAAAAGCTACGCTAGGTAGATGATAGATACAAATATACGAATATTAGATAACACCAATATTATCGATAAAGATAGAGACATAGGTTTGTGGGACAATTATGTAGAATAGTACAAAAAAGTCCAATTATAAAAGAATGTTCCATCACATTGTGAAATATTATTCAATCATAAAATATTTTCAATAGTATACACAAAATAGTAATGAAATGGAATTGATTAATAGCCTATGTTAACCTATCAAATTAGAATATATATGTATTTTTATTTATTTTTATTTTATTTTTTTTTTTTTTGAGAGAGATAGACAGAGACAGAGCAGGAGCAGGGGAAGGGCAGAGAGAGAGGGAGGCACAGATTCTGAAGCAGGCTCCAGGCTCTGAGCTGTCAGCACAGAGCCCAATGCAGGGCTCAAACCCAAGAATTGTGATACCATGACCAGAGCCAAAGTCAGCGCTCAACCAGCTGAATCACCCAGGCACCCCTAGAATATATATTTAAATGGTGATAACTAATTTGGCATAAGTGTAGGGGTATGTTAATATTCTAAATAGGTATGATCTCTTCCAAGGACAACTTGGCAACATGTGTAAAACGTCTGGCCTAGAAATAATATGCTAGGATTTATCCTAAGGATAAAAACAGAGATGTACAAAAAGAGTCATTTCTATGAATGCTAAGAAAAAGTATGAGCAACTTAAATTTACAACGAATTCTGGTTATTTAAGTACATTAGGATATATTCTGGTACATCCATGTAATGGATTACAACACAGCCCTTCAAAATGTGCTGAAGAAGATTATTAATTAGTATGGAAAATATTCACAGTGTTACCAAGTTCAAAAAAAAAGTCTCAAAGTAGTGTGTACATTAATTTATATCCAGAAAGTATTTAGAAGCCTGGAAGGGCATACATCAAAATGTTCACACTTCTTTCTGGTGGTGGGACTACACATCCTTTTTATTTTATTGTTTATGATTTTCTCCTTCACCCAGTATTTCAACAATAAGTACGTAACACTTTGAAATCAGATTTAAAATATTTTACTCCTATGTTAATATTTGGGGAAAGTCTCACAATGATAATTGTAAAAACTAAACTACTAAACTATACACAGGGTGTGGTTCCAATTTCGTGTGTATGTTCACAAAGATAACACACTGGAAGAAAAGACCAAAATACTAACAATGTTTATCCCTGACTAGTAGGGTTGCAGATCTGGGGTAAATGGGATAGGCGGTCCACCCCTGTCTCTCCCCCACAGAATGCAGTTACTAAACCTGGACATAACTCCAGGCCCAACGATCTGATAGAGTAGCAGGAGGGTTGGGGAAGAAGATCAGCCTTTGAAGAATCCCTGAGCCAGCAGAGAGCTTACCATTTGGCTTCACTCCTGCATGCCCTTGCCTGCATGCTGAGGTGTGGGGGGCGGGGGTTGCCGGAGGAGGAGCCCCAGTCCATCCAGCAGACAGCCGGCTCTAGGAGCAGTAAATGGAGTCTCTTGGTAGCGACAGTATTGGCAAAAGCAGTCTGCAGACACCTAAAACTCTGGGGGAGAAACTTCTTCTGTAATCAGAGAGCTGTATTCCCAAACGAACAGAGCAGATTCCATTGCTTTTTTATCTCTGTCTCTACTCAGTGCTCAGTCCATTAGGCTAACACACTTGGGGGCGTGCACTTAGAGCAAGGTAAATAAAGCCACAGCTTTCTGTGGGAAGTAGCAGATAGAAGACTCCCCGGGGAACTGGCAAGAACTGAAGGAGTCACAGAGAGAAAGGAGCTTGGAAAATCAGTCCCATCGAGCTCTTGATGACCCCTGGACTTACTGCCAAGCTGCCCATGCACGGACTTAATCCTAACCAGCATAACAACGACTTGGAGAGCTGCGCTATGAGATAAACCACCACCCAAGTGTCAGGCTGATGGCACACACATGGGACAGATCTAAATAGCCCTGCAAAGGTTTGAAAATGAACTGGCACTGGGGCACCTGGGTGGCGCAGTCGGTTAAGCGTCCGACTTCAGCCAGGTCACGATCTCGCGGTCCGTGAGTTCGAGCCCCGCGTCGGGCTCTGGGCTGATAGCTCAGAACCTGGAGCCTGCTTCCGATTCTGTGTCTCCCTCTCTCTCTGCCCCTCCCCCGTTCATGCTCTGTCTCTCTCTGTCCCAAAAATAAATAAACGTTGAAAAATTAAAAAAAAAAAATGAACTGGCATTGAAACCACATCCCACAAAATGCTGCTTGAGAACTTGCAGCCTGTAATCTCTTGGACATCAGCCTTACCAACACTTTTCAGGATCCATCTCCTCAGACTAGGGACTACATCAAACTAAAAAGCTTTTGTGTGCAGGGAAGGAAGCCATCAACAAAATGGAAAGGCAACCTACTGAAGGGGAGAAGACATTTGCCAATGATATCTTTTTTGTTTAGTTTATTTATTTATTTTTGAAAGAGAGAGAGAGTGTGTGTGAGTGGGGGAGGAGCAGAGAAGGGGGCACAGAGAATCCCAAGCAGGCTCTACACTGTCAGCGCTGAACCTGATGCGGGCTTGAACCCAAGAGATCATGACCTGAGCCGAAACCAAGAGTCGGATGCTTAATCAACCGAGCCACCCAGGTGCCCCAACAAATGATATCTTTAATAAGGGGATAACATCCAAAATATAGAAAGAACTCATACAATTCAATACCAAAACAAAAACAAAAACAAAATAGACGTTGGAATTATCCGATTTAGACTTTACAACAGCTATTACAGAATTCCTGCACCCAGGAGGATGAGCATTCTCGAAATGAACAAAAGAAAGTATCAGCAAAGAAATAGAAGACAGGAAGAAGAGCCAAATGGAAAATGTCAAACAAACAAACAAAACTCATGGAAGGGGCTTATTGGCAGAATGGAGATGACAGAGGAAAGGGCCAGTGCACATAAGAACATGCCAGTAGAAATTATACGATTAGAGCAACAAAGAGAATAAAAGACGAAATACCAAAAGGTCTAAAAGCATTCATGTCATCAGAGTCACAGGAGGAGAGGAATAGAGTGGGCTATAAAAGAATTTTTTTTTGAAGAAACAATAGCTGAACATTTCCTGAATTTGGTGAAAGACACAAACCTACCGATTCAAGAATGTCAGCAACTCCAATGGGATGAACCCAAAAAAACCAGCCAGACGCATCATAATCAAGCTGCTGGAAACT
This sequence comes from Lynx canadensis, assembly GCF_007474595.2. Lineage (NCBI taxonomy): Eukaryota > Metazoa > Chordata > Mammalia > Carnivora > Felidae > Lynx > Lynx canadensis. Next base: position 133,466,866 of record NC_044303.2, on the reverse strand, counting down.
AAAGGCAAAGAAAATGTCTTGAGTAAGTGCAGACTTCTCCGAGGCCCTGGAGACTGGAAAGAAGAGGGCAATATTTTGCAAGTCTGAAAGAAAAAAACCATCAGGGTTCTTTTTTTATATCTATAGATTTTTTTTAAGTTTTTTTTTTCTTTTTAATTTATTTTGAGAGAGAGAGAACACGGGAGGGGCAGAGCGACAGAGAAAGAGAGAGAATCCCAAGCAGGCTCCATGCCATCAGCTTGGAGCCCAAGGTGGGGCCTGAACTCATGAAGCATGAGATCATGACCTGAGCCTAAGTCAGACACTTAACCAACTGAGCCACCCAGATGCCCCTAGAACTGTCAGGATTCTATATCCAGGGCAACATCTCTCAGGAGAGAAGGCATTCTCACACTAAGAGAAACTAAGAGAATTCATTAAGTTGTTCAAACAGTGGGGAAACAATACCAAAAGGAAACAAAGGAATGGAAACAAGATGGCAAATATAATAGACTATTATTCTCCTCTTGAGTTCTTTAAAATATATATGGCAGTTGAACACAAAAATTGTAACATTGTCTGATGAGATTTTGTTGGATGTAGATGTCATATAGATCATTACAGCACAGGGGGAGGAAGTAAAGGGATTTGTGTGGTGGTGATATTAGAATAAGAACATCATTGGGGCACCTGGATGGCTCAGGCGATTAAGCAACCAACTCTTTTTTTTTTTTAAGATTTTTTTTTAATGTTTATTTATTTTTGAGAGAGAGACAGAATGCAAGTGGGGGAGGGGCAGAGAGAAAGGGAGACACAGAATCCAAAGCAGGCTCCAGGGGCACAAAGCCCGATGGGGGAGCTCAAATTCATGAACCGCGAGATCATGACCTGAGCTGAAACCAAAAGTCAGATGCCCAACCCAGCCACCCACGCACCCTCGTGCCTCTTCTTTAATATTCTAATTCTATAGCTGACAAAACTGGGCTGGTTTGCTATATTTTGATACAGAGTTCAACTCATGAATCCAAAATTAGTACAAGCCAGTAAAAAAAGATTTGTGAACTCGTGGGTCTGGACTATGGCCCTTAAACCTCCTCCCAAATAATATTCAACAAAAAGGCTGAGATAGTTGGAGAGAGTTTTGTGCAAACCTGGAGAGAGTTTTGTGCAAACCAAGAACCATTCTTGATTCTAAGATCAGAGTGAAACAATTTATGTTTCTGAGCATCAATACCTTCGACTGACCTTGCTGCTAAATGCTTATTGTGATTTTTGTGCTGCAGCACATTCCAAGTTCAAAGTAAGATGGATATATCTTAGCAATACATTGTGGAGAAAAATCAATTTTTATGATAAATGGTGTGATGCTTGTTTCGTCTTGGGGCTCTGTGGGCAGGTCCTGCCAGAGCACAGTGTATCCACTTCTGAAAGACCACAGCTCTCTGATCACCATACGTGCTTGTTACTTTGAAATGTTTTAGACCAAGCTGCAGAGCCCACAGAAAGGAACAGTATCTAACCATTTAACTATAATATCTACTGTGCTCTGAATGTGCCCATCCCAATCCATATGTTGAAATCCTATCCCACAAAGATGATGGTATCAGGTGGTGGGACTTAAGCCATAAAGGTGGAGCGCTCCTAAGTGGGATTATCGCCCTTATAAATCAGGCTGCAGAGAGACCCCAGCCTCTTCTACCAAGAAAAGATACAATGAGAAGGTATCAGTTAGGAACTGGGAAGAGAGCCTGTACCAGCCCATGCCAGCACCTTGATCTTGGACTTCCTAGCCTCTAGAACTGTGAGAAATTTCTAGGGTTTGCTTTTTTTTTTTAATGTTTATTTACTTATTTTGAGAGAGAGAGAGAGAGAGTGAGAGAGAAAGCAGGGGAGGGGTAGAGAGAGAGGGAGGGAGAGAATCCCAAGCAGGCTCCACACGCAGTGCACAATGTGGGGCTTGAACTCATGAACGAGATCATGACCTGAGCTGAAACCACGAGTTGGACGCTTAACTGACTGAGCCACCCAGGCGCCCCAAATTTCTGTTTTTATAAGTCACCCAGTCTGTGATAGTTTGTTATAGCAGGCCACGCAGCTTAAGACAATATCTGAGAGAACTTTTCATGGAGGAGACCCATTGCATTGGGCATTGTGGAAGTGGATTTGGACTTGGAGAAATGCAATCGGAGAGGATGGGGAGCAGATGATATTCCACGTTGAGAAGGCAAGGACACAGGAAAGGGGCCAAGTCGTGGGGAGCAGAGCGTGCCTAGAACACACAGGGTATATATATGTATATACATATGTATATACATATGTATATATGTATATATATATGTATATACATATATGTTTATTTGAGAGAGGGAGAGAGAAAGTGGGGGAAGGGCAGAGAGAGAGGGGGACAGAGGATCTAAAGTGGGTTCTGCACTGAGAGTGGGGAGTCTGATGCAGAACTGGAACCCAGGAAGCATGAGATCATGACCAAAGCTGCAGTCGGATGCTTAACTGACTGAGCCACCCAGGCACCCCCAAGGTATATATTTAAAGGAGAGGGATGCCTCGGTGGCTCTGTCGGTTAAGCATCCGACTTTGGATCAGGTCATGATCTCACAGTTTGTGGGTTCAAGCCCTGCATTGGGCTCTGTGCTGACAGCTCAGAACCTGGAGCCTGCTTTGGATTCTGTGTCTCTCTCTGTGTCCCTCCTCCACTCACGCTGTCTCTCTCTCTCTCTCAAAATAAATAAATAAACATTTAAAAAGAAAGAAAGAAAGAAGGAGAAGGGAACGTGGGATGTAAAGACGGATATGGCCTGCATCAGGAGGGGACTCTTCCAATGAAAGGAGCTGAAACCGAATTCAAATTAGCTGAGTCACAAATGAAGGGACTTCATCGGCTCTCATAACTGGAAATCCCAGGGCTGCTGCCAGCCTCAGATATGATTGGACCTAAGCACTAAAAATACCTTCCATTTGTCTCTGTCCCCTTCCCTCAGCTGTACTCACCAATGGGTGTCGGCCTCACTTACTCCCTCCACAAGCCAGCTTCCTCCAGGTTGTCACGGAAGCACAAGCACCAGACTGTCAACAGTGATTTGCAGAAAAAGAAGAGAACATTCACTTTATAACTTCGACCCTTGGGTGCTGAAGCACCTCTCTATGGTCTTTATCATTATAAACCAGCGTTGACTTTCCCCTGCCTATTAGGTTAGTTCCATCCACTTCATGTCTGCCATTTGGTGACTCTGTCATCCCCAGTGATACTGGAGGGGCCAGTTCGGTGGAAGCAGGTCACCTGCAGCCTTCCCTGCCTCCTCCCCAGTACACGCCTTCATCAGCTTGGTGAAGGGAGTGCTCCTTGAGTTCTCTCAAGGAACATAGGTGGGGGCACGTACTCTGGCCTCACCAAATAAATCCCTTCTAACACCCCTGGCCCCCGAGCTCTGGAGCCCTTGCTCAGCACTCTGCTCAACTCTTCTCAGGCAGCTCTGCTTTGCAGCTGGTTAACCGTAGGCCACCACTCTGTCCTTGTCTTAAAAAGCGAGCCATGGGGCGCCGGGGTGGCTCAATCAGTTGAGCATCCAACTCTTGATTTTGGCACAGGTCATGATCCCAGAGTCGTGGGATGGAGCGCCGCTAAGCATGGAGCCTGCTTGAGAGTCTCTCTCTCTCTCCCTTTGCCCCTTTCCCCCATTTGCACGCGCGCTCTCTCTCTGTCTCTCCAAATTAAAAGAAATAAAAATTAAAAATAAAGGTGAGAAAAAAACAAAAGAGCAAGCCAGCAGCCCATCAGGACTCGCCTAGATGTCTTTGCCAGAAGGGGCTCCCCCATCAGTAAGTTTTCCCCAGCCCCAGTTCAACCCTTCACACTCTGTCCACACACAGCACCCAGATCCAGACACTTCAGGACCTTGTTACGGCAATTCTTTCCACAAGGGCAATATTTCCTCTGCGCCCTGGGGCTGTGCTTCACTCTGACTCTGACTCTGGTCTAGAGCAAATTGTGGTGGGGCAGATCTTAAGGAAGACAAAACCCTCTTAGGAGGGCATGCCTGGCTAAGTGCCTGGCAGTTTCCCACAGGTGCCTATAACGTGGTCCCAGAGAGAATGAGCAAGAACCTAAGAGGAATCCATTACCAAAAGGCATGTGCCCAGCAATTTCAAACTTCAGTACAATGTGAAGACTGCTCAAGAACGCTTGACGGGAGACTGGATGGCTCAGTCGGTTAAGCGTCCGACTTTGGCTCAGGTCATAATCTCACGGTTTGTGAGTTTGAGCCCCACATCGGGCTCTGAGCTGACAGCTTGGAGCCTGGAACCTGCTTCTGCTTCTGTGTCTGCCTCTCTGTCTGCCCCTCCCTGCTTGTGCTCTTCCTCTCTCAAAAAATGAATAAATGTTAAATAAATAAATAAATAAATAAATAAAGACAATGGTTGAGAATTTAGCCATTACTTATGAGCATTTCCCTACGCCTTTCCTGCCCTCCTGACCTTCATTTCCCTCCTCCTCCAGCTGAGAGCGCTAACAGACATGGGTCCCTCCCACCGTTCTACTGGACTTGTCTGGAAAACAGGACCCAGAGTCCTGCTTCACAAAGCAGGCGGTGCTGGGTCCTGTGGAGCCTGAGAGCATACTCAGTCATTTTAAAAGCTTGTTATTTTTGAGGCCCCAAGCTCAAGAAATGAATTCAGAGAGAAAATGAAAAAAATAACAAGACGGATAGCAGGAGCGTGGCCTCCACTAACAAAGGCCCTCAGCTGAAACCAATTTGGACAGCTCAGCTCAGTCTCGGCTCATGAACTTCACTTTACCTCAGAGAAGCCCTTCAGCACATACGCACGCACACACGTACACACTCACAGGAGGCACACTGGGTTGAGAGCTATTCAGCTTGAAACAAGTGGAGGAAACTTGCTTTTATTTAAGTGATAATCTCTGTGGTTTTGATTTCAGCAGCTTAACATCCGAAGACACCATCCTGGGCTTGCAAGATGGATTTTTAGGAGACACTTTGGATTACTGAAACTCAGGAGAAAAGAGGAAAATTCCAGAATCAGCTCCTGGTGCCCTTGTTTACACTAGCCACTTACCCTTTGAAATAGCTTGTCTCTGGGGCACCCGGGTGGCTCAGTGGGTTAAGTGTCATACTTTGGCTCAGGTCATGATTTCGCAATTCAGGGGTTCAAGCCCCGCGTCGGGCTCTGTGCTGACAGCTCAGAGCCTGGAGCCTGCTTCAGATTCTGTGTCTCCCTCTCTCTCTGCCCCTCCCCTGCTCTCACTTTGTGTCCCTCTCCCTCAAAAAGAAAATAAAAACATTAAAAAAAATTTTTTTTAATAAAAAAAGAGCTCACAATAAAATGAAAATGCATACGGGCACCTGGATGGCTCAGTCGGTTGAGCAACTGACTTCGGTTCAGGTCATGATCTCATGGTTTGTGAGTTCGAGCCCCGCGTCGGGCTCTGTGCTGACAGCTCGGAGCCTGGAGCTTGCTTTGGATTCTGTGTCTCCCTCTCTCTTTCTGCCCCTCCCCCGCTCATTCTCTGTCTCAGAAATAAACATTAAAAAAAAAATTTTTTTTAAAAGAATGCCAGCAGGCATATGGCATACAGAAAAGGAGACTGGCCCAGGTGGCAACAGATTGGGGTCTCCCGATTCAAAGGAACACACATTTCCTCAACAGAAGAGGAAGACCTCAACCTACTAAATTATATATCTGCATCATATATAATGTGATATCTGTATGGCGTTAAGCAAGGCACTAAATAAATTCAAGTTGCTCTAAATCACCTTTTTCTCTTGCCCTCTCTGCTTCCCCCATCGTCCAAGCCCTGAAATACATGTCCAGGGGGAAATGGAAAGGAAACCAACAAGTACTGAGTGAAGCCTACCTACAACCTACTCTGCGAAGTAGGTAATACGGATCCCACTTTAAAGATATGGAAACAGCAGTTCAGAGAGATTAAGAACTTGCTCCAGTCACACAGCTAGGACAAATCAAGGCTAGAATTCACATGCTGCTTTGCTGGGATGCCAAGTCTCGGCTCACTACACCCTGTAGCATTGGCGCTGTGTGCTCTGGTAGGCACAAAATAATGTGACTAACACACTTAGTGATTGCCTGGTTTGGCCTCGGTTTAGGGCTTGCTCCCACTCTCCTCCTTTACTCTTTCCTCAAATCTCACCTATTTCTCATGGCTTTAAAATGATACATTAGCATCCTGAGATGCCATCTCCAAAATGTAACTAAAAACTTCTCTTTTTACCATACACTTGTGTGTGTGTGTGTGTGTGTGTGTACATATACATCTATGTACCCATATTTCTAAGCTGCAGTGTTGCGGACAAAAAACTGGGGAGGCAGGTATCACCCATCAGGTTAAGACCCCGCCTGCATCTTCGATCTCCTCTTCTCTCATCTCCCCTCTTTGTTCCTTCAGGACCTGGAGTTTTGAGCTCTTTCCCACCCTGGAGCCTTACTATTTGCTGTTGCCTCCACCTGGAATGTTTTTCTCCTTGCCTTTCCCATCACTGGCTCATTTCAACCTTTTTCAGTTCACATGTATATCCTCAGGCCTCCCCTGACCACATTATGTGAACTGTGTCCTATACAGATCTATTTTTTTTCTGATGAATACCTACTATGACTAATATATGTGATTTATTTATCATCAGTTTTTCCATAAGCTTTGTGAGGACAAGAATGATTGATGTAAATGAGGATTCCTCACACCCCACCTTCACCTGACTCAAAGAGCCCCACAGAAAGGTAATTAATAACTACTTAGTGTTTTTGTATTCATAGGAGTAAGGTTGCATGCTGTAGTATGTAGAACTATATCCCCCCCAAAAGATATGTTCATTTCCTAACCCCTGTGGATGTGACCTTAGTCACACATAGGGCTGCTGAAGATATAATTAGTTAAGATGAGGTCATACTGGACTAATCAGGACGCTTAATCCAATGGGACTAGTGTCCTTAAAAGAGGAGACTCAGGGGGCGCCTGGGTGGCGCAGTCGGTTGAGCGTCCGACTTCAGCCAGGTCACGATCTCGCGGTCCGTGAGTTCGAGCCCCGCGTCGGGCTCTGGGCTGATGGCTCAGAGCCTGGAGCCTGCTTCCGATTCTGTGTCTCCCTCTCTCTCTGCGCCTCCCCCGTTCATGCTCTGTCTCTCTCTGTCCCAAAAATAAATAAACGTTGGAAAAAAAAAAATTTAAAAGAGGAGACTCAGGGCACTTAGAGGGAGAATGCCATATGACAACGGAACAGAGCCTGGAGTGATGTATCAATCAGCCAAGGAAGTCCAGGAATGCCAGCAGCACCAGAAGCTAAAAGAAAGGCCTGGGACAGATTCTCCCCTGGAGCCTTCAGAGGGAGCATGGCGCTGAGAACACCTTGGTCTCAGACCCTTGGCCTCTGAACTAGAGCTCTGAGAGGATGGTTTCCTGTTGTCTTAAGCCACCCAGTTTGTGGTGGTTGACTCTCACTCGACTAAAGTGAGTAATTTTTAAAATGAAATGTAGCTCCAAGTTTTGTAGATTTTATGAAGAGTAATTAGTAAGGAGTGAAGTTAGGCCCAATATAGGATCTGGAAAACCAAGACATGATTTCTAAGGCGGTTTTCTTCCCCGAAGGTAAAAACTCTCATATCTCATCTGAACCAATGTTACCCAACCCCTGAAGCAAAAAATAAGACATATTGAGTTCTTCAAGCAATTAAATTGCTCATTAAACTTTTGCCACCTGACCTGAAAGAACAGAAAATCCTATTACAGTCATGTTAGAAGACGTTCTCATTGCTTAATAGTGGTAGTACTTTTAACAGTCATGCGCGGATAATGAAGTTACATCAGCCTTTTAGGACATCTTCGAACACAAATTGCATTAACTCGGAAGTCTCAGTTGGTTCATCAAGAGTAATGGAATTATTACTGCCAGAAGCCATGATTCTACGGAAATGAAAACTGTGTTTTTCCAAATACTGTAAATGATGATGTTTGGGAGTTTTACTCATTGAATCAGAAAACTTATCTTTTTATCTGCATTTTTGAGATGAGTTTTAATGTACCATTAAAAATAGTAATTAAACATTGGATAGGATAGGAAATTGCTGATGGCCCTGGCCAGACTCTGCTACTTTGTACCGGTCAACGTGGGGCTACTCATTTCCTCTGAGCTTTGGGATTCTCATCCATTAAAGAGCAAGAAAGGAAGAACTATATCATTTCCCAAATCCTTTCAAGCTCTAAAATAGTGTTATATGTGAACCTTTTCTTACTCCTCTGCAGCGTATTTATATTGGCTCAGGATTTCGGAGTCAGGCTTTTATCCTTTTTTACACCAAGAAATGTCTCGCTGATCTCAGTGCCTCTATCTGCCGAACAAGCCAGCCAGATGTTGTGGCTGCAGGGAGACTTGTTGGAGCCACCTCCAGTCACTGGTGCCCCACAGACAATTCTGTAGTCTGTTTATTGCACAGGAATGCCCAGTCTCGGAGACAAGGGAGGCTGAACTCATCTGAGCCCCATTTGCCAAGCCAAGCGTCCATGAGTTTACATCACCTAGACGCAGCACCTTTTCCTAATTCACACAAAGGCAACAAAGAGGCTCACAGCAGCAGCAGCAGCCCTGAACAACCTCCCTGGATTTCAAAGTTTCTGTAAGAAGCTGCCAGATTCCTTGTTTCAGAGAAAGCAGTTTCAGAATATAATTATTATTGCTATTAACTGCTTACTGTTTACTATCACTTATTCTTAAGAACGGATAGAGCCTACACACATAAGAACCTAGAAAACTCTGAAATCAAACAGACTGGCTGTAGAATTTCAAAATTCTAGTCGTGCTTCTATCGCCATACTCTATCATGCCAACAATCTGAGTTGCTAGTTGTACCTTACATGGTTAGTTTTGTAATGTTTTATAATCACATTATCCTGATTAAGATGTATTCAGATTAACCTCTATTCAAGTTTCTGACATTAGCTTGTTCTTACACCATGAAGCTAGTAGGCGCTTCAAATTAGGACAAGAAAAACAAAAACATGTACCACAGGTTCAGCTCATGTGGTACTTGTAAAGTGAGACTTCTCCGACGCCCCAACCCCCAGGGTGTTCCTGGGGCTATTGGTAGACCAGGCTGCCTGACCCTGGAGCACAGGAGGTCCATTGGGTCCAAGCTCCTGGCTGAGTGGCATCACTGAATCTTTAAGCAAATGAGCTTTCATGATCCATCAAGAAATAATAAGTCTTTGTAAATACTATTTCCTTAATCAGGTGTCACTGGCCACGTTGCACATGGCAGTCTAATGAGGCTGGAATGAAACCTCCATTTGAGATCTTGTCCTTCCTCTTTTCTTAAATAGGCCCTAAGATGGATTTACTGTGAGAACAATAAAGTTTAAGCTTCAGGACCCATCACTTGCATGGATCTTTTCCAAGACTCTGATCAAAATTTTTTGTAGAGAATAGACAGAATCAGTAAAAAGTATGGAGCCAAATAAGTAGGTTAGAAAGGGTAACAGCAGACTTCCACTTTCATATGCTTAAATTACATTTAAATATGTAAAAGAGACATGGAAGATATAAAGTTACTTGAGGTTATTTTGAAATAGATATACTTGGATAAAATGAACAGATTAGACTCTACAGAAAATATATAGCAAGAGATATAGCAAGAGAAGTATCCAAAGTCTCTCTCTCTCTCTCTCTCTCTTCTCACATACACACACAGCTGAAAAAAAAGACTGATGCAAGCAGTGGGACAACTTCAAGTGACAACAGACATTAATAGGAGACTACAAAGAGGGGAGGAGAAAGAAATCGTTTTTGAAGAAATGATCAAAAATTTTCCAAACTTAAAACTCAAAACATGCAGACCCAAGAAGCACAAGGAACCACAAGCACTTAAACATAAAAAAAAACAAGACCAAGGCATATAAACTGATTAAAACCAATGAAAGGCGAAAATCCTAAAGGTGGTCACAGGAAGGGACACCTGCTGGCTCAGTCAGAAGAGCATGTGATGCTTGATGTCAGGATCCTGAGTTCAAGCCCACAATGGGTGTAGAGATTACTTGAAAATAAACTGCAAAAAAAAAGTGATCACAAGAAAAAGGCTACTTTCTGGGTAGAGGAACAATAATAATAGTAGAACTCTTGCTGCAAACAAAGTAAACCAGTGGACAGTGGAAAGTGGAAAGGAAAAAACAGTCACTGTAGAAGTCGATATCCAGCAAAAATATCTTTTAAAATATTAAGTTGAAATAAAAACTTCAGCCTGAAAAAGGTGAGAGAATCCATTACCAGCAGACCTGAACTATAAGAAATGTTAAAAGAGGTCTCAGGCAGAAGGAAAACAGTACCAAGTAGAACCCTGGATCTACACAAAGAAATGAAGAACACCATAAATTGTAAGTAGATAGGTAAATATCTGAGACTTTTCCCTTCTTCAAAATCTCTTTAAAATTGTATAAGCAAAACTTGCTAACAGTGTATTGTGGGGACTTTAACACATATATGAAGTAAAATGTGTAACAAAAAAAGCACAAACTGCAAGTAGGAAAAATAGAAAAGCATAATTGCAAAGTTCTTACACTATAAATGAAGTAGCATATTACTTAAGAATAGACTATGACAAATTACAATTCACACACAATAAACCCTAAAACCACCTAAAAATCACAAGTTATTGAGGCACCTGGGTGGCTCAGTCGGTTAAGCGTCCGACTTCAACTCAGGTTGTGATCTCACCCTTCATCAGTTTGAGCCCTGAGTCAGGCTCTGTGCTAACAGCTCAGAGCCTGAAGCCTACTTCAGATTTTGTCTCTCTCTCTCTCTCTAAAACGAACATTAAAAAAAATTATTTAAAGAAATCACAAGTTATTGTAGCTAAGAAGACAACAAAAAGGATGAAATGGAGTAATACAAAATATTCAAGTAGTCCAAAAGAAGGCAGATAAAAAGGGGGACAAAAACTTAAGATGGTAGATTTAAATATAATGACACCAATATTCACATTGAATGCGACTGGTTTTAACACTCCCAACTAAGGCATAGGGAGACTGGATTAAAAAAGAAAAAGGCAAACGGTGCCTGGGTGGCTCAGTCGGTTAAGTGTCCAACTTCAGCTTAGGGCATGATCTCACGGTTCATGGGTTTGAGCCCCGCGTCGGGCTCTGTGCTGATGGCTTGGAGCCTGGAGCCTGCTTCGGATTCTGTGTCTCCCTCTGTGTGCTCCTCCCCCGCTCTCTCTCTCCCTCCCTCCATCTCTCTAAAAATAAAATAAACATTTAAAAGAATTTTTTTTTTTAAAGAAAAAGGCAAAACCAAAATCTATGCTGTCCACAAAATGCACACTTAAAATATATAAACACAAACAGGTCTGGAGTAAAAGGATAGGAAAAGATAATACTATGCTAATGTGAAATTTTTAAAAAATTCCTGCTAGGATTAACCTAACAAGAAGATTTTGAAGCAAAGAATATTACCAGGAATAAAAGGACAACTAAATAATGATATGTCAATTCAACAGGAGCACATTAACAATCCCAAACATTCATGAGCTCTTAAGAGTTTCAAAATACATAAAGCAAAATCAGAAAGAAAGAACTACATGAAAGAACTAAAAAAAAAAAAGACAAAATCCACAATCTACCAAGGAATTTCAAGACCCCAACCTTAAAAATTAGCAATGACAGAAAATCAGTACGGACATAGAAGATATGGACAACAAAACCATCAGTCAACATGACCTAACTGGCATTACAGATTATTTCACTCAAAAAGAATCATACGATACATTCTTAACAAGGGCATATGGAACACTTAAGAAGATACGCTGCAAGCCATAAAGAAAGTCTTAGAAAATTTAAAAGGAATCAAATCATACAAACTATTTACTAACCAAAATGGAATAAAGTTAGGAGTCACTAACAAAGATCTTTGGAAATGCCCAAATATTTGAACACACATTGAAAATAACCCACGGATCAAAGACAACGCCAAATGGGAAATTATTAAGTGTTCTGAACTGAACAAAAACAAAGACACACTATGTCAAAATTTGTTGAATGTACCTAAGCAGTACTTAGAGGGAAATTCACAGCATTAAAATACCTGTATCAGAAAAGAAGGTCTCAAGTCAGTGACTCCAGCTCACACTTTAAACTAGAAAAAGAGCTCACACTTTAAACTAGACTATGACAGGGGCGCCTGGGTGGCTCAGTCGGTTAATTGGCTGACTTCAGTTCAGGTCATGATCTCGCGGTCCATGGGTTCGAGCCCCGCATCGGGCTATGTGCTGACAGCTCAGAGCCTGGAGCCTGTTTCAGATTCTGTGTCTCCCTCTCTCTGACCCTCCCCCGTTCATGCTCTGTCTCTCTCTGTCTCAAAAATAAATAAATGTTAAAAAAAAAAAATTTTTTTTTAAATAAAAAAATAAAAAAATAAACTAGACTATGACATTGGGGCGCCTGGGTGGCTCAGTCGGTTTAAGCGGCCGACTTCGGCTCAGGTCATTATCTCGCGGTCCGTGAGTTCGAGCCCTGCGTCGGGCTCTGTACTGACAGCTCAGAGCCTGGAGCCTGTTTCAGATTCTGTGTCTCCCTCTCTCTGATCCTCCCCCGTTCATGCTCTGTCTCTCTCTGTCTCAAAAATAAATAAAGGCTAAAAAAAAAATTTAAACTAGACTATGACAAATTACAATTCACACACAATAAAACCTAAAACCACCTAAAAATCACAAGTTATTGAGGCACCTGGGTGGCTCGGTCAGTTAAGCATCCAATTTCAGCTCAGGTCATGATCTCAGTCCATGAGTTTGAGCCCCGTGTTGGGCTCTGTGCTGACAGCTCAGAGCCTGGAGCCTGCTTTAGATTCTGTCTCCTCTCTCTCTGCCCCTCCCCTGCTCATGCTCTCTTAAAAAACCTTTAAAAAACTTAAACTTAGGAAAGAGCAATAAATAAATAGATAAATACTTCTGAAATAAGCAGAATAAATTCTGAAATAAGCAGAAGAAATAACAAAGAGCAGAAATCAGTGAAATAAAAAGCAGAAAAACAACAGAGGAAATCTGATGAAAGCAAAATCTGACTTATTTTAAATCAATAAACAGATTAAAAAAAACATATTAACAATATTAGGAATGAGATTCCATGAACTTTATGCCAATAGATTTGACAAGTTAGAACAGACTTGGAATAGACTGGACAACAAATTCCTTTGAAGATGCACAAACACCAAAGCTTACTCAAGAAGAAGAAGAAGAAGAAAAAACATAAATAATCCTAAATCTACTTTTCAAATTGATTTGTAATGTGAGAAGGAAATTCCAGACTCAGGTTAGCTTTATTGTGAAATTCTACCTAACATTTATGGAAGAAGTAATGACAATATGATACAAAGTCCTTCAGAGAACTGAAGATGAGGGAACATTTTCCACATCATCCTGTTAGGCTAGCACTATAAACCAAAACCAGAAAGATACGACACACCCCTAGAAGAGCCCATTACCACCTTTCAGTTATAAAAAATAAGTCATAAATAAGTACATAAATGTCTCAGAAATAAGTGAAATTACTACTCAACAGTGGTGAGATTTTAAGATTTTCATTTTATTAAAAATATAGCAACACAATAGCAGCATCATTTGATAAATCTTTACTAGTACCACTTAGAAGTAGCCCTACTCACATAAATATACACGACCTATGCAGCATCTTATGTTTACATTATTAAACTCTTCCCTTGATAACCCATAGCATCATGTAAAGAACACTATTGTAAGATTAAGAAGAATATTTAACTATTAAACTGAACTACCTATACAACGACACAATACACCCAGATGTAATCTTCTGTGGAAATCAGGGAGTTCTGCAGATTGCCCCCCAACCATTTGTTGCCTACCACGCTGCCTCAAGTTGATGGAACTCCATCTCTTCAATTCTAATTCTTTCAGCATGATTTTCATAAATTTGAACTTGCACATAGAGTCAAGAAATTATCTATCTAGCAAAAGAAAGTTAAGAATGGAGAGAACTACTATTCCATTCCAATCCCAGGGAAATAAATCTTAGCAGTAAAATATGTGAAGTTTCCCACAAGTTGGCAATTTTCAAAATTAAAATGTTAGCTACATACAAAGTTAATTTAAAAATCAGGAAACAAACTAAAACCCTGTGTTTAAAAACAATATATCAAGAAATGTTGTCTTAGATATAAACTAATTATTATGATAAATTACTTGCTAGGAAATACAAAAATACCTTAAAATAGAATGGAAAGAAATGTAATTATTACTTACTACCAACCTAACTGAATATGGACCAAAAAACCATCAATAGCTTTAGCTTTTGTTTTTAAAGTAAGGTATCAATCTTCAGGCAAAATCACCAATAAGAGCGTATTTAAGAAAAATTCACCCACAAACCCAAAATTAGGTAAGGAAGTCAATTTTATTTTAAAAGACTTTATATTACACTATACTTACTACTGCTTCCAGAAATCTAATTTAGCCCTTTTAAGAGCCCTAACTTTTGAAATTTGAAAATAAACAATTTTAAATGAATTATTACACTAGCTAAATAAATGTGAGGATACTAAGTATGTAGGTAGTGAAAAGAAAAAATAGTTAAACATATAAGGAACATACTTTGTGGACACGGCTCTACTTCATAACCCAGTCCGTTAAAATCAGATACTATCTTTTAGTGAAAATATAAGAAATAATGCACTGAAATGTTATTTAATGCATCCTTCCAAAAGGATTCATACTAATAGCTAAGTCAACCACTAAAAAGACTAATCATAAAAATATGATTTTATCAAATCATATTACTTCTAATAGATTTTTTTAAATGATTAAGGGCCTATTACTACATATTGTAATTCTTAAAATTAAATAGTATCTTCAGGGCTGATTTAAAGACTTTTTAAAGTTTTAAGATAAAGATAGCAACATATATATAGGAATGAATCAGGTCCTGCAAATAATGTCACAAATGAAGTTACTTTCTTGACAAGAAAGGATTCTAAACTTGAATTTTTCTTTTAAGCATGTCAAAATTTAAGCCTCTGACACTTCTGAAGATCAATATGGTACAGATTGAAACTACTGAATGTAAGAATTCTAAACAAAATCACAAGTTGACTAGTGTTTGCAATTATAAATTAGACTAGATGGAGAAATAATACAGAGGCAACTGCAGAAGTTAAGGATTTATGCTTGTTTTCACACATAAAACTGGTCACCTTATTATGAAGGTCCACCTTAATATAAATAATTCATCATGCACTGTGAAAAGAAACATGAGGATCAACAGAATTTGTCTAGAATGATAAATAGCAACCACAATTAAGGAACAGAATGTACTCTCTGTATAATCAAGCTAAAAAAAAAAAAACGTAATTAAAAAAGGGATCAAGTATAAAATTACTGTCTTCTTGGCCTTACCTCAAGTTTTCCTGACATCTACCTGGGATGAAAAAGAATAGTCTTAAAGAAAAAACAAAATACCTTGAAAGAAAGTAACAAATAAATGGAAACCTACCAGGCTCCTATAAGTGAACAAAGAAAAGAAAACCTATCCCTCTCTCTCTCTCTCTCAATCTCTCTCTCTCGCACACAACCACTCCAATACCTCCAAGCCCTAGAAAACTTTGCTTCCATAAACACATTTAAGAACATGTTTCACTCTCTCTAGATCTCCTATATTCCTATTCATGTCCTCCTTTTACAAATCAGTGTCTTTCAAAAGAAGTATTATTTTAAAACTGAATATCATCAGCAAGAAAAACAATTAGTAGCAGGAACCTATATATTAACTGCCAACAAAGGAAACATTGAGTCCAGAGTACAAGAAATAACTCAAAACACCACACAAACATGTTTTCTCCACGTTGAAACAATTTCTATGCCAACTAAAACAAGATAGACATGATAAACTAAGATGCTGTTTTGAAATGCATAAACAAATACTCTCCTCTAAAATACTTAGCTTTATTAGAGAAATGGTACTAAAAATAACAAAGATTCAAACATTTGCTCTATTCTACTACATATTATAAATAAGACAGCTGTTGATGCAAGACACACACTCACAATCTTTCCATATGCACCCAAGCATTCTTGTATCAGAATAAGCTGTTTACCAGCCAACCGTATGTGGTTGAATGATTAAAATGACCATCTATACTTTACATAGTAAAGCATTTTCAAAAATTTTAATGTACACGGTGACAAAAAGGAAAAAAAAACACAGTAATTCTGAACACATGAAGAGTAATTAAGCAGCTTCATAATCAAACCAGGCTTCATTACTTGCAATAAGGGCAATTCTTTCCATTTTCTATCAAATACTTAAGTTTCAATAGTATGAACATTAAAAGAAAACTCAAGTTGAAACCAAGTAACTGATGTGCTACTCAGCTTTTTAAATCTATAAGTAACTCTTCCCATGAGGTAAGGCAACGGAGTAATTTGATTGTATTAGATTGCATTAAAATAATTATACTTGATTTTTTTTAATAACATGCGAATTGAAAGGTATAACTTTTGGGGGAATATAACAATAATGAAAAGATCTCTGAAATTATGAGTTATGGCTTTGGGGAAAATATTAGCAATGTTGTCATTTTACTACTTGCATACTTCCTGCAAAAAGTGAGCCTAAGAGTAACGGATGACCTATATTTTAAACTCAAGTAAACATATCCTTAAAACAAATAATCTCACGTGTTCTCTTTTACATATAATTTCTGCACATCACTTACGAGAAGATGATTAAGAGGTAATAATTAAGGCCATCCAATGGAGACAACGAAAGTGTTCGCTCTGATTTAAGTAAAGTAAGAACATGCTTCATATTCAATTATCACAGTATAAAACTGATGGTCCCAAAACTGCATTGTTGTTTTAAGCTCTGAAGTCATTCTTAGAAGCAGGACTTCCCTCATGTTAGGTGAGCTATGTAAGAAGCTCTTCTCTGACACACTATTTTGGACACTTTCTCTATGGGAGTGAATGAAATATCCATCTAAGTTCCGTATGAATTGAGAATGACTAGCACATATAAAATTCTAGAAAACAGTATACCACATTGTAGAAGGCACTAAAGCTTCAGCTTGTGCTCCCATAGCCCGTTTTGAAAACCCAGTTTTCTTTTAATAATGACACCTTTGCCACCTACAGCTGACAACACACACTGCAATATTATTCATAATAAGCTTGGAAATGTCAAAAAAAGTTCAAAAGGAAATGCTTACTTTGTGAGGAGACCCAATGATTCTAAACGCTGAATACTAATCCATTATTATTAGTATTCAATACAGTTGCTCTTCCTTTTGAAAGAGAACAGTAGCATGCATTGTCAGTTGTTTGTTAATCCACTTATTTAAGCAATTTTAGTCTGTAAAACTATTTTAACAAAAAACTGTTGTCCTAAACAGTGAGCAAAAGAAAACACAATAGTGAGAATTTAACACAACCACCGTAAATCCTGTGAAGTAAATGTTAAAACTTCTTACTCTGCACTTACAAGGGTGTGTATATATTTGCACCGATTTCAAGCACATCATCAAATCTGTATATATTGAAATTAAAAAAAAAAAAAAGTAAAACAATACAAAATTCAGTAACAACCATTTTTTAAAAGAGCCTCCAATGCTTATCTCCAGTCTCTGTGGACAGTACAAATTTGGATCTTTGACGTCCCATTTATTTGCAATGGTTCTTGGCAAACACTAACAAACCACATGACAAGTGTGTCAGCCACCATGGAAATGCACAAATTCTAGAAGATGAGGAGTTTGGGTAACACCTGTTATTTTCACGATGTCCATGCTTTATTTTCTTACTCAGTAACAAGATGGCCACAAAGTCACCTAACAACTAGAAAAGCTGTTAGTTCATATCTTCATACTCAACTGGATTTCTTCACTGTATAACATCTTGTTGGAAGAATTAATAGCTTTGGATTTTATTCCAGCGTGTGTTTAGAGGTGCATCTGTCAGTCCTACACTGCTTCTGTTTTGGTAGAGAGGTTTTCTTCATTTGGCTGACAATTCCCATTTTGCTGGACTTTGTTTTCCTCAGTCCTTGGTGCATCCTTGTCATCTACTTCTTTGCCCACACTTGAATCTGGTTCTTTATTGTGTTCCTTCTCCTACAATGAATATTAAGTTGTATACTTAATATTGTCTGCTATTACATCTGGTTATGGCTAAAATATGTACTTCAGTGAGCTTAATAAAACAGTATTTTCTCCCATTACCTTTTCAGATAAATAAGATACACAAACATGTATCAATATGTCCTCTGGGAATTGTAAATTAGAATAAAACAGTTGAGGAGAAAGTCTAAGTGTTGAAAAAATGTTACTTAATTGAAAAAGTGGGACAGATCTGTTGAAAGAGTTAAATAGGTGCCAAAGATGCCAGGATAGATTTATAATCTGCATACCAAAGAAGCAAAATTCAGAGGCTGTAGAAAAAGAAATCGCAATTCATCCTAGCAAAGACTGCTCAAGAACAGTCCAATTCTGCCCTCAGTTAAAGGAGAATTACATGAGAACATGTGGAACAGTGCCTGACACACGGTGATGCTCAAGAGACGGTATCAATACTATTGACGATGATACTAAATCTCTATGAATATAAGCGTAAATAAAACCAGAACATGAAAGCTCCAGAACTCATAATTCATTTCCAAATACAAATACACTTACTGGTATAACAAAAGAATTAATGTAATTCACAAGTAGTTAAATATTTATCCAAAAAACTGACTTGGTAGAATTTGCTTTTCCATTGATTATTCTAATTCAACAAACCTAATTTCAGTACACATTATAAAACGAATGATGACAAAAGTTTTGTCAAATTTGCTGAAACAAATATATTTCACAGGAAACAGATATATTCTGAGGAAAATGGCCCCAATCAGAAACCTTATATAAAATCAAATCTACGTTACCTATAGACAGTCTTTTTGTATGCCAGTCTAGGACTCTCTAAAATAAGGAATGCATTTGTCTGAGTTTCAGTTAGCTCGTACCTCATCCCTTCAAAACTTCAGCTTAAAAAAGTTATCAATTGAACATTAAAGAATACCAAAAACATACAAGATACTATAGCTCTCAAGAAGTTTTTGGCCTGAAACTAGTTCTGTATAAAAATAACAATATCAATTATTAATTATTCAAAGCCTAAACACTGAATGTTGCTTACTTTAAGTGAAGTATTATTCTTCTCCAACTTTTCCTTTCCATCTCGGTCATTAGAACTCTTTCTTGTAGAGGTTGAACGTTCTCTCTCTCTTCTTTCACTGATGTGGTCCCTTTCTTTTTCTCTCTTTTTATCCTTCTTATTTCTGCTATAAGAATATTGAGAATATATGCCAGTGAATGCCTAAGAAATTAAAGACCTACCATGCTGTTGACAAAACAGCCTTATCTAACACTAATATGTTGTAAATAAGCGTTATCAGTAACCTGGTTTGACCAAGTAATATAAATGGACGTTATAACCCCACCTACTCCACCCCATACCCCAATTAGCTTTTTAAAGATACATAGAGGCCACCATGTGTTCACATAAAACACAATTTAGTTTTTTCAATTTCTTAGTTCAAGATTAATTTATCTGCTGTAATGAGATTAAAATAAAACAAAATATAGTGTTTTACCTACTTTTTCAAAGCAAAAAAATGAATAAACAGACAGGAATGAAAAGGATAAAGAATCAGAGGTAGCTCCCATGGAGGGCTGAATGACTACTAGCAAAACTTCAGACTTCAAACAACCTACTGTGCACTGCCCTCATCATTCACCATTAAAAGGACACCCACCGATTCAAGATGAAAGTTAAAAGAAGACTAAATGAACAAGTTCCATGTATAAAAATAATATACCTTTAGAATTAGAGAGAAAAAAAAATTCAGAGCAGAGGTATAATACCTTCGACTTTAAAAGATCAACCTTAATAGGGAACTCTAACCTTTTTTCTCGTAACTATGAATAGTTTAAAAATAAAGACAAACAGGGGGCGCCTGGGTGGCTCAGTTGGCTGAGTGCCTGACTCTTGATTTCGGCTCAGGTCATGACTTTACAGTTCATGAGTTCGAGCCCTGCATCGGGTTCTGTGCTGGCAGTGCAGAGCCCCTCCCCCCCCCCGTGCCCCCCTCTCTCCCTTGAAATAAATAAATAAACTTTAAAAAATAAATACATAAAAATAAAGACAAAGACCAGGAAAACAAAGATACTTAGCAAATAGATCTAAATACATACGAAAATTTAGTTTAACAAGGGTGGCATCTCAAATCATTGAAGAAAAGATGATCTTTTGTCAGTAAAAGGTTTGGAGACAATTGGATTATTATCTGGTAAGTGCTAAAACTGGATCTACATCTCTTATCTCATTCCATAATATATAAATAAGTCCAAATGGATCAGAGACCTAAATTTTTAAAATAAAATGCAGCTGCTAGAAGAAAACATGGGTGAACTTCTTTACTAACTGGGTAAAAAGAAATATTTTTTTTTTAAATGTTTTATTCATTTTTGAGAGAGAGAGAGACAGAGCACGAGTGGGGGAGGAGCAGAGACAGAGGGAGACACAGAATCCGAAACAGGCTCCAGGCTCTGAGCTGTCAGCTCAGAGCCCGACACGGGGCTCGAACTCACAAACTGTGAGATCATGACCTGAGCCGAAGCTGGACACTCAACCGACTGAGCCACCCAGGCGCCCCAAAAAGAAAGATTTTTAACCATAACTAAAACTTCAGGTACAATAAAAGAAATACATGTGTGCAACTCCACATAGTATATCTTTCTACATAATTCTTAAATGTCAAAGGAACAACCATATCAAACTGCATAAAATCCTTAGGAATAAATTGAACCAAGGAGGCAAAAAATGTGCTGAAAGAAATGAAGACAAATAAATAAATATCCATGTTTATGGACTAGAAGATTTAAATACTGTTAAGATGACAACAGTGTCCAAAGCCACCTACAGATTCAATGCAACCCCTATCAAAATCCCATTGCTGTTGTTACCAGAAATAGAAAAACCCATCCTAAAATTCATGTACTATCTTAAAGGACATCAAATCAACAAAAAGATCTTAAAAAGAACAAAGGTCGAAGCTTTTCCGAACTTCAAAACCTACTACACAAAAGGTACAGTAACCAAAGCAGTGTAGTATTACATAAGGACTGAAAATAAACCCATGGAATACAGCAGAAACTCCAGAAATAAACTTCCACATATATGGCTCAAATGATTTTTGACATAGATGCCAAAACCCATTTAATGGGGAAAGGACAATCTTTTCAACAAATGGTACTGGGAAAACTGGATATGGATATCCTCCTGCATTAAGAACGAGGATGGACCATTATCTTATACTATATTAAAAACCTGAGTCAAAGTTTTTTTGATTCAGTGGGGCGCCTGGGTGGCGCAGTCGGTTAAGCGTCCGACTTCAGCCAGGTCACGATCTCGCGGTCCGTGAGTTCGAGCCCCGCGTCAGGCTCTGGGCTGATGGCTCAGAGCCTGGAGCCTGTTTCCGATTCTGTGTCTCCCTCTCTCTCTGCCCCTCCCCCGTTCATGTTCTGTCTCTCTCTGTCCCAAAAATAAAATAAAAAACGTTGGAAAAAAAAAAATTAAAAAAAAAAAAAAAAAGTTTTTTTGATTCAAAAAGCTTGGATCAAACACCTAAATGTAGATGCTAAAACCATAAAACTCTTGGATGAAAACATAGGAGAAAATCTTCATGACACTGGATTTGGCAGTGATTGCTTGGACATGACACCAGAAGCAAAGACAACAAATGGAAAAAATAGATAAATCTGTCTTCATCAAAATTAAAAACTTTAGGCATGTGAAAAGACATCCCACAAAATAGGAGAAATATTTGCAAATCATTTATCTGGTATAGGATAAATGAATTTAAAGAACTACAATTAGAGCCTAGAGCCTGCTTCGGATTCTGTGTCTCCCTCTCTCTCTGGCACTCTCCCACTCACATTGTCTCTCTCAAAAATAAATAAAACACTAAAAAAAATAAATAAATAATACAAATAACCCAATTTGAAATGGGCAAAAAGCTTGCAAAGACAGGTCTCCAAAGGTACAGAGATGGTCAATTAAGCACACAAGAAGATGCTCAACATCACCATTCATTAGAAAAATGCAAATCAAAACCACAATGAGATGCTACTACACTCCTGAAGAATGACTATAATCAGAAGCAGACAATAACAAGTGTTGGTGAATACGTGGAGAAACTGGAGCCCTTGCACATTGCTGTTGGGAAGGTAAATGTGTGAAAACAGTCTGGCAGTTACTCAACAAGATAATGAGAGAGTACCACAGGATTCAGCAATTACCGCTCCCAGACAGGTATCCCAGAGAAATGCAACCATATATCCACACAAAAACGTGTACATGAATGTTCATAGCAGTTTTTTTTTTTTCCTTAATGTTTATTATTGAGAGACAGAGAGAGACAGAGCATGAGCATGGGAGGGGCAAAGAGGAGGAGACACTGAATCTGAAGCAGGTTCCAGACTCTGAGCTGTCAGCACAGAGCCCGATACAGGACTTGAACTCACAAACTGCGAAATCATGACCTGAGCTGAAGTCAGACGCTCAACCGACTGGGCCACCCAGGCACCCCCATAGCAGCTACTCTTAACAGCTAAAACACAGAAACAATACGAAGAAGTTCATCAACTAAAGAATGGATAAATAAAACACAGCTTCATCCACACAATGGAATATTGCTCACATATGGAAAGAAGTATTGATACAAGGTAAAACATGAACCTTGAAAACATTACATTTAGTCAAAGAAGCCAGAAACAAAACACTACATGTACTGCATGAGTCCATACATGAAATGTCCAGACCTGGCAAATTCACAGACACAGTAAGTCAGACTAGTCATGGACACTACTGTGAACCTAACTAAAAACCAATTGCACATTTAAACAAGTGAATTTTATAATATTTGGGTTATTTCTCAATTAAAAAAAACACACATCCAAAGTTTAAGTGGGGCTACATACAGTCACACTCACACACAGTATATATATTGTATATGCTGTCTATTCTGAAGGAGAAATCCTAAGATAGATCTACTTAATTTTGCAAAAGAAACACAAGGATAAAAACAATGGATCACTTACAGAAGGTGGATAGGACGCAAGGTAGAAGAAATGAGGATGGAATGACTTTGTGAACCCATCTTTTTGTCTAATTTGAGTTCATAATAGTAAAGTTTTAATTTATATGAGCAAAGTATTAAAAATACATTTATATGACCCACAACTACAGTATCCTATGCTTTCCATTATTCTCACCTAAAAACAATAACCCACAAGCAAATAAACACAAGACACCTGCTGAGAAACATGCCCCTCTTCACACTCTGGCAAAGTTTGTCAATTTCTCTGTTCCATACCAAGAAAACCAGAGAAAACCAACTGAAAAACTCTGACCAATTATTAAGGTGATGGGATGAAAAATAAATATAGAGAAATCAATAACCTTCATTTGCACAAAACATCCAATTAGAGGACTTAATGAAAGAAAAGACCTCATTAACAACAAAAGACCTCATTAACACAGAAGGTGCATAAAATCTGTATGAAACAAACACTGAAGCACTCCTAAAAAATACTAAGGACGATTTAGTGTCGCCTGGGTGGCTCAGTCGGGTAAGTGTCCGACATCAGATGAGGTCATGATCTCATGGTTCGGTTCCGGAGTTCGAGCCCCGCATCGGGTTCTGTGCTGTGAGCACCTAACCTGCTTTGGATCCTCTGTCCTCCTCTCTTTCTGCCCTTCCCCTGCTTGCTCTATCTTAAAAATAAAATTAAAAAAAAAAAAAAAAAAAAAGGACGATTTAAATAAGTAGAAATATATACCATGTTCCTGGATAGACTCACCATCGTAAGGCTTTATTTATTAATAAACCTATAAATTTCTTCTAAGTTAATAAAGTTAATCCAACTGGTGCCCAGTAAAAAGGAGAATTAGAGCAATATCCCTGATGAACATCGATGCAAAAACTCTCAAAAAGATACTACCAAATCGAATCCAACAATACATTAAGAGAATTATTCACCACGATCAAGTGGGATTTATTCCTGGGCTGCAGTGGTGGTTTAATATCCACAAATCAATGTGATACACCACATAAATAAAAGGATAAGGACCATACAATCATCTCAAAATATACAAAAAAAAGTATTTAACAAAATACAGCATTCTTTCCTGATAAAAACCCTCAAGAAAGTAGAGAAAGAAGGAACATACCTCAACATCACAAAAGTCATATAGACCCACAGCTAATACCAAAGACCCACAGCTAATACCATCCTCAATGGGGAAAACTAAGTGCTTTTCCCCTAAGGTCAGGAACACACAGGGATGTCCGCTCTCACCACTGTTGTTCAACATAGTACTTGAAGTCCTAGCCTCAGCAATGAGACAACAAAAAGAAATAAAATGCATCCACATCAGCAAGGAGGAAGTCAAACTTTCACTCTTGACAGACAACATATGCTATGTAGAAAACCAGAAAGACTCTGCAAAAACACAAATTCAGCAATGTCGCGGGATATAAAATCAACATACAGAAATGCTGCATTTCTATACACCAATAATGAAGCAACAGAAAGAGAAATCAAGGAGTACATGACATTTACGACTGCACCAAAAACCTTAAGACACCTAGGAATAAACCTAACCAAAGAAGTCAAAGATCTGTACTCTAAAAACTACAGAACACTTATGAAAAAAAATGAAGACGACACAAAAGAGTGGAAAAATACTCCATGCTCATGGATTGGAAGAGCAAATACTGTTAAAACAAACCAATCTACACATTCAATGCAACCCCTATCAAAATAACGCCAGCATTTTTCACAGAGCTAGAACAAATAATTCTAAAATTTGTATGAAACCTGGTTAAGACCCTAAATAGCCAAAGTAATGTTGAAAAAGAAAAGCAAGGGGTGCCTGGGTGGCTCAGGCAGTTAAGCTTCTGACTCTTGGTTTTGGTTCAGGTGGTGACTGAGCCCCACACTGGGCTCGGTGCTGACAGCATGGAGCCTACGTGAGATTCTCTCTTTCAATAAATAAATAAACAAACTTTTTTAAAAAGAAAAAGAAAAAAAAGAGGCGTCTGAGTGGTTCAGTGGGTTAGGCATCTGACTTCTGCTCAGGTCATGATCTCACAGTGCATGAGTTCAAGCCCCACATCAGGTTCTGTGCTGACAGCAGAGCCTGCTTTGGAGCTGTCTCTCTCTGTCCCTTCCCGGCTAGTGCTCTCTCCCGCTCTCAAAAATAAATAAACATTAAAAAATTTTTTTTAAAAAAACAAAGAAAGAAAAACAAAGCAGGAGGCACCACAATTCCAGACCACAACTTGTATTACAAAGCTGTAATTATCAGGACAGTATGGTACCCGCATAAAAAGAGACATACAGATCAATGGAACAAAATAAAGAACCCACAAATGGACCCAAAACTATATGGTCAACTAATCTTCAACAAAGCAGGGAAAAATATCCGATGGAAAAAAAAGAAGCTCTTTAACAAATGGTGCTGGGAAAACTGGACAGCAACAAGCCAAAGAATGAACCTAGACCACTTTCTTACACCACACACAAAAATAAATTCAAAATGGACCCAAGACCTAAATGTAACACAGGAACAAAATCCTAGAAGAGAACACAGGAAGCAAACCTCTCTGACCTCGGCTGTAGCAAGGTGTTACTTAACATGTCTCCAGAGACAAAGGAAACAGAAGCAAAAATGAACAATTGGGACCTCATCAAATAAAAAGCTTCTGCATAGTGAAGAAAACCATCAACAAAACTAAGAGGCAAATGACAAAATGGGAGAAGATATTTACAAATGACTTATTAAATAAAGGGCTAGTATCCAAAATCTATAAAGTACTGATAACTTATCAAAGAAGTTTCTCCAAAGAAGACATACAAATGCCTAACAGACACATGAAAAAAATGCTGAACATCACTTATCACCAGGGAAATATAAATCAAAACCATAATGAGACCCCACCTCACATCTGTCAGAATGGCTAAAATTAACAACTCAGGACACAACAGATGTTGGCAAGGATGTGCAGAAAGGGAAACCCTCTTACACTGCTGGTGGGAATGCAAACTGGTGCAGCTACTCGGATAGTATGGAAGTTCTTCACAAAGTTAAAAATAAACTACCCTGTGACCAAGCAATTGGACTACTAGGTATTTACTTACTCAAAGGATACAAAAATATTGATTCAAAGGAGCACATGCACCCCAATGTTCACAGCAGCATTACCAACAACAGCCAAATTATGGAAAGAGTCCAAACGTCCATCGACTGATAAATGGATAAAGATATGGCGATCAAAAAGAATAAAATCTTGCCACTTGCAATGACGTGGACGGAGTGAACTAGAGTGTATTACACGAAGCGAAATAAGTCAGAGAAAGACAAGTACCATATGATTTCAGTCATATGTAGAATCTAAGAAACAAAAAGATGAACATGGGGGAAGGAAGGAAAAATAGTAATACAAAGGAAGGCAAACCAGGAGACTTCTTTTAATGATTAAATTTTTTTTAACTTTTTTTTTAAGTTTATTTGTTTATTTGGAGAGAGAGAGAGAGAGAGAGAGAGAGAGAGAGACAAAGAGAAAGGGTAGAGTGAGAATCCCAAGCACATTCCACAGTCAGTATAGAGTGTAATGTGGGACTCAAACTCACGAACCATGAGATCATGACCTGAGCTAAAGTTGGATGCTTGACCAATTGAGCCATCTAGGCACCCCCATAAAAGACTCTTTTTTTTTTTTTTTAACGTTTGTTTATTTTTGAGACAGAGAGAGATGGAGCATGAACAGGGGAGGGGCAGAGAGAGAGGGAGACACAGAATCTGAAACGGGCTCCAGGCTCTGAGCTGTCAGCACAGAGCCCAACGCAGGGCTCAAACTCGCGGACCATGAGATCATGACCTGAGCCGAAGCTGGATGCCTAACCGACTGAGCCACTCAGGCGCCCCAAGAGAGACTCTTTTAAAGACAGAAAACAGGGCGCCTGGGTGGCGCAGTCGGTTAAGCGTCCGACTTCAGCCAGGTCACAATCTCGCCGTCCGTGAGTTTGAGCCCCGCGTCGGGCTCTGGGCTGATGGCTCAGAGCCTGGAGCCTGTTTCCGATTCTGTGTCTCCCTCTCTCTCTGCCCCTCGCCCGTTCATGCTCTGTCTCTCTCTGTCCCAAAAATAAATAAACGTTGAAAAAAAAAAAAATTAAAAAAAATAAAAAAAAATAAAAAATAAAAAAAAAAAAAAGACAGAAAACAAACTGAGGGTTGATAAGCGAGGTGGGTGGGGGATGGGCTAAATGGATGATAGGCGTAAGGAGGGCACTTGTGATGAGCACTGAGCATGGTATGTAAGTGATGAATCACTAAATTCTATTCCTGAAACCAATACACTATGTGTTAACTAACTTGAATTTAAGTAACTGGGAAGAAAAAAGGAAAGAAAAAAGGAAAGAAAGAGAAAGAAAGAAAGAAAGAAAGAAAGAAAGAAAGAAAGAAAGAAAGAAAGAAAGAAAGAAAGAAAGAAGAAAGGAAGGAAGGAAGGAAGGAAGGAAAGAAATTTAATGCAACTATAATTCACATCATCACCAGATTTTACTTTTAGAACCTCAACAACTGACTCTTATGTTCAAATGGAAAAACACACAAGAATGGTCAAGAAAGCTCAAAAAAACAGAAGTGTGGAGGAGAATCGACCCTACTAAATGTTAAAAAAATATTACACAAACCGAATAATAAAAATCATGGGCACTGGCATGAATCATCAAACCACTCCAGAGAAGGCCCAGAAACAGACCCAAACACAAATAGAAACACTCAGTACCTGAAAAGGCAACATATCAAATTAGTGTTGGAAAATTTAAGTTTTTGGAGCACCTGGTAGGCTCAGCCAGTTAAGCATCCAACTCTTGATTTCCACTCAGGTTATGACCTCACGGTTCATGAGATCCAGCCCAGTCCTGTGTTGAGATCAAGCTACACATCGGGCTCAGTGCTGACAGCATGGAGCCTGCTTGGGATTCTCTCCACCCCCCACTCACTCTCTGTCCCTCCCTTGCCTGTATTCTCTCTCTCTCCCTCTGTGCCCCCCCCATTCCTGTTGTCTTTCTCCCTCTCTCTGCCCCCCACCTGCTAATGTTCCTTCTCTATAAATAAGCCTTAAAAAACTAAAAACAGGGGCACCTGGGTGGCTCAGTCGGTTGAGTGTCCAACTTCAGCTCAGGTCATGAACTCACAGCTCGTGGGTTCGAGCCCCACGTCAGGCTCTGTGCTGACAGCTCAGAACCTGGAGCCTGCTTTGGATTCTGTGTCTCCCTCTCTCTCTCTGCCCCTCCCCCGCTCACACTCTGTCTCTCTCAAAAATAAATAAAACATTAAAAAAAATAAAAATAAATAAATCAAGTTTAAAAATAGATTAAAAAGAAAATTTCTCTTCCCCCACTTCGGTCCTTGGATTTAGCACATGCTTTCAACCTACCCCCTAGGGGATGGAGACCTAGAAGATTTCCTTTTTACAGTTTTTGATGTTCTTGGTGATCTGGAAGAACTCCTGCTTCTCCTCCTACGCCTTTCCCTGAAAGATGAAAATATGTCATTTAAAAATATAGCAATTTAAATACAGGACAATTCAAATATACAAAAGAAAAGAATCCTTAATGCTCTCAAGTGAACAGTATTCTTAAAAGGTTAGTTTAAACTCATGTTATCTCATTTCAGTGCAGGTCAAATTCTGAGCAATTTTATAGACATGGAAAATATGTTCTAAGATTTCATAATAGAAAAGGTAGAAGACCTTCTTTTCATCTGGTT
Source organism: Lynx canadensis (assembly GCF_007474595.2). Taxonomy (NCBI): domain Eukaryota; kingdom Metazoa; phylum Chordata; class Mammalia; order Carnivora; family Felidae; genus Lynx; species Lynx canadensis. Next base: position 133,437,958 of record NC_044303.2, on the reverse strand, counting down.
TATGTGAACAATAATTTCCTGAATAGAAAGAATATTAGATGTTTCTGATTCTCTCAAGTAGGTTCTTCCTCAGCATCTAAAACATGTTTTATGTATCCAGATCCTCTGTCATGCTTCTAGCTCCTCGCTGCCCCACTGTGGATTATTTAACAAGGTAATAGGTCCTTTTCAAGAACTAAAAGATTAAGTTGGCTTGTAAAAAGTGAACTTATCAGATCTGAGCATTTAGAATGTCTCTAAAAAAGTATTTACATTAATTCACTTTACAGAGAAATTGTTTTACCCTCCAACTTCCTACCATTTTATTACTCTATTCATTTAAAACTGAGTGCACAAGTTACTAAGACAAAAGTAAAACAGTTAAAGCCTGGGGCTTAAATATGAAATAAAAAATAACTACTACCTTGATTAACATTGTTTAGTATTATTAAAAACTATTTTGCTTAACTTGTTAGCAAATGATGCATATTCAAAATTACTTCATTGAAAACCTGGCCAAATGAGAAACAATGAATTTCAAGATGTCCATAATTCAGGGGATAAGATAGGGGAACATACTAATTACAATTAATGTGTCTAACGACCTATCTCACAAGAAGCCCTGATTATTAGGCCATATAGGTGAAAGAACCAAATCCCCTAGAATTCAAGTCCTCCATACCACTTCAGCAAGAAGATTCTAGGCTAATAAAACATTTTGCCAACATCTCTCATTATAAAATATAAAAAAAAAACTAGATAATGCTCAGATGTGGTAGATACAGATGTTTAAAAAAAAAACCTCAAGACCTTTGGAAACACAATTCCAATTCTACCTAAGGCTCTCTCATCCATTACCCAATTTTAGTTCCATGACACCCCAAAATTACACGTCCTGACTAAAGTGAAAATTAGGTAACGATATTCCATTCAGTTAATGCCATGTCTTAACAGCTCAGCACAAGTACGGGAGGTACTTATCTCACAGCATGAGAATGTCAGTGTATCTTACTTGTTTACACAAAATGATTCTACTCTGACCAGTTTAAGTCTTCACTCAAGAAGCACTATGTACAGGGGGACATCTAATGACTAATACCTGATGTCACTGAGAGCTAAGGCTGGAAAGACAGCAATCTAGAGTGTCGATTTGTTGAGAAAAAAGCAGTCAGCTGTAGTTTGAAGAACTGTAGTTGGTTAGACTTAGATTGAAACTTTGGTTCCACACCTTATCAGCTGCGTAACTAGGGTCATATTACATAATCTGAGTCTCAATTTTTCCAACTGGAAAACGGAGTTAATAACTCATGCCTTGTGGTGCTGTGATGAGGATTTAAGATAATACTTGTAAAGCACCAAGTACAGTCTCTCGCACAAACCCAGTGTCAATAAATATTTTCTGCTTAAACATCAAAATGTTTTTTAAAAAATGCAGATTAGGGGACAATCTTGAAAATAAAAAATACCAAGCACACTCTTTTTCTGAGCAGTTAAAATGTTTCCTGTGTACTCAACAATTCAGAGCACATGAGAAACAGAAAAACGCTAAAAGCTAACAAACTGTAACTCTTTGCCAAGCTCTTGTGAAAGCATGAAACATTCCAAACTTCTGAACCTTTAGAAACGGATGTCAGTCAGCGTTTATTCTCCAGGCTCCAGTGGCTAGTTAAGAATATATTTAAGAATGAATGTGAGGGGCGCCTGGGTGGCGCAGTCGGTTAAGCGTCCGACTTCAGCCAGGTCACGATCTTGCGTTCCGGGAGTTCGAGCCCCGCGTCGGGCTCTGGGCTGATGGCTCAGAGCCTGGAGCCTGTTTCCGATTCTGTGTCTCCGTCTCTCTCTGCCCCTCCCCCGTTCATACTCTGTCTCTCTCTGTCCCAAAAATAAATAGACGTTGAAAAAAAATTAAAAAAAAAAAAAAAAAAAAAAAGAATGAATGTAATATCTGAACTTTCTTGAATGTCAACGCAACTTAAAATGGCCCCTGAAAAAATTAAACACTTCAAAGTCAACAAAAAAGTAAATGCAACTAATTTAAAAGGAATCAAAACAGTATTTGTGTTACAAAGGGCAGTGACTAAATGACCACATAAACACAACAGAATATGTGACAATAAAATCACTGTGCAGTGAAGCGGCAGTTGTGAGGCTCAACTGGTATCCACAGCAATGAGGCCAAGGTAATTCTTCAGTTTCAGGTCCAGTGTGCCAAAATATGGCAGCCATCTATTATAAGCCCCATTTGAACATAGACTGCTGCTCTCAACTTCATCCTTCTGAGGCAGTTTTTAAAATCAGGTACCAAGTACTGGTTATAGAACTCTCAACTAAACTTAACCTCCTAAAAAGAAGAGAAAAGAGCTACTGTACTTCTAATATGAAAGTGCAGAGCAGATGGAGAATTTCCCCTAAGCTTCAATTTCTTCATATTTTGAAACCATGATAGTAACAGTCTTTTCACAGACTTACTGTGAAGATTAAATAAGGTAGGTCATGACAAACTGTGCTGAGACAAAATCTGGTATATGGTAAGGCATTCAATAAATGCCTGCAATTATCTTGTATTACCTAACCAAAGACTGGTATTAAGAACAGCCTAAAGTTAATAAAAACAGGAAATATACATTCATCTCCAATTATTTTCTATGCAAAACCACATTTAAAGTATACATAACACTGGCTAACACATGTATTTTTAATATCTAGCTTAACACAAGTTAGGAACCTCCGTTTATCAGTTATGGTATCCTCTGGAGTAATGGATACAGGTTTAGATAATCTTGAATCAAGGAAGGTCCTCTTTTCTGCAGCTGTTACTATGGCAACCTGCTGCCACCTGGTGGCAGTGTACTTATTAATAGAGGGAACAATCTCTAAGAAAAAAGCAAAACCTTAAAATTGACAGATAAACGAAAACCAAAATTTAAACATCACGCACTCACTCAAGAAAAGAGAGCAGTAAAAATTAAAAAGACAAAAAGGACTAAAATTGCAATTTTAGTAATCATTTTGCATATTAAATTTACCATATCATTCCAAAAAAATATAGAAGTCTGAGATCGATTCTTCCCTATTTGAAAGAAAGAAAGAAAGAAAGAAAGAAAGAAAGAAAGAAAGAAAGAAAGAAAAGAAAAACTCGCCCTTGCTACCTCATCCTCCAAGAAAATAAGCAATAGCAGCCACTGCCACCACCAGGGTTAAAACAGTGGATTACAAACAACAGTTAAAACTTTTCAGATCATTTTGCCCGATTATCATATCTTCCTCCTCACAGATTCAACACTGTGGCAAATGCTCTAAGAGAGAAATGTTTACTCTGCAATTAGAAGGAAATGTTCTCGTATTATTGGACTGTTTTCTCTTGCACGGAATAATTTACGTTTTCATTTGTCACCAGTAAAAATTTTAAGCATTATCAAACCTGCTGGAACTACGAGATCTTCTTGATGCATTGTAACTTCTGGGTGGTGTTCTGGATTTTTTATCCTTCTTTCTTTTCTCATCTATCTCTTTGGATCTGTCCTTGTCCCGTTCCTTTTCTTTGTCCTGCTCCTTTTCCTTTTCCTTGTCTCGCTCCTTTTCATGCTCTTTTTCCCGCTCTCTCTCTCTGTCTTTTTCCTTGTCTTTATCCCGGTCCTTTTCCCGGTCTTTATCTTTGTTTTTACCCCGTTCCTTTTCTTTTTCACGTTCCTTCTCCCTGTCTCTCTCTTTTTCCCTTTCCTTTTCTCTATCTTTTTCTTTCACTCTTTCCTTTTCCTTGATCTTTTCTCGGGTGTCTTTTCTCTTGTCCCTTTAAAAACAAAAATAAATAAATAAATTCACAACTAAAATTATTCTACTCCCCAAAAAGGACCTCCCTCTCTGTCCTCAACAATTATCAACACAAAACAATTTATACTAGCTTAGAATACATTACATAATAATTTCTATATAACCCAGGTGCACATGAAGCTGCTAAATGAAACAATTATCAGGCTCAATTAAGTATTTTAGAAACCTCAAGAGTCATTCTGATCATTAGACTCAAATCAATGGCAATCAATATTAATCACTACTAAAACAATCAGAAATAAGTTGCATGTCTCCCATTAGAAACCTAAACCACAGTAATTTTTTAACAAATAAAGCCATAAAAAAATTAACACTAACTTCCCCAAAACTCACCGTGAACGTGAACGACTCCGTGACTTCCGTCTCTCCCTTGATTTAGAGCGCTTTTTATGTGGGCTCTTAGATCTACGTCTGTCTTTTTGTCTTGAACGTGATCTATTATGGGATCTACTCCTAAAGAAAAACAAGTTGTTGGAACGTCAAAACTTACTCTTAGAATTTGTTTTTAAAAATTAAAGATGTCTTTCAGGTAAGAAAAATTTTAAACTGACCCCAACAGTATTTATCGGTATTTTAAAATTCTCTATTATGAAATGCTTTAGATTATTTGAAATAAATTATTTATTGGCAACTTTACCAAATAGTTCATTATCCAGGAACACAAAGACAGAGAAAGAAATTAAGTTCTCTTCTATGTCAGACTGAAGCTGGTATATCCAAGTGTGGCTTTTGGCTTTCCTTTGCTAATTATTATATACCAATTATTATAGGACTGCTCTCACAGAACAAGTTTTTATAGCATAAATTAAATTTAACTCTTGACTTACATGGAACAGGACAGCTTGTGGTTAAAGTCCGACAAGAAACAGTGGTTGTATGCCTGAATGGTTTCTCTAAATGGCTGTGAAAGGTTTGTCACAACATATACTAAGAATGTATTAAGGATGCACAGTACTAATTATGCTGCTCATGTGACAGGAAAGTAAACATCACTCATGAGTTAAAGCTATATATAATTAAATGTTGGATTCGCAAGACCTTGATTTTATAACTACATAAACACAGCTATTAAAAGAAACCTTTATTACTGGAATTCTTGCAGGAAAAATAATAACTCTTACTCCAATTCTGAAATTCTCTAGGCCCCTTCTTCCCACTGAAATCTTACTTATGTGACGTGACTTTTCTCATAATGTCATATCTTAGCAACTATGTATTAAAATATAACAAAACTGAATGCACACGACTTAAATAACAAAGTGATAAGACTCACCAGCTTTGGAGTGAAACAATCCGGCTCTGACACAGCTGTGCCACACACTAGCTGGCTCTGAGAACTCCGGCTAGTCATTACCCTCTCTAAGCCTAGTTTCTTCATCTATAAAGTTGGGAGTCAAAATCATACCTACATCACCTATGGCTGTCATGAGGACTGAGTCAGATGATACACGGAAAACTGCCTAGCAGTCTGGCACAGAGTAAATGCTTAAGATCCTTAATGCTCAATAACATCACTATTAATAATTAACATAAATGAAAACTTTCTATCTTTATATATTCCAAGGAGATCATATAAACTTCCACAAGTATGCTTTATACAATTAAAATTCATCTTGATAGTCATGTTTTCAGGAATTAAAAACAAAGATCTATAAAATACATACAGTTAAATGTTTGTGGTATGCTAAAAAAACAGAAAAATCTCCAATTTTCCATTAATCAAATCTTGTTTTTTAAACACATTTTTCAGTTAGTTAAAATTTGTTTTCTAATAGCTAATTCTCAACTGAATCGCTCATCTATTATATTGCTTTAAAATTATACGTTCATCTTCATACCACATTTTTGATACAAGAAGGTAAGTCACAGTTTGTAGACATCTTTATTACTAATAGTCAAGTACTAGATATTAAGGCAAAACTGAAAACTTTTTTAATCCATTTATAGGAATCCACATAATGGTAATATTTCATAAGGCCTTTGCTTCTATGTACTTACTTGAAAGTCTTAACATTTCTGTTCTAGTTAATCTTACTGAAAATATACATAGTAATTTTGTTTTCCTCCAACACTGCTTTCCAACCTTAAACAAAGAAACACCTTTTAAAAAATTAAGTGTAGCCTTAGTAAGTAAAAATTAATTTAAAAAACGCTGTTCACGTGGCTTCATATCTTACCCTATGGTCCTCAGAGTTTGAAAGTCCCAAGAGTAATTACTGTAGTATTTTAATTTTAACATTAAATACTTTCAAGTCCCTATCTCACCCACTAGTCACCTATAAGAAGTGTTTTGATTAGGATCGCTAAAAGCTTCAAGTCAAAAGCAAATCTAATCCAACCACAGATAAAGACTTCAGTGATCATTAGGAGATCTTATTTTAGCATAAAATACAAAGCTGCATTTATAAATTAAACTGCAAATACAGGGCAACTTACCATTATGTCTCATCAAAGTTCAACTCTAAGTCCGCTGTTTCCCATTAAAATACTATAAAATGTCTTAAGAGTTCCCATGCTGGTCTGTCAAGGTTACTCATGAAGGTCAAAGTGACAAGAAACTCCTTCCTACCTCCTATTATAAAAGGGGAAGGAACAGGGAAAGGATGGGGGCGCAGGGGTGTTGGGCCTAGAAGGAGGGCTCTAGAAGCATCTGAGGATGCTGAGAAAGTGGAAGAGGGTAGGCCTTCAAAAGCAAAGGATTCTAAACTCACACTCCTGCTATTAAGTTTAGTGGGGGAGAGCCAGAGCTGAGGTTGGTATCAAATCCAACTAGCAGGGGAGGGGAAGACAAGAAAGGCCTACCATCCCCCTCCTCCCCTACCAGGGAAGTGGTAACAGGAGTAGGTTCCTCCATATCAAGATCCATAAGTCAAATGTTTCTGAGTAAGGGATTTTTTTTGTCCCCTTAAAAAAAACCTATCTTCTTTTGTATTTATGAGCTCAGTAAAGGTCACATGTGGTTCTACATATATAAAAATAGCACAAATTTATAAAATAAATCTATGTGAGTGGTAGGTATATATATATATGTGCATGTATATGTCAAGAACAAGCAATTTCTGGAACACCTGAAATTACCCAGTAATTCAGGGTGGCTGAGTAGGTTAAGCATCCGACTTTGGCTCAGGTCACGATCTCACAGCTCCTGAGTTCAAGCCCCACATTGGGCTCTGTGCTGACAGCTCAGAGCCTGGAGTATGCTTCAAATTCTGTGTCTCCCTCTCTCTCTGCCCCTCCCCCACTCTCTCTCTCCCAAAAATAAACAAACATTTAAAAAAATACAAAAAAAAAAAAAAACCCAAGCAATTTCTATTGCTATGTAGTCAGACCTACAGGAAAGCATTCCCACGAATTAAGAACAATTAACAAATTACTTTAAATATTTATTTCATAAATTTCATTTTAGACTGAATAATCCTTCTCCCACTAACCCTTGGAAAGGGAAAACATCCAAATATACCTAACCTAAAATAAGACCAAGCACCTTAAAACAGAATTAAATAATATACTCCAACAGATAAATCTGAATTCACAGACCTCATCAAAGAAACAAATGTTAATCAAGTTTTGCTTTTTTCCTTAAAAAACCATGAAGGTATCAGACTTGGAGCACACCTCTTGTCATCAACACAAAATGAGATTCAGGTCTCGGGTCTCTTTTTTTCTTCAGAAAAAAAGTAATTACTCTCCAGCTCAATTCTGTATTTCCTGTAACTCCTTTACCTTCATCACAGCCTGTCAACCTGCAGAAATATCCACAACCTAGTACCACTGTTTCTGTACCACTTTCCTTCTCCAACTCTGGCTCCTGTGGCACTGCCTTGTTTCTTGTACGTGACACAACTTCCTTCACTTGGATCTGAACTTGCCTTGCTGGAAGGCCTTGAAGGGAAACAGTAAAACCATATCCCCAACAAGATTTTACAAACTAATAACAGAAAAGTATATACGAGTAAATAGCTAGAAGAATAGTTCACTAGAGTCAAATAAAGAACATCGTATTTTTTTTTCCATTTCATTGCTTTAATTTCCTTGGTATCGTAGAAAAACAGACTAAACTGAGCTTGCTAATGAGGTTCAACATACCACATACTGGTTTCCTTTTTTCCCTCCCCTCGAGCCCTCCTCCTCCTCTAATACCACCACACACCCAGCACAGACACACACACACCTTCCTTTACCCCTTCTCTTTAGACTGCAGCATGCACGCACATATAACACATAATTAGGATCCATTATATACAATTTCACATTTCAATATCACCTCCCCCCGTATCTTAAAGAAGACAATAGAAGTTATCACTTTAGCCACGATTCTTTAGGACACTTCCAATCAAGGTGCTATCACAAGTTTACATTCTGAGGTCCACTCTGGACTAAATACAAAGAAACAGAATTTTTTTTAATAAAGAAAATTAAAAGGATAGAATTGTACTCAAAAGTAAGATAAATATGGACAGCTGGGTGGCTCAGTCAAACATCCAACCCTTGATTTTGGCTCAGGTCATGATCTCACGGTTGTGGGATCAAACCACTCTTTGCGATACCCACTGACAGCGCAGGGCCTGCTTGGGATTCTTCTTTCTCTCTATGCCTCCCTACTCACATGCACGCATTCTCTCTCTCAAAATAAAGAAACAACAAAAACAAAAAGATAAATAGAAAAGAAACAGAGTTGAAGCATAACAGCTGGAGCTACAGCTGCCAAGTTACTCCTGTGTTTCAGCTCCCAAAGTGGGTGGAGAAGGCTCTTACCATCAATGTTACCAAAGATGTGAAGCACCCCATTTGACGCATGGAACTAGAGATAGGTAACTACTGGAAACCAAGATCTGAAGTTCTATACCCCAAGCCTTGAGAAGACAGGGGGTTGGGTGGAGTTCCCTTTTCTCAATAAAAAGAATGAAAAGTTTCTGCCGCTTCTGTATGAAGGCTGGTTTAGTCGTAGAAAATTCAGGATTAGAGCATCTTACAAAAGAAAACCAACTTCTAAAACTGAAAATTAGTTGAGATCATAAAAATTATACAGTGATTAGATAAAATTTCATTCTTAACTACAGTATTATAATTAAAGCAACATTTAATGGTAACCATAATTCCTGAACTCCGCTGAAGTTTCTAAATTCTGATATTTAAAGAAAAATCAGAAAATCTTAACTATTTTAAATACAAGACAACAAAACTTTAGAAGATGATAGCAGAAATTCTCACCTGTGTTTTGACTGTGATCTTTTTCGTCTAGAATGGGATTTTGAACTAGACCTGGATTTTGAGCGAGTGTGGGAACGAGATCGACCGCCTTTTCTTTCATTGCTCTTTCCAGACTCTGGGAGGAAAAAACCACTTTGCAGTGTAAGCTCAGAACAATTAAAGATCCCAGTTAATAATCAGGCACAAGTGGAATGTACCACATATAGTGCAAGGGGCCTACTCTCTGTACATCCTCCTCCTGTGCAATTATCCTTCAGAAACATCCAAGAAAGTCATTGCATAAACTCGTTGAGTGCAGCCACCCTGCAGCAGTACATATAAACCAGATGATTATAAACAGCTGTTCGTAGTATTTTGTTGCTGCCATAACGTACGATTATAACATGTCTGTAATTCCTAGGACAGTGACTGTAAATCTTCTCTCCATTTATTTTGCTAGAGTGAAGCTTAAATTCTGAGTGCTAATTTAGAAAATGTGCTCAACTGTAAACCACCTACACATTTTTGCTTGGATTTTTAACTTTTAGTAAAAGCAACATAAAGTCTCAGTAGGTGTTCCTTTTTATCTTGCTAAAACAGTCCCTGTATTTTTTCTGAATCATGGGTTCTCTTTCCTATTTTTAAAATTAAAACTTTGAAGGAAAGTGAATCTTCTCAATTAGAACATTTTAAGTATATTTGTTCTTGTTTTTAGCTTCATAATAACATTTATACCTTGCTTTAAGCAAATCAGTTTTGAGCACTAACTGTGCTATGAAAATATAAAGAACTGATTAACTCAAGCTAATGTGCCTTAAAATTCAGTATCAAGGGAAAACATATTTGGGCTAAGCAGTTCTTTGACCTTAGACACTAGTAAGTCACTTACTCTTTCTTGAGTTTCAGTCTTCTTGTAAAATGAAGGGACTAACCAAGATAATTTCTAAAATTCCTTCCAGTTCTACGATTCTCTGATCTTAAAGTGTGACCTATGTAACAACACTATTGCCTTACCTGGTTCAATGGCTGCTGAGATAAATGACTGAGCCTCTCGCACTCGCTTCATTACTTCTTCTAACTCCTTAGCTGCAGCCTGAGGTGTCATCTCAGGGGGTTTTACTATTGCATTGTTGGAGTGATTAATTCTAAATTAAAAATATTAGCATATCACAAATACACACCATATTTTACAAAACATAAAACAAATGTTTACATGATACAAAGATTTACATATGTGAGGACAGCTTGAAAGCACACTAAGAACAATACAGCTAAATACAGAATAACCAAAACCAACATCAAAACCATAATTCTTCTTGTTATCACCCATCCTTACCTCTTGCTAACAAAGTCAAAAGCAAGGAAAAAAAGAAGGAAAAACTGAACCCTAGTTGATTTCTTTAACAACTTCAATATACCAGGACAAGTGCTTTTCCACACAACTTAGAATTATAATAAATTAAAATGCTAACACCAATATTAAAATGAATCATTTCTCGTCTTACAAGATTTTGTTGATAGCTCTGCACCCCAGGAGGTTGAAGGGGAAGCTGTGTATTATGTGCACAATTTTAATCAACTGTGAACCATGGGTGAGTCAGCTATAACTTTGAACGTGGGAAGCACCTGATAAAACTCTTCCCTAGCAGGTTACAGTGGTTTCTCTGATGCACATAAATGAATTTGGTGAGTCTCGCTTTACCCCTTTCACATTGAGAAGACAAGCATTCACTAGAAAGAGATTTTTATCCTTTCATACCTGAATCGTGATCAAGCTGTATAACTAATGCAATTACCTACGAAGTTCAGATAAAACTGCTGCCTCAATAATCTGCATGAAATAGAATTTCTGGTCTTGAACATGTAAAGTCTACACCAATTTTTCATTTTGCAAACAAGAATATCAGAAAATATTAAAATTCAAAATGTATGATTTAAAGCATTTCTAAATATTTAATACTATTTTCTTCCTGGGATCTTGGACTTACCAAAATTCTCATTACTGTATTACTCTAAGTTCAACTCTATGTTAAATCATCTGTAAGTCTAGTTATAAAGCAAAACCAATCTTATTATAGCTTATAGAAAAAGACCTACAATCATTACACAAAGCATATAAGGTTAACATCAAATCAGATCTTATAAAATAGAAAATAAGACATTGTGAAATATAACTTTAAAGACTAAAATGGTAAGTAACCCATGTATTTCATTTATACTTAACACAAAGTCTTCCTTTCCACAAATTGCCAATTACTATTAAAAAGAAAAAAAAAAGGCCTTAATTATATCAGCAATACTTTAAGTTTTTCCAAAATCATTAAAATTTCTTTGTTTAGGGTTTCTTACTTCAGTGGCCTGTCTCCAAACATAACTCCATTAAAAGCAAGGGCCCTTGGTACAGAATTTTGGTCTGCAAATTCCACAAAAGCAAACCGAGTTGGCTGAGTCTCATCACCTGCCATCCGCACAAACTTCACTTCTCCAACTTGTTTAAAAAATTCAAGAAGTTGATCAGCTGTCGTTGTCTGAAGAAACAAAGTCACGCTTTAATAAAGTATACTCTTTTTTAAAAATTAGGTAAATATTATTTTATCAATCGATAGGACTTTTTTTTTTTTTTCAACGTTTATTTATTTTTGGAACAGAGAGAGACAGAGCATGAACGGGGGAGGGGCAGAGAGAGAAGGAGACACAGAATCGGAAACAGGCTCCAGGCTCTGAGCCAACGCCCAGAGCCTGACGCGGGGCTCAAACTCACGGACCGCGAGATCGTGACCTGGCCGAAGTCGGACGCTTAACCGACTGCGCCACCCAGGCGCCCCAATCGATAGGACTTTTAAGAATGGGAAAAGATTAAGAGGTCCTACCACTCACTTTTTTGTTAAATTAGTTACCTGGGAATTCAAATTGCCAACGTAGACTGTTCTCCTAATTTCATCAATTTTGGAAGGATCCACATTTCCCATAAGCGGTGGCTGTGGTATCTCTCCAAGTGTTGCAATGTTGGGGTCTAGTGCTGCTGCTGGTATAGCTCCCAAACTGCTAAGGGAAACACCCAACTACAAAAAAACAAACAAACAAACAAAAAATCACATATTTTCTATTAGCATCAAACATTACCACTCTTTAATCTTAAAAAGCAACAATCAACTCAACAAGAATGGAAAGTGACTAGGGAGTCCAGGTGTGTGTCTAAATTATTGAAAGTGAGGTCACAGAAGTTCTATGTACAATTAGAAATGTAACCTAATTCTTTTTTTTTGAGAAATAAAAATGTCTTTAATGTTTATTTATTTTTGAGAGAGAGAGAGAGATTGCAATCAGGGAAGGGCAGAGAGAGAGGGAGACACACACTCCAAAGCAGGCTCTAGGCTCTGACTGTGGGTACAGAGCCTGACGTGGGGCTCGAACTCATTAACCACAAGATCATGACCTGAGCCAAAGCCAGACACTTTTAATTGACTGAGCCACCGAAACACCCCAGAAATACAACATAATTCTTATCTGGGTATTTTAAATACTTTCAAACTTGAAACTAAAAATGAACAGTAAATTCTCATTTTCACAGTAGTTACGTACTATGAAGTTGCCATGAACTGGATTATTGAATATGTTATCACTTCTAGGGAAAATACAGAGCTAGGTTCCTGAAAGCTTCTGGTCACAGTTTCATCACCAATAACTGCATTATCTAGTTTTACGTGTTTCTAGTTAAAGACACCTAATGTAATATATAATGCTGATTCATTAACATTGAACTCACAGCCAGAAGCACTATCAACCAGTGCTTCAATGAACCTTATCTAACCCCTGGGTTTTCTCCGTAAGGCCCATCACAGCCTTCCAGCCCCTCAGGAACATGAGACAGCACTTCAATACTTGGGTACTAGCTTAAAAAGCAAAATCAGCAAAAAAAATACACAAAAAATATTACAGCATTACAGGTAAGACAAGAAGGCAGGGTACTGCTGTTTGAACTTAGCTGAAAAGGAACATATCAAGCAATTCAAATTATTCATCATTCTGTGGGTCAAGAAATGACCAGAAAGTACCGCCATGTACTGATTTTGAGGTTTCAAACATATTTTAGCTAGTTGGTGAATTCACAAGCACAGAATTCACAAATAGTCAGAATCAAGTGTATCCTGGGCATTCAGCAACAGTGACTAAGTTCCTAATAGTTAATAATCATGGCTCCTAACTTTTGCTAACCCTAGAAGATAGATATGAATATTATGCCAATTTCACAAAGAAAAGGACTTACAGAAGTTAATGATTTTCCCAAAGCTATTGAGCTACCAAGTGGTAAAGGCAGGGAACCACTATATACAGACTAAAACTAAAACAGGTACAAAGTTTACCTAAGAAAAGAAATCGAAAATATTAAACTTACTTATACTCTGGTAGGAACAGAAAAAAACCTTTGGATGATCTTTCGTAACATAATTAAATTCAGTTTTTAGTTCAAGCATTAAGGAACTTTTTTAAAATTTATTTGAGATACAGAGCGTGAATGGGGGAGGGGCAGAGAGAGAGAATCCCAAGCAGGCTCCATGTTGCCAGCACAGAGCCCAATATGGGGCCTGAACTCACGAAGCTGCAGAATCATACCTGAGCCGAAACAAAGAGCAGTACACTTAATCAACTGAGCCACCCAGGTGCCCCAAGGAACATGTTTTTAATGTGAACTTAAATTAGAAAAGAAAGTATCTCAAGATTTGAAAATGGAAAATTCTGCAGAAAAATGCGAAGACATTTCAAGGGGGAAAAAAACACTACAACTTTCCATTTATGCAATTTAAGAAAATTTTGAGCACTGACTGTATATTATTACAAACTAAGATTAAGCAAATACCAAAGAACAAGACTTCCTAAAGGTGAAAATGTAAGTTGATGAAACAATTATCACTTACACTTGTCAAGTGTCCTGTGTATCATCTTCTTAAAACATGCCAAAGTCATGTCTTACCCTGCTTAAAACTAATCAATGGCTTCTAATTACCTTTAGAATAAAATTCAAATTCCTTTCCATGGCCAAAAAGCCCTATAATCAGTACCCTATCTCTCTCTCCAAAATCTCACAACACATACTTCCACCGCCCCCATTTACAAAGCTTCAGCTATACGGACTGCCATTCTATTTATTCATTGAAAACACAAGTTTTTCCCACCTGATGCATTTCATTTGGCATTCCTTCTGCCAAAACACTCTTCTCCCAGCTTCTGCCAGTCAAATCCTTCAGGCATCATGTCACCGATCCCCTCTAAGAGGCTTTCCCTGACTTTATATAAAGCTTCATTTACTCTCTACAACATCACTGTTTTGTTCTTCATAGCACATACTATAATCTGTAGTATCTTGCTAACAGATGTTAGATTTGTTGCTCAGCATTACCATTTCAAGTTATCATAAAGTTGTATAAAATATCTTAGTTCAGAGTGAGTGAGTGATCTCTATGAATCAAGACTACCACCATCTGAGCCTAGTTTTTCTCCATGTTTGCTTCTGTACTGACACTCCTTTTTTCCCCTCACCCCTTGTCTTCTATTGTATAAGGTACAAAGATGTTTGAGCATAACATTAAATTTGTTTTACTGTGCAAAAGAATTACTACATCCCATTAAGTTAAATAACAAATATGGGTCTTATTATTTATTAGTTTTGCATGGATTTAAAGCATTAAACAGGCCTTTACAGTTGTAAATCTCTTTGATCTGCAAATTTTCTCCACTGGGACACCATACTTGGAATGGGCTTTTCCAAAGCATCTAATCCAACCCCTTTGTTTCTCAAATTTAAAGACCATTCAGTTCTTTAGGAACTTTTTTCTGTCTCTTTTTACTATACTATTCTGCATATACCTATGCTATTTAATAGGGTTGTCACTAATCACACACAGCTGTTTGAATTTTAATTAAAATTCAGAGCCTCAGTCACAAGAGCCACTATTCAAGTGCTCAACAGCCCCATATTACTAGTGGCTACCACACTCAATAGTACAGACACAGGCATTTCCAGTACAGCAGAAAGTTCTGTTGAATGTGGATGCTCTGTAACAATAAAATTACCCTTCTTTTTATTAGTCTACTTTCCAGCTCTGGTCTAAGAAACCGAAGTATTTACCCTTTTGGTCTTTGATGGGGTAAAGATGATCTAGGTTCCTGATGTAACACTTTTGCTTTCTGACATAGAAACTATGGTCTCCCTGAAGACGAAATATTCTAGGCAGAGATGAATACAAAAGTACAAAAGTCCTAAGGCAAAAATATGCTTGTAACGTCCAAGAAACAACAAAACCAATATGGCCAATATAAAGTAAGCCAGGAAAACAGGTAGAAAAAAAAGTCAGTGAGGTAAGCAAGTACCAAGTCATAATGGACCACTTCCCTGTTTTCTAACTCAATATGTTCTTCATAAATTAAATTTCAACGTAATAGATATCTACAGCTGAAATAAGAGAAAACCATTTCCTCTCAAGGCAACAAATTAAATAAAAACTTTAGGCTATTGCTAAATAAACCCTAAGAATTTTCAAGATAAGAAGACAATACTGTCTGAGAAAAAGGTAATGATCCAGAAATTGATATGGTAAAATATACCACAAAATAACCAAATTAAAATTTTCTAGAAAATTTCTAAAAAGCCCAACTCAAATGATCAGATGTTCTATTAAAAAAGCATTTTCCCAGGGGGCGCCTGGGTGGCTCAGTTGGTTGAGCGTCTGACTTCAGCTCAGGTCATTATCTCACAGTTCATGAGTTAGAGCCCCGCATCGGGCTCTGTGCTGACAGCTCAGAACCTGGAGCTTGCTTCGGATTCTGTGTCTCCTTCTCTCTCTGCCCCTTCCCCACTCATGCTGTTTCTCTTGTCTCTCAAAAATGAATAAATGCTTAAAAAAAAAATTAAAAAAAAAAAAAAAAAGCATTTTCCCGGGCGTCTGGGTGGCTCAGACAGTTAAGCATCTGACTGGCTCAGATCATGATCTCATAGTGTGTGGGTTTGAGCCCCGCGTCAGGCTCTGTGCTGACAGCTCAGAGCCTGGAGCCTGCTTCAGATTCTGTGTCTCCCTCTCTCTATGCCCCTCCCCTGCTCATGCTCTGTCTCTCTCTCTCTCAAAAATAAATAAACATTTTTTTTTAAAAAAGCATTTTCCCACCACGGATCACAATGCAGGTCTCCAGCAGAACAATCTTATGCAAACAAGAACTAAAATTGTGCATTTCAAAGTTCCAAAGACCACTTTTATAACCTGATTAAACAAACTACCATCCCAGGACACCTAGCTGATACAGTCAGTAGAGCCTGCTACCCTTGATCTCCACGTCATGAGTTCAAGCACAACAGGGGCAAAGCTTACTTTAAAAAGAGGTGGGGGGGGGGGGGCGGTTTGTAGTTCAGTTGGTGGAGCATGCAACTCTTGATCTCTGGGTTGTGAGTTCAAGCCCCACACTGGGTGAAGTGATTACTCAAAATTTTTAAAAATAAGAAAGAAAAGAGGTATTTAAAAAAAATTACTATCATAAAGCTAGTATTAGTTCATCCCCTAATAATCTAAAACCACAAAGCTAAGATACAACTTGCAATTAAGGTGAATTTTATACTTTGGCTTCCATTAATTTCTGAAGAAAAATGACCCTTCTTTAAATTAAATATGACTGGAATCTTTTACATAAAAACCAAGAGCCCAGGAGCACCTGGGTGGTTCAGTTGGTTGAGGAACTGAGCCTTGATTTAGGCTTAGGTCACGATCCCAAGGTAGTGGAATCAAGCCCTGTGCTGAGCATGGAGCCTTCTGGAGATTTTCTCTCTCTCGCCCTCTGCACTGTCTCCCACCCTCATGCACATGATCTCTTTCTCTCTAAAAACAAAAACAAAAACAAAAAACCAAGAGCCCAGTAGCAGCAAAATCTTTTTTAACCCCTCCTAGAAATTACAAAAACAGTAATAAATTCCTATTTAATTGTACACAGTTAATGAAAAAAATATTTCTGCCATGTTTTTATCTTGTTACATTTTCTCAATATCAGACAAATATTTCTCAGAGGTTTTTTTCCTGTTACAAAGCTATGGGTCATTTTATTTTACTTTAATAGATTTAGTCTTCATGAAATGGGGAATACAGTTACCTAGATTTTCCAATTCCCCATGTGATCTAAAATGCTAAGTGTCAATAACTGATTTTCTAATGAATAATCTATTTTAGTTCTCAAATTTAAATGAATGCCAATTACTTCAGAAGTAATTCCGAAAGTCAGTTTAAACTGTCAGTGATAACGGCGGGGGGGGGGGGGGGGGGGGCAGGGGGGGCGTTTAAGTAGACATTCTGAATCCTTTTCATTTAAAAAAAAATTTTAAACAGAAATAATTTTCTAAGCTCTTTATTCAGCTAATTACACAAGTAAACATAAATCCGTTTCAAAAAAGGGTGTGTAATACTTACTGTAGTCAAGGGATTTGGGGTCGGAATGGGAAGCAAGCCTGCCCCAGGCATGAGACTTGTCATGGTTGGAGCAGGAGCCAATAAAGAGAGAGCTTTGGATTCCTCTGGAATTTTACCTGCAGAGGCAAGTTCCAAACATTATGGAAAGCAGAAACACCACACAAACTTTACACTATGATTTTACAATTACCCTTGCACTTAAAAAATAATAATAATAAATGAATCTATCTATCAGATCTGTATAAAGAAATAAATAAGAACTTAAGTCTTTCCTTTTATCCTGCTCTACTAGGAAAAATAAAAGTGAGCAAAACTTCAAAGACTAACAATCTCAATAATGGAATATTATTTTAAAAATTGAATAATGTAGACAATTATTTAACACTTTGAGCTATGGGTCACCTGTACTGGAAACTTAATGTTCATGAACCAAACGATATCAAGCATGGACGCTTTCCCAGGACGGTGTTTTCGCGGTGATCGAAAGTTGTGTTACACATGACAACCGTTCGTGTTGGCTGCATCACTAATAGCACACAGAACATCAGATACAGAAAAGAAGAACATTTTTTAAAGTTTAATCCCCAGAAATGGCAAATAACCAAATTAGTCAAAAAAAAGAAAAGGAAAAACAAATATGTGCGAATTGAAATTTGTTCCTTAATGGGTGCCCCTATCCTGGTTACTAAACCTACCTACTGGTGATGCAAACAATTTTAATAACCTCCCAATAAATTCCAATCACTTTCAAGTAGACAGAAAAAAACAAAAGCCTACTGCAAGCAATCAGCTTCAATTTAAAAGGAAGCCTACACCCATCCAGTTAAGAAGACATCTCACCAACTAGGTCAGAGACGCCTAAAAGAATCCAATTTCAAAGAATATGCCTTGGGAAACTTAAAATTTTTGAGAATTCCTAACAATAAAAGTTCCCTAGTCTCAGGAAACTTCTTAAACTCCTGACTTTTAGAACCAATTTATGTATCCTTGTCTGAAGAGGGGTGGTTAATGCCTAAATGTCTTGCTTGTAAGTATCTTAACTGCCTAATAAAAATAATGACAAAAACACTAAAATATTCTTAGACACTAAGAAAAAAATCCCTACAATTAATGAAAAATCTACTCTAAAATAAGTTCAATTTGCTGTATTTAACTATTAAATTCTAACCAATTAATTTTGATAAGAACTGCAACTTTCACACGTTTTCCCATTGTGTCCTCTCTCTCTTACCGCCCCCACTAAAATAGTTCTTAAAAAGTTGACTACAGATATCGATTTTAGAAGAACTACTTATAATTATGTGGTAGTTGGCTATACACTTCCATTATGGAGTCTTCAAAAATAATTTAAAACACAGTGTACAAAGTCACACTAAATTGGAAATAGCATATGGAATACGTTTCAAAAGCACCATGCTGGATTTTAGAAGAAGAAATTCTATTTAAAACAACCAGATGTGCAGGATAAATCTCTAAACAATATTATCTGCATATACCTCTAAACATGGATGGAATTCAAGACAGCTTTTAAATTTTGCTTTAAATAATGGTTACACCTTTGTTATAACAGAAAAATTACATTTGATTAGCTTTAACAAACGCCTTTTCCCTAAATTTTGCAACATCTAAGTCTCCATTAATGTACTAATTTCGAAAACAGTTGTCTTTTTATTTCATGTAAATTCTGCACAAGCAAAGAATTTTTTAAACATGCATAAATATAAATAAAATGTAGGTAGGCCTTACTGAAGACATGAAATAACAAGAATTTATTTTATGTTATTGGTATTAATACACGTATCTGTATACCCACATATATACTAAGCTATTTATATTACTACCGGACCCATTTTATGTATTATTTTTCAAATGCTTACAAAACCTGAACACATCTTGATAAATCAACTGAGGTTCCACAGTGTAAATCTTATGCTTCATTACCCTAATGTGTGCACCCAAAAAACAAACAGTTTCAATCTGTAAATGTTCCCAATTTAGAATTACTTGTCAATTAAATAAGCATAAGTGTCTACAAGACAGTGTAGTAAAACTACACAACGTATTCAACACAGGCTAAAAGTTGAATACTTAATATTACAAAGACTCACTCATCAATAGGTTGTCTTACCCTCACTGCCTATCACAGTAGTAATAAACTACTATAAATATTAAGTCTAACCATAGGTAGGCACATGTTTTAATTCTAATTACCATTAAAGATCCTTTAAGAAAAAAGTCCCATTGCTTAACTTCCAAGACAGACTTCTATCAAAATTACCTTCCAAATACTATCAGAGTATATCAAAGTATAAAGCAAACAAGCATTTAGCATTTTCCCAAACTATACTCCTCAAAAACAACTGAGAGGAAAAAGAGCTCTCATGGTATTAAAATTAAGTACTAATCCTAATCCTCAGATTCCATTTAGAAGCTGGTAACATCTGAAAATTTTTCAAAAAATTCAAGCAGAGAAACATACATGAAAGTAAGTTTTCAAGCTTCTCAAATATCCATTCCCCATGCAGGCAAGTAAAAGTCTTCATAAGTCAAGGAAGTAAGTTATTTTCTAAGAAATTTACTTATTTTCCTTGAGGATTTTGTATGCTTAAAATTCTAGGGGGAAGGATGAAAATTAAAAACTATCAGTTGGTTTTTATGAAAGATGTAGATTTGGGAGAAAAACTGCAAAAATGCTGCAATGAGATCACAAAATGTTCCTAACAATTCTACCAGTGTTTTAGTGTTTTGAGAACAAAATGTACCTGTGCAGTCTATAATACCAATTAAGACTCACTGAGCTTCACAACACTGTATCCTAGTTTACTATGAAAATTTACTTTATCGTAAGCTTGAGCTCTGCTAATCATCTCCCAATATAATCTGCAAAGCAATGTTATGAACCCTTAATGGAATACCATTTACAAAGAACTGGAAAACCAGCTCACAAGTTAAAGTGAAAGAGATTTAACAAAACAAAAACAAAAACAAAAACAAAAACAAAAAAAAGGGACAAAATAAAGAAAAAGAAATGAAATTAAAGTAAAACAATAAAAAACAGAGACAGGGCGTCCATCTTCTGCGGTTCAGACTCCGATCTCATTTCCCCAATGAAGGTTTCACTTGACGGCAGGTTTAGTGGCATGGCAAACAATGCCTAACTCAGGCAAGTGTAACAGGTCTGCCTTGGCCAGTCTAGTCATCTAATAATGCACAAATATCACATAGAGAAAACATACAAAACCAAATTAATAGTCAAAATCCATCTACCAGAAAATGTGGACATAAAGTTACGACTGATGATTAGGCTTGACACCCTTGTTATGTTTGACCTTATCTTTTTCTAAGTGTTAACATTTATAAAAAAGAAATCTGAGATGCACGCAACAACAAAAAGGTCATATTTGGACAAGTATAATGAAAGTATATTTTATTTTGAAATGGCATGTTTCGTTAACAATAGTTAATGCTTACTCTGTAGGAAACTTACACACCAAACATTACTTATACAGCTTTAGGAGCTTGTTACAAAACTGTCTGCATTACAAAAACAGCAAATTGAAAGAAACTGAAAAAATTTTCTTAAAACTGTTTCTATGGTTTTCTCGTTTCTTTCATAATGCTGTTTCTGTAACATCAAAGAAAGAATGCAGTCAGTAAAGTGAACACAAGAATGTTTACAGCACCCATCTCCTCTAAGAGAACTTACTCCACGGGAACTCTTCACTTTGGTTTACTTCAAACTCACTTTGCTACTCTTTTAGTATAACAATACATCATAACTTTGCTTGCAGCACATAATCAGATCTTTGACAGCTCACTGTAACATAGTTCAGTTTCTATAAAGTCATTCTGTGGTATTTAGTTAAACTAGTGAAAAATGTGTATCTGAATGCTTCTCTAATACCAATTATTTTATCGGTCAGTGCTCTAAAATACAACTAAACTTTCATGTTCAAAACCAGTGAAATGGTCTCAAAATGGCAACACTAGTAATACTCAAGGGCTATTATAATAAATTTGTATTTATTAATCTTTATTAAGCAAAACAAACAAAAAAAGGGAACCTCTTACACACCCATAACCTTGAAAACTTATGACAAATAACGGTCTGGGCTTCTCAAATAGATGAAAAAAAATCAATGGAATATAGCAAGGTTCCAACGAAGCAACACTGGTAAGTATTCTTCCTTCCAATTCAGTAATGAGCTAACATAATACAAGGTCCTGTGCTGGTGATGGCATAATTTTCAGATATGATTAATATTCCCAATTAATATACTAATTTCTTTTTTCCCGTGCAGTTTACCTGGCATGAAACTGATAGGAACTTGATATGCACAACTAAACCATTACCAGCTTTCTCACCTTGCTCTCCAACTGTGGGCTCACGGTCCACTTACAGATCAACAGGTAAGGATGGGGATTCAACAAATAATTACCTTTAACCCATTTTATTCCCCCTACTCCGTTCTAAACCCCAGGCATGGGAAAAGACTTTCAAATTTATCTGAAAAAATACAGAATGTGCTATTCTGGGACTTCAAAACCAACAGAATGGAGCTCACTGTATCTAACTATAATGTTTCTGACATCCCAGAATAGGCATTCTGAAATAAGTATAAAACTTTCGAAGCACAGCAATGTTTACCATATACTAGGTTATTTTAATATTAACCTGATATCTAAAAGAGGTTTTTAAAACATGACATATGAAAATTCATTAAATTGTTCCAGGTAAATTTTTTATGTTATAAAACATTTACCATCCGCTAGTGAAAACAAGTTTTAAAGACATTTAAATTATAATAACCTATTCTAAAATCCATGTACACATGCCATAATCTGTACTCTGAATAAAAGTTAATCACACACTAGAACTGTCAAATTCAGCACAGCCTATTATATGTGAATGATCTGTAAATAGAAGTTACTAAAAAATAAGTATTAGTAATAATTAGCTCTGTAAGGCTTTGGCCTTGTTCCCATCTTCAACATCTATTTCCTTGATGGAGGCCTTGGAAAATTACTTTCCATTATTTTTCTTCAATTACCCAACCTACCCTCCAAGAAAAGCAAGCCATTAAAATAAAAACATAAATTTCAGTTGCACAGCAGTCACACTGAATATAAAATAATGGTCCCAGCAACAAGGTGAATTACCTTACGAGGATACGTCAGAGATTAAATTATGAATATTTTTCTTACAAATACCATTTATCCCCAATTTGGCAAAATGCATAGCTTTTATTTATGTAATACAATTAATATTGTATATATAGGGGCAAATGCTCACTTATTTACATATTAAAAATAATTTCCCCTACCACCCTAATATTTTAATTTCAGAAAGCTTCGTTTACAACTTGCAAATTAACTACAAAAAACAAAAGCAAACCAGAGAAGCCAAGTAATTCATGAAATTTTTAAATGTTTGGCTATTAAATCTCAAGCATATAGAAGTAGTAAGTCAACCATTTTAATATATTTTATTATTAGGTAAAAATTATTTCCTTCTCCAAATTTCATTCATACACACATGCACACACACACAACAGAGTACTATCTACCTACCAATTTCTAGGAAAGCCAAAGGTAGTAACACACAGGACAGAGATTACAATAATAGAAAAAAAACACATAAGATACCAACCTTCTGCACAAGGTACAACTATCAGAGCTCTGTCAATAAAAACCGTGTTAGTTAGATGCTGGGCCACGCCAACACTTGATGGGTCACGAAACTTAACATAACATACTTTGGAAGAAAAAGCAAGAGGTGTGTTGCTGCAAAATAAAAAGAAAAACAATTGGACTAATAAACATTTGGCTGATTTTGTCATTTTCATTTGAAATTTCTTTCTCAGATCTTTACACAGTCTTACATAATCAAGACAAGAATTTTGACTGCTAAGAATCATTAAGACATGAAAATGTCTTTCATTAATGTCTTCATTAAGACATGAAAACTTAGCCTTTTTAAAGTTTTTATTCAAATTCCAGTAAACACACAGGGTAGTATTAGTTTCAAGGTTACAATATAGTGATTCAACACTTCCATACATCACCTGGTAGTGCTCATCACAGCAAGTGCACTCCTTAATCCCCATCACCTATTTAACCCATCCCCTCACCCACAGCTCCTCTGGTAACCATTAGTTTGTTCTCTGTAGTTAAGAGTCTGTTTCCTGGTTTGTCTCCTTTTCCCTTTGCTCATTTGTTCTGTTTCTTAAATTCCACATATGAGTGAAATCACAAAGTATTTGTCTTTCTCTGACTTAATACGCCCAGCATAAGACTCTTCAGCTCCATCCATTTCATTGCAAATGGCAAGATTTCATTCTTTCTTATGCCGAGTAATATTCCACTGTGTGTGTGTGTGTGTGTGTGTGTGTGTCTTCTTTGTCCATTCACCAGTCAATGGGACATTTGTGCTATTTCCATAATTTGGCTATAAACATCGAGGTGCATGTACCCCCTCTGAATCAGTATTTTTGTATTCTTTGGGTAAATACCTAGTAGTGCAACTGCTGGATGGTAGGGTAGTTCTATTTTTAACTTTTTGAGGAACCTCCATACTGCTGTCTGGAGTGGCTGCACCAGGCAAAATTTAGTCTTTTAATGGTAATTTGCCTGCAAAGGGTGACAGCAATTTAGGAAGGCCTATCACCTCATCGGTAAAAACTTGACATGTAAATTAATGAGTACTTAATCAGAGTGAAACATGAAAACAGTTGATTTAACCCAAAAATGTTCAACCAGTACATCATCAATAGGCACAATCACTTTATAGAAGCCCCAATCCTCAAGACTTCAAATTTTGTAACCATTTCCAAACCTTTTAACTAAAAACTTCACCAGAATCTTACAGACAGACATCATGGTATGAAAATTAAGGTGTTTTGCATATACTACACTGCTTTACCCTAGGCAGCATTGCGATTTTCCAGACAAAAGATTTTACAAACAAAATTTTACATATTTTATACCCAGAAAAGCATAGACCCTTCTAAATCCTATCAGATTCAGTTCAGTCTGGCAAGCCAGACACAGCCCAGATGAAAGCAGTTTTTCCAGAATATGAATCCATCTTTTTAGATTCCAAAATATCTCAGTGATGATCATTTTGTCAATCTGTCCACGATTATGTTCAATTAAAGTCTAAAACTGTCTTTAGCAAGGACAAAAGCCACCGAAGCTAAATATATACCTAATATATAATATATACAGTCCTTTAAAGCATTAAGATATTTCACACTAAAACAGGAGAGACCAGGGGCTCCTGGGTGGCTCGGTCGGTTAAGCATCCGACTTCAGCCCAGGTCATGATCTCACATCTCGTGGGTTTGAGCCCCGCATCAGGCTCTGTGGTGACAGCTCAGAGCCTGGGGCCTCCTTCAGACTCTGTCTCCCTCTCTCTGTCCCTCCTGCACTTGCATTGTCTGTGTCTCTCTCTCTCAAAAATAAATAAACATTAAAAAATAAACAAATAGACCATTTGAAAAGTATCATATTTGCGTTGTGCAGTAAGGCATTTACTTTACAAAAGAGATCACGGAAGTTGACCATAATCCTAACCTGAGTAAATGGCAAAACTGGGACTTCAGTCTAAGTCTAATCATCTAAATCCAAATCTCATGCAATCTTATTCATTCAACTAATACAGAATTTTAAAGCATCTTAATGTACTATTTAATTAGCAATTCCACAAACAGAAGCCGTTTTCAAAATTAAAAAAAAATCTTTTACATAAAGCAACATATCCATCTTGACAATGGTTAAACATACATATTAATGCTATTAATAAAATACTGTGATAACAGAACACATTTGCATTTAGAACTTGAAACTATTTATACTATTAACATAAACAGGGTAATACAAGTTAACAAAATCAAACTACCTCTTTCTCACCCAACCCAACCCAATTCACTCCTACCTAAGCCTATCCAGTTCAGGCTTCCACAGGCACTCTCCAACAATGACTACCCCAACCCCCAAACAACTAAGACCAGCACTTTATGAATTTGTCACTGAGGTAAAAACATTCACCTCTAGACTTAACTCACCTTTACATTACCCAATCTCCAATTGAAGCCTTTCTTGAGCTTTAGACTCCCAGATCTAAGTGCTTGCTGGAATACTGCACCGTGATGGTCACAGGGCCCATCCCCCAAAACTTATTGGGTCTAAAATAAATTCATCATCCCTCTTTCTCACCAATCCTGGTCCCTGTCCTATACTTCATCTCTCAGTTAAAAACATCACTGTATTACCCATGTTATGAATCTGGAGTCACTAAATGTAACCGTCATTAGTACAGTTCCCTAAACATTTCCAAATCTCTTCTGACTACATGGTAAAAATCTATGTCTTTGTTCCCTGAAGTTAAGTGTGGCTATGCAACTTGTTTTGGCCAATTAAATATGAGCAGAATTGACATTCAGGAGCTTTAAGGGCCACCACTTGGCTCTTTTCCTCTGCCACAGTGACTAGCCACATTCAAGAAATGGGTGGCTGCTACATCAGCTTCATCTCAGAGTGAGCAACCACAGTGAGTAGAGTTCCCTACTCTGCAAGCTTAGCATTAAAAATAAGCTGTTTTTACAAAACTACTGAGATTTGGGGGTTGTTTCCATACTTGACCCTCACTCTTCTTCATCTTCTTCATAAAGTCCTGTGAAGACTGCATCCCAAATATTTGTACACATTAATCCCTTTATCACTGTCATTATCAAGGCCTTAATTCAGGCCCTCATCATTTCTCACCCAGATTATTTACAATGGCTCCTAAAAAAATCACAATGACTCCAATCTGAACTACTTAATAATGGTCTTCACAAAAGCTGCCAGAGTGATCTTTCTAAACCCTAAATTTTGTCATGTCATTCCACACTGCTTAAATTTCCTCAAAGACATGCTTCTGTTATTGCTTTATCATATAAATTCACCCCAAAATCCAGGCATTAGAAATATTTGTGGTTTCCAGAACACATTCTGAATATCTGGGTCATCTCTGCACATGTTGTTCCATTTGCCTATGATATCCTACCTCTCCTTTTTGAATGGTAATTCCACTTTTATTCAAGGCTCAAGTTTACAAATCTTCTGGAAAACCATTTTAAGATAACAAAGTGATTAGGTAGGTACCCCCCACATTCTATACACTTTCAGCACAGGCCTTAGCAGTTTCCTTAGATGAAACCCTCATCAGATTTTGGGAGGCCTCTAGTCACAGTTGATTAGTCACATGACACAAAGGCCCATTTCACTGGCTAACCAATAGCTTATCATTTGGATGGCTTGATCAAATGAACTTGCAACAATCAGATTCTCTCTCTTGGGCTGAAAAGTCACTTAGAGTCAGGGCTTGGGCCAGATGCCAGATGACCAAGTACAAAATAAGTCCGCAAAGAAAATAGAGCAGATACACAGAAACAAACTGAGCGGACAATAAAGCCTGTGAGAAGAGGCAGATAATCACCTTGGATGCTGGTATCTTTCTGGTTCCCAGTCCCAGTTCCCATGAGGCCTAGTTAATTTAGAGATATATCCATCTTTTTAATAATTTTACCTCTTCTTGAGCCAGACTGGGTAGCAGTGTTTCTGTCTTTTGCAAACCACCCCCCCCCCAAAAACCATATAATTACAAAGAACTACTAAAGCCCTAGCAATTACAAGCACACTCTCTTTTAGCACTGAAATCTGCAAAAGCCTAACAAACTGCCAGTGAGATGACATGCCTAAACTGACAGGTCCTTTTATGAGAGAATGGAAACCTAAATCGTCACTGTTGAAAACTAAAAATGCACTTTCCAATACTCCTACTTAAAACCACATCGCTTCAAATTTAAAACATCCAGATGAGTAGGAAATAGGACACTGGTTAGTAAAGCAACTACACGTTAAGATTTGAGAAGCCCAGGAAGTGGGTTGAAAAGGTTGATCTGTTCTGACCCAATATTATCATAGTAATGTGGATATCTAGGTATGGTTTACACAGTGCTCTAAGAAATTCTCTTTATCTTCATCTCCAATTACCTTTCTAAAAATACAAAATAAAGTTCAGCTTACAGTTAACACTTTAATTTTGAACATTATAATCTAAAATACAATACAGTGGCAAGTCTAAATACACATGATGAATTTCTCAACAAATGTGTATTTATAAGTCATTGTTTCCAATTTTTATACTTATGTCTTTCATTC
The DNA here is from genome assembly GCF_007474595.2 of Lynx canadensis. Taxonomy (NCBI): domain Eukaryota; kingdom Metazoa; phylum Chordata; class Mammalia; order Carnivora; family Felidae; genus Lynx; species Lynx canadensis. Next base: position 133,410,308 of record NC_044303.2, on the reverse strand, counting down.
TAATAAGTGTAAACTTTTAAATAGACTTAGTTTTTAATTAAATAGAATTATTATTTTTAAACGTAACTTTGGAGGCTCCACAGTGACTCAGTTGGCTAAACATCCAACTCCTCACTTTGGCTCAGGTCATGATCTCACAGTTCATGAGTTCAGAGCCCAGCACTGGACTGTGCTGACAGCACAGAACTTGCTTGGGATTCTCTGTCTCCGGTCTCCCTCTCTCTCTGCCCTTACCCCACTTGCTTGCACGTGCTCTCTTTCTCTCTCAAAAATAAATAAACTTTACAAAAATAAATAGATAAATGTAATTTGGACCTAGAATTTTAATTTTATTTAATTAAAAAAAATTTTTTTTTTTTTATTTGAGGGAGAGAGAACTGGGGACAATAAAGCCTCTGAGGGTTCGGTCCCATGACCCTAGGATCATGACCTGAGCCGAAAACAAGAGTCGGACACTCATCCAAGTCACCCAAGCTTTAATTTTAATTAATTTTTAATGTTTAAAAGGATGTTACATATTCCATTTGTTCTAAGTGTATGCTTCTGAACAAAGTACCAGTATCCAAGTATAGCAGATTTTACTTTAACCTCATTTGCTGAATCCAATTTTGTTTCTTTTTTCAAATGCAAAACTTTCTACAATCATTTTTCCAAAAAATCAGAAATTTCTGACTAGGAGTTTAATGCAGAAATTACAGAACCAACTTTTTTGAGCATCAAATTTTGTGGGCCCTAACTGGTTATTTTATTTTTCATTAAACAGGTAATGGCACTCTACAATTTTTTAAAAGTCAATGTGGTATAATATACCCAGTATTGTTAGATCAAAAAGGATATAATCCAAAGCATGGACAAAGTACATGGACTTATATATAAAAATATTAACTGACACATAATTTATAACATGATTTCCCAGTAGGACTACAGCGATACTTTGGATGGCACAATTTTTCCTTATGTTAAGATTTTCTTATGAATTACTGACACTTGCCCATCAAATGCCAGAAGGCACTCCAATCACTGTTGACAATCAAAAATACACATTTCTAGCTAAAATCCACAAACTCAAAACACCAAAAAAGTGACCAATATATCCAGTGATAGAATTTCAAAAACACACAAGACATAATTACAGACTTTAAAATGTTATTACTATAAATAAGACAGAGTAATATGAAAAAACGCTTATTACACATGGAACGAAAAAGTTTACTATCAGTGTATAAATCATTCTATTACACTACATTAAAATAAGCACATATAAAAAGAATTGCAGGCAAATACATGGAAATGAAGAGAGGTTTTGATAGGATGGTAAGATCTTAAGTGGTGTTTCTTTTTCTCTATGTCTCATAAAATGACTATACTGATTCTATTTTTCTTAACTAAGTAAGTAGTTAACACATTTTCCCTTGCTTGTTACTATTTTTGAAGACCACAGAAGTGAAGAAAACCAGTAAGCAAAAAAATCAACATAGGTGTTGATGTTGTCAGAAATGGTGTTGAAAATCAGGATAGGATTACCCTTTGGGGGTTAGTCACTTGGAGGGGACAATGGGAAACTTCTAGGGTGCAGATAAGCCTGATGTGGATGCTGATTACACAGGTATGTTCGCTTTGTGAAAATTCATCAAGCTGCATGTTTATCCATTCACTTTTCTGTATGTACATTATACCTAATAAAAAAAAGGTTACTGAAAAAAAACCACAAAAAATTTTTTTACTGCCATAAAAAGGTGTTCATGACATGATATTCATTTGTTGTGCAACAAGCTAAAAAAAAAATTCTGGATATTTATCAGCCGGCTGCACAAAAAAGGATCACAATTGAGAATTTTAAACATGTACAATGAATATTTACACTAATTCTCAATGTTTAAAAATTAAAAAGTGAATCACTGCCTCATTCCAAAAAAGTTAGATTTAAAATCTGAATTGTCATATTAGCAACTTATTCTTAAAATGTTAATGAGAAATGATTTTCCCATTCTATTAAAGAAATATATTTCCAAATTTAAAACAAATGAAATACTAACTCCGCTTCCAAACATTAATCATAAAATACAGTTTCCAAGAGACTGCAAAACAATCATATCTGTCTTCATTACTACTACTATTGCAATGTTATCCATTTCAGCTCAAATGTACAAATATATCTTTAATATAAAGACTAGGTTATGACAACTTCATTATAGAGCAGAAAACACACTGTTAAATCATGGCAATATTTTTGAAAAGCAGGAAGGGACTGCACTTGAGGAAAAACTGAAGAATTTTTCCTGGCCCATATGTGTCATATTTAGGTTACAATTTTGCAAAATGTATCACAGTTTGTAACACACTAACTCCACTATGTTTACAAGCTTTTTATTCTTTTTGACTTTTAAACTCCAAGTAATGAAAATCTAATTTCAATAAACAGCCCATTACTAAGGTCACATTATAACTGGCAGCATATTGCCACCCTAACCCTGGTTTTAACAATGAAAGTGATATTACGTTGGCATTGTGAACTATTTCTTCTACCTATGAGACAACTTATTACCACAACCTTGAAAGCAAGGTTAGTTTACAAGGGTTCATGTACAAAATTTTAGTGCTCGAATCCAACTCCTAAGGCTACAGCACTCCTCCAAGTACTTCTCAGTTATTAAGAAATGTTCTGAATGCTTAAATGAAGAGATAGCAGAAATCATTTTCAAAAGTTAAATAAGATATTCAAGCCATATATGCCACAGCTAGTCAATAAATAAATATGTATGTGCATGCACTTATGATGAAGTATTCTTGAACAAAAAATGTATTATCTGAATCTAATCAATATAAACAATCTAATCTGAAACAATCTATATAAACCCAGATTATGCATCATTCTACAAAACAAACTACAAAACAAAATATCACTGTTACGGAATATTTTTTTAAAAGCAACAGGGGACTGTTCTAGATTAAAGGAGGTAGCATCTAAATGCAGTGGTGGTTTCCGATTATATTCTAGACCAAAAAAAGAAAAAGAAAAAAAATGATTATAATAATTGGTTAAATTTAAATATGAACTACTTGTTATATATACCAGTGTTAAATTTCTTAGACACGTTAATAGTATTGTGGTAATGTAGGAGAATGTACCTGTTCTGAAGAGAGAGACTTAAGTGTTGAGAAAAAAATAATCATGCGGTCTGCAACTACTTTGAAAAAGATGGGAAGAAAGAGGAAGTGTAGAGGGTGCAGATAGCTAGAGGGGGAGACAGAGAAAAAAATCAACTGGTAAAGAAAGAATACAGGTATAAAGGAAACGTGGGTGTTATTCGTTCAACTTTTTAGTTTGCATTAAATATTTCAAAACAAAGAGAGTAACTTTAAAAAGTAAAATTTAAATTTAAATCCAAATGCCAACTTTTACCAATATCTTATACCGTAGCCATGCGATATACTTACACATAGAAACCGAAAGAAAAATAGGTCTACGTGCATCATTATGAAATGAACCAAAAAGTCAAAGACAATTTTTTTGAAAGAAAGAAATCCTGGGCAACTACTAGCCCTTCCTTCAAAGGATTTTGAAACAATGAACAAAATACTATTTTAAAATTCTAAGCTCTACCATTAAAAAAAAAAAAGTTTATGCGTGTAAGAATGTGAACCCGTAAACCCTTACAAATTTTGTGAGTACACAGTACTGTACAAGGGAAATCTTACTTCAAAATACATACTTGGGAATTGGCCGCAAGCTCTAAATGCCAATAAAGATCTAGACTTTTAGAGCATACACCAAGGATAATCCTTCACCGACTAATACTTTCTCTGAAAGGCTTAGGACAGTGTGACCTTCAAAGCGGAAATTTTAATCCGCTGCCAAAAGGGCGAAAAGACATGATCTTTAACAACATGGATGGGCTCGGTCAGATTAGACAAGAAGATGCTGAATTTGTGAACACCACCCTAGAGAACAAATGGTAGCCCTAATTCCAAGTTGTCATCAGCCGCAGGCTTTGTAATCAGCACAACGGCCTGACACTAAAGCCCTAACAAGTGGGACAGTTCGTCCGGCGCGGTCTCCGCGATTTTTACATTACAAGAACGCTAACAGGCGTTTGCCATGAGGACTATTCCGGGCCCACCTGCGGCCATCTTAAGTTCGGGAAGAAAAAAGAAAAAGGAGAGACACTGAATACGAGGACCCAGCGGAGACCACAAATCGGGGAGGCACGAAAATAAACAACTTCTCTACATTCTCTGTAACGGTTCGATCAGAGGTTAACCCCCAAAGTCAGACTAACAAGGAGAGCAGAACCGCAGGGCCCCAGCGCCGGGGTGCCCTAATCAAACATGGGCACCAAGGTAAGCCCGGGAGATCACGTGACGGGCACAGCGCGCCCCCGTCCGCGCTCTCCCCCACGCCTCGGTGCCCGAGGTCTCTATGGCGCCCGCGCCCCTCCCCCAGCCAAGCTCGAGCACTTACTCCGGGGGGTAGAGCCGCAGCTCCTCTATTTCTCCTACGAAGGAAAAAAGCGTACGCATCTGCTCGCTGGTCACCGCCGACGACAGATTGGTCACCTGAATCACCGCCGTAGGGGTGAGGCCGAAGCCTAAAGCCAACCCGAAGCCGCCGCCGGGGTTCATCCCGACCCGCTTGCTGCTGTCTCCCGCTCCCCAACGTCTACGACGCGTCAGCGACGGAGCCGGGAAAGCGAAGTACGCGCGGCCGCGAGCGCGCTCCCGCTGGCGAATTCACGGAGGCGGGCAGGTCTAGCCACCCATTCCGCAACTCCTCTGCTCCCAGGGCTGCGCGCGCCTGCCGGAAGCGTCGCCCCGGCAACCCGGCGGGTCGGCGGAGGCTGTAGCCTGGGGCTCCCGGGTGCCCGAGGCGGTAGCTCCTGTTAGTTTTGTCTTCGTCAGAATTTTTATGGGTTCCCCATCCCCCCCTCGCTTCAACTGAATACATTTCTGTGCTCGCGTAATTGGGGAGACCCAGGTCTTTCCCGTCTTTACCCTAGGTAGAACTGGGGAACCAAGAGGCCTGGCCTGCCGGTCTGGGGCGGTGAAGGAGGAATGCCTCTCGGGCATCACAGATTAATGCTTGGCTAAACTATCGCCGGTCATGATCACGTATAGGCGGCTTCCCCGCCCCAACTATTGAAACCGCCCAACTGTTGAAAACATTGGCCGGCGTCCTAATTAAAAACAACTTGGAAAAATTTACACAACCTTTAAGTTCCGATAGAATTAAGAAAGGAGGCAGTAAGATGAAGGCTCTGCAGTGGTTGTTTATAACTTGCCATTTATTCGCTCATTTCGCAGATATTTATTTACAATATTTATATAAATATTAATATTTATTGAGCATTACATACCAGGCACTTTTAGACAAGGGCACGTAAAAGACAGTTACGGACAGTCCACATGGAACTTGCAACCTAACGAGGGACAACCAAGTATGTGAAACGAAGGCAGCTGCTCCCAAAATGCCATCCCCAGAACCCTGAGGGTACTCAAGGCCCTTTCAGTGGGTCCGCAAGGTCAAAACAGTTTACAATATAATGCTAAGACTTTGTTGACCTTTTTCACTTCGTTGACACTTGCACTGAGGATGTAAAAGCAATACAAGGTTAAACTGCTGGCAACGTAGCAGGAATCGAGGCAGTGGCGCCAAAATGCACCAAGAGTAGTATATTTTCTATGTTTCACCTCCTTGCAATGGTAGCATACAAAATTTAAGAATCTTTAAGTGGGGGCACCTGGATGGCTCAGTCGGCTGAGCCCCTGACTTTTGCTCAGGTCATGATCTTGTGGTGTGTGAGTTCCAGCCCCACAGCAGGCTCTGTGCTGGCAGCTCAGAGCCTGGAACCTGCCTCTGATTCTGTGTCTGCTTCTCTCTCAGCCCTGCCCCGGGGCTTGAGCTCTTGACTCACTCTCTCTCTCTCTCTCTCTCTCTCAAAAATAAACATTAAAAAAAAAAAAGATTGTTTAAATAAACTGAGTGTCCTTGACAAAGGAGTAAAAATTATTAATTTCATTAAATCTTCACCCTAGCATACCGTCTTTCTAATGTGCGTGAAGAAATGGTAAGTATTTAACACTGCATGCCCAAGTAAGTAAGAGTTTTCTCCAAAAAAAGCACTTGTGTGATTGAGTAATCACACAGAAATACAAATTGTGTAAAACCTGTATACATCCTGTATACACCCCCTTAAGTTACCACTTCACAGTAAAGTCTTTTCTGTTAAAAAATACTAGTGATATTAACACATGTATTTTTCGACATTATATAATGAAATATGTGAACATTTGGAAGATCTCTACAACTCAATGAACAACTATTTTCAGAATAACCAGTGCATGCTATTACAAAATCAAAATGAGTCATCAAAGTCGAAAATAGATCTATGCATTTTAATGTAGCGGAATATAAAGTTAATTGATACAGTTTCAGACTCAGTCCACATTGCAACTGCACTCTTAAGAAACTGCCATATGTCAACTTTGGTGTGATATCAAAGAAGAATATCTAGAATTATCTAGAAAGGCTATGAAAGTAGTTTTCCCTTTTCCAACTCCTTATCTGAGTGAGACCAGATTTTCTTCATATGTTTCAACCAAAATATATCACAACAGATTGAATGCATGAATAGGAGAATCCAGCTGTCTTCTATTAAGCCAAACATTAAAGAGGTTTGAAAAATGTAAAACAATGCCACTTTTCTCAAATTCTTTTTTGCAAAGTATCATTTTATCATAAAAATGTATCATTTACATTAACATACAATCGGTTTGGGGTGCCTGGGTGGCTCAGTCAGTTGGGCATCCGACTTTGGCTCAGGCCATGATCTCACAGTTTGTGGGTTCAAGCCCCATGTCCGGCTCTGTGCTGACAGCTCAGAGCCTGAAGCCTGCTTCAAATCCTGTGTCTCCCTCTCTCTGTGCCCCTCACTCGCTTGTGCTCTATCTCTCAAAAATAAATAAATGTTTAAAATATTTTTAAAAAATAACATACACTCGGTTTATGAGTGTTTTTAAATGTTTTAAAATAAGTTTCTCAGATTTAATTTCTAAAGTGGTAAATTCCTCAATAATTTCTGAGAGTGTATAGGGGTCTTAAATGAATGTTTGAGACATACTACCAGAGGGATAAGCTCAGACAAAAATTGGGAGCATGTAGGAGGGCCACTTAAACTTAGTCCTAACGGAAGACTTCCCAGAAAAGAGATTCCTTGTTCTGAATCTTAAACAGGAATTAGGTAGGCTAAGGGAGGGGGTGGGGGAGGGGTGGGGCATTGAAGGGAAGTCTATAGACTGAGTATGCAGAATATACAAATGCAGGGAGGTATGAGGGCCGAAGTGAGGTGCAGAATATTCAGATGCATGGAAAAGAATAAGCTTTGATGAAAGGTGCTATTTGTCATGCTAAGAGGTTATTTTATTATACACTTTATATGCTATTGAGAGTCGTTGAAGACCTTTGAGCGGGTTCAGGTTCAGGTTTTAGAATGATCATTGTCACTGCAACATGAAGATCCATTGAAAAGGGTGGAGACTAAAGGCAAAAGAACTAGATCAAAGTATAAGTGGTGGTATTAAGGGAAAGCAAAGAACAGTCCCAAATTTGGGAAGCATTGAACCCATTTAAAAGTAAAAGGAAGTGGGGTAACTGGGTGACTCTGTTGGTTAAGTGTCTAATTTTGGCTCAGGTCATGATCTTGCAGTCTGGTCCCCATGAGTTCGAACCCTCTCTGCTGACAGATCGGGAATCTGGAGCCTGCCTAGGATTCTGTGTCTCCTTCTCTCTCTGCCCCTCTGCCGCTCACACTCTGTCTCTGTCTCTCAAAAATAAACATTAAAAAAAAAAAAAAAGGAAAAGGAATAAAAATCATCCACTTGGAAATATATATATATGGAAATACACTCAGTTTTAGGTACAATTACAGATGTTTTTTGGTCCTCCTGAAGCCCAACATGGATCCCTAGGATTAACAATTCCAAGTTTAGAAAAGCAGTCCTCAGACTTCAGTGTACATCAAAGTCACTCAGAGGGCATGTTAAAACAGACCTCTGCCTTCATCCTGAGTACGACCAGAGTGGGGCCTGAAAATTTTAATTTCTGACAAGTTCCCAAGTGCTGCTGCTGCTGCTGGTGGTGATCTGAGAACCCCACTTTGAGAGCCCCTGATTTAGAAGGTCTTAAAAGCAATACTTAGTACATTTACTATCTACTGTTGATGGTAAAGCAAAGGGAAGAATTTGTTCCTGGCCTGGGGGATTGTGTACAAGTGCCATAATTTAGGACCAAAAATAGGAAGGAAGGGCAACTGCGATAGGAAGGAGCAAAGAATATTGAGATCCATTATGGACAAGTTTCTGAAATGAAATTTAGAGAAAATATCTAGAACTAAGATACAGTATGTGATTTAAGCTTGAAAGTAGAAGCACATGTGTAGCAGAAGTGCAGTGGGCAACGTTAAAGGGATTAAAACACTAGCCAAAAACAAACAAAAGCTAGGAGGAAAACCAGGAGGGAGGACAGTCATAAAAGTTAAGGGAGGAAAAAATTCTAATAAGGAAAAAGTGAAGAGTGAGGAAAGAATGACGAAAAGTATCAAATTCTGTAAGACGACAAAATCAGGGATAAAATCTGCCCATTGGTAAATATAACGTGACTACTGAGACTAAAGCTATAGGAACCAGTTTAGAGAAGCAAAGGCCATGACATCACTTCCCTTGATTCCTCTGTAAATCTTCCTGCAAAACTTCCCACCCCTGGGCCTGGCATGGCCCTGTCACTTTGGCCAATGACAAACTGTTCCACCCTGGGGGCATTTTTACATGCATTTTAGAAAGCCAACCTTGGGGTAACTGGATGGCTCAGTCAGCTAAGTGTCTGACTCTTGATTTCAGCTCAGGCCATGATCTCACAGTTTGTAGGTTTGAGCCCCATGTCAAGCTCCTCACTGGCAGCACAGAGCCTGCTAGGGATTCTCTCTCTCTCCCTTTCTCTCTGCCTCTCCCCTGCACACTCTCACTCAAGTGCATGTGTGCTCTCTCTGTCAAAGTAAATAAATCAACTTTGGGGGGAAAAAAAAAAGAAATTCGACCTTTATACCATGCTCTGTCTCCAACCTCTGTAACCACTCTCATTGCCCCCTTTTGCAGATATTTCTTTATCACTTAGGCCTCTTGGTTTCATCTGCTTACTGACCCGACAACTTCTAAAGCAGTGAGACAACCAGTGACGAAGTTTCAGGGCAGAGAAGTCTCCTCACAATCAGGACGAGGACCCTAAGACGAAACCAGAAACCAAAAATAAGAAAGATAAACTCCAGTAAATAAGTGAATAACAAAAAAAAATGAAGATTGACATTAAAGTTATATGTATTTCTTGGATTCAGAACCCAGAGCTGGACTGTGGAGGAATAGGTTGGGAAGTTCAGCCTGTGGAAGAAAATGTTGGATCTGTGAAGCTATGGAGATGACTGTGGATCGTACTTAAAAGAGGCTGGGCTGCCTCTGGTCTTGTTTGGCTTTTTGAACAAAGGAGATCTTCAGTGAATCTGCTCTATGGAATTTTAAAAGAAACTTTGACAGAGAATAATTTAGAGGTAATTTCAAGTAAAGAAAGGTCTAGAAGTAGCCCTGTCTTTGAAGGAGGAGCGCTGACTGTAGACTGAGCACAGCGAGAAAGCACTGGGAGGAAGGTTAATAACTAGAAAGACTCAGAAACGGAGTGAGAGCTTTGCATGCATGAGTGCACTATGTGTGTGCACATATGTGTTCATGTGTGTAGTGTGTCTTGAAATAGGACTCTTCCAGAAATAATAGCAGAAACTCTTAGTCTTTCCTGTGTGTAACCACATCACCTTCTTCTTTCAGAATCCAGAACTCTTGATTCGTTCATCATGTCTCTAGTGGACTGATTTTGAAAAAATATCATTTGGCATAACCTTTTTTTTTAACTACTAAGAAATTACTCTAGATAGCTTAATCAGAAAGGAATGATGGCAAGGTTGCCTCATAAAGCACAAGAAATGATGGCACAACCAAATCTTTAGAAGTATGACTAGGACATGAGTACAACAGATGTTGGCTACCCTAAATGAATCCAAAAATGTGTGAGAAGGCAACTAAGATACTTAATGGAATTTTGGAAAGAATTACACATAGAAATCTTAGGAAAGGAATTGACCAGGGGAGTTCTGGAAACATTAGCAGGAGACATTCATAAATCATTTCAAGTGTGTTGCCAAAAAGGTAAATCAATTCCAGTGATTCCCCAGTTCTTGGCAATCACTAATCTGCTTTCTGTTTCGATGCATTTGGCTTTTTGAAAATTCTATATGAATGTAGTGATATATACATAATCTTGAGTGTCTAACTTGCATCAAGCCTAGTGTTTTCAGGGTTCATGCATATAGAAGAAGCATGCCTATATCAGTAGTTTCATTCCTTTTTAGTGCCAAATGATAGAGTGTGGTATGAATATTCAAAGCTTTGTTGATTTGTTCAACAGCTAATGGACATTTGGGTTGTTTCCAGGTAGGGCTATTATGAATAATGCTATTATGAACATTCATATACAGGTCTAATTTCTTTTGGGTAGATATCTAGGAGTAGAATCACTGGGTCATATGGTAAGTTTGTTTGACTTTTTAAGAAACTGGTAAACTGTTTTCCCAAAGGGGCTATATATACCATTTTACATTCCCATCAACAATATGTAAAAGTTACAGATGGTCTCCGTCTTTATCAACACTTAATATTGTCATCCTTTTTGATTACAGCCATTCTAGTTGGCATGTACTGGTATCTCCTCATGGCTTTAATTTTGACTGCTCTAATGACTAATAAAGTTGAACAACTTACCATGTGCTAATTAGCCTTTCATATATCTTCTCTGATGATACGTCTATTTAAATACTCAAATCTTTTGGCATTTTTTACAGTTATCTATTTATTTTGAGAGAGAGGCAGAGAGAGAGAGAGAGAAGAGAGAGACTCTCAAGCAAGCCCCATGCTGTCAGCATGGAGCCCAACACAGGACTCAGTCTCTTGAACCATGAGATCATGACCTGAGCCAGGATCAAGAGTCAAATGCTTAACTGACTGAGCCACCCAGGCGCCCCTCTTTTGTCATTTTCAAATGAAGTTGTCTGTCTCTTTTCATAGAATTAAAGGAGTTCTTTATGATTCTGGATACAAATCTATTATCAGACATACGACTCGCAAATATTTTTTCATCTGTAACTTGTCTTTCCATTTTTTAATAGTGTCTTTTAAAGAGTAAAAGTTTTTTATTTTGATGAACTCCAAATTATCAATGTTTTCTTTGATGGATTGTGTTTTCATTATCACATCTAAGAAATCTTTGCCTAACCCGAAGTCACAAAGATTTTCTTTCCTTTTCTTTCTTTTCTTTTCTTTTTTCTTTTCTTTTCTTTTCTTTGCTTTTCTTTTTTTAATGTTTTATTTACTTTTGAGAGAGAGAGACAGAGTGCAAGTGGGGGGTGGGGCAGAGAGAGAGGGAGAGAATCTGAAGCAGGCTCCAGGCTCTGAGCTGTCAGCACAGAACCCAACATGGGGCCTAAACCCACAAACTGTGAGATTGTGACCTGAGCCAAAGTTGGATGCTTAACTGACTGAGCCACCCAGGCGCCCCCTTTCTTTTTCTTTTTTCCTTTCCTTTCTTTTCTTTTCTTTTCTTTTCTTTTCTTTTTTTTTTTTTTTCAACGTTTATTTATTTTTGGACAGAGATTTTCTTTTCTTTTTAAGTAGGCTTTATGGGACTTGAACTCATTCCCACCCCCCTCCCCCCACCAAGATCAAGAGTCAAATGCTCTACCAATGGAGGCAGCCAGGTGCCCCCACAAGGTTTTCTCCTGTGTTTCTTCTGGAAACTTTTAGTTTTATCTCTTACATTTAGGCTTCTGATCCATCCTTAGTTAAATTTTATGTGTTGTGTGACGTAAGGTTCATTGTTGCTGTTGTTGTTGTTGTTGTGTTGTTTCTCTTCTGCCTCCTCCTTGCCTTCCTCCTTCTTCTTCTTCATATACCAAATTGTTTCAGCACCAATTAATGAAAGGACTATATATTCCCCATTGCATTATCTGAGCCCCTTTGTCAAAATTCAATTGACTGTAAGTTGAAGGATTGATTTCTGAACTATAAGTTCTGGTCTACTCATCTACATATCTATCCTTACACTAATACCATACTGTCTTACTTACTGTATTCATAATATGTTTTGAAATTGAGTAGTGTGAGCCATCCAACTCTGTTCTTCTTTTCCAAAAGTCTTTTAACTATTCTAGGTCCCTTTTGCTCCCTTGTAAACTTTAGGATCAGCTTATATATTTCTACAAAAACAAAAAACAAAATAGAAACCTGCTGGGATTATGATAAGGATTGCATTGTCTCTATATGTCAATTTTGAGTCTAGAATTTCTCTCTGTTTATTTAGATCTTCATTACTTTTGGGGTGTCTGGGTGTCTCAGTTGGTTGACCATCTGACTTCGGCTCAGGTCATGATCTCACAGTTTGTGAGTTCGAGCCCTGCATCAGAATCACTGCTGTCAACATGGAGCCCACTTCAAATCCTCTATCCCCCTCTCTCTGACCCTCCACTGCTCTCTCTCTCTCTCTCAAAAATAAATAAACATTTAAAAAAATCTTCACTACGTTCTCAGTAGTGTTTTGTAGTGTTTTTGCACTTCTTTTAAAATGTATTTCAGGGGCGCCTGGGTGGCGCAGTCGGTTAAGCGTCCGACTTCAGCCAGGTCACGATCTCGCGGTCCGTGAGTTCGAGGCCCGCGTCGGGCTCTGGGCTGATGGCTCAGAGCCTGGAGCCTGTTTCTGATTCTGTGTCTCCCTCTCTCTGCCCCTCGCCCATTCATGCTCTGTCTCTCTCTGTCCCAAAAATAAATAAACGTTGAAAAAAAAAAATAAAATGTATTTCAAAGTATTTTACTCTTTTTGATGTTACTGGAAATAGGATGGTTTTCTTTTTTTTTAATTTTTCTTTTATATTTATTTATTTTTGAGACAGAGACAGAGCATGAGCAGGGGAGGGACAGAGAGAGAGGGAGACAAAGAATCAGAAGCAGGCTCCAGGCTCTGAGCTGTCAGCACAGAGCCCGACGCGGGGCTCGAACTCACAAATCGTGAGATCATGACCTGAGCTGAAGTTGGTTGCTCAACTGACTGAGCCACCCAGGCGCCCCAGGATGGTTTTCTTAATTTCATTTTTGAACTGTTCTTTGCTAGTACGCAGAAATAAGATTATTTTTAAACATTGATCTTGTATCTTGAGACCTTGCTAAACTAGTTCTGGTAGGTTTTTTGTTGATTACTTTCAATTTTCTTTATACAGGATCATGTCATCTGCATATAAGAGCAATTTTATTGCTTTTTTTTCCTTCTAATAGGTATGTCTTTATTTTTTCTTTTCTAAATGCCCTGACTAGAGCCTGAAGTACAATGTTTAATACAATTGATGAAAACAGACATCCTTGTCTTATTCCTGATCCTTGGAAGAAGTGATCAGTCATTCACCATTAAGTATGAGGTTAGCTGCAGGGTTTTTTTTTTCTATAAGAAGACTTTTAAAAAAAATGTTTATTTATTTTTGAGGGAGAGAGAGAGAGAGAGAGAGAGAGAGAGCGACAGAGCACAAGGGGGGTAGGGTCAGAGAGAGAGGGAGACACAGAATCCAAAGCAGGCTCCAGGCTCTGAGCAGTCAGCACAGAGGCTGAAATGAGGCTTAAACTCACAAACCATGAGATCATGACCTGAGCCGAAGTCGGATGCTTAACCAACTGAGCCACCCAGGCGCCCCTAGCTGCAGGGTTTTTGAAGAGACTCTATTGGGTGAGGAAAGTTCCATTACAGTTCTGTACTATTGAGAATTTTCATTATGAACGGATGTTAGATTTTTTAAAATGCTTTTTCTGCATGTTTGGAGATGATCGTGATATTTCTGGGATAAATTCCACTTGGTCATGTTGGGTCATCCTTTTTATATGTTGCTAGATTTGGCTTGCCAATATTTTGTTAAGGATTTTTGTATTTATTTTTATGAGGGATTTTGGTTCATAGTGTTATGAGTTTTATGGTTTATAAACTGTAGTTTATAGTTACTTTTTTCACAACATTTATCTGGCTGGCTCTGATGTCAAGATAATACTGGTTTCACTGCGTGAGTTAAGAAGTGTTCCTTCTTCTTCTGTTTTGCGAAGGAGTTTTGTAGGAATGATACTCTTTCTTTAATTAGAATTTACCTGTGAAGCCATTTGTCCTTGGGTCTTTCTTTCTTTCTTTCTTTCTTTCTTTCTTTCCTACTGAAGTAGAGTTAACATACAGTGTTACAGGGGCACATGGGTGGCTCAGGAGGTGAAGCGTCCAACTTTGGCTCAGGTCATGATCTCACAGTTCATGAGTCTGAGCCCTGCATCAGGCTCTGTGCTGACAGCTGAGAGCCTGGAACTTGCTTCAGATTCTGTGTTCCCCCTCTCTCTCTGCCCCTCCCCGGCTCACACTCTGTCTCTTTCTCTCTCAAAAATAAATAAACATTTTGAAAAAATACAATGTTACATTAGTTTGAGATTTTCTTTATGGAAATATTTTTCATCACCAAGCTAAATTTGTATTTCTTACACTCTATTCAGATTTTCTACCTCTTAAAATAATTATGGAAGTTTTTGTCTTTTTGGGAATTTGTCCATTTCATCTAAGTTTTTATCATTTGTTTACCAAAAGATGTTCAGATAGTCCTTATTATCCTCTCAATTTCTGAAAGATCAGTACTAATATCCTCTTTCAATCCTGATAATTTATGCCTTCTCATTTTTCCTGGTCCGTCTAGCTTAAAGCCTTGTTAATTTTGTTGATCTTTTCAAAGAAGCATCTTTGAGTTTTATTGATTTTTCTCTATTTTGTTTCTGTTTTATACATTTTGACTCTGATTTTTTATCATTTCCTTGCTTCTGCCTGCTTTGAGGTAAATCTGCTCTTCTTTTCTGGTTTCTTAAAGAGGAAGCTTACATTATTGATTTGAGACTTTGTTTTCTAATATTACCATTTAATGCTGTAAACTTTACTCTAAGCACTGTGGGGAATATTCTTTTTACAGTGTTCAGAAAAACTATTCAGAGCTAAATGTCTCACCAGAAGCACTATGCTACAAATCCAAATTTCTTTTTGTTATTGATTTATAATTTAATTGTTGTGGTTGGAAAACTTGCTGCAAATAATTTCAATTCTTTTACATTTACTGAGACATGTTTTATGGCCTAACATATGTTCTGTCGTGGAAATTGTTCTTTGTGCACTTGAAAAAAAATGTGTATTCTGCGACAGTTGTGTGCAGTGGTCTGTAAATGTCACTTAGGTCAGGTTAGTTGACGGCACTGATACCCAAGATGCTTATGTAACACGCTATTGCAGGATCCTAGTAGTGGAGAAGCTATCCATGGTAGAGAGCAACCATGCACATGGTAGGAGCTGAACCATGGTGAACCATGAATGCTACAGGAGCTGTGCATAAAGACACGGGAAATCAGCAAGGGAAATCAAATCCTTTCCTGTTGTAGTGATTATTAATTGCTCTCTACTAAACAAGTCTAATGTTGTGCCATCTGGCCAAGAAAAACTATTTAAAAGCCTCAATTCAAATAATATTTAAACAATAGTATTCTTTTCCACAGAGCTAATAATCCAGGGTGAATTTCTAGCTAAGAGACAATAAAACGTCTCTCCAGTGGTGTGTGGCCATTAATGTCCCTGCTCGGTATTTTTGGTTTTCAATTCTTACTTTTATATTTTGAATTGCTTGCTAGGTGTCCCTCCTCTGTGTGTATTGCCTGATAGTCAGCTGCTGATTGGCCCAAGGCTGTGCTAAAACACTTCAAACCAGTAAGATTTCCAACCCTTGCCAATGGATTTGCAGGTTTATGAGCACATTCAAAATTCAGGAATTGTTTGAGTCCTGGTCAACTTTTAGTTCTCGCCAGACTCTCTCAGGTCTCCCCTGAATCTGCTTGCAGCCCCTCAGGCAGCCAGAGATGTGTGAAGAGCTTTTGTAGCCTCTCTGTGTCTCTGTTATTTCCGGGATGCTATGCTATGTCCCTGCTATGTTTCTTGCTGGCTACTTCTCCAACTAGCGCTATAACCTAAGATTAGCAGAATGGTAGACTATGCCCATTCATTTCTTACCAGATTCGCCACTTTTGCTGACCACACTACTGGGTTATATTTTCTGCTCTTGATACAAATCATCAGTCTGTCAGTAAAGCTGCTGCTTTCCACAGCCAGCTCCAGTCCGGTAGAACATCCACGCCATTGGAGCAAGAGGTGGGATGGGAATGGGAACAGCCCCGGGCAAGAACCCCACAGACTCCCCACTGCTCTTACAATTCAGCAGCAGTTTTTCATTAATAAGCACTTCTTGATTGGTTTGCTTTAGTCAATTTTCCAGAGCTCTGAAATGGCTGGTTCTGACCAGTTTAGTTGTTTCTGGGAAAGAGCACTTGCCAGCCACTTTACCCCACAAGGGCCAGAAGCCCCTGCCAGTACACTTTGAAATGGACATTCATTCACCTCTGGGAATAATTTCATGATAAACAACTGTCATTACTGTGAGGCTCCTAAGGAGGTAGCAGCCACATGGCCAAGCTCTAAAAATTTCTCTCATTACAGACCATATTTTCCATAATTTACACACAAAGGAACTAAAGCACAGAGAGATCTACACAAAACACATTTGTTGAGTACTTTGTGTCAGATGCTATTCTAGGCACCGTAATGAAGAAAAAAGCCCTACCCACATGATGACATTCCAGTGAATTTCATTCTGGAGACTATGACACTTGTCCAGAATCACCTATCCGATGAGTGATGATTCCAGTATGTTTGACTCCAAAGCTCTTCTTACTTCTCCACATTTTCCTTTGTCTTAGTCTGTTGAACTATTATAACAAAACACCATAGACTGAATGGCTTAAACAACCAAGTTATTTCTCACAGTTCTGGAAGTTGAGAAGTCCAAGATTAAGGTGCCAGCAGATTCAGTGTCTAGTGAAGACCTGCTTCCTGAGTCCTAGACAACCATGTTCTTCCTGCGTCCTCACATGATGCAAGGGGCAAGAGAAATCCCTGGGGTCCCTTTTATAATCCTATTCATGAGGGCTCCGATCATGACCTAAGCACCTCCCAAAGGCCCACATCCCAATACCACCACAATGAGGGCTAGGATTTCAACACATAAATTTGGGGTGTGGGGGACACGAACATTCAGTCCCTGACACTCCTCAGCAATGGCTTAACTGTGCATAATGCTTTTCAGTGTAAATTGAACTTTCAACAATTTTATCTTATTTATTCTTTTTCAGAAATGCATTAAGTAGAACTTTTGAGAGAGAGAGTAGAGAAGGGTAGAGAGAGAGAGAGAGATTGAGAGAGAGAGAATCCCAAGAAGGCTCTGTGGATTGACAGCATAGAGCCCGAAGCAGGGCTCCAACTCAAGAACTGTGAGATCATGACCTGAGCCAAAGTCGAATGCTTAAGTGACTGAGCCACAGATGACATGAGCCACAGATGCCGCTCATGAAGTAGAAATTTTAATGAAGGCTAAACTGAAGCATAAAAAACGAGTGTTCAGAAAACAAAAAAAAGCATTATCGATGGGGCACCCGACTGGCTCAGTCAGAGGAGCATATGACTCTGGATCTCTGATCCATGTGGTTGTAAGTTTGAGCCTAAACATTGGGTGTAGAGATTACATAAACAAACAAACAGACTTAAAAAAAAAAAAAAAAGGCTCACCAAGACTTAAACATGGTTTTTCTAATACCTAGTTATTTCCTTTATTCATTAAACCATAGTGTTTTATCATTTTTTCATAATTTTTTTTTTTTAACTTAGAAAAAGAGAACATGGGGAGAGGGCTGGGTAGAGCGGGGGAGAGAGAGAGAGAGAAAGAGACAGAGACAGAGACAGAGACAGAGACAGAGAGGATCTTAAGTAGACTCCACACTTAGCATGGAGCCCAACTTGGGGCTCCATCCTACAATCCTGGGATCACGACCTGAGCCGAAAAAGAGTCAAAGGCTCAAACAACTGAGCCACCCAAGCACCCCTAAACCATAGTGTTTTAGAAGAAAATCCTTAAGCAGGGGATCACCTATACTTTTTTATTTTGATTAAAAAAAATGTTTGAATACATGCATGTAATTCAAAATTCAAAATTTACAAAAGGGTTAAAAATCTCTCCCAATTCCTATTTCCCAGCCACGCAGTCTCCCTTTCATGGGAGAACATATTGTACTGTTTGATTCACAAGGTTCTTGGCCTAACACTCAACCAGGTGCCTAATAGGTTTTAACAAAAGTATTTCAAAGTAACCGCATACACAAGGTACAGTGTTAAGACCCATATAAAAAGAGACAGGATTTTTTTTAGCTTCATTTTTTTTTAATGTCTATCCATTTATTTTTGAGCGAGAAAGAGAGCCTAAGTGCATGAGCATACACCACACAAGTTGGGGGTAGGAGGGGCGGGCAGAGAGAGAGAGTGGGAGAGAGAATCCCAAGCAGCCTCCCTGCCACCAGCCCAGAGCCTGATATGGGCTCCATCCCATGGAACTTTGAGATCATAACCTGAGCCAAAATCAAGAGTCTGATGCTTAAACGACTGCACCATGCAGGCACTCCATATTTTTTAAATAAAAACAGTACATGTTTATTTCTCAGTCATGCTATACATGCAAATGGGTGTCAGAGAATTCTGCTCACTGTAGTTCTCACTGTATATAAATATGCAAGATACAATATTGTATATACAATATGCAAGATACAATAGGGATGACTTCTTAGCCTGGTATAGAGCATGGTCTTCTAATAAACTGAAACAAATTGAAGAAAAAGCTTTTCCTGACCTATTTCAGGAAGTTTGGGAGGTAACATCAAAGAAACATTCACCGAAACATCTAAAGAATAAACATTCTTATCTAATTAATTCCCACAAAGCTTCATAGAAATATTTGCAAATTTTAGGAGCTGACATTTTAGGGGCACCTGGGTGGCTCAGCTGGTTAAGTGTCTGACTCTTGGTTTCAGCTCAAGTCATGATCTCACAGTTTGTGGGATCAAGTCTCATGTTCAGCTCTGCACTGACAGCCAGAGCCTGCTTGGAATTCTCTCCCTCTCTCTCAGCCTCCCCGGCGCTCTCTCTCTCTCTCTCTCTCTCTCTCTCTCTTTCTCAAAATACACAAATAAGCATTTAGAAAAAAACAAGCAGAAATTTTACACTCTTGCCCTGGTTGACTATGTAGACCTAGTTTTCTTCTTAACGACTTAACGGAAGAATAAAAATTAAAGCAGAACTTTTCACTATGAAATGCTTAAAGCTCTTCACTCTGCCCTCAAGGAGAAGCATTGCTAGAGGTGGGTTCAATTGATTTTTTTTGAATAGGTGGTCCAGTTGATTCTTACTTCAGTCTAGTTCAACTAGCCTAGAGCAAAGTGTCAGTAAATACCAGTATATACACATCTGTCCAAACCTGTTCCCTGGAAGTCTCTCTCTGAGGGACTTCATGGATTGGCAGGGACTGGGAGGCTGGCAGGAGAACTGCAGATACAATGGGAAACTCACCAAGGGCTCATAATATTTGCATTCAATTTCATGATAGTCACTTTCCCCCCTTTTTCTCTCATTCACCCTGGAGACAAAACTAATAACTAATTTCTTTATGTTTAAAGGTAAAAAAAACTTCTTAAAGTTTCGGTATTTAATAGAGACTGCATTTTCTTTAATATACTCTACTGGTTGAATTAGATTTAGCTTACTGATTTATTTTTTTGTGAAGGTATAACTGACACAGAAAATTATATTAGTTTCATGTGTATAACATAATTATTCAATATTTGTGTGTATTGTGAAATGATAATCACAATACATTAACACCCATCATCATAGTTACACATTTTTTCTTATGATGAGAACTTTTAAGACCTCCCTTAGCAACTTCCAAATATGCAATACAGTATTGTTAACTATTGTCATCATGCTGTACATTACATCCCTGTAACTTCTTTATTTTATTACCGGAAATGTGTACCTTTTTGATCCCCTTCACCTATTTTGCCCACCCTACCCCCCTCCTTCTGGCAACCACCAGTTTGTTCTCTATGAATGAGGTTTTGTGGGGGTTGTATGGTTTTGTTTTTGTTTTTCTTTAGATTCCACAGGTAAGTGAAATCAAACAAGAGTGCCTAGGTGGCTCAGTAGGTTAAGCATTAGACTTTAGCTCAGGTCATGATCTCTCACATTGTGAGTTTGATCCCCACATTGGGCCCTCTGCTGTCAGTATGCAAACCCCACTTCAGATCTTCTAGCCCCTCTCTCTTTGCCCCTTCCCCACTTATGCACACACAAAGGCTCTCTCTCCCTCCCTCAAAAATAAGTACACATTTAAAGAAGTTAAAAAAAAAGAACCATATATATTTGTCTTTTCCTTTAAGGTCCATCCATGTTATCATAAATCTTGTCACAAGATTCCCTTCTTTTTATGGCTAAATAACATTTGATAACTGGATTTTTTTTTAACATTTATTTATTTTTGACAGAGACAGAGACAGAGTGTGAGCTGGGAAGGTCAGAAAGAGAGAGGAAGACACAGAATCTGAAGCAGGCTCCAGGCTCTGATCCATCAGCACAGAGCCTGATGCAGGGCTCTAACCCACGAACCATGAGATCGTGACCTGGGCAGAAGTCAAACGCTTAACCAACTGAGCCACCCATGCACCCCATGAGAACTGGATTTTTTTAATGAGTTTTTTTGGATCTCTATCTACATGAAATTGCATTAATTAGGTAAAACAAATTAATCATCTTTCCTCCCCAAACTGAAATCTCCTTCCTGATTTTCCTGGTTTTGTATTTGGAGAAACAGGAAAACAAGAAGCAATATAAACTAGAGCTGAGAGAACGGAGTGATTTAGTCTTACAGTTAAAATTAAGTGAATAACAAACTGGGGAAATGAAGTAAAAAGAATACAGGTGTTCATGGTACTAGGTTTTCAATTTTCTTCTAGGCTTTATTTTTCAAAAGTAAAAAAAAAATTTGAGAAAATAAGCCAAGTGTCACAAAGGGTATCTAATTTTAAAACATCAAAATGTCATTCAGTTATGTTGTGCTTTACCTAAAACCAAAGGAGCAAACTAAACTTCTACTTTAAAAACAAGATAAATTAAGAATGATTTTTAAGTGACAAAAGGGATCTTAACTTTACCATATGATTTCTTTAAATACCAAGCTTCCTACATGCTCATATAATTTATTGGTTTACATAGAACACATGTTCAGAACTGGATTCAGTGAGGAATATCTAGATTAACATCTGAATGAGGTGGGCCTCCCACATATATCTGAGGTCTTGAATTAGAAAATTTGAATTAAAATCAGAATTTGCAAAACAAATTTCACGTGGACTTCTCTTTAAACTCTACATGGAGCTATACTTTTTGATAAATCAGACTTATTTCTCTACCTCTAGAGACAAAAGTGTATTTGTTTGAAGCAAAGAAAACCAAGCGAATAATCCTGGAAACAGAAAATGACTGTGAGGCTTTCGGACCTGAGTTTAATTAAGACCTGATTATTTTTAGCATTGAGTTAACTGAGCGTTATATATAAGGAGTTGAGAAATAGGAAAAGAGCAGTGATTTTTTTTTTCCTCTCTGAAAGTAACACTTACAAAACCTAATTACAAAAAGGGGCACCTGGGTGGCTCAGTTGGTTAAGCATCTGACTCTTGATTTCAGCTCAGGTCATGATCTCCTGGTTGTAGCATCGAGCCCCACAGGGGGGCTCCGAGTTGACTGTGGAGCCTGCTTGGGATTGTCTCTCTCCCTCTCTACCTCTCCCCTGCACACATGCTCTCCCTCTCTCTCTGTCTCTCAAAATCAATAAAGAAACGTTTTTTAAAATCTAATTTACAAAAATAACACACCTTCAATATTTTAAAAATATACAGAGGGGGGCACATGACTGATTCAGTTGTATAGCTGCGACTCTTGATCTCAGGGTTGTAAATTTGAGCCCCATGGTGGGTGTAGAGATTACTTAAAAATAAAATCTTTTTAAATAAATAAAGCAGCTATTGTAACTATGTGCCATGAGTTAAAGGTTAGCACTGTTGAAATGAATCAAAAGATAGAAGTTCTTAGCAGAAAAATAGGAACCAAAACATAGAACAAAACAGACATTTTGGAACTGAAAACACAACATTTGAAATAAAAATGCTCCCTCAATGCAGAATAAGGTAACAAAGGAAAGACTTGATGACAGAAAAATAATTTATCCAATTGCCCACAGGTTTGGTGGATGGGGAAGGTCTCCTTCATGGGCCTGGTTCACAGATGCCCCCTCTCCTCACTATGTCTTCACATAGCAAATGGGGACAAGGGAGTGTTCTGCAGCCTCTTTTGTGAGAGCATTACCTCCTAAAGGACCCACTTTCTGACACCATCACCTTGGGAGTTAAGATTTCAACATATAAATTTGTGAGGGGACATAAATATTCAGCCTGTAGCCTCAAGTACTCTTGGGTTGTATCCTAGATATTTTGAATACTGCAGTGTGAGAGCTCAGATCCTGATAAAACCATATGAAGGATGTCTTTACATACCTACATATACATATCCTCGTTTGGACTTCAACTCTGTCTCACTTTGTATCAGTCATGGTTCCGATATGAGTTCAGTTTTCAAAACCTCTGGTAGGCTGCTTTATAGCCATCCAGGTTGTTTATCCCTCTCAGGGGTAGGTTGGGACTGGGGGTGGCAGTTTTTGTTATAGTTCAGTTTTCAAATCTTTTGCTATCCTGCCAACAAGAAACAAAAAATGAATGAGCTAAGTCTCTGATCTTAAGGGACTCACCATTTATCACTCAGTACATTTGTTTAACAATATTTTGCTAAGAAGATAAATTTGTTACATTTGAAAAATCATCTACCAAAGTGAACTGTGAGGAAGGAACACTTGGAAAATGTTTTACCAATGATACACCAGTAAGTGGTAGTCAATGTCTCTCTCATTACTGGATTATTAAACTGAGAACAAAAAAAATAGAGACCAAAATAGACTCCATGTGCTCTGGACACTTGCAACAGTATGACTACCATGCACACATGCTGGTCACTGTGTCACAGATGAACTAGGGCCACGTTTTGATTTGCCACACAGGTATCCAACCTGAGACGTCTCAGAATCAGTTCAGTATTTAGCTGTGTTCAAAGATCTTATGAAACACAATTAAACCAAATTAAATTACTATTTTTTTGTTTTAGTTTAGAAAGTGCCTCTGGAACAAACAGGTCAGACAGGACCTGTGATCTAGTGGAAATCTGTGGAAAAACAACTTTCAATGGCATATGGCAGAGCCCCTTCAGGCTTATAATTAGTCTATAATAAACCAAAGGTCACCATATGTTGTGGCACAGTGGGTGTTTGTGCAAACATCCCAGATGATCAAGTTGAATTTCAAAATGGATATATTGATTAACTTACAGATAAACTAAAAATATGAAGAATATTGGAGAAAGTAAGAAAAACCATTTAGTAGGGAAAATTCCTTTCCTGCATAAATTCAAAACTTTTTATGGAAATATTTCAGTCCTTTTCAAAAGAGCTACCTTAAATATCATATGTGGTTCTCATTTATATGCAATGTCTGCTTTTATTTTTTTTTTTTAATAATTGCATGTTGTGAGCATGCATGTTTGTCGAGCTTTACAATGGTTATTGCATATAGATGTTTAACATCTAAGTTAGTATGCTCTTTCCCATTAAGTGTTCTGATTTTCAAGGATTACTTTTTCATATTATCAGAAAATAGATTTGAATTTAACATTTAAAAAAATCTTGGCAACTTCCAAGTTTATAATACAGTATAATTAACTATAATCACCATGCTGTACATAGGGTCCCCACAAGCTATTCAGTTGATAAATGGAAGTTTATGCCCTTTCATCAACATCTCCCCATTTCCCACACCCCCTCAGCCCGTGGTAACCACTGCTCATACTTTCTGTTTCTAAGTGTTTGGCTTTTTTAGATTCTACATGTAAATGAAATCATATAGTAGTTGTCTGTCTCTATCTGTCTTCTTTCACTCGGATGATGCCCTCAAGGTCCTTCCATATTGTCACAAATTGAAGGGTTTCCTTCTTTCTCATGGCTGAATTATATACACGTACCTCACATCTTCATGCATTTATCCGCTAACACGTAGGTTGTTTCCATACCTTGGTTGTTGTGAATAATGCTGCAATAAACGTGGGAATGCAGATATCTTCTCGAGATCCTGATTTCATTTTTAGCAGGGGACATACCCAGGAGTGGAATTGTTGAATCATATGGCAATTCTATTTTTAACTTTTTAAGGACTCTCCATACTGTTTTCCACTGTAGCTGCACCGTTTTGCATCCCCACCAAAAAGGCACAAGTTTCCCTTTTCTCCACATCCTCACCAATGCTAGTTCTCTCTTGTCTTGTTAATGACAGCCATTCTTTTTTTTTTTAATTTTTTAATGTTTATTTATTTTTGAGAAAGACAGAGAGACAGAGTGCAAGCTGGGAAGGGGTAAACAGAGGGAGACACAGAATCTGAAGCAGGACCCAGGCTCTGAGCTGTCAGCACAGAGCCTCACACAGGGCTCAAACCCATGAACATGAGATCATGACCTGAGCCAAACTAGGGTGCTTAACCGACTGAGCCACTCAGGCGCCCCTAATGACAGCCATTCTGACAGCTGTGAGATAGCATCACATTGTGGTGGTGATTTGCCTTTTCCCAAAGATTATTGAAGTAAAGCACCTTTTTATGTACCTGTTGGCCATTTGTATTTCTTCTTTGGGAAAATATCAATTTAGTTCCTGGGCACATTTTTTAATCAGATTGTGTTTTTTGTTTGTTTGTTTGTTTGTTTTTGCTGTTGAGTTGCTTGAATTCCCTATATACTTTGGATATTAGCCTCTTATCAGATATATGATTTACAAATATTTCCTCCCATTATACAGGCTGCCTTTTCATTTTATTGATTATTTCTTTGGCTGTGCAAAAGCTTTTTCACTGGAAGTAGTCCCACTTTTGTATTTTCTATTTTGTTGCTTGTGCTTTAAGCATCATATCCAAAAAATCATCTTTCATTCTGCTAATGTAGTGTATCATTTTTGGTTTGCATATGTTAAACCATTTTTACATCCCAGGGATAAATCCCATTTGCTCATGATATAGGATCTCTTAATGTGTTATTGAACTCAGTTTTCTGATTATTTTTTTTTTGAGAATTTCTGCAACTGTGTTCATCAGGGATATTGGCCTATAATTTTCTTGTCCTGTGGTATCCTTGTCTGGTTTTGGTAGCAGGGTATTGCTGTCATTGCAAAATGAGTTTGAGAGTGCTCTGTCTTCAGTTTTTTGAAATAGGTTGAGAAAGATCGATATTAATTCTTCTTTAAATGTTTGGTAGAATTTTTCAGTGAAATCACTTGGTCTGGGCTTTATGTGGTACACGGGAGGTTTTGGATTACCGAGTCAATCTCTTTCCTAGTTATAGGTCAGTCCAGATGTTCTACTTCTTTCTGATTTAGTCTTGGTAGGTTATATGTTTCCAAAAGTGTATCTGTTTTTTCCCAGGTTATCATTTGTTTTTTTTATTTATTTTATTTTTTTTACATTTTATTTAGTTTTGAGAGACAGAGAGAGGCAGACTGCAAGTGGGGGAGGGGCAGCGAGAGAAGGAGACACAGAATCCGAATCAGGCTCCAGGCTCTGAGCTGTCAGCACAGAGCCGGACACGGGGGTCAAACTCACAAACTGTGAGATCATGACCTGAGCCAAAGTCGGACGCTCAACCTACTGAGCCATTCAGGCACCCCAAATTTTGTTTTTAATGTTTATCCATTTTTGAGAGACAGAGACAGATCCTGAGCAGGTGAGGGGCAGAAAGAGGCAGAGACACAGAATCTGAGGCAGACTCCAGGCTCTGGTGTGTAAAGTTTGGTCGTTTGACATCTTTTATTTATTTATTTATTTATTTATTTATTTATGAGAGAGAGAGAGAAAGCGAGGGAGGGACAGAGTGAGAGGGGGACAGAGGATCTAAAGCAGCTCTGTGCTGACAGCACAGAGCCCAACGCGGGCCTCAAACTCATGAACTGTGAGATCATGATCTGAGCTCAAGTCAGACGCCCAACCAACTGAGCCATAATTGTTCATTATAGTCTCTTAGGATCCTTTGTATTTCTTTTTTAAAAATTTTTTTTTTTTCAACGTTTATTTATTCTTGGGACAGAGAGAGACAGAGCATGAACGGGGGAGGGGCAGAGAGAGAGGGAGACACAGAATCAGAAACAGGCTCCAGGCTCTGAGCCATCAGCCCAGAGCCCGACGCGGGGCTCGAACTCACGGACCGCAAGATCGTGACCTGGCTGAAGTCGGACGCTTAACCGACTGCGCCACCCAGGCGCCCCTTTTTTTTTTTTTTTTTTTAATTTTTTTTTTTCAACGTTTATTTATTCTTGGGACAGAGAGAGACAGAGCATGAACGGGGGCCTTTGTATTTCTTTGATATCAGTTGTAATATCTCCTCTTTCATTTCTGATTTGATTTATTGGAGTTTTCTCTCTTTTTTTCTTAGTCTAGCTAAAGGTTGTAAATTTTGTTTATCTTTAAAAAACAAACAGCCTGTAGTTTCAGTGATCTTTTCTTTTTTTTCTGCTTTTTTTGTTTTTTTTGTTTTTTTGTTTTTTTGGTCTCTATTTCATTTATTTCCCGTCTCATCTTTTTTATATTCTTCCTTCTGCTAACTTTAGGTTTAGTTTGTTCTTTTGCTAGCATTTTGGTGTATAAAGTTAGGTTGTTTATTTGACATCTTTAATTAATTCATTCATTTATTTTTGGGTGGGGTAGAGAGAAAGTGGGGGAAGGGCAGAGAGAGAGGGGGATAGAGGATCTGAAACAGGTTCTGTGCTGTCAGCAGAAAGCCCAATGTGGGGCTCAAACTCAGTGAGCCATGAGATTCTGACCTGAGCTAAAGTCAGATGCTTAACTGACTGAGCCACTCAGGCGCCCCTTTATTTTTTCTTAATGTGGGTATTTAGCACTAGAAAACTTCCCACTTAGAACAGCTTTTGCAGCATCCCATAGGTTCTGTGTGTTGTTTCTACATTTTTGTTTTTTCAAGTGATTTTTAACTTTTCTTTTCAGTGTCTCCCTTGACCCATTAGTTGTTCAGGTAAGTGTTGTTTAATGTCTACACATTTGTGAATTTTCTAGTTTTCCTCCTTGTATTGATTTCTAGTTTCATACCATTGTAGTCAGAAAAAATACTCTGTATGGTTTCAGTCTTCTTAAATTTGCTAAGATTATAGGAGACTGTTAAAGACTGAGAACAAACTGAGGGTTGATGGGGGGTGGGAGGGAAGGGAGGGTGGGTGATGGGTATTGAGGAGGGCACCTTTTGGGATGAGCACTGGGTGTTGTATGGAAACCAATTTGACAATAAATTTCATATATTAAAAAAATAATAAAATAAAATAAAATTAAAAAAAATAAAAATAAAAAAAAATAAATGTTACAAAAAAAATTTTGCTAAGATTGTTTTGTGCCGTTGTTTATGATGTCTCCTAGAGAATGTTTCATATGTACTTGAGAAGAATGTGTATTCTTCTGCTGTAGGATGGTGTGTGTCTATTACATCCACTTTCTCTAAAGTATGGTCCAAGTCCAACATTTCCCTGCTGATTTCTGTCTGGACGATCTATCCATTGTTAAAAGTGAGGTGTTGACGTCCCCTACTGTTGTTTTATTATGATCTATTTGTCCCATCAGATCTGTCAGTATTTGCTTTATATATTTAAAAGCTCTTATGTTGTGTACATATATACTTATGATTTTGTATCTTCTAGATGAATTTATCTTTATACCATTATATAAATATCTTCTTTGTCTCAGGGTACCTGGGTGGCTCGGTCAGTTGGGCATCTGACTTCGGCTCAGATCATGATCTCATGGCTCGTGAGTTCGAGCCCCATGTTGGGCTCTGTGCTGACAGCTCAGAGGCTGGAGCCTGCTTTGGATTCTGTGCCTCCCTCTCACTCTGCCCCTTCCTCGCTCGTACTCTGCCTCTCTCTCTCTTTCAAAAATAAATAAACGTTATAAAAAATTAAAAAAAAAATTCTTTGTCTCTTGTTACCATTTTTGGCCTATAGTCTATTTTGTCTGATATAAGCATAGTTACCTTACTCTCCTTTGGTTTTCACCTGCATGGCATATGTTTTTCCATCCCTTCACCTTGAGCCTATGTGTGTCATTAAAGTTGAAGTGAGTCTTTTCCAAACAGTGTATGATTGGGTCTTATTTTTTTCACCCATCCAGCTGCTCTATGTGTTTTGATTGGAGAATTCAATCTATTGACATTTAAGGTAATTATTAACAGGTAAGGACTCAGTAATGCCACCTTAGTGTTTTCTTGCTGTTTTGTAGTTTCCTTATTCTTTTCTTCCTCTTTTGCTCCCTTCCTTCACAAATTGATAGTGACATATTTGTTCCCTTTCACTTCATATTTGGAATCTACTATAGTTTTTGCTGCTGGTTACCATTAGGTTTACAATAAAACATCTTATATTTGTAACAGTTTATTTCACACTGACAACAACTTAACTTCGATTGCATATGAAACTTCTACGCTTTTACTCCCCATCTTTTATGAGTTTGATGCACAATTCACCTCCTTTTATACTGTATAACAATATAACATTATAGACAGTGTTACACAATATGACATTAAGAAATTGTTGCAGGTATAGCTATTTTTAATACTTGGGTCTTTTAGTCTTTATACTGGAGTTAAGTAGTTAACATAGTTAAGAGTTAAGTAGAGTTAAGTAGTTAACTGTATTGGAGTATTCTGAATCCGACTGTAAGCTTACCCCTACAAGTGTGTTGTATATTTTCATATGTTTTCATGTTACTGAGTAGCATCCTTTCATTCAACTTGAGAAACTCCTTCAGCCTATTTTGCAAGGCAGGTCTAGTGGTAGTGAACTCCTTCAGCTTCTGTTTGTTTTGGAAATTATTTACCTTTACTTCACCTCTGAAGGGCAAGCCTTGCTGAGTAAAGTATTCTTGGTAGGCAGGTTTTTTCTTTCAACATTTTGAGTATGTCATCTGACTGTCTCCTGACCTGCAATATCTCTGCTGAGAAGTTTACTGATTGCCTTATAGGGATTTCCTTGTATGAGATCTTTTTTTTTTTTTTTCTCTTGCTGCTTTTAGAATTCTCAGTCTTTGACTTTGGACAGCTTTATTAAAATGTGTGAAAGGTGATTAGATTGACATTTTAGGGTAATCTATTAACTTCACAAACTCGGATGTTCCAATCTCTTCTGGGTTTGGGCAGTCCTCAGCCATTATTTCTGTACATAAGCTTTCTACCTTTTTCTCCCTGTCTTGTCCTTCTCAGATTCCAGTGATACGTACAGTAGTTCTCTTGATGGTATCCCGATATGTCCTATAGGCTTTCTTCATTCATTTCCATTCTTTTTGTTTATTTGCTCCCCTGATTGGATAATTGCAATTGATCTGTCTTTTAGCTCAACCATTCTTTCTTCTGACTTAATACTAATGTTGAAGCTCTAAGGGCACTTGAGTGGCTCAGTCTGGTAAGCATCTGACTTCACCTCAGTTCATGATCTGAGTTCATGGGTTTGTGCCCCACATTGGGCTCTGTGCTGACAGCTCAGAGCCTGGAGCCTGCTTCAGATTTTGCATCTTCCTCTCTTGATGCTCCTCCCCGATTCACACTCTGTCTCTCTCTCTCTCTCAAAATAAATAAACATTAAAAAATTGAAAAAAAAAAGACTAATGTTGAAGCTCTCTATTGAATTTTCCAGGTCAGGCAATGAGTTCTTCAGTCTCAAAATTTCTGTTTGGTTCTACTTTATGTTCTATCTCTTTGTTGAACTTCTCATTTTGTTCTCGCTTGGCTTTCTTGATATTGTTAACTTTTTATTTGTGTTCTTTTGCAGCTCTTTAGAACAATTATTTTGAATTCTTTGACAGTTTCTATATCTCCATTTCTTTGGGGCCAGTTGCTGGAGGCATACTGTATTCCTTTAGTGGAGTTATGTTTCCCTAATTCTACATCATCCATGACATACTCAAAATGTTGTGCAGTTGTCTGTGTGTTGAAAAAGCAATTACTTTTTCTAGACTTTCTGGACTAACTTGAGTAAAAGAAGGCTTTCACCAGTGGGTGACAGCATGCTGAAGAATGTTATCACCCTGGATCTGAAGCACAGAGTTCCAAATGCACAGATATGTGGTGGCACTGGGTCTGAGGGACAGCAGGGGGCATGTCTTTTTGGCTCAGGCTGCTGGGATCCACAGCAACTGTGTGGTCCTGGGTGAGCACTGTGGGGGGGGGGTCTATAAGTAGCTACAAGGGCTGTTGGGGTCTTTAGCAATGCCTCCAGGTCCAGTGGCTAGGGACCAGGGCAAGCAGCAGTGGTGGCCAGAACTAGTGGTATACATATACTTGGCTGCATGTGCCAGCTGCAGGTGCCTATGTAGTGGCAAGGGCCTGTTGTAGACACACACACATAATGGTGATGGCTAGGGTAAGCAACAAGGGCCAAGGGCCAACTGCAGGCTCACTGGAAGCTGCAGGGGCCCTGTCTGTCAGCATGGTTTCCTATAGCTGCACAACCTCCCTTGGGTTTGCACATTGCAGTGGAGGCCAGTTACAAGGGTTGGGTCAGAGGTGTGTAAGTATACAGCCAGAGGGGACAGCTGTAGACAAACATGGTGATGCAGGCCAGTGACAGAAATCAGGGCCTGATCCAGACCCACAAGCAACTGTCAGTGCCCTGGTTATTGATGTGCTGTTTCTTGTCTGCACAGTCTTCCCTTGGGCACACACACTGCAATGGAGGTTGGTGACAGATGTCAGGTCAGCAGCATGCCAGTGCAAAGCTGGAGGGGCTAGACTCAAGCAGGTGCATGGGTAATAGGTGTCAGCTGCCAGTGGCTAGGCTTGTGTCTTCACTTGTAAAGCTGCAGGGTCCTGAGCTCATTACCACTGTGGTTCCCAGGCTGTGAAAGGGGTACATAGAGGGGAGAGTATCAGACAGTTGGTATAAAAACTAAATACCTGTGGGGCAAAAGATAGTAAAATCTGTAGGGTGTTTCCAGTGAATATACTGGTTGTTCGTTTCTTCAGGGGCAAAATATGCTCAAAATATACAAAATATACAGGGTTTGTCAGCAGAGCAGGCTGTGAACCACAATGACTCCTGCTACTGGGAGCAACTGTTTTGCTTCCTTGCTTCTAGCCAGCTTTACATCTCAGCTTTGCCCATCTAGGAGGACTGAAACCAAAGCGGGACCTTCATGCAGTGCCCCAAAGACTGAGGAAGCTGGTTGCTCACTCCACTCTTCCTTTCCGGGTGAGAGGAACTCTTAAAGGCTAGGAAATTCCCTCTTGGCATCAGAAATGCTGATTTGGGGAATGGGATGATGCAGGAAAAATGAAGCTGTCTTCCTCTTCTTATGCAGTTATTCTTAGGTCTTTTGGTCCACTGTGTTGCTAAAATTTCTAAAGTAGTCTCCAGAGCTGTTTTTTTGTTCACAAATAGCTGTCTAATTGTTGATATTTAGGGAAGGATGCAGTTGGGCTCTCCTACATCACCATTTGTTAATGTCTGCGTTCAAACTTATCCATGAGTTGCTGGTGGTCAAATATTTACTATCATATTTGATAATGACTGACCCAAGTTCACTTTTTCCCTTAAAATTTAGACAGACAACATAGCAATTACAGCAAGTTTTGATAATAAGGCCAACACAATCCATAAAGCTATCACTCCAGTCTTAAAAAAAAAATTTTTTTTAAGGTTTATTCATTTTTCAGAGACAGAGCATGAGCGGGGGAGGGGCAGAGAGAGAGGGAGACACAGAATCCAAAGCAGACTCCAGGCACTGAGCTGTCAGCACAGAGCCCGATGTGGGGCTCAAACCCAAAGAGGTTGAGATCATGACCTGAGCTGAAGTCAGACGCCCACCCGACTGAGCCACCCAGGTGCCCCTACCACTCCAGTCTTTATATAACACTTCTGGAGTGGCAATCATAATGTACATATATATTTTTTTAATTTTTTAATGTTTGTTTTTGAGAGAGAGAGAGAGGCACAGAGATTGAGTGGGGGAGGGGGGAGAAAGAGAGAGAGAGAGAGAGAGAGAGACAAAGAATCCAAAGCAGGCTTCAGGCTCTGAGCTGTCAGCACAGAGCCCGATGCAGGGCTTGAACTCACCAATGGTGAGATCATGACCTGAGTGGAAGTTGGACGATTAACCCAACAGAGCCACCCAGACACCCCCATGTATTTTCATAAATTGCCTTTCCCACTTATCATTATGTTTATTATAATCAGTTTTTGTGTTGTCTTCCTATATTTCTAATTATCATTTAAAATTTATACAGTAGGGGCACCTGGGTGGCGCAGTCGGTTAAGCGTCCGACTTCAGTCAGGTCACGATCTCACGGTCCGTGAGTTCGAGCCCCGCGTCAGGCTCTGGGCTGATGGCTCAGAGCCTGGAGCCTGTTTCCGATTCTGTGTCTCCCACTCTCTGCCCCTCCCCCGTTCATGCTCTGTCTCTCTCTGTCCCAAAAACAAATAAACGTTGAAAAAAAAAATTAAAAAAAAATAAAATTTATACAGTAGACCAAGGACCTGC
The DNA here is from genome assembly GCF_007474595.2 of Lynx canadensis. Classification (NCBI taxonomy): domain Eukaryota; kingdom Metazoa; phylum Chordata; class Mammalia; order Carnivora; family Felidae; genus Lynx; species Lynx canadensis. The sequence goes on along the minus strand of NC_044303.2, from coordinate 133,377,523 downwards.
TTTAATTAATTATTCTCATATTATTGCTTATTTGGGTTGCTACCAGTTTTTTGCTTTAACATATAGTACTTCCATGAACACCAAAATAACTGTTAAGGCTCAGTGACACCAGTAATCCCATTTGTGTCTGATGACAACCAATTCAAAAATCAATATTTTAATTTGTACCATGTTTGTTTCATATTTAGCAGAGTTTAAAGCAAACTAGATAATATACACATATAGAAATTGTCTGTAATTAAATAATATCCAGATTATTTCTTACAGTTATAGAGAGCTTCTTTTTTCTGGTTTTTCAGAGTGATGGAACAATTTAGAAATTTTTCTTGTTTTGGTTTTTTTTTTAATGTTTTTATTTATTTTTGAGACAGAGAGAGGCAGAGCATGAGGAGGGGAGGGGCAGAGAGAGAAGGAGACACAGAATCCAAAACGGGCTCCAGGTTCTGAGCTGTCAGCACAGAGCCTGATGCGGGGCTCGAACTCACGGACCATGAGATCATGACCTGATCCGAAGCCAGACGCTCAACCGACTGAGCCACCCAGGTGCCCCTCTTGTTTTGTTTTTGACCAAAATTAAAAATGCCCAGGGACTACTAAATACAAATAAAGAAATGTTTGATTTTTTCTGATGTACTATTCCAGCAGAATCCTTCCTTCTTTTTAAGAATTTCAATACAGGGGTGACTGGGTGGCTCAGTCAGTTAGGCCATCTGATTTCTGATCAGGTCATGATCTCATGGCTTGTGGGTTCAAGCCCTGTGTCAGGCTCTGGGCTGACAGCTCAGAGCCTGGAGCCTGCTTCAGATTCCGTGTCTCTCTCTCCCTTTGTCCCTCCCCCACTCACACTGTCTCTCAAAAATAAACATTTTTTAATTAAAAAATAATTTAAAAGTTTCAGTACAAACTGGCTTTGCCAATACATTTTATAATAAACACTTGATAAAAGAAATTCTTAACTGGCTAGTAGCATATACGTATACAAAACTATAGCACAAATAACTATATTTAGAAATGTAAGATTATGTACAACTGTGTACCATTTTCCTAACATGGAAGCAAGGACGATTTCATAAATATTGAAGTAGAAAAGCTGATGTTCTATTTTCTGATTTGATAGATCAATAAATAGTATTTGAAATGTAACCAGTTACATCCAATTCATTTTAAAACCATGAGCAGGATGATTGAAGTAGCAATGTTTTTGCTTTTGTCCCTAAAGATAATGAACATGCTGTTGGGTTGTGAAGAAAGTGAGGATAGAGAGCAGATGGGATTTTTGGCATAGAGCAGGCAAGCCTGACTGTCGGCAGCAGGAGCTGGCTAATGTTCTAGCATACGGTGCTGATAATACCTCAATCAACTAAAGAAGTGCCATCCAGGATTTGCCAGTCAGAAGACATCTTCACTACTTTTTCTTAAAGCAATGAACGGCTTCATTATAACCTCCTATGGGGCCAAGCAGCCAATTTAGGATTCACTTTTGACAGTTGGCTGATGTCAGTTTTTCAATGAATGTATGTGCTTGCCTGGAAATATTGCTAATGTGAAATGTTGCTATTTGTATGATACTATGTCACCATCTGAACAGCACAAGCATAATTTATTCGTCACCCACAAATATTTATTGAACTTAACTGTTGACTGCTTTAATATGTACATAACAAACCTTTTGTTTTCAAAGCTGATTAGACTGCAAATCAGCATGGGGCTTCCTGTGAATTCCCCTGTTCCTCCTGTATCTCTCCCCATGGCATTTATCAATTTGTTTTTATAATCTCTCTCTCAGAGTAAAAACCAAAGTGATCCTTACAATGGCCTAACAGACCCTACACAAACTTCCTTATATATCTGACCTCTTCTTGCCCTCCCTCTTTCCCTCTCCCTCTGTCTGACTCTCTTCATGTGGATGAAGTATAAAATTCCACTCTATGGAAAGAAATGATCCTTTACACTAGGTTGAGCACTTACTGGATACCCAGCACATCAGAGTGGATATGAAAGATCTTCCTTCGAGGAGTTTCCAATAATTTCAGAAATGAGACTAAAAAAAAAAGCAAACACACATGACAATATAATAATAAATAAATTGTTGCTGTAAGTTATAAACTGAATAAGTTTTAAATATCAAAGAACAGCAAAGTTCAGCATTCAGAAAGGGCATGATGAAGACTATATCCTTGTACCCAGTTATCATCATGACTTTATTTACTGTTTATTATTACTTTATTTATTTTTTATCATTAAAAGGAAGGCTTCCGAATCTTTCTTTTTCTCCCCTTACTTTCCCCTGAGTACCAGGTGGATATTTCTAAATGCTCCAAACTAAGCAAGTGCGAATCTGAATTTATTAATCCTGATTTATTTTTTTATTAACTTTATTTATTTATTTTGACAGAGAGAGAGCAGGGGAGGGGCACACAGAGAGGGAGAAAGAGAGAATCCCAAGTAGGCTCCACACTGTAAGCACAGAGCCCAACACGGGGCTCAAACTCACAAGCCATGAGATCAGGACCTGAGCCAAAACCAAGAGTCAGATGCTTAACCAACTGAACCACCCAGGCAACCGTATTATTCCTGATTTCAATTAGTGGCATCACTACCTGTCTTCCAAGAACAGCCAGAACCTGGAAGTCACCCTTCATGCCTCCTAACTGCCCCCTCCCCCTCATCTGCATCTTATTATCCTGGGACTTCTTAAGTATGTCCTAGGTATACATTTTCCTCCCTAAACTTCCTTTTTCAGCACCTTGGCTGGTGCCAATGTCATCTCTATTGTGGGTTTTACAAGAACCTTCTAACCATGTACTAACTCTAAGTTTCTTTTCCCTAAGCCCAGCCACTACTACCCCATCTATTTTACATACAACATAGTGATCTTTTTAAAGTTCAAATCAAATCATTTATGTCACTATTGCTCTTGGAATAAAATCTTTTGCATGATATCAACGGTCCTTCTTGTCACCAAGCCTTTCCAGATGACATTCTGAATGCTCTCCTGTCTGACGGCAGACAGTAGGGTATTTTCCTTATTACCAAATCTAACAAGTCCCACTAGGGCCAATATTAATCAAGGGGGTCTGATCCAAGGGAGTGGAACGGGGTCTAGGAGAGGGACTTTGGAAATGTTCTAGGGACAAAGCCAAGGCCAAAGTTTTTGGCTCTTGGATAGGTTCTGATCCAGCTCTATTGGGGAGAATTATAGGAATCAGGGGGAGCAAAAGTAGAAAATGAACTCTGCTTGTTGCATCCAATTTCTACTGCCATGACTGCAAAATTAGCAGTTCAAAACTTCACACATATACTATCTCAAAGTTCCTGGAGGTCAGGAGCCCAGGCAGGGCTTGGATGGGACCTCTGCTCAGGGATCCACAGGCAGCACTGAGCACAGCTGGACTCCAATCTCATCTGGTACTTGGGGTCCTCTTTCAGGCTCGTTCAGGTTGTTAGCAGAATTCAGCTCCTGGCAGTTGTAGAACTGAAGCCCTCAGCTCTTAGAGGTTGCCTCTCTCCATAGGCAGTTCACAATACGGTTGCTTCTTCAAGCTCAAGAGGAGAACATCTTTCTTGCTTCAGGTCATTTAGAGACGGCCTGGTGTCTGTCTGCCTGCCTATCTCTCTCTCAAAATACATCCTTAATTCTGTACCTCCTCTATTTTATTATCCCTCCCTCTCTGATCCTAGCCATGAAAATACAGTATGAGGGGCACCTGGGTGGCTCAGTCGGTTAAGTGTCTGACTTCAACTCGGTCATGATCTTGCAGTTTGTGGGTTTGAGCCCCATGTCAGGCTCTGTGCTGACAACTCAGAGCCTGGAGCCTTTTTCAGATACTGTGTCTCCCTCTCTATTTGTCCAGCTCCCTTGCTCACGCTCTGTCTCTCTCAAAAAAGAAACATTAAAAAATTAATTAAAAAAAGAAAATACATTATGAAAGGCAATTTTTCTTTTTTTGTATTTATGCTTTTTTTTACACTTCTTTTCTATAACTTGAGTGTGTATTGTCATCCATTAATTTATTTACTAGTCACTATTACTATCCCTATTCCCCAGATTGGGAAATGAGGCACAGAAATGTTAAAGAACTTCTCTAAGTTCACACAACCAGTCCTAGCTAACTAGTAGATCTGGAATTCGAGACAGCTTGGGTGGGGACAGTTGGGTAGCTTATGTCCTACCCATAGTGGTAGTGAATGAAAAAAAATGCAGGAGGAGGAGTAGCTGGAGACAGAAGTTGACTTTTTTCGCAGAGGTGGATCTGTGGGTGTCAGGAAAGAGGGTACTGACAGTAATAATATCAACCTGGGATTTCCTCTGAAATGTGACTAAATCTCACAGGTGCCTGCCATTCAAACAGGATCTACATGACAGAGACAATGATATCTAAATGTGAGGCTCTCGTGAGGCACCTGGGTGGCTCAGTCGGTTAAACATCCAACTTCGGCTCAGGTCATGATCTCACAGTTTGTGAGTTCGAGCCCTGTGTCTGTTTTGACAGCTTGGAGCCTGGAGACTGGAGCCTGCTTCAGATTCTGTGTCTCCCTCTCTCTCTGCCCTTCCTCTGCTTAAACTCTCTCTCTCTCTCTCTCTCTCAAAAATAAATAAACATGGGAATGCAAGCTGGTGCAGCCACTCTAGAAAACAGTATGGAGGTTTCTCAAAAAACTAAAAATAGAACTACCCTACGACCCAGCAATTGCACTACTAGGCATTTATCCACGGGATACAGGTGTGCTGTTTTGAAGGGACACATACACTCCATGTCTATAGCAGCACTATCAACAATAGTCAAAGTATGGAAAGAGCCCAAATGTCCATCGATGGATGAATGGATAAAGAAGATGTGGTATATATATGCATACAATGGAGTATTACTCAGCAATCAAAAAGAATGAAATCTTGCCATTTGCAACTATGTGGATGGAACTGGAGGGTATTATGCTAAGTGAAATTAGTCAGTCAGAGAAAGACAAAAATCATGTAAGTCCTCACTCACATGAGGACTTTAAGAGACAAAACAGATGAACTTAAGGGAAGGGAAACAAAAATAATATAAAAACAGGGAGGGGGACAAAACAGACTCGTAAATATGGAGAACAAACTGAGGGTTACTGGAGGGGCTGTGGGAGGGGAGATGGGCTAAATGGGTAAGGGGCACTAAGGAATCTACTCCTGAAATCATTGTTTCACCATATGCTAACTAATTTGGATGTAAATTTTAAAAAATAAAAAATAAAACAAGTTAAAAAAATAAACATTAAATTCCACATGAGTGAAATCATATGGTATTTGTCTTTCTGATTACCCTTGATCTTAGCCAAAAGGCCTAGAAGTGATGTCTTTCTCTGACTTATTTCACTTAGCATAATACTGTCTAGATCCATCTGTGTTGTTGCAAATAGCAAGATTTCATTCTTTTTGATGGCTGAGTGTTATACCATTGTACATGTATACCACACCTTCTTTATCCATTCTTCAGTGGATGGACATTTGGGGTGTTTCCATAATTTGGCTACTGTGGATAATACTCCTATAAACACTGGGGTACATGTACCCCTTTGAATTAGTATCTTTGTATTCTTTGGGTAAATACCTAGTAGTGCAATTGCTAGATTGTAGGGTAGTTCTATTTCTAACTTTTTTTTTAATGTTTACTTATTTTTGAGAGAGACAAAGAGAGAGACAGAGAGAGAAACCACGAGGGACAGAGGGGTAGAGAGAGGGAGACACAGAATCCAAAGCAGGCTCCAGGCTCCGTGCTGTCAGCACAGAGCCCGACGTGGGGCTCAAACCCACGAACCATGAGATCATGACTTGAGCCAAAGTCAGACGCTTACTGACGCTGACTGAGCCACCCAGGAGCCCCTAAATTAACATTTTTAAGTGGAGCACAGAATAGTGAGTTGAACTTTAACAAGAGATCACAAGAGAAATTGAAATTGAGAACTTTATTACTCACAAGTTCTGGAGGAAGTATACTGAGAATTTTATTACTTACGAGTTCTGGAGGAAGTATACTGCATGCCTTGAGAGGCCACACAGGGAGGTCAAGGCAGAGAGTAGAAAAAGAAGCAGAACCTGAGGCACTACAGTGGGGAATGCTTTGGGGGTCCTGGGCTTGGGCCAAACTATAAGAGTGGAGTTTTGGTAAGCCCCACAGTGTTTTATCTAAGGTAGCCATAAGGCATACAGGCACTGGGAGGCAGGGAAAATTGTTGAACAAAAGGGCTGTTGGGGCATTGACACCAGGACTTAAATTTGCTGTGACTCTGTGGTTTCTCTCTAGGACATGTGCTTACATAAGGGAGCTGATATCAGATTAAGGTCCCTGTAGATTTCTTTGCTACACAAAATAGATACTGAGGCAGAAATACCCATGAAGCAACTTAAACTCTTGACAGCTATTTGTATATCTTCTTTGGAGAAATGTCTATTCAAGTCCTTTGACCATTTTTTAATCAAGTTTTTTTTTTAATTGATGGTTTATAAGTTCCCTGTGTATTATAGATATTAACCCCTTGTCACATATGTGGTTTGCAATCATTTTCTCCCTTTCCACATTTCACTTTGTTGCCTTTTCGCTTTGTTGTTTCCTCTGATGTGCAGAATTTTTTAGTTTTGATGTAGTCTCATTTGTCTATTTTTTGTTAGCTGTGCTTTTGGTGTCACATGCAGGAAATCATTGCCAAATCTAATGTTTGGGAAATCTGAAGCTTTCCCCCATGTTTTCTCCTAGTCATTTTACAGTTGTAACTCTTAGGTTTAGGTCTCTAACTCATTCTTAGTTTTTGTATTTAGTATAAGGTAAATGTTCCAGCATCATTCGTTTGCATGAGATTCTCCTTTTCCCATGTGTAGTCTTGGCACTCTTATCAAAAATTATTTGGCCATATAAGCAAGTGTTTATTTTTGGACTTTCTATTCTCTGCCATTGGTTTATACATCTATCATTATGTCAGTACTGTACTGTCTTAATTTTTCCTGCTTTGTAGTATGTTTTAAAATGAAGATGTCCGAGGTCTCCAACTTTGTTCTTCTTCTTCAAGGATGTTTTGCTATTCAGGGTCCCTTGAGATCCCCTATGAATTTTAGGATGGTTTTTCCTATTTCTGTGAAATATACCTTTGAGATTTTGACAAAGACTGCATTGAGTCCATACATTGTTTTGGGCAGTATGATCATTTTAACAAGAGGACATCTTCCAAGTCACAAGCACAGGTTATCCAGTTTGGTGTATTCCATTTATTTGTATCTTTTTAAAAATTTCTTTCAGCAATATCTTGTTCTTTTTCGTGTACAAGTCTTTCATATCCTTAGTTGAATTTATTCCTAAGTGCTTTATCCTTTTGGATGCATTAGTAAATAAAATTGATTTTTCGATCCTGTAACTTTACTAAAATTATTAGTTGTAATAGCTGTGTGTGTGTGTGTGTGTGTGTGTGTGTGTGTAATCTTCAGGGTTTTCAAGAAATAAGATTGTGTCATCTGCTAAGAGATTACTTTCATTTCTTTTCTAATTTGAATGACTTTTACATCTTTTTCTTCTCTAATTGCTCTGGCTAGCACTTCTAGTACTATGTTGAATAGTAGTGGTGAGAATGTTCATTCTTATCTTGCTCCTAAACTTAGATAAAAACCTCTCAGTCTTTTACCACTGAGTACAATGGGCTTTTCCTATATGGCTTTTATTGTGTTGAGGTAGTTCCTTTCTGTTCCTAGTTTGCTGAATGCTTTTATCATGAAAGGGTGCTGAATTTTATCAAATGCTTTTCTGCATCTTTTGAGATGATCCTGTGGTTTTGGTTTATTTTTGTTAATATGGTATAATCCACTGAGTATTTTCATATATATAACCATCGTTCATTCCAGATACAAATCCCTCCTGTCATGGTGCTTAATCCCTACATATGTTATTGAATTTATTTTCCTAGTATTTTGTTTAGGGTTTTTGAATCAGTGTTCATCAGGGATATTGGTCTGTAGTTTTTTCTTACGATGTCTTTGTCTGTTTTTGGTATAAGGGTGATGTTAGCCCCATAGACTGAGTTTGGGAGCATTCTATCCTCTTCAATTGTTGAAAGAGTTTGAGAAGGATTGGCATTAGTTCCTATCTAAATGTTTTGTAGAATTCTTCAGTGAAACCATCTGGCCCTGGACTTTACTTTGATGGGAGGTTTTTGATTATTCATTCCCCTTACAAGTTATAGGTCTATTCAGATTTTGTTTGTCTTGATTCAGTCTTCAAAGGTTGTTTCTAGGAACTTATCCATTTCTTTCAGGTTGTCCAGTTTGTTGGGTAGTTACCAGTTGTAATGTCTCTTTGTTTTTCTATTCTTTATTTCATCCATCTCTGCTGTAATCTTTACTCTTTTTTTCTGCTGCTAATTCTGCATTTAGTTTGTTCTTTTTCTAGTCCCTTGAGGTGCATGTTAGAGTGTTGACTTGAGAGCTTTGAGAACTTACCATTATGACCTTCCCTTTTAGTACTGATTTTGCTATATCCCAAAAGTTTTCGTATGTTGTTTTCATTTTCACTTATCTTCACATGTTTTCTACATTTCTTTGTGATTTATTTTTGCCCCCTTTTTAATTTAAAAATACATTGTTCATGTTCAACATATTTATAGATTTTCCTACTGCTAGTAATTTCTAGTTTGATTCCATTGTGGTAGGAGAAAGCATTTCATATGATTTCAACCTTAAAACATTTTTATTTTATTTTATTTATTTTTTGAGAGAGAGAGAGAGAGCGAGCAGGGGAGGGGTAGAGAGTGACAGAGACACAGAATCCAAAGCAGGCTCTAGGCTCTGAGCTGTCAGCACAGAGCCTGACGTGGGGCTCAAACCCAAGAACTTCGAGATCATGACCTGAGCCAAAGTCAAACACTTAACCAACTGAGCCACCCAGGCACCCCTATACCATATTTTATTTATTTATTACTTTATTTAATGTTACCTTAGTTAGAATTTCACTATATTGTCAAGTAGTAATAATGATGAAAATCTTCCTTTTCTTGTTTAGTGGGGATGCTTCTAGAATTTCAGCATATTCTTATTTTTTCCATTTTGGTGTCTTCCTTGACTCATTAGTTATCAAGAGTATGCTGTTTAATGTCCACACATTCGTGAATTTTCCACTAAAGTTGTTATCAGCTTAAAGAAGACTGTATATAAGATGCTTTATGCAAGTCTCATGGTAATTACAAAGCAAAAACCTACAGTAGATTCACAAAAGATTAAAAGAACAGAATCAAAGCATACCACTATGGAAAATAGTCAATACCGGTGGTACTGGAGTTGTCTCTAATCTAAGGCTAAAGATTCCTCATTACCAATGCCTTCTGTATACCTGATGCCTGTGAATCATGAAGATTTCCACAGTTGCTGATAAAAATGGGCATTTTTACTCACCCTGTATGAACACAGTGCACTCTTACCTGCAAGTGTAGGTCACTGTCAACTCAAATCCTTTTGGGTAGTTCTTTACTCTGCCCTGAGGACTTTCCTCACACATATGCTGATCAGGACTCAGCTGAATTCATGAAGGGGATCCCATGCAGATCTCTCCAGTTCTGTGCAGCTCTCTCCTGTCCTTTTGCCTGGTGGACTGTACCTCCTTTGGTTTGCCTAGAGTCTTAGCTCCACCTCCTCAATTTAGGGAGTTTGCCAGCCTTGCCTGGATTCCCCTTCTATGCTCCATGACCTGAAATTCTGGGGTGGGAAACTGGGGCATTCATGAAGTTCACCTCTTTTTACAGCCATCCTTCAGCTATCACTGTCCTTCACTGCCTGATATCCAGTATTTTGAAAATCAGTATTTCATATATTTTGTCTGTTTTTGGTCATTTGAAGAGGGAAGATAAATCCATAATGACTAGAACAACCAATGCCAATAAATTTACTCTTAAGTGTAAATGAAAAAATAAAAAATCTACATATGCCTAAACCAGTTTTGAAAACAGGAACAAAGAGAGAACACTTACCCTTTAAGACAACAATTCTCTAAGTATTATCCCCAAACCATAAACAGCAAGCAAGTAGAAATAGAAATTCTTGGGCACAGAGTTACTTAATCAAAAGCCTGGTGGATGAGACCCAACAAGCCCTCCTGGTGAGAATCACTGCTTTAAGATATTAGGATATATAAACTTCTAGTTATAAAAGTAACATAGTATATAAAAGCAAATATAGAAAAATGTTAATGGAAGAACTGATGTTTAGGTGTTTATTATAAAACGTCCAAATTTGCTGGAAAAAAATGATACAAACATAGGAACATAAAAATAGACCAAAGAACACTACAGAAAGCTCAAGCATGTTTGCATAGGTACTTGTTATAATCAACATTGCATCACAGATCAATAGAAAAAAAGTAGACATGTTTGACCTTGCAGTGAAAACATGGAGTTTGATCCCAACTTTGCCTCACGTACAATGGTGGGCTCTAGATGGATTAAAACCGAAATAAATATACCTAATACATTGGATACAAATATACCTACTAAACCTAAGTAAATATACCCAGCTAATAGGAGTGAATGTGGAAAATAATTTTTTGACTCAGGGATGGGGAAGACTTAAGAACAATGAAGCATACATGATAGATTTATCTTCATTTACGTTAAAAAATTTTTTTAAACAAAGGATATCATAAACAAAAGTAAACAGATTGTGCTCTGGGAGAATGACTAAAACGACAGAACAGTAGTATCTCTGGACAAGAAACTTGTACAAATCAGTCTTGAAAAATCATAAAAATAGGGGATGGGAATAGGAAATTACACAATAGTAAACCTTACGGGCTAACAAGTCTATGTACTTGTCAGACACTAGTAATCAAAGGAATGGAAAGTAAACCAATGTCAAGATACGTTATTCATTAAACAAGCAAAACTTGAAGTCACATAAAACTGTTTGCAAATATGTGGAGAATGAGATCCATGTCTACCTAGTAAGAGTGTAAACTGGTGCAGACTTTCTGGGAAGTACTTCAGTAGTACTTTGTGAAATTAATAGTATCTTTGACCTAGCAATTGTAATCCTAGGCATGAAATTTTCACAAAGGTTCAAAAAATAACATGAATGAGGATACTCACCACTGTGGTGTTTATGAAAGCAGGGAGTGAAGTAGAATAATCATAGGTATTCATCACTAGAAAAACTGCTGAGTCAAATGCAGTCAATTCATGCCTTTATATATACAGGTATATACATTCGTGTAAAAAAATCTATTCTTGTAAAAAAAATCTATATAGCCTATTGCATTTATTAAATAAGATACCAACACTATTTTTATAATCATTATTCACCCTATAAATTCCAACTTAGACTTTAGTATAAGAATTTAAAATTAACTAATTAATTAACCAAAGTTAACCAATTAATGGAGAGTTTCTTTTTTTTTTCAAAGTACTCTACACCCAACATGAGGCTGACCCAACTGAGCCAGCCAGGCACCCCATGCATAATTTTTTTAGAAAAAGTATAATCCTCACTTGTAGACATCATCTACTACTTTATATTCACTTTTGTTTTTTTACATCCTCATTCGTATTTATGATCAGCACTAATTTTTTTAACTTTTAATTAATTTTTTTACCATTTACTTTATTTTTTATATTTACATCCAAATTAGCATATAGTGGAACAATTATTTCAGGAGTATATTTCTTAATGCCCCTTGCCCATATAGCCCATCCCCCTCCCACAACCCCTCTAATAACCCTGCTTGTTCTCCATATTTAAGAGTCTCTTATGTTTTGTCCCTCTCCCTGTTTTTTATTATTTTTGCTTCCCTTCCCTTAGGTTCATCTGTTTTGTATCTTAAAATCCTCACATGAGTTAAGTCATATGATATTTGTCTTTCTCTAATTTCACTTAGCATAATGCCCTCTAGTTCCATCCACGTAGTTGTGAATGGCAAGATTTCTTTCTTTTTGATTGTTGAGTAATACTCCGTTATATATATATACCACATATTTTTTTTTAATTTTTTAAAATTTACATCCAAATTAGTTAGCATATAGTGCAACAATGATTTCAGGAGTAGATTCCTTAATGCCCCTTACCCATTTAGCCCATCCCCCCCCTCCCACAACCCCTCCAATAAGCCTCTGTTTTCCATATTTAAGAGTCTCTTATGTTTTGTCCCCCTCCCTGTTTTTATATTATTTTTGTTTCCCTTCCCTTATGTTCATCTGTTTTGTCTCTGAAAGTCTTCATATGAGTGAAGTCATGATATTTGTCTTTCTCTAATTTCGCTTAGCATAATACCCTCCAGTTCCATCCACGTAGTTGCAAATGGCAAGATTTCCTTCTTTTTGATTGCTGAGTAATACTCCATTGTGTATATGTGTGTGTGTGTGTGTGTGTGTGTGTGTGTGTGTGTGTATATACCACTTCTTTATCCATTCATCCATCGATGGACATTTGGGCTCTTTCCATACTTTGGCTATTGTTGATAGTGCTGGTATAAATATTGAGGTGCATATGTCCTTTTGAAACAGCACACCTGTATCCCGTGGATAAATGCCTAGTAGTGCAATTGCTGGGTCGTAGGGTAGTTCTATTTTTAGCTTTTTGACAAACCTCCATACTGTTGCCCAGAGTGGCTGCACCAGCTTGCATTCCCACCAACAGTGCAAAAGAGATCCTCTTTCTTTGCATCCTCGTCAACATCTGTTGTTGCCTGAGTTGTTAATGTTAGCCATTCTGACAGGTGCAAGGTGGTATCTCATTGTAGTTTTGATTTGTATTTCCCTGATGATGAGTGATGTGGAGCATTTTTTCATGTGTCAGTTGGCCATCTGGATGTCTTCTTTGGAGAAGTATCTATTCATGTCTTTTGCCCATTTCTTCAATGGATTATTTGTTCTTTGGGTGTTGAGTTTGGTAAGTTCTCTATAGATTCGGGATACTAACTCTTTATCTGATATGTCATTTGCAAGTATCTTCTCCCATTCCGCTGGTTGCCTTTTAGTTTTGCTGATTGTTTCCTTCGCTGTGCAGAAGCTTTTTATTTTGATGAGGTCCCAATAGTTGATTTTTGCTTTTGTTTCCCTTGCCTCTGGAGATGTGTTGAGTGAAAAGTTGCTGCGGCCAAGATCAAAGAGGTTTTTGCCTGCTTTCTCAAGGATTTTGATGGCTTCCTTACTTTAGGCCTTTCATCCATTTTGAGTTTACTTTTGTGTATGGTGTAAGAAAGTGGTCCAGGTTCACTTTTCTGTATGTCACTGTCCAGTTTTCCCAACACCATTTGCTGAAAAGACTGTCTTTATTCCACTGGATATTCTTTCCTGCTTTGTTGAAGATTAGTTGGCCATATGTTTGTGGGTCCATTTCTGGGTTCTCTATTCTGTTCCATTGATCTGAGTGTCTGTTTTTGTGCCAGTACCACACTGTCTTGATGATTACAACTTTGTAATACAGCTTGAAGTCCATGATCAGCACTAATTACACTACTTTAGCTCCACTACATCTGGTTTTGGTCATTATTTCTTGGACCTCAAATCTACTTTTGAGATTTCTCATGTTGTTCAAATATATTCCTTGGTACATGTTTTGGAGAGGCTCTGTGGGAGGTTAATTTTGACACCTTGATCTGAAAATGTCCTTATTTTGCCCTGTGACTTGAACAGCTTTAGATATTCTTGCATCCAAAGTGGGTGATTAAAGTTCTGATTTTGTTCACTTTGCAAGTTACTGCCTTCACATTGTGGTACATAAGATGCTTCTTCTGAAACTTTTAAAAATGTTCTACATACCTGATCTGAAACTTCATGTAGACATATCTGAAGTGTGTGCATGTTTATAGTTTTTGATTGGCCATGAATAGACCCATTTGGTCTGAGGACCCATGCTATGCTTCAGGTTTAGGACATTTTCTTGAGATGGTGTTTTTTTCTTGTGTATCCATACCCTTCTCTCTCCCTTTGAACTATTAGAATCATGTTGGAACACAAGACTTCTTTCACGTCTCATTTCACACTATTTTGTGGCTCATTTGCATTACTTTCCATAGAATCCAATTCCTAAGAACTTGGAGATTTGCTCTTTAGGGGTATCCTTCTTAATCCTCAGCACAACTACTGAATTTGTGACAAATTCTACTTTGCATTATGAAGATACTTAAATGCTTCCCTAAGAGTTGATTTTGCAAATTCAATATACTCATTTATCCAGGAGAAGACACTATTTTAAAATTCTGGTTTCTTGGGGCACCTGAGTGGCTGTCAGTCAAGAGTCCAACTCTTGATTTCAGCTCAGGTCTTATCTTGCGGTTCATGGGTTTGAGCCCCATGTCAGGCTCTGCAATGGCAGCGTGGCACCAGCTTGGGATTCTCTCTCCCTCTCTCTGCCCCTCCCCGGCTTGTGCTGTGTCTGTCTCTTTCAAAATAAATATTTTTTTTTTGATTTCTTTAAATATTGGTACTTCTCTTTGGGGACTCTCTTCATGGTGTTGCCCTTCTTTAAATGTTCAGTAAATGTTGTTCTCATATTAGTATAAACTTGTCTGAGAATGTTATTGGCTTACTGCAAACTATTTGCCCCAACGATAGGCAAAAGGAAGGATACAACACTGGGTAAGACATGCTACCTCAAAATAGCCCATACTGGTTTTCGTTTCTAATATAATAACTCATTGCTCATGCCTTGAGCCATATATCACCTTTTGCTTACTGTTTGGTATTAAAAAAGGTGATTATTATAAACAATTTCTAATGATGCAGTACCCCATTATCTAGAATTCTTTCTAGATAATCTTTTATGCTGTGTCTACTTTTGAAGCATCCCTGAGACCAAATTCACCTTTCATTGTAGAGTTCTCTGGTCCTTTCTGCCCTAGGATTTCAAAGAATTCCTTAAAATTTATCTAACAAGTGCTCTCCTTTATTTCCCCAAACTGTGGAGATAAAACAATACTTTTACCTATCATAGTATGAAATAATAGTCTTTTCTGTCACTTCTAGGGATGTGGATGGAAGGAGGAGCTTGAAGCATGCACCAGGGTGCAAACTTGAACAATTAATTTACCTTTTGACAACTAAGCCTGTACATGTTTCCTCCTATTCTTGGGAAAACAAAAGTGCTTTTGAAGGATGATTCAAACGTGCAAGATGTTTTAATATCCATTTTGGGATAGCATTAGTTCTGAGTATTAAGTTTTGCCTTCAGTGAAGATGAGACTTCCAATCATCCATCTTAAATATCCATGATCTCTGCATTTTCTTCCAATTCTTCAATACTTATTTTTCTTTAGGTTTTCTGACAAGGAAGTTAGTTAGAAAGAACACATTAAAGAAAAAAGTGATCATTCTATTCTTTTTTTAAAGTTTTATTTTTTTGGGGGGGGGCAAGCAGGGGACATGCAGAGAAACAGGGGAACAGAGGATCTGAAGTGGGCTCTAACTCATGAACAGTGAGATCATGACCCGAGCAGAAGTCAGATGCTTAACTGAGTCACCCAGGCGCCCCAAAAAGAGATTCTTCTAGAGCTGTGGTTTGCAGGGAACAAAATTGGCCTGATTAAAGGAACATTGGTTCAGGAAAAATGTGTATAGACTTAACAATTTTTCATGGAAAATAATGAGTCATGGCGGGGACAGGGACTATAATATTATAGTATGGACTTTTTCCTTTACTGGTGATATGTGAGCTTCTCATATTTCATTCTGCGATTGGATTAAGGGGCTGGTTAAGAAGCTACACGGCCACATGAAATCCCAAGGGAGATCATGTCTCAATTGTTACATTTGAAAAGGCAATTATTATCAACAGGATTATTTCTTTTTCAGCCCTTTTCCCAACCATCCTATAGAAAGGTTTTAGAAATGCCTTAAATTGTTGTCTAAAATAAAATGTGAGGAGATTCTACTGAGATCTTTTTCCTAAAAATTTTTTCTGTTTAGAATGCAAATTGCTTCACAAAGAGAATGCATAGTTCTAAAATAAAGATGATAGCATTGTCTTAAAAATTTCCCCAAACTGTAATGGACTATGCCTACTACACCCTGGGATTAAAAATTCTGCAGAGGTAAAGAAACCGCAGCTTTAGGTATAAAATGGACAACTTTTTTGAACTCTCTATTAAGAAACAGGGGGAGGGCACTTGGCTGGCTCAGTCAGTAGAGCATGAGACTATTGATCTCAGCGTTGTGAGTTTGAGCCCTATGCTGGGCATGGAGCTGGAAGGAAGAAAGGAAGGGAGGGAGGAAAAAAAGAAACAAAGGGAATCCCTAAAGGTTGGAGCAGGCTGCCCATACAATTTAGATTATTCTTTAAAAGAAAAGTGGTATCAGGGCACATGGGTGGCTCAGTTGGTTGAGCATCTGATTTCTTCAGCTCAGGTCATGATCTCACGGTTCATGAGTTCAAGCCCTGCATTGGGCTTGCTGCTGTCTGTTCAGGGCCTGATTCGGATCCTCTATGCCCCTGTCTCTCTGCCCCTCCCCTGCTCACACACTCTCTCTAAAAAATAAACATTAAAAAAATAAAAATAAAAGTGGTATCTTGTTGGTCCCTTGTACATCAATTACATGTATTCATTAATGCTTTTGATGAAACACAAAATTATTTTAATTTCAATGTCTATTTCATAAGAAATTTATTACTACACACCAAAAGAATAAGCTAATATGAATTTCAACAAAAGGAATGAAAAAAATACCCTTTCAAATAGATATGACTGGTCACCAATCTTGAACTGGAAAACATTTCCCATTCCAGGGGCTTCCTTTAGAAGTAAAAAACAGTAGTTTAAGGTAAATTACATTTCCTCCATACCCAGAAATGCAAGGGTTTAAATAGCCAAAAAAACAAAAAACAAAAACAGAAGTATATCTTTCTATGACAATTCTTCTCACCCTGAATTTCATAAAATAAATCAAACAACTTTAAACAGAATTAGTTTATTACCTATTCACTATGTTACTTCAAGCAATCTAAATATGCACAAAAAAATTTGGAATGTTTTATAAATGCTGACTGATAAAAATATTACATGGCTGCTAATGGGATTTCTTTTGAAGCACAACAAATTAATACTTAAAAGTTTAGTTCTGTTTATGGCAATGTTTGTGTTTAAAGAATTTTTGAAGTATATACACAACTTAAGTCCAAAGAGGTCAGAAAAATATTTACATAATAAATGTGTAGGAAATTTTAGAATTTCATGGATTTAGATGAACTGATGATTCTCTAGTGCATCAGTATAAAGCTTCAGTTTGTGTAAACAATTCTGTACAGAATATATTACTCTGAACATACAACTTTTAACAGTTTAAAATCTTAGGGTGGTCAATTTTAAAGTTTTTTTTTTTTTTTTTAACATTTATTTATTTTTGAGAGACAGAGAAATACAGATCATGAGCAGGGAAGGGGCAGAGAGAGAGGAAGACACAGAATCCGAAGCAGGCTCCAGGCTCCAAGCTGTCAGCACAGAGCCTGATGTGGGGATCAAACCCATGAACTGTGAGGTCATGACCCGATCCGAAGTCAGATGCTCAACCGACTGAGCCACCCAGGCACCTGTAGAGTGGTCAATTTTAAACGCTGTCACTAAAAATAAGACAGTTTTGGTTTTGATGGTTTGCTACATAATATTTAAATAAGGTCAGCTAAGGGTATGTAGAGGTTGTGACTACAAATTACTCAACAATATGTAAAATAAAAATGTTGTTTCCTCAGAATATTTAACCTTCTATTCAGATTTTGAAAACTTATCATTACCAAAACAAAAATTCTAACAAAGAGTTCTTACTTCATTTTAATTTTCCAATATTTTAGAAGAAAATTATGGCTATTAAGTGCAAAACATTTTTGCTATTTTTTTGTTATATACTGTATCATGTTACTCCCACTCCTTTGTAACTAATTTTCTCACTGAACTTAGTGTTATAAGAGCAGTAAAAAATTTTTTTAATTAACAAGAGGAGAATAAAATACTGGTGCATTTAACACTTGCTGCACATGTAGTAAATCAGTATAATATGCAGACAATTAACTTAAGGTTCTTTGTGGCTTATTTCCTTTTCCAAAATTATAGTCCATGTATCTGATTCAAGATAAACTAGTTGAAAATGTCACGATTATAACTATTTCATGTATTCCTTATTAATAGTAGAATGTGACTGAAAATTTGAGAGCAACAAAAAAATGATGTGCCAAAATATTTTACAATAAACTATGAATAAAGGGAACATTGAGGCATGTGACTGAAAATTTGAGATCAACAAAAAATGACGTGCCAAAATATTTTACAATAAACTATGAATAAAGGGAACACTGAGGCTTGTCTTAAAGAAGCTGTTTGTCATTTTTTTTTAGAGATTACAACACACATACAATAAATGAATTTTATCAAAATACAGCACATTTCTTCTACTATATCCATAAAAATCAATTCCTATGTAAATAGTACTGAAAAACAACTAAAATGAGTTAAAATTTACAAAGAGTTGTTAAAGGGTTTCAATTAATATTAAAACTATACAGTACAATAACCAATTGATAACATCTTGAAAGAAGTGCAATATTTGAGTTCACATCTTTTCAAAATTACTGCCTATTTACTCTGACTAGCAAGAAAACAACAAGTCCAACTTTTTTTGCAAAAATAATGTAAATTGCCATTTTTGCTAGTCCTATAAAAGTCTTAATTAAAACAAGGTTGAAGAACAAAGCATAAGAGATTAAAAATTCCAAAATTATATTTCTTACTAATTAAAAATGAATCGCAATAACTGAATATTGCTCTAATGAAAGGCTCCAGACTAGCCTTGACTAAAAACAGTTATTGGTCTTCTGTGGCACTTTTTTCTGGTCCAAATAACCATGCATTAATTCTTACCATTTCATGTTACTAAAATTTTATTTAATTACACAGACAGAACAAAAACAAATAAAATTAATGGTTTGGATAAACAAATTAATGACATCTATGAAATATTTGTTACACTAACGAGGAACAAAGGCAGCTGGTGGTAAAACACTATTCTATTACACTGATACACTTAGAAACCCTTTAAAGACTCTGAAGTGTCGAGTTCACATTTAATGTTACCTGTAGGAACAGCCCTTTATTTGAATACCGTGACACACTGGAAGGCCTCAGAGACCCATCCCTTTGCTCTACAACTCTCCACAGCAATTCTCTATCACTGTGCCAATTTCACAAACTTGCTTTGGTTTCCTAGCTCCATGCGTACTGTTTCCTTTTACTTTACCAAGGCAATGTGAGACCAAACAAGATCGAGAGACTTTCCTAAATCTGCTTACGTTTTGTGTTACAGCAACACAATCTCAAAACTGGCCATTTTAGTTTCATTTGCTGCTTAAAATAAAAATTATAAATTAAGATTAAAACGGAGTACTAATTATGAAACACCACCATTTGCAAAAAATCAAAGGATTTCCATATCACAAGAAATGCATGGACAGGCATCTACAGTAGAGTTAAAAATTTCCTGTGACTAAAAAATTAAAAATTGAATCACCGGTAGCAAATGCATTGTCAATGGCTAGAACAAGAACAGATCCTGTAGAGCTCGTAAAATGCAATTATCGTCTTTTTTTATTTCTTTAAAAAGACATTACATTTTTATTGCATTATTCTATTAATAAAAACACATTAACAGCTGTTTTTTTCAATCTTTGCTTCCAGATTTTTATAGGAATTGATGGTTTTAATCTGGCCTTGGAAAGTGAACCCACCAGCACCACCTTCACCTACTCACTCTTCAATTCAATAAGCACATAGCAAAAACCAACACTTCAAATCTCTTGCCCACATTAAAAAAAAGTAGTTTCAGCAGAAAAACATTAATATGAGTTGAATAAAAATAAGGGCATAAAAGCTATGAGACAGAGAGCTCTGCCATCTGTCTCTGGGCTACAATCAAGGCTAACTAGAGCCTTGCACAGAGTTCAGTCATGTGTATGAAATCCAAAAATAAACCTACAATCTATACAAAAACAACATATGTTTGTTTTTGTAGCCTTGATTGCTATGTTTAAAAACCTAACAAGAAGTTTTATATGGTATGAATTCAACAGTCTCCCCTATATACTGTACAGTGGTTCTTTCCCTCTAACCACGAGTTCCATGATTTCATTAATGTACAAATTTGAACATAATTTTTGAGTTCTTCTTTACATATAAAAATAGTCAAAATATTAATTTCCCCTGCAAATATCTTCCAATAAATCTTGCTGCCTTCCCCCTCTTTTTGTCCACATTCCTTATGAGGAAACCTCTCGTACAATGATGAGCTCTACTGTGTTCTGGAAAGTTTTTAGCAAAGATACTGCTTGTCCATGTTCAATATTGATAAAACTGTAGCCATTAGCCTAGAAGAAAGAAGAAAAATATCTTTCAGAAAAACATTTCATAATAATGTATTTGCATCTGTGCACTTAAATTTCTGCTGGGTAGTCCACAAACCTGGCAGAAAATAAGAATTATTTTGGCAATTTAAAATAACATGTAGACTCCTGGGCCCTACCCCACATCTATGGAAATAAAATCTCTGAAGGTGGGACTCAGGAACCTTGTCTTCAGATAATTCTTATTAGCAATCCAATGTTAGGAAGCACTTGTCTAAGACACAGTGTCAGACAGGTGTTATGTGTATGTGCTAATATATAAATAAGGCAACCGAGATGCAAGGATAGCAGAGAGCAAGGCCTACTCTTCATATTGCCTTGGGCCATCAATAAACACTACATTTCTTATAATTTAGGCCTAACATTTATTGAAGTCTTGCTATATATCACACACACAGTTCCAAGTGCTTCAAATGAACTAAATTCTTTAATTCTTGTAGCAAAAAGATTCTTTCAACCTATTTTAAAGAAGTTAGCATTCCTAAACTTAAACAAAATGCTAGGAAATATCAAACATGTATTCAAAAATATCCATATGATTTTGCAACGTACAAGAAAGAAATATTTTAAATGATGAAAATAATAGAGAGTAGCTTATAAGAAATGCCACTGTTTTTCACCCACAAATATATAAAAATAAACTTCACAAAAGAGTTATTTTCAAAATCTGGCATTTAATAATTCCTTGATGAGGAAGATGTTATAAAATGAAAAACTAAGAAAATAATAAAAAGATGTATCTTATTTACCTGAATAATTTTATCACCTGGCTGTAATAATTTTGAGGCTGGTCCTTCAGGCTGTACCCTTGTTACAAATATACCCTTCAGTAACAACAAAAAAGATAAACATTTAATGGAAAACAGGATGCATAAATAACAGAGTAACAAGGAACAATTTTTCTTTAACAGTATGCAAACACTTGAATTACAGTACAATTTTTCTCCCAGTTTTCTCTGAATATTGTCACAGCCCAATGTTTTTTTTGGTGCTGATAATTCTGACTTGAGTATAGTGATTTTCATTAAAGTGATGGAATTATTTCTACAGATGTGCAGAAAAGCAATAACAAAATTTAAAAATCACTTCATAATATAATGGACATTTAAAATTGGGGGGTTTAGCTCTGGAAAACAGTGTGGAGGTTCCTCAAAAAATAAAAATAGATCTACCCTATGACCCAGCAATAGCACTCCTATGACTTTACCCAAGGGATACAGGAGTGCTGATGCATAGGGTCACTTGTACCCCAATGTTTATAGCAGCACTTTCAACAATAGCCAAATTATGGAAAGAGCCTAAATGTCCATCAACTGATGAATGGATAAAAAGATTGTGGTTTATATACACAATGGAATACTACTTGGCAATGAGAAAGAATGAAATATGGCCTTTTGTAGCAATGTGGATGGAACTGGAGAGGGTTATGCTAAGTGAAATAAGTCACACAGAGAAAGACAGATACCATATGGTTTCACTCTTATGTGGATCCTGAGAAACTTAACAGAAGACCATGGGGGAGGGGGAAGAAAAAAAAGAGAGGGAGGGAGGCAAACCATAAGAGACTCTTAAAAACTGAGAATAAACTGAGGGTTGATGGGGGGTGGGAGGGAGGGGGAAAGTGGGTGATGGGCACTGAGAAGGGCACCTGTTGGGATGAGCACTGGGTGTTGTATGGAAACCAATTTGACAATAAATTTCATACTTAAATAAATAAATAAATAAATAAATAAATAAATAAATAAAATCGCCAGGAAAAAAATAAAATAAAATTGGGGGTTTAATTTGCTTTCCTCAAACAATTCATATGAAGTGGTATTTCAAGACAAAAAGCTGAATAAAGAGAGAAATAAAAAAGGTGATGTGTTTTCTCGATTTATAAAAGTATCTGTTAGATTTTCACTTATTATACGTATAAGAGCACTATGTTAGTGAATAAATCCTTATGGATATCTCAAAGACATACAAACAAACTCACATCGTCTTCGGGTCTGAATGGATTTCCTCTGCCCCCAACACCTCCTGATATGCTGAATCCAAGTTCTGGATCCTTTTCAACTCTCACTCGGATCTAAATTAGTATGAAAATAAACTATTACTACTATCTCAGAAAAAGCTACACACAGTATTGAACTATTGGTAAAATACATAAAGATTCATCTAAAATAAACATTCAGGCAGATAAAGGGAAACTACAACATGGAATATCATGTTAATGAGTTAGTGAGTTAAAGGCACAGCTGAGATTATAAAGCATAGCTCCTAACTTAATCTATTGCTGTTTTACAAGGACAGGCAATTGATTAATGTTGACCCTGTGGGGTTTTTTGTTTGTTTGTTTGTTTGTTTTTTTATATCATGGATTTTAATGATATAGAGTATACAAACAAAAAATGTATTTTAGGATCAGTTTCCATCTGTAAAATATCTAAATTACATAGTATCTCTGTGTACTGGGTGTTTCAGAAGATATTTAAAAATCCCTGGGTGGTTGTTGGATTCATTTCCTGAATTTGTTTCTATGCTCACAAGATGTTAGGATTGATGATCAATTGATAGTATTTTTTATAACCACGTTATAAAAAAAGATCAAGAACTAAACTTGTTGCAAGACCCTCCCTTTCCCCAGAGACTAAAGCAAAAGGAATAAAGCATTTGTTCTCTACCTACATTTCTAATAGTATTATTTTATCAATAAACTATCCAAATATACAAATGTATGATTAGCCACCTTTTAAATACTACTTTGTAAGATTTAATTCTTGAAGTAGTTTGGAGACTATGGTCAAATTTCAAACTCTCTGTGTCAATTAACAATAGGAAACCATAACATGCCAGTCAAGTTTCATGGTCTACTATTCATATTCCTGAAGGTCTGATTACTGGAATATCATCAAAAAGTTTTGGATACGCAACCACCTTAGGAAAAAAATAATCACATCCAAAACACTAAATGCTATGTCAATTAATCAGAACATGGGAGATCATAGAGTCAAGTTAAATACAAAGTTTGACACCTTATTAACTTAACATGAAACCACACCTTTAAACAAAATGGTAAAAACTATGTTAAAAATCTACACGGATTTATTGCTAATAATTAAATAACCTATAAAGTACATTAAGAGCTTAGTTTCATATTTCAAGTATTCTTGATTGTTCTTACCTCTTGCCTTGCCAGTTCATGGCCTTGTCTAGGAGAACAATGGGGCTGTGTATATGGAGGCTGGTGGGCCACCTTCAGCATCAAGTAATCAATTAGTTGTTCTCTAGAGGGATGCCTTGCCACAGAAGCCTGAGGAAGGGGGTGATGTATTTGACTATAATTTGCCTGAGGCCTGAGGGTCTGGCCCATCTGTCCATTACTCAAAGGCATCTAAGAAAAACACGAAGTGTCTTAAAATGACCAATAATAATGTCTTATTACAAATAGTTGGATTTTCTTCTTGGAGTATTACAAAAGCACTAGAGTGTAACATTCTAAATCACACATTATCAAGACACTTACACTATTTTTTCTAATTTTACACTTTTAAAAGAAAAAAAGCTATGAATTCTAAACTTGCCTGAGTCCTTGGCAGACAGATTCTCACTCTTTAAAGTTTCAAATAAGTTATCATAAAATTATTTGCTTTTCTATTTGGTATGCATGGACCTGTTTTTTCTTACAATAACAGCAAACGGTAATTATGTTAAAATTTTAAAATTTAAGCCCAGTAAAAGGGTAAATTTTCCCATCTCACACACACATAGAAGATGCATTTTTTCATGTTTCTTCTGAACAGAAGTAACAAGTTTTGTGGTAGAATTTTTTTACTATTCTGAGTATATTTTCTACTTTTATTCCTTTCTTTCCAGAATTAACAAGTACAAATATATTAAAAAGCAAATTTATTCCTTGTGTGTGTGTGTACCAGTTAGCAATTTTTAAACTCTCTAAATGTTAGTTCCATAAAATATTAACCACAAAAATTAAGCCTTGACATTGTTTTACTCTTCACAAGCTACGCAAAAAAATCTGAGGTGATTATTTTGTTAAAGAATTATCCTTGTTTTAATGCTTCTCATTGTTCAGAATGAATGAATCTGAGTTTTAGACTTAAAGCCACCTTTGTGGAAATGTGGCTGTTATGTCGGTATGAGGAATTTTTTATTTATTTTGAGAGAGAGCAAGCAAGAGTGCGAGCAGGGAGGGGCAGAGAGAGGGAGAGAAGCAATCCCAAGCAGGCCCATTGTCAGAGCACAGCCCAACGTGGGGCTCAATCTCACATACTGTGATATCATGACCTGAGTGGAAATCAAGATCTGGACGCTTAACCGACTGAGCCACCCAGGTGCCCCAGTATGAGAAACCTATCTGAAAAATAAGTTTACATTTGTATTATAAATATTTGCATATAGAGATTTTTGTATATAAGAGGAAATACTTTTAAGCTATTCAATCATTTAAAATTTCATTGTTGATTATTAATAAAAAGGTGATCTCATCCACAAGTGAATTATAGAAAAACTATGAGATAAATACTGAGCCCCATTCTCCTAAAATTATTCCAAAGTAGAAAAGTTTGGGAAAAGATTATGGCAATTGTTTCAGAACTACATGCTTTTTTTACATCAACCTTGCTGAAGGAAACAAAGAAGCTTCCCTTTTGGTGAAGATTTTTACTTTAAAAAAAAGTTACCTTTTCACTGTGTTATATTTGAGAACTTGGTTATTTCTCAAGTTTGGAAACTTATATGGGGGTTTTATAACAGAGCACAAAGATGATATTACTCTATGACAAATCTTACACTGGTTGGAGAAAAAGAGAATGAGGTATTTTATTATCTTTATATCTTTTTTTTTTAAATTGTGGTTGCTTACTACTTGAACTCTGTAGATTTGAAGCAATTCATCTGCCCAGGAGTATTTAACTGCTTGTGCTGTTATTTTATTACTTATACAACTCAGCACATAGCTCTTGCTTTTCTCCACATTTATACCATTTATTCCTATGTGCAGATTCAATACCTTTCTCCTAAGGAAAATATTCCAAACAGTAATTACTTCTGACCCATGCTTCAGACTTCTAGACACCT
Source organism: Lynx canadensis (assembly GCF_007474595.2). Classification (NCBI taxonomy): domain Eukaryota; kingdom Metazoa; phylum Chordata; class Mammalia; order Carnivora; family Felidae; genus Lynx; species Lynx canadensis. The sequence continues at coordinate 133,352,067 of NC_044303.2, read as the reverse complement.
AGATTCTTGGTTGTGCCTGACACTTTACATCAATGTTAAACATACCCATGGAATAAAATAAGCTATCATTAGCAGATGGCTCAGGAGAATAAAAGTATGAAAACAAACCCAGTAACCTAGAATACAAAATTGATATTAAAAAGAAAAAGAAACTGGTTAACATAGCTCAATTAAAAGAAAAAGAAAAAAAAAGGTAAAATAAATAGATATGTATGAATTTATGCTATATGTCTGGGTTCCTACTCTCAAGAACAATGCAAAAGTTTTTATATAATACGTTAAGTATGCTTCATATAATTGTATCTCGTTATACAAGGGATACGGAATTAGTTAAGAGAAAGAATAGCTGAGTGAGAATATTAAAGAAAAGAGTTAACTATCTGGTATTGGGTGACAGAAAAGTAAAATCTGTGAGTAAGTGATGCTTTAGTAACAAAAGTATTAAGAATACAATCATTTATCACACACAAAACGCTTTCAAGGTGACTTTTAATTACATTTAAAGAATTTTAAAATGTCTTTAGTAATGATAAAATATCCTCAAGTGAGGAATTTAAGACAGGTTCATCTTTAATTCTCCAATACCAAAAAGCCTCTGACTCAAACAGGAATGCCAAAGAGCCTCTGACTCAAACAATAAGGTAAGTAAGTGATAGTAGAGAAATCAAAAACAATAAAATGAATCTCCAGTGTGGAAAAAAAATCATGGACTAAACCAGGAAATAACAGGGCAAAAATATATTTCATATTTCTAAATTAGTTTTTAAAAAAAATCTTTACTGATCAAGGAGGAAAAGTCCTCAAAAACTTATTTTCATTGTTAAAGCATACATGATATTTCCAGTTTAAAATCTGTAAAACAGAGTAATTTCAAAGAGATGTGTTCATTTATTTCCTGAGCACCTACTTTTATCAAGCTGTCTGGAGGAACATCTTTGTGACTAAGTGTAGCTGATGAGTAGTTCGGCTGTCCTGAAATGAATAGATCGTCTTGACAAGGATCTCCTGGACAGGATGTCTGGGGATGCTTCAAATGAGGGGAAAATAAAAAGTAAACAAACAATGTTCTTTAAGATGTAAAATCAAAATGATGATGACACGTGAAAGGAGATTAGGAAAAAATATTACTAGATCATGGGAAGATGAAGAACCCAATAAACATCACCATCATAACTGCCATTAATATCAGTACCTTGACGATGGACATTAACTAAATTTGTTGTGGCATTCATTTCACAATATATACATATATCAAATTATTATGATATATACTTTGGACTAATACTAATATGTCAATTACATCTCAACAAAACTGTAAAAATTATTAGTACTTTTAACATACACTGTTAAGCTATTTCTTCATAATGCTTTCCGTTATATTTACAGTAATACCTAGCTTTCAATACTGTGAAGAATTTAGTTATTAATCAAAGTTAAGAGTCCCAAATTTTAAGAGCAACTAAAACAATCTCTTGTTGAGTATATATAAATGTTTTTGGGTTTTTTGGAAAAAAAATTAACTGCTATTCTTTTAACAGCACAGTGCCACCTGGGATCTTCTTTTTAATGATGAACAGTATTAATAAATATATAGTCTCATAAAATTCACTTTAACTTAATTGTATCATAGTATTAGCTCAGTATTTTCAAAACCAATGGTTTGGTGAAACACTTAAAATTAACTAGAGTTCATATTTTTATATGACCAATAATATCCTTCTAGTTTACCTCAATGACAGGTTTAGAGAAAAAAGCAGACTCAGTTATCTCATTATCTCTGAATATTTTTTACAAACATGCTGGGAAGAAAGATGCCTGTACTTTTCATTTTAATCTAGTTCTAAATATACCTAGCTATATTCTTGAAAACTAAAGGGATTGTGATAAATAGCACTATTGTAACTTTCAAAACAGTATGTGGCTAGCAACACAGGTATGTAAACTACATCATCATACTGAAAAATAATCTGAAATCTACTTCATTATGATATACCACAGGATACATAAAAACCTAAGGGCTTGTAATTTAATCTTATAAACTTTATCTGCAACAGAGCTATCATGTGTAGTTAGTTGCTCATTCAAAGCATGGATTAGCATTTTTAGATTTGGTTTGATCTAATTTTGTGTATTTATGCAATGAATATTTTGCCTTCCTTCCTCATTTCTGAGATGTGCTCTCAGAACCCACAGTAATCAACTTAGGTCATAGCTTCAAGTTTAAACTCCAGTCTATTCAGGTCTTTAAAAGAACAACTATATATTATGAATGAAAAAGTAAAATGCAATAGACTCAAAGGCTCTGAATGTAAGAATAACAAGCAAAAAATATTACTGTACAAGAATTTGGAAAGAATAACTGTTCCAGATGACTATAAAGATAACCCCTGAGTTGATAAAAGCCTCTTGTGTCCATTCTTTGGCTTCAGTTGGAAAGAGTACCAGAAATGCTGGGCTTAATAGCTATCACCCTTCTCTCTCCATTTCAAAGGGATAAATTACAAAACAAATGCTATCACTCTAACATGGAATCCAAGTGGTGGCAGATGACAGAGGGCAGAGCAAGAAGAGTGAAGCTCAGCCACAGCGGAGTGAATCCAGGAGACTGCTCTTGCCTTAGAACACAACAGAGCAAAGCAAGCTATGTACTAAAAAGAGGATGGGGACCCTCAGGAAAAAGCAAAGGACCCAGAAGTAATCAGAGTAAACATGGAAATAAAACTATGGGGAGGAGACAAGTAAGGCTGTAAAAAGGAGAAAAATCTTTTTGGAATGAAAGGAAAGGGGGAGAAGGAAGTATTTATTTTGAGGCCATACTACACCTCACGTTGTTATTAAGAGAAAAATCTTGGGGCGCCTGGGTGGCACAGTCGGTTAAGCGTCCGACTTCAGCCAGGTCACGATCTCGCGGTCCGTGAGTTCGAGCCCCGCGTCGGGCTCTGTGCTGACTGCTCAGAGCCTGGAGCCTGTTTCCGATTCTGTGTCTCCCTCTCTCTCTGCCCCTCCCCCGTTCATGCTCTGTCTCTCTCTGTCCCAAAAAATAAATAAACGTTGAAAAAAAAAAAATTAAAAAAAAAAAAAATTAAAAAAAAAAAAAATTAAAAAAAAAAAAAAAAAAAAAAGAGAAAAATCTTAAAATAGAGCCAGGCCAGAGCTGTTCTGTTCTTTCTCCTTCTCTGCCATTCTTAACCCTTACCCTTAACTTTCATTAAAAGAATATGCCATTGGGGAGCTTGGTTGGCTCAGTCGGTTAAACATCCAACTCTAAATCTCAGCTCAGGTCTTGATCTCATGGTTTATGGGATTGAGCCCCGTGTCAGGCTCTGCATTAAATGAGGAGGAGTCTGCTTGGGATTCTCTCTCTTTCTCAATAAATAAATAAATAAATAAATAAATAAATACCGTTAATGACTATTAACCATTAATAAAAGAATCTGGCTTTTGCCTTTTCATTGGTATTTCTTAGAATTTCTCCAGTCTCACATTTAATCCTATCTAGCAAACTGTGATTAAACTTACTTCTAGGCAGTGCTTTTCATCTGCCAATTCTCAATCACTAAAAATTATTCTTCCCCACAACCCCACTGTGTACTATATACAGCATAGCCTTAAACCTTGATTTAGGGAGAGTTAGTTAATTTTATTAAGAGAAAACACCATAAAGCATAATAAGTAGAAAAAAAAACAACTCTCAGTTATTCCTATTGCTCACCCCTATTTACATAAACAAGAGCAGACTACATCCTTAGCTGATGGCCAGAGAAACTTGAGAGATAAATACTAAATCGGCTTTGCAGAAAGTTTTAGAACTAAGCCATGGAAGAACCAGAAGGTTATCAAAGTATCTAACCCACAGTAAAAACGTATTTTCTAAAAACATGAAAGCATTAAAATGTGGGGTCTTTTTTTCTCTTCTGTGTACTAAAAGTACTGGTCTACTACAGGTACTCACTCGAAAAATGTGCCCACCAGAACCTCTTCCGTCTGCAACACTCAAGGCAAGGCTACCTTGGCTGCCATGCAGATCCCTAGAGCTGCCATAGTGAAAGTTGCTTACAGCAGTAAAATTGGAATTAAAGGACCTTGACAGCATGCTCTGAATAAAGAGGGGATAGATTTAACAGAGATTAGTGTAGCATGCAAAATTCACAAGACATGTTATGTACATAGACGTATTTATAAGTAACCCCAATACCACACAGGAATATCATGCACTGAATTTTCAGTGCCACTGCAAGAAATTGGCACTATTTACCATATTATTTACATGACAACATACACATATACACATAAAGTACATGTAAATCCAACCATTCACATGTTTAAACACTAAAGAAAGTACAAACATATAGTGTCTTTTACAATGCAATTATTTCCTTTACTCCTAATACATCTTATTGGAAGTTTATCAGAAAACAGGAATTGATGTCAAACTTAAATGTATGTATATATGTGTAGTTCTATAAGGAATACAAGCTGATTTCTCAGCTTCAGTTTAAACATACGTACATAGCACAAAATATTATCGGCAAAAAACACTTGGCTTTTGGCCATTGCAATTTTTCTTTCTTTCTTTCTTTCTTTCTTTCTTTCTTTCTTTGGCCATTACCATCTCTAAAAAAAAATTACCTTCTACATTTAGAAACATGTCTTACATTAGAAAAAAGGTTAACATAGTTTTAGTATATAACACAAAGTTTTAGTATATAGCATTTACAAGGCTCTCCCTGCTCTCAAATTACCAGAAGAAAAAAACCCCTAGAAAATGTACTTGTAAAAAAAATTTCCCATTCAAATAAATAGATACTTAAGATTTTAGGAGTTAGCAGTGGCATTTGCTGCTTAAACTTGAATAATCACTGATGGAATCTTCATGCAGACTGAGTTTACATGAATGCCCAATCACTAATCCCAGAGCTGCCTAAAAAATGTACCTCAATAAACACAATGCCTGATTTTCATTGTTCCTGCTTGTTTACTCCTAGGGCTGTTAAATGCTGTTTTTTCATGTGGATGCTTTTACTTATGTCCCTGAATATTGGACGGTCTTATGGTTAAATTGAGAGTAACCACACTTTGAGCACGGCTTGCTTATCAAGAAGTATAGAAATGCTTGTAAGCATTATATGTGTACGTTGTCATTACAAGCTTGTAAGCTTACAAGCATTTCTATATTACTCTCAGAGAACCTATATACCTTCTCCCGATTATGAAGTTGATCTCTAATATCAAGACATTAATATGGCCTTCCAGAATGAAAGAGATCTATAAAATTACAATGCACTCTTTTAGTTATTTTGTGGATTCCAAAGTAATGAGTAAAGAAAAAGCTAAACTTAAGAGGCCACAACTATACTTTCCCAGACCATTTCACAAACAACAAGGATTTGGCAGTGGCAATTCAGAGGTTCCATAAACATTTGATTAGAATGTAAAAATAAAGAAATTACACACACTAACCCCCCCGCCCCAACATAAACAACACATACTCATGTGTTACAAATGACCCTTTTTAATGATATGTAAATCCAGGAATCAAAGCTTTTTCTGTTGTCTTTGAACCTATGTAAGGTTTTTGTAAATATTTCACTGACTAAGAAGGCTGAAGCTCAGAACACATCTGGTTTGTAATTCAGGGTTGTACATAGACGTCCATATAAAACTGCATCCTGTTACAACACAACACATTGTGCAGAGCTCAGTTAAGGAATATGTCCTGGACAATGATGTTCATTACAGGCTAATAGCTGTATAAAAGCAAATGAATGTGGCAATTTTCATGTTACATTAATCATATTCTGGTTGAGTGCTTCTTATAAGAATCATTAGTTTAATTAAACAAGTCTTGAGAAGAATGAGGTGAGATATAATCACATGTTTGGGTTCCAGGTACAGTTTTGTTGCAGGGACAGGAAGGAAAGTTACTATAACAAGGTTTAAAAACCAAGTAAGCTTTAACTTATCTAATCATTGTATTAATGCTAAACAACTAAGCTGGGCAAAGTAGCAACTTATGATTTGGGGACTTACCTCTAAAGGGAGGGTTGGGCATTGTGAAATTCCCTGGGGAAATTTTTCAAATGTCTACCTGCCATCAGAATTATATTTGGGGGAGGAAGAGGAATTGCAGAGGAGCCAAAGAGATTTTCCATCACCCTCCACCATTTTCAACCAAAGCTTTCAAGTGTTTGGCCTAAATCATGTTGCTCTGTGTCCTCACAAGGCTTTTCTTAGTTTCCTTGGACTAATTTTCACTTCTAAATTACCAGTGGGCACAAGTGGGAAACTACTGGCATGTAGTCCTCAAGTAATTGTATAGCAAATTTCTAAATATAAAAAGCAGAGAGATACAATGAACAATGGGGTAGCTGCTACCTGCTTCCTGATGACTAAAGTCTAGGTATATCTCAGTCAGACAGTAGTGGGAGAATAGCTCCTGACATGTCAACTCTATAGAATATAATGATAACCAGACTCATCTCTTTATCCAAATCTGTTATTCCTTCTCTATTCTGGCAATCCCAACAACCAGTCATTCAAGGCACCACTCAAGCTTAATCCCTTTTCCTCAAAGACTTATTATTAGAGGAATATTCCAATCACGAGTCAGATATTATAAAGTGTGTTTCAAAACGGTGCCTTGAATTCTTGCCTTTGTCTCAGTTCCTTCGAAACATTTCTCATTTATTTTCTGGACCACTAGATAGCCTCATAGCTCAATCAACTTAACTGTAGCCTCTTCCTTCTCAAAAAAACAAAACAAAACAACAACAAAAAACTATAGCCCTCCCTCCTTCCAATTCCATATTATCTCCAGAAGTTTACTTATAAAACAGCTATGGTATTCCTCTGCTTAAGAAATTTCCAAATTCCTTAGAAAAGGCACACAAGTCCAAAGAACCAACAATTTATACAGTTATACTGAAACAAAATGGAAGAGAATGAGGTTGCCTAAGACCATTAGATGCACAGCTATTTAAAGTTGGGAAGACAGCACTGAAAAGAGCTAATAATTACAGGCAGAAGTTTAATGTGAATTGATATATGGTACTAATCATATTTTACGGGTTTACTTCTAAAAAAATTAGACCTAGGGAATTTTTTTTAAATGACTAATTGAGGTTGTATACATTTAGCTGTTTTAAAAAACATATTTAATAAGCAGAGATAACAAAATTCTTGGGTAAAAACTACTGAGAGATATGAAATTAAATCTTTAAAAATGTGCCCCATACACTTGAGCCAAAGCCAAAGAACTGTGACACTAATTTATCAGTTTTATGTAATTTTAAAAAATTTTAACTCCTTTCAAAAAAATGACATCTACATGTGAAGTTAAACTGAAGAGAAGCCTCTTGTTTTACCAATCATTTCTAAACTTCATTAGAGCGACAGACACTTGAGGTCAGAGAAGTCAGAAATGCAGTTCAAAAAAGTCAAGAATAAATGCCGTGCCAGCAATCTATGTCAGTGACAGTGTTAGTCTTTTAACATTCTCTGGGAAAAAAAAATCTTAGATGAAATATTTGTATTTCTTGTTATTTTTCTAACTATATAGTTATATTTTTATACACATATTTACATAACCAAGAGTAATTAATAGACGAGAGCAGGAGGTCAAAAACTGCTAAAAGGAGGTACACATGTATACACATGTATTATTTACAGTATGTGTGGCAGAATCTAAAAGAGATACACACATAAACACAGGCAATGAATTTAAGATCATTAGAAAACACTGGGGAATAAGAGGCAGAAAAGAAGCATACACTACCATCTCAGTTGTTTTTGAGTCTGGCTAAGTCTAAACTTAGACTCTATTGTAAACACTAAGAAAAAACTCCTCAAATGTTAAGTATGTATTCAGTAATTCAGAGCATCTTGTATCACCTTGTTTAAAAAACAAAGAATACCAAATATTTTTAAGAAAAATAAATTCACAGAGAGGAAAATGAAAAATTCATATTTAATTACCTTTTCTAATTTTTTGGCCTCGATGTGTCGTAGTACTTGCTCTCGCCAGTCATGAGGAACTTTACTTTTTCCTGGAGGATCTAATAAAGAATGCTCAGAACCAACTCTTGCATTTGGTCTTTTTGAAGGACTAGTCCGTGAATAATTAAAATCACTAACTGACATAGTTCTCTCTGGTATTTCACTAACGGAGGGTCGAGCACTCTGAGGCCTTGATGCATTTGGACCATCGATGCTGTATGTTCGTGCAGAAAGAGGTCTCTGTGATCCTGACATCACTGGAGTTCTTCCCACTGAATGTAACTCTCTGTACGACAAATAATCTCCTTCTGGAATTTGGGCCCGCCTTGTGGGACCTGACTCACCAAGATTTACAGAAGCTGTAGAGGACACACTACTTTGTCGCTGAATCGTAGTTCGAGTTGCTCCAGGAATGAGTCGTTCATTTGGTGAGATGGCCCACACTTCCCCATGTCTTCCTGGGCCCATTCTCTGATGTAAATGGTATCCAGTACTAGCTCGAACATTGTTATGGTTAGAGAAATTCATATTGGCAGAATGCTTAGCGTAACCGTGATTTTCTGTGCTCTCTGATCTAGGAAGGCGCTGAGGAGGAAAACTGACATGATCTATCTGGGGATTTTGTTTGCTGTGCCACATAGTGTCCTTGACAGCAGCACTGCTACTGTATTGAATATTATATTGTGGAGGACCATATATTTGAGGTGTAGATTGTGGGCCACTTATTGTGGAGCCTCTTATTATATTTGGCTCTTCAGGATTATGATTTGAGTCAAACTTGAAAATTGCCTTTGTACCTGATATTAAATCAGAAGATGAAGAAGAACCAGTAAATACTTGCAATGGTTGATCATACAAAAGTGTAGCAGACTTGCTCCTGACAATATTTTTTCCATCAACAGTAGATGTTACTTTAACTGTTGTACTTGGCTGCTGTGGTCCATTATCACTAACAATGTCATAGATTTTTAGTCCTCCAGTCTCCATATTAGTTATACTATGAGATTTCACAACAGATCCAATTGGCCCACTTTTCTGAGGGGAGAGATCTTCAGTGCTTTTGGAAATACCCATATCAACAGACGAATCAGTGTCATGTGGTTCAGTCCTCCTAGGGGACTGTGGAGTGTCCTCAGGATGTCCATTTGTCTTATTTACACATTCCAGATTAGGATACTTATTTCCATTTTCCAAGTGCTCAGCTTCTCCTTTAGCATTAATGCTTAAAAAGTCCGTTCCAAGCACTATATCTTGTGTCTGGGATCTTTCCACTATTTCTGGTTGAAATGTATCATTAGTTACAAGTTTATTAAGATTCATATTGATATGGTCTAATGTGTGAGATTCATCAGATGTGGCTGTTGAGTCAACACCTTTCTCAATAAGAACTAATCGTTCTTCAATATTCAAATCATATTCAGGTAAGTTAAAATCTTTTTTATCATGAACCTGGTAGTTTTCTTCTGTTGAATGATTTAAAATATCTCCATTTTGTAAAAGGCTGTTAAAATTTTCATCTTCTTGCCTAAAACAAAGATAATGTTATCATAAACATCATCAAGCCAAGTTTCTTAGTAACAAAAACATTAATAACTAATTAATGTGTAGCTACACAAAGTTAAAAGAGCTGATGAGAGTCAAAGACGAAAGTCATTTATTAGCAAGTATGTTATTTTAAAATATTATCGAATAATAAAGTAATGTAGATTTACATTAAATGGAGATAAGTAAAACATTACTTAAAATTCACAATCAATAATACCAATCACTTTGCCACGATATAGATTAATAAGGCTAAATGGTGAAGAAAAATGGACTTATGCACGTTTTCACGAATGCTAAAACATGAAATGCTTGAAAGATAGGTAGATACATGGAAAGCCAATGACTTCAAGTGTTGAGTGAAGAGCACAAAACATTTTTACAAATAATTCTGAAACCTTACATTAACTGCAGTTAATAATAATTACTAATAATTATTAACTATAGTTAATCATTAACTAAGTAATTATTAGATTCAAATACATAAATACATTATAAAAAGGTAAGAAATAAACAATTACTCAAAGATCTACAAAATGTAAAGACAATCAACAATACTAAAAACAAAACTTGTAGAACTCAACAAAAATTCTATTTTACCGTATGTTGATTTAAAAAAATAAAATAAAAAATGCAACATTGAAAAAATAATTTGAAGATCAAAAGCAAAACTAAATCTAATGATGTCTAAATGACTTCATTTTATTTGGCAAATATTTATAAATGTGCTCTTCCAAAATTACAGAAAACATTTTATTTCTACTTGGTAGAAATAAAAAAATCTATTTCACACAAATATGAAAACATATTTGTGTCATTTTGTATAAATATTCAAGTTATGTTTCAACAAGTATTCCTTAGTATTCATCTTCCCATTGGGTAATAGACTATATTATTAGAAATACAACAAAGAAAGTTGTGGATATATCCCTTTCTTAGCCTTTATTTCATTACATAAAAAACATGATTTATAAAATACTCAAGTAATTCCCAACAAAATATCAGTAACATTTTATTATTCAAGAAATTACTCATTATTTTAACATCTAAGAGGTTATAAAAATTATTATTTTACCACTAGGTTTTAGTCTCAAATTCAGAAAACATATAAATAATCATAATTACAACTACATAACGGCTAAACTCATTTTGAGACATAAAATTCATTTTCCTTTTACAACAATTCAAATCAATAAATACAAAATTTGACTTAAGATGCCTGGAATTTAAGAATCATTTGCCTCTAAAAAGTAGTCAACAGTTTCTACACAATTAGCTGTGGGTTCAGTAGAAACCCAAATCTTTCTAATAGGCACCTAGCTGATATATTATAACATGAAAGTAAAACAACAGTCTTATTTTGATAGCCAAATATATTGAGAGCTCAAATAATAGATGTTTTAAACTTCAGCTAATTTCAGCCTGTAGGAATTAAGTCTTGTTTCAGAGTCTGACCTACAAATTTAAGTCTAAGTCAAAGATACAGAAGTAATTAAAAGTACTGAATGCTCTTTAATGACACTCCCCCAAAAAGAGTATCTAAAAAAAACCTATTTCAACTTGAATTACTCCAAACAAGCTATTTATGTTGTAATACCTAAAAATATCATAAAGGTGTTCAACTTTTTAATGAGGAGAATTAGGATATTTTAAATCTTTTCTTCCCCATTTATATTTTTAAAAGTTTATTTTTTTTAGTAATCCCTACACCCATGTGAGGCTTGAACCCAGAACCCAGTGATCAAGAGTCACAAACTGTTTGGACTGAGCCAGCCTGGTCCCTTCTGCTTCCCCATTTAAAAAACTAATTTAAAATGGAAATGTAGAAAAGTTAAGTAATTAGTAATAAAATGGAGAAGAAACCATACACTACCTGATCTACTTCTATAATATTAATTTGTGAAATCTTTGGTTTTAGTCCATATATTGATTTGCCTTATTATCTCTATTGTACAAAAAAATTATTCTGTTAAGATATCACAAACCTGATTTTGGAATTAATACCACCAATATGGGTTTGTTTCATTGGAGAGCAGAGTGAGGTATCTTGACTACTATCAGTATTAAGAGAAACTGAATCAGACATCCGAGATGGAGAAGAACAGTTGCTGTTATTCTGATTGCTATTGTGTGTAACTTCATCTGATAAAGAATCTGTATCCTTTGTATCATCTGAAACAAAAAAACTTAAGCCGTTGATAAAGTCACTAAGAATTTGTGTTTAATACTTTGAAGTGAAGACAAATGGCATTTATATTGTACTGGTTCAAATATATAAAAAGTTATAGGGATAAAGACAACCAAAGCCACTTTTGAAAATTCAGTCCTAATACACACAAAGATTAAAGAATTTAAAACTCGTAATACCATTAGTTTTTGACAAATATATGTTAAGGTTACCGACAATTTGATTTAGTTTTTACTACTGGCAAGATGATATTACACAATGTTTTTCTAAGGACATCAATTAATTTTAGTGACTATGGCTCTTCCACTCAGTTACAATTGTCTTTTGAAAGTAGGCTCTATGCCCAATGTGAGGCTTGAACTCACAACCCAGAGATCAAGACTTGCATGCCCTATTGACTAAGCCAGCCAGGTGCCCCCACATTCATTACTTTAAAAAGTCATAAAAATAAAGAATAAATAGTATAGTTCACAGCTTAGGTAAATTTATCCGGGGAAGAAATTATTTCATACATGTATGCAACCGTTTTGATCTATCCTGAAAATAAAATGAGCAATACAGTCAATTAAAAAAAATTACCAATCAAGGAGTTTTCACAAGGTCAGCTCTCTTTTCCTGTTTTTAAGCCATTTCAAAGAACTGCATATGAAAAATAAACTATCAATATATGAAATGGCTTTTTTTTTATATAAACAGAAATAGACAATATTTATACTCCATTATAGACAGGTACATTAAAAAGTATTATTTTTTTTTTAAGTAATAATGAAAAGATAATAACTTGGGCACTTGGCTGGCTCAGTTGGTGGAGCACGCGACTGTGGAACTCAGGGTCAGGACTTCAAGCTCCAAGTTGGGCACAGAGCTTACTTAAAAACAAAACAAAAGAAGATAATAACAGTATTTTTACAACCCTAAAGGCTGTTTTTAACTAATGCAATTCTACCCAAATCATAGAAACTGTATATATAGACACAGAAATAGGAGATTGTATGAATTAAAAATATTTTTTTTGTTCCAAAAGGAACACAGTTCAATTAGTCTGAATTTGTGTTTACAGTTGTCAGTAATAGTACATAGGGCTCAGGATCTTCAATTTTAAGGTATTTGGGTGCTAGGTTTTTAATTTTTAAAATATCGTTAAACAAGATGGCAGGTAAGTTCTTTCCTAGACATATTCCTCTTCTTCTACCTCATTGTGACAGTTAGAAAGTAATATGTAAAATATTTAGCATAGTAATAAGCAACAACTACTAAGTACTCAAATATCACTACCACTATTATCATGAAACCTAAACTATCTAAGGGCCAGCTGGATAGTAAGTTTCATTAACGCCATAAAGGCAAAGGCTGGATAAATATTTGGTAGAGATACTACAGACCAGTTCAGGCACTTATGGGGAGGAGTGAGGCAAGGATGAAAGGAAAGGATAGATACCCTTCAAATTCCCTTTCATTTCTAAGAAGGGCCTGAGATTCTGTGTTACGTGAAAAATGGCTAGGGTGTGGGAATGGTTTAAAAAAGAGTTCTAGGACAGAAAAATAACAATAAGCAGCTATTCTACATCAGATACAGTGCTAGATCTGAGTACAATGAATAATCTAGTACATCTGATACTCATAAAGTCCTTCATTAGCCTCAGCGTATGTCAAGTCAGGTAACTTCATATGGATAGAATTAAGTAGCTCAAGGATTACATGGTAAGTAAGTGGCAGAAATGGAATCATAATCCAGTTTTGTGTGCCTGTGAAGCCCATGACCTTATAAGTAAACTTGTATGAGGTAAAAGAAAAAAAATCTAACAATATTCTTCTTTAAAAACTAGGAAGATTAGGAACAGAACTTTTAAAAAAGCACGTTTTAAAAATTGTTTCTAAAAAGTGTTTTAAGTAACATAATGATATTTAGTGAAATTTATTTCAAAAAAATTTATAAATTTGATAAATCCAGCCCATTTCTATTCCTAGTGCTTTCAATATCTAACCTTTTTTGTTATTACTAAGAGCTACAACTTTTGGCTGGTTAATAGAGCTTTCAATTAACGGTGGTCGCATCTCTGCCATTTTCATCTCTTCATCAGAAGAAAGTTCTTCAGATTCCTTATGTAAAGAAAAAAGAAAGAAAATATTTAAATAAATTTTGGTTTCTTTAAATGAATACATATTAACTCATAAGAACTTCAAAGAGAAAAGAATATTTAGAACATGGATGAAACTTTTTTATGGTAATATTGACTAAAACTAGTATATGACTTAAATTTTTCAAGATATGGCAATAAAACTATGGTAATTATTAACAATATGTCGAATGGCTATGGGATAAAATTCCGTGGTAGGCCTTAATTCAAGTGTATTAATGATTACTATGTGCTGTTACTATGTCAAGTGCTACAAATACAAAAATGAATAAAACATAATCCCTGTCTTAGAAAAACTTGTTTAGCGAAGGTGCTCCAAAAAAAGTCCCTTCCGAATTTCTCAAATTTATTCTAAAATTATCAGGTTCCAAGGAATCAGAAGGACTGAGGTATTCTTCTATTAAAATGAATTCATGGCAATTTTTGCCCAATTTGAAGACAGAATTTTTTATTAATCTCCATGAATTTTTCTCTAATATTTGGCAACTATCCCAGATTATCTGCCACTGAGTGCTACTAAGTGAAAGGGGGTGCAGGGGAGGGAGGAGGACCTGGTAGTGAACAAACATTTATACAAAAATTTTAACAATGCGCATACTCTCTATATAAAAACAAATCTTTTGCACGTTAAATTATTCATAATTAAGGATGAAAATAAATAAAAATTCTTAAAAACTGTTCTGTTAAAAGTACTAAGACTTTTAGGTACTCACAAGTGACATAATAAAGACATGGACCAGGGTCAGCAAACTATTTCAGTAAAAATGCCAGATCATAAATATGTTACACTTCAAGGGCCCTAAAAGTCTCTTCAACTACCCAACTATGTCACGGTAGCACAACTTTGCCACAGACAACATGTAAACAAATGACTGTGGCTATGTGCCAGAAAAACTGAATTTCACCTAATTTTTCACATGTTGTGAAATATTCTTTTGATTTTTATTCAACCCTTTAATAACATAAAAGCTGTTCTTAGCTTGCAAGCCATATAAAAGACAGGCAGTGGGCCAGATATAGGCCACAGGCCATACATAGTTTGCCAAATCCCATTTGTAGGACTGTACTACAATGGAAAGAGACTTCTAATTAGAATAGTCAGACAAAGTAAAAGTGGAAGTAAGAGAAGGGTGAGTTAAGACAGGAATGACATTCTGAACAGAGGAAAGCATGGAAATAAGAGAAGGTATGTAAAGCATGTCAACTCCATGTAGTTGGAGCTCAGATAACTGGCAGGAGACAGAAAAGTTAGGTTGGACTGAGTAGGAAATTATGTGTTGGTCATTACTGGACATTGCCAAGCCAGGAACTCGCAACATGAGATTATCTTTTAAAATGATAACTCTGGGGGCACCTGGGTGGCTCAGCCAGTTGGGCATCTGACTTCGGCTCAAGTCATGATCCCACGGTTCGTGGGTTCAAGCCCTGTGTCAAGGTTTGGGCTCTGTGCCGACAGCTCAGAGCTCAGAACCTGGAGCCTGCGTTGGATTCTGTCTCCCTCTCTCTGCCCCTCCCCCAATTATGCTGTATCTCTCAAAAATATATAAACATTTAAAGAATACAAAAATAAAATGGTAACTCTGGTATTAAGAATATATGGGAAGAGAAAGAAACCGGCAGAAAGGGATCTAGCTATCCTAACAGTCCTAATGAAAAAACTTTATCTGTCCTTAGCCAATGGCAGTGATGACAGCTGATAAAGAAATAAAGAATTTGAAAGAAATTTTGGCACTAACAGGACTTAATGATAAAATGAATGCAAAAAACGAGAGAGCAAAAGAAAGAAGGGCAAATGGTCTGTCCTAATCTTTGACATGGGCAGTACTTTCAACTGCTGAGCAGACTTCCTTCTTCATGAATTATACTACACCTGGGTGTCTGGGAGCTGTAGCCTCCTAGATGTCCTCCTACCTTTCTGTCTTTTGTGCTCAAATCAATGAATCCTCCTGCAGTTAGCATTTATTTTTCCCTTTCTTACTCTTTCCCCTTGGATATTGCATTTTCTTCAATGATTATGTGTAATGTAGATAATTTGATTTATAATCCCGTTTTCGTTTCTTTTCTAAGCTAAAGATACCTGTTAAGTGTTCAAATTCCACATATCCAAAAACAAACTAGACCTTCTAAGCCTGTTTATTCTTTTAACACCCGAGTTCAGTTGATGGCATCATCATCCATTCAAACATGGTTATGTGACTGTCCCCTCTCCCCCATTCCTTACAGTCAGGAATATTTCCATACTAAATCTCTTACATTTGGACAACTAAGTTCCAGTCCACATGGTCTACTATTATTATTCAAAAAGCCCTCAAACTTGGGAGAATTCAGTAGCTGTTGCCAGATAACCCTAGTACATAGCTCTATCACAAGTAATGCTCTGCTAAAAGGCCTTCATGGCTCCTCAAAGACTATACAACAATTCATAGCATGGCTTTCAAGAGCCTCATCATCAGGACCCAATCTACTGTACTAATTTTGTTTCATTCCACCACCCTGATATGCTCAGCTAGATGAAACATGTTCTTTTCTATATTTCTCAAACACCACTCTTATGCTACCATTATTCCTTTCACACTTTATTCAGTTCTCCTATTTCTGTTAGATGAACTATTCCAAGGTATAGGTTAAATGCTTCCTTCACCCTAAAGCATTCTTGGTTGTTCCTAGCCAGAAAGTATCTCTTTTCTAAATTTACGTAGCACTTAATATTTTTATTACTTAGTATTTTTCTTATACACTCAGCATTGTCTAACCCTAATTATATTCTATATACCCATTTATCCATTCTGCCACCAAAGCTCCAAACACAATGCCTCACACACAGAATTATACTAAATGAAGTATTAAGTACACTGGAACAAACCTTATAACCTTTTCACAGACTTTGTTATATTAGGTTCAATGTATATAGTAAGTGTACTGAAAGATGTGATCCATTCAAAATACATTTACAAACCACGAAGTTTCTTTCTTGTAGTAAATATTAGCTCAAAGGATAACCCTGAAGACAGATGTGCTTTGAATGCATTTAAATTTTCAGGAATAAAGAGGCTATTATAAACCCACAGTATCACTATTTGTATACTATTCTCCAACAGAACTTTCTATAATGACAGAAATGCTCTATCTGTGCAGTTCAATTTGGTAAACACTAACTAGCTAGACATGTGGCTATTGACCACTTAAAATGTAGGCTAGTAAAACTAAGAAGGAAAGTTCTTTATTTACTTAAATTTAAATAGCCACTTATAACTAGTGGATACATAGTGGACAATGTAGCTATAAATCAAAAACCCTCCAGAATTTTATTTTGTAAAGTTAGAGCTTTACTGTTTTACATGACTTCCACCAGCATATGAGGGGAATGCAAACAAACAAAAGGTGTGGCCGCTTATGAAAAACTGGCAGTTTCTCACACGGGTAAACACAGAGTAACCATACGATTCAACAATTCTACTCTTAGGCATGTATCTAACAAAAAAGAAAATATATACCGACACAAAAATTTGTACACAAATATTCACAATAGCTTTATGCACTATTGCCAAAATGTGGAAATAACCAAAATATCCATTGTTAACAATTACAATGGAGTATTACTGACATAAAAGTGAACTGATACATAAAAAAATGAACCAATACAATAAAACAGTATTGATATATGTTATAACATGGATAATCTAAAATACTAAGTTAAAGAAAAGTTACAAAAGACTAGCTATCATATGATTAAATCATTAATATAAAATGCCAACAACAGCCAAATCTACAGAGGCAGATAAAGTAGATAAGATGTCTAGGACTCAGGGGTACAGAGAAGTTGTGGGGAAATGGCTAAGAAGTATTGGATTTCTTTCTGGGGTAACAAATGTTCTACAAGTGAAGGATGGACAACTTCTAGTATGCCAATAGTTACTGAATAGTACCCTGTATTTAAATGGGTGAATTATATAGTATGTGAGTTATACCTCAAACAAGCTGTTAAAAAAAAAAGTCACAGCTTTTATTGATCCACCAGAAGACTCTTTAAAGTCTCAGACGCCACCAAAAAACTACTAGAACTGGTAAATGAATTCAGAAAGCCACAGGATATAAAATCAATATACAGAAATCCATTGCATTTCTATACACTAAAAATGAAGTAGAAAGATAAATTAAGAAAATAATCCCACTTACAATTGCTCCAAAAATAATAAAATACCTAAGAATAAACTTAACCAAGGAGGTTAACTCTAAAAACTGCAAAAACACTGATGAAAGAAATTGAAGATGACACAAACAAATGGAAAGATATTCCATGCTCATGGATTGGAAGGACAAATATTGTTAAAATGTCCACGGTACCCAAAGCAGTCTATAGATTTAATGTAATCAATATCAAAATACTAATAGCAGTTTATAAAGAACTAGAACAAATAATCCTAAAATTTGTATGGAACCCTCAAAGACCCCAAAGTAGCCAAAGCAATCTTGAAAAAGAAGAATGGGGGAACCTGGCTGACTCAGGTGATAGAGCATGTGACTCCTGATCTCAGGGTTGGGAATTCAAGCCCCACGTTGGGCATGGGACCTACTTAAAACAAAGCAAACAAAATAAAATAAAGAAGAACAAAACTGGAAGTAGAATAATCCTGGAATTCAAGATATACCACAAAGCTGCAGTAATCAAAACAGTATGATATTGGCACAAAAACAGAAACATAGATCAACGGAAGAGAAAAGAACCCAGCAATAAACCCAGTCATATAGTCAACTAATCCTCAACAAAGCAAGAAAGAATATCCAATGGGAAAAAGAATGTCTCTTGAACAAATGGTGTTGGGAAAAGTAGACTTCAACATGCAAAACAATGACACTGGATCACTTCTTTAAACCATACACAGAAATAAACTCAAAATGGATTAAGGACCTAAATGTGAGAAATCCTAGGAGAGAACAAAGGCAGTAATTTCTCTGAGATTGGCCATAGCAACATTTTTCTAGATAATGTCTCTGGAGGCAAGAGAAACAAAAGCAAAAATAAACCATTAGGACTACATCAAAATAAAAAGCTTCTGCAAAGCAAATAATAAAACTAAAAGACAACCTACTGAATGAAAGAAGATATTTGCAAATGAACATCTGATAAACGGTTAGTATCCAAAATATATAAAAATGTACACAACACCAAAAAACCCCCAAATAATCCGATTAAAAAATGGGCAGAGGGGCGCCTGCTTGTTAAGCGTGTGACTTTGGCTCAGGTTATGATCTTGTGGTTCATGAGTTCAAGCCCTGCATCGGGCTCTGTGCTGACAACTGAGAGCCTGGAACCTGCTTAGGATTCTGTGTCTCCCTTTCTCTCTGTTCATCCCCTACTCGTACTCTGTCTCTCTCTCTCCCAAAGATAAATAAACATTAAAAAAAAAAAACATTAAAAAAAATGGGCAGACAACATTAAAAGACATTTCTCCAAAGAGGTCATACAGATGGCCAACAGACACATGAAAAGATGCTCAATATCACTCTTCATCAGGGAAATGCAAATCAAAACCACAATGGAGTATCACCACACCTGTCAGAATGGCTAAAATCAAAAGCAAGAAACAACAAGTATTGGTGAGGATGGGGAGAAAAAGGAACCCTCTTGCACTGCTGTTGGGAGTGCAAACTGATACAGTCACTGTGGAGAACAATATGGAAGTTCCCTCCCAAAATTAAAAATAGAATTACTATATGATCCAGTAATTTCACTACTGGGTATTTACCCAAAGACTATGAGAACACTAATTTGAAAAGATATATACACCCCTATGTTTTTTGGCATTATTTATAATAGCCAAAATATGGAAGTAGCCCAAGTGTCTGTAGATAGATGAATGGATAAAGAAGTAGATATACACACAACAGAATATTAGACAGAAAAAAGAAAGAGATCTTGCTATTTGCAACAACATGGATGGACCTAGAGAGTATTAATTTTAAGTGAAATAAGTCAGAGAAAGACAAATATCATATGACTTCACTCATAAATGGAATTTAAGAAACAGAACAAAGGAAAAAAAAGAAACAAATTGAGAATCAGACTCTCAACTACAGAGAACAAACTGATGGTTACCAGAAGGGAGGTCAAAGGAGGGATGGGTGAAATATGTGATGGGGATTAAGGAGAGCACTTGTTATAATGAGCACCACATAGTGTATGGAAGTGTTGAATCACCATATTGTACACTTTATTTTTTTTACATTAGTCTCTTTCATCTTAAAAAAATTTTTTTTTAATCTTTATTTTTGAGAGAGAGAGAGAGAGAGCGAGCGAGCAGGGGAGGAACAGAGAGAGGGAGACACAGAATCCAAAGCAGGCTCCAGGCTCCAAGCTGTCAGGCACAAAGCCCGATGTGGGGCTCGAACCCACGAATTGTGAGATCATGATTTAAGCCGAAGTCCGACGCCTGACTGAGCCATCCAGGCGCCCCTCTTTTATCTTTTTAAAATATTCATTTGAGAGAGAGAGTGCAAGCAGGGGAGGGTTAGAGAGAGAATCCCAAGCAGATTTTATGCTGCAGCGCAGAGCCCGAGGTGAGGCTTGAACACATGAAGTGTGAGATCATAACCTGAGTCGAAATTAAGAGTTGGACGCTCAACTGACTAAGCCACACAGGTGCCCCGGGTCCCTTTTATTTAAAAAAAATTTTTTTTTATATTGTACACCCTTAGCTAATATAACACTGTATGCTAACTACCCTGAAATTTTAAAAATCGTAGACATTCAAGAAAAAAAATACTTCACAATTAAGCAATGATAAATGCTTAACGAGTGAAATAATTTAAATACACCAATGGTAACCTTTTCATTGTTAAGTTTCATTGTTAAGCAACTGCTATTATGTATTTAAAGAATTAGAATAGAACCACCACGATCTAATTTACATAGTAAATATCTGAGTGCAATGCAGGTAGAAAATTTTAAGTTCAAAGTGATAAATGAGAGATACTATAGCACACATCATGAGATTTCTTTATGGCAAATGAGTTAGCATATTTTGTTTTCAGTATCAGTTTTCTTCTATCTTTAGTTAGCAACAATGAAATACTAAATTCTTACAGTTGTTAACAACTAATTGTTCCAGGGAATAATCACAAAGCCATACCTCAAAAACATCATCATGATTAACGATATGCTTCAAGTTCTCAGAAGCTTTTGTGTTTGCAGTCACTGGTAGACTTCCAGGACTAATCTCAGCTTCAGATTCACTGGTCTTCTGTGGAGAGTTTCCAATCATATACTTTTCTCTTTCATCAGCTTTGATTCTCACTGGAGTGGTACTTTCTGAAGTCTAAGTAAAAGAAAAGATAAAGAATTCATATTCCTTAAAGCTTTGTATCTATTTTTTTACTACAGTTCAGATTAGAATTTAAAAGTAGGAGCTCCTGGCTGGCTAAGTAGGAAGAGAGTGTGACTCTTGATCTCGGGGTTGTGGGTGTGAGATACACAGTGGGCGTAGAGATTATTAAAAAAATAAATATTTTAACATCTTCCTATTCTGAATAAATCAAGGAAACTTTAAAGATGGAAATCTGCAGCACTCACAGATAAATATGCATTCGGGGAGCAGGGGGTCCCCAAAGTTTCATGAACCACATTAAACTCTACAATTTAGTTGAGGCTACATTTCATCTCAAAGGCTGCAGAGCTGGTGTTCATTTAGCTCAGCAAGGTCAAAATCAAGATGGTTAGATTGTTTTCTGCTGAATGTAGAATATATAGCAACTCTAGTGATGTGGTAAAACTTTTGTTTCTGTGATATAATGTGGGAAAGAAAAGCCCATTAAAGGAACACACACTTTAAGGATTTGTCTAGGTTTCTGAAACATCCCAAGGAAAGTACCATGGTCTGTCATAGCAATTACATTTAAAATTAGAATTGGGTAGGGTGGGTCAATGTTCTCAGGGGAAAAACAGTATTTCCGTAACAATAAATTTAAGGATATTCGTTATCTTATTTTTTATTCAGACAAGATTTTTTAAAAGTTATGTTGATGCTACCCTGCCCATCTGGAAAGCCTATAACCATACTGAAGTGGTAAGAATAGCAATTAGAGAGTTTGCTAATTATTCCAGCTCTTACTTCAAATAGCCGGGAACAGCCTAAATCTGGGAGGACATTATAGCGTATACAAAAAGAATCATTATATAAATTATTAAAGTTTTAAAGTGCTTGAAATAAGTTTTAGTCAATTCTTTTATTTTTAATTTTTTTTTCAGTTTACTTACTTATTTTGAAAGAGAAAAAGAGAGAGGGAGAGAGAGAATGAGAGCAGGGGAGAGGCAGAGAGAGAAAGGGAGAGAGAGAATCCCAAGTAGGCTCTGTGTTTTCAGTGTAGAGCCCGACGTGGGGTTCAATCCCATGATCTGAGATGATGACCCTGAGCTGAAATCAAGAGTCGGCCGCTCGACTGAATGAACCACCCAGGTGCCCCTAGTCAATTTCTTTAAAATGAGTTTTCTGGGGTGCCTGGGTGGCTCAGTTGGTCGAGGGTCAGACTCTTGGTTTCAAGTCAGGTCATGATCCTGGGGTCGTGGGATCGAGCCCCATGTCAGGCTCCGTACTGAGCGTGGAGCCTGTTGAGGATTCTTTCTCCCTCCTTCTTCCCCTCTCCCCTGCTCCTGTTCTATCTCTAAAAACAAATAAAAAAAAAAAAAATTTAAAATGAGTTTTCTAACCTTCACACCCACATCATTATTTACAACTTGCTGATCTTCATGTGGTTTCAAATCTTTTCCAGAATCTTCATAAGTCTCTTCATCTTTTAATCTATGTACAATGGTTTGAACAGTTTTGACCATATTCTTAAGTTCATCTGGGTATGGTGTTGGATATCTCTTTAAATTTCCCTCCTAGGGAAATAAAATAAATGAAATTTGAAATATGGATAAATATTTTAACATCAACCTCAAAATTTAATCTACAATGCATCTTAATTACATTGGTTATCTGGCTCCTGGGGTAGCTTTAAAAACAGAGAATAGGCCATTGAAAGCATTTTAGACACAATAAAAGCATGGTTTTATCAATAGTAAAAGAATTTATAGTTACAGATTTAACTAATGTTTTGAAACTTTTTTTTAGCAGACTTAAATATATTCCATTTTAAGATTTATGGTGTGGATATTGCCAATACCATCACTAGGCTTTCAAACAGTTGTTTTCTGGTATTTACCCAGACATATATAAACCTCCTACAATTATATACATCTTATATGCCAAGAACCAAGTACTTCCAAAGTCAGCCTAATGTCACTTTCTGGGATTCAGCTAGTTTACATAAGGTAAAAATAATTACATTCATGAGTAACTTGGAAACGTATTATTCACTACTTGTCACTGCCACACTCTCAATCTCATAAAGAAAAAATTGTTCAAAACAGAATTCTTTATCTCTAGAATATAAGTAAATAATAATAAATCATTAAAAAAAGGGAAGAGGGAAAAACAATCAGGTTTTTCTCTTCAGGACTCACCCGGGGAGGTGCTTCCCTTTCATCTTTGTCTTCATCACAATCAAATGCCACTTGAGCACGCTGTTTCCTCTGTTCCTCCCACAATGAAGGATTAAAACTTTCATTATCTGATATGAACATAACTAGAGGAAAACAAACAAAAAACAAAAACAAAATCCACTATATTTTACAGTATTATGAAAAGCTACTACTTGTTTATAACTTTCTTTAGGAATGACATTCATTAAGTTAAGACTGGTCAACGCCACCAGCATTAAATGCGACATTAAGAAGTAGGCTGCGATTCTAGTATTTCTTTACAATATTCATCATGTATCTTTTCTTCCTTAAAGGTAATGTGTCTTGTTACCAGAAGGGTTCCTGATAAGAATCTAACAATTACAACAGGGTAGAAAGGTGACTGTGTGCAGTTTCCTACAAAAAACAGCATGGTAACAGTGCTCACTTCGGCAATACATATACCACATGGTAATATATAAATTATTTCATCCAAGTTTTTGCATTCAGAATAATCTTCCCAATTCCAATATTGTTCATTATGTATGGGGGAAAGGAAGGTGAAGACAAAGTGAGTTATTTTGAGCTAAAAAAGATTACCCTGAAGCCTTGTAATTACATCCTTGCATTAAACATGATATTTTATATAGCTTTACTTAAGTAAAGTGCTTACAAGATATTTTCTATATCAAAATGCAAGGAAAATTAAAAATCTAATATAAACTCAACACTATATATCCTCCTATGCAACATACAATTAAAGGTAAAGATTTAACAGCTGTTACAGTTTTTCAATTAGGCAACTAAGATCTAAGGCTTAAAAATTAATCCATTTGTCTATTATATATCACCATACAGAAGTTTGTGCAATACAAGATCAAATCACAAATTGTTTTCTGCCAATTAAAAGAAAATGACTATACCTACTCAAAAGGAATTAAAAGCACCTAAAATTAGCGAACAGAAAAAAACGAAATTCCTGGAATACCCATATGTGGTCAGTTTGAACACTTATGCAAAAGTAGCATAAACACTGTTAATTTTTAGTCCTTATTTTGGGCTTCTTACCATACTTTAATTTCATATCCAAACTAAATACCACAAAACCAAATATGAACAATTGGAATCGAGTTTTTGTCTTCAGCTTTTCCTTGTTTTCATTACCTGGTTCGAGAATTTTTTCTTTTCTTTTTTTTTTTTTAATATATGAAATTTATTGTCAAATTGGTTTCCATACAACACCCAGTGCTCATCCCAAAAGGTGCCCCCCTCAATACCCAACACCCACCCTCCCCTCCCTCCCACCCCCCATCAACCCTCAGTTTGTTCTCAGGTTTTAAGAGTCTCTTATGCTTTGGCTCTCTCCCACTCTAACTTTTTTTTTTTTTCCTTCCCCTCCCTCATGGGTTTCTGTTAAGTTTCTCAGGATCCACGTAAGAGTGAAACCATATGGTATCTGTCTTTCTCTGTATGGCTTCACTTAGCATCACGCTCTCCAGTTCCATCCACGTTGCTACAAAAGGCCATATTTCATTTTTTCTCATTGCCATGTAGTATTCCATTGTGTATATAAACCACAATTTCTTTATCCATTCATTAGTTGATGGACATTTAGGCTCTTTCCATAATTTGGCTATTGTTGAGAGTGCTGCTATAAACATTGGGGTACAAGTGCCCCTATGCATCAGTACTCCTGTATCCCTTGGATAAATTCCTAGCAGTGCTATTGCTGGGTCATAGGGTAGGTCTATTTGTAATTTTCTGAGGAACCTCCACACCGCTTTCCAGAGCGGCTGCACCAATTTGCATTCCCACCAACAGTGCAAGAGGGTTCCCGTTTCTCCACATCCTCGCCAGCATCTATAGTCTCCTGATTTGTTCATTTTGGCCACTCTGACTGGCGTGAGGTGATATCTGAGTGTGGTTTTGATTTGTATTTCCCTGATAAGGAGCTACGTTGAACATCTTTTCATGTGCCTGTTGGCCGTCCGGATGTTTTCTTTAGAGAAGTGTCTATTCATGTTTTCTGCCCATTTCTTCACTGGGTTATTTGTTTTTCGGGTGTGGAGTGTGGTGAGCTCTTTATAGATTTTGGATACTAGCCCTTTGTCCGATATGTCATTTGCAAATATCTTTTCCCATTCCGTTGGTTGCCTTTTAGTTTTGTTGGTTGTTTCCTTTGCTGTGCAGAAGCTTTTTATCTTCATAAGGTCCCAGTAATTCACTTTTGCTTTTAATTCCCCTGCCTTTGGGGATGTGTCGAGTAAGAGATTGCTACGGCTGAGGTCAGAGAGGTCTTTTCCTGCTTTCTCCTCTAAGGTTTTGATGGTTTCCTGTCTCACATTCAGGTCCTTTATCCATTTTGAGTTTATTTTTGTGAATGGTGTGAGAAGTGGTCTAGTTTCAACCTTCTGCATGTTGCTGTCCAGTTCTCCCAGCACCATTTGTTAAAGAGACTGTCTTTTTTCCATTGGATGTTCATTCCTGCTTTGTCAAAGATGAGTTGGCCATACGTTTGTGGGTCTAGTTCTGGGGTTTCTATTCTATTCCATTGGTCTATGTGTCTGTTTTTGTGCCAGAGAATTTTTTCTTTAATTACTTTGTGGCATTGCTCAACAGCTAATGAATCAGAAAGTTAGTTTTTGTTTGTTTGTGGAATGTGATTCAAATTCCTAGGAATATCTATAGATTTCTGTTGTAGACTTGGGAAGGTAAGCCAACCCAAGCAGTCTGCAACAACCTACTTCCAGGCAGTAATTTTAATCACCAGCCTAGGCCAGAAATCCCTTAACTGTTTTTACATCATGCCAAAGTAATCTTACGCTAGAACTTTTTCAGAACCTTAAGATAAGTAACTTTCACCATGCCTTTCATTCTTGCCAACTTCTGGTCACTTACACTTTCTACCCTTTAGTATAAATCTCACATCTTTTGAGATTCAGGGTATCAGGTGATAATATCACTTTCTCTGTATTTTAGCCACTAAGACTGATCACCCTGGCATATTCATGGAAGATTCTAGTGTTTGCCTACAGTCTTTCTCTCCACTTAAAACCTGCCAATATCCTGAATGATAACAACGTGTGAAGACCACCCCCCTCCCCACTTCAACACTACAATTTCATAGTTCCTCAATTTCCTCATTCCAGTATCCACCTGCATTTCACCAATGTGATTCCTAACCATGGTCACACTCAAGACCTAGGCTTCTGTAACTCTTCCTCCTCCTTGACCACTACACACTTGTCCTTTCAAATCATTCACTTCCCTATTATTGTTCATAAACTTTGAGTTCCTTATTCTCATTTCTCACTCTCCCTGTAAAATCACTCTAGGTTTTACTTTCTTTTCTATCCAGCTTAGATTTCATGATATATTATTTTAACCACTCTCACATTTCTTGCCCCTTTTCCTTAGGTAATACCTATTCAACAAAACCCATAATGTGTTACTTCAATCACCTTGTTTTAGACTGCTGACTTCTACCGGAGAAGAGTGACATCACCTTGTTGTTTAGAACCATTACATACTTATGGTATCCCCTCATCTTTGCTCCATCTTCAGCGCCGCCCAGGAATCCTATTTATTTCTAGTTGGTCTTTTCTCCCACTATAAGTCACTTACCTCAAAGGTCCTTCCCTCAACCTCTAGAGGCAATTTTTTCTTTGAGATCAGTGAGTAAAGAAAAGCAATCAAAAGCCTCAAACTGATAAATGCCCCCACACCTGCAACAACCTGCTTCCCCCAGCTACAAACTGTTATATGGATGCATACTTCCCATTCAACAATGATTCTTCTAAGCAGGCCCAAAATACCAGGCCTTCTCTTTCAAATTCACCCATCATTATCCCCCTCTACAACATGAGCTTTTTTTTTTTTTTTTTAAGATTTTATTTTTAAGTAATCTGTACACCCATTATGGAGCTTGAACTCACAACCCTGAGATCAAGAGTTGTGTGCTCTACCAACTGAGCCAGCCAGGTGCCCCAGAACACGAGCTTCTTGAAAGCATAGATTTTTCTTTTTAAATATTCAGATTTAACACACGGCTTAGATCTAACACAGGTGTTCAATAAAAATTGAATGAATTTGGGGCACCTGGGTGGCTCAGTCGGTTGAGCGTCCGACTTCAGCTCAGGTCATGATCTCACAGCTCGTGAGTTGGAGTCCCGCTTGGGGCTCTGTGCTGACATTTCAGAGCCTGGAGCTTGCCTGGGATTCTGTTTCTCCCTCTCTCTCTGCCCCTAACCCACTCACATTCTGTCTCTGTCTCTCTCAAAAATAAATAAACATCAAAAAAAAAAAAATTGAATGAATTAAATGTGAACAAAGCATCTATTCCTCTTAAAGTATATAAAACTCCAAGTCAAGAACACTGTGTTTTCTGACTTGTTTATTTCTTTGAGGCAAAGTCATAAAGGAAAAAGCTTTTACTGCATTTGAAAAGAAATCCACCCAGTTGGCCATGTCAATGTAGTTTCTGACTTGGTATTGTAAGTGCAGTATGTTACAGTGCTATATGGAAATACTTTAAGAAACACGTAAACTCTACGAGGACTTAAACATTCTAAGTGTATTTCAGACCTATCCTTTTAAGACTCTTCCATTCTAAAACACATCTCTCAAATCAAAAATTCAAAGTGGCAAGATTTTATTTTGCTACTTCTACTCTTTGTATCAGAAATAAATTTCTTAACTGAACTATGACCTCTTTTAAAAAGAAACAGTAAGAGGATAAATTGAAATGACAGAAATGATAGAAGGCCAGGTAAATCTGAATCATGAAAACAGAAGACAGTAAGAGAAATCAAAGCACGAGTACACCCATGATTAGAACAGTTCTAAGCAGCAGTCACCAAACTTCTGTTAAGTGGTCAGATAATAAATATGGTTAGCTTTGTGAGCCCAGAGACCAATGTGGAGACACTATGGTAGGTGCTTAGGACAGAAATCAAATTTCCACAAGATTTCTGACAAATTTAAGATATATGTACTAATAACTGAGTACCATTATTGTATTATAGTTCTACTAATGAGAAGACTGAAGGTCTCGCTGTTAGGAGTAACATTTTGCTTAACTGGTGCTGGCTATCATCAAACTGATGCAAAGAGTCACCTGTAAAAACTATTCTTACCTTGTGGGCCACACAAAAACAGGTAGCAGGCCAGACATGGCCCATGGGCCACAGTGTGTCAATCACTCTGACTGGAACAAAAAGTGTTATGACAAAAGATATTTATCTGGTTGTTCCCTGGAAGGGGGTCTTCAACAATATCTCACATTATGTATTTAATACTTTAGTTCATTATTCAAATAAAAAGATATAAGCTGTTGAGTAGTTTTATTCATTGTTGGAATCATGTTTGGTTATTTGAGTGTGCGTTAAAATGAAAGCAAAATAAAACATTCTCAGGTTTCTATATGGCAGTGACAAAAGCAAAGAGGGAAAGCACTAATACCACATGAATATAATAATATCAAAGATTAAATATGTCCTTTACAGACTTGGTTTCTTCACAAAGGAAAAAATAATTTTGCTGAGAATCTTCCTTCAGAATAATATCTGTATTTGATTTTTAATAATTACCAGTTTTTATTATTTTTCTAAAGTAAAAGTAGCAAATGAGAATAAAAACAAATTTTCCCAATGTGTTGTTCCTATCGTTTAAAACAGGGACAGAAAGCTATTTAGCTTTTTTTTTTTTTTTAACCGTTTATTCATTTTTTGATAGAGACAGAGAGTGAGTGGGGGAGGGGCAGAGAGAGAGGGAGACAGAATCTGAAGCAAGCTCCAGGCTCTGAATTGACAGCACAGAGCCCGATGCGGGGCTTAAACTCACGGACCATGATGATCATGACCTGAGCTGAAGTCGCCTAATCGACTGAGCCACCCAGGTGCCCCCAGGGACAGAAAGCTATTAAATCTGGCCCACTTTCTGTTTTTGTATAGTCTACAACCTAACAATAGTTTTAAAATTTTTAAATACTGGGGGGAAAAAAACCCAAAACATAAAAAAATTTTTCATAATACATGAAAATTACATGAAATCTAAATTTCTCTGTCCATAAATAAAATCTTATTAGAACACACCTATGCTCATTTGTTTACATATTGTCTGTGACTGTTTTTTGCACTAAACAGGCAGCATCAAGCAGCTATCACAGAAACCTATGGTCTATGAAGCCGATATTTATTAAATTGTCCTTTACTTAAATAATTTGCTGCCCCATCAACAGGAAGGACATTAACGTCTCTTCTTACACTAAGAATTTATTCTTCCTTTTCCTCACAAATATTTTAAGTATTAACATTCTATCTTCCCACATAAAAGAACAACTATTAGAATATATTATGTCTGGCTGGCAGTAATACTATTTATAGCGATACTCACTCTTACTAATTTCTAATATCCAGAAATCAACTTCAGAGATAAAATTGGAAATTGAGACATGAATTCCAGTGACTATGGCAAACGAAGAAAAAAACACCTACTGATGTATCCAAACATTCACTATAATTCCCCACAATGCAAAATCGGGCATAAGCCAGAGTTAGTGGTATATCTATTTTGAATTTTTTAATTTCTTTCTTTCTTTTTTTTTTTTTTACTTTTTTTTGGTAATCTCTATGCCCAATGTGGAGCCTAAATTCACAACCCTGAGATCAAGAGTTGCATGCTCTACTGACTAAGCCAGCCAGGTGTCCTTGAACTTCTTTAAAAAAAAAAAAAAAAAAGAATTTTTTTTAAACATTTATTTATTTTTGAGAAAGACAGAGCGTGAGTGGGGGAGGGGCAGAGAGAGAGGGGGACACAGAATCTGAAGCAGGCTCCAAGCTCTGAGCTGTCAGCCACAGAGCCCAATGTGGGCTCAAACCCATGAACCATGAGATCATGACCAGAGCTGAAATCAGACACTTGAACCGACTGAGACATCCAGGTGCCCCTGAACTCATTAACTTCTAATGTACATATAGAGTACTTGCATAAAATAATACTTCAACATCGAATGCCTAAAATTAAATATGCTATTATTTTATTATGGATACATGTTTCCAAATTATATTGCTAAATATGGAAATTAGGGGTTGATTTAAATATATGGAAGAGAGCTTGTGCTTACAAACCTATTCTCTAAGCATTATAGATTCCCAATGAAGTAAACTATTCACATCTAACATCTCACAAGTCTTAACTTTTAATTCAATTCAAAAGCTAAATAGTTTTGCTTTACCCAAATAAACCTCATTTAACATTCCCATGAAATAACTTATCAAAGCAAGTCTTTTATTCCTTCCTGCAAAGAACAAGAAATAATGAACATAGATAAATGAGTTCTCCAATTATTTATCACTAATAATGGAAATTGAATGATTTTACTTTTTAATCTATTTAAGTATTTCATAACTGTTTGCTAAACCTGCCAAAACAATGTAAGAATAATAATAACCAATGTGATTCTGCCATAGTGCTAACTAAGCACTTTATATTCAGTGCTTCTCATCTGTACAAAAACCCTGCAAAACTGATACTATTATCATTATTTCAAGGTAAGGAAACTGAAGCTCCAGAATTTATTTAACTTGCCTCTGGTATATTTATAAATTAAAATTAATGATCAATTTAGATTTTTTTCTTCAATGTTTTTATGTATTAAGAGTTAATTTCTAAATATCTTTGAGCCATAAATACTTTCACTGCTGTCAGAAAAATATACATATAAAAATATTCTTTAAAAAATTTTTTTTTAATGTTTATTTATTTTTGAGAGAGAGAGAGACAGAGCGTGAGGGAGGAGCAGAGTGAGAGGGAGACACAGAAACCAAAGCAGGGTCCAGGCTCTGAGCTGTCAGCACAGAGCCTGGTGCGGGGCTCGGACCCATGAACCGTGAGATCATGACCTGAGCCAAAGTTGGACACTTAACTGACTGAGCCACCCAGGCGCCCCATAAAAATTATATTAGTAAGTGTAACATAATATATACTTTACACACATGATGAGGGACCAGAAGGCAAACTGAGTGCAAAGTTTGCTTTGTACAAGTTTGCTTTACAAAGGGGTGCCAAAGCTAGCACCCCTCCCCATCCCCAGGTGTATGGGTGATATTTCTTAGACACTCCTAGGTGCTCAAGAACAAAGGAAAGGAGTTTAAGTGCTTGCCATGGTGATGTGGGAAAACTAAGGCAAATGAAAAATTAAATTCCCTTAATACCTACAGCCCACTGACAAGTCCATGAAACAGGCAGACTGACCTTCATCTACGAGCTCAGCTGCCTCAATGACGACACTTTGCTAGGGGCAAAAGGGAATCCTGGCCTAACATTATCCTGACCCCTGAGATCCTGTGAGTCTCCTTAAACACTTAAAAATTCCTTTGCAAACCTCCTTTATCTTCAGTCCCCAAGTATATGTTGGCAATAATACTCCAAGCATATGGTCCCTGATATACATTTAAAGGGTCTCATGACTAAGGTTTTACTAAATGTAAATGACGTTTTCCTAACACCTAGCCCCTAGAGGTCCTCAAACCTTGTTTCCAAAATTCCTTAGAGACTGCCCCTGTCCCTAACCCCCACCAACCTGAGGGTATATAATCAGTCACTCCCCACAACCCCAGTGCAGCTTTTCTGTCCATGGGTCCTGTCTCCATGCTTTAATAAAATCACCTTTTTGCACCAAAGATGTCTTTAAGAATTCTTTCTTGGCCATCAGCTCTGAACTCTACCACCACCCCAAAACAACATGTATTGGAACCAATCTGCTCCTTAGTCTAAAAGGCTTTCATACCAAAACTGTTGCAAAACATGTATGGTCAATAGAAAAGGGTATGTTCCCCTTTCTAGGCAAAACCTAAGAACTTAGAAACAACACTTTATGCAGAATTTTACATATTATCCTTATCTGGTATGTAGATCCAAAGATAGTATTTAGTCTACAACAAAACAAGTGAATGAAACAGTTCCTGGTTCAACAGTCCTAACTACATTTAACATGCATTCCTGACATTTAGCAAAGAATAGAGAGATCTATAACAAATGAAGTTGACTGTTTAATTTCAAGAAATCATTTAAGGAAGCATATGGTCTACATGTACCTCCAAATTCAACTACCTATAGCCCTGACATACTTATTTTCTCATTTTCAGAGAGACTACGTGAACTAGGGAGAGAAGCAGAGGGAGAGGGCTGAGGGGGCGGGGGGGGGAAGGGGGGGGGACAGAGAGAGAGAGAGAGACACCGAGACCCCCCCCCAAGCAGGCTCCAGCCTCAGCACAAAGCCCAACCTGGGGCTCAACCCCACAACCCCGGGATCATGACCTGAGCCGAAATCAACAGTCAGGCGTTCAGTAGACTGAGCCACCCAGGTGCCCCAAAAGAAAAGAGATTTTTAAACTCCTACCATCCTCAGTCCTTGGCTGCTGAGGGAACATGTAGTTAGTAAGCACCATTTTCTGGGTCTCTGAATCAGTCTCTTTTTGAAGAGGTATCAGGGGTTTGGACTAGGGAAAGAAAATAAATGTTTAACTTTTAATAATCCTAAAGCAAATACATATCCAGCAATTCCTCTGAATAAGTACTCACCATGCTTTTCTATAAAGTATCAATGTGTAGATTACAAAAACAAGCTTATATATACATAGTAACACTTTAAGCAATGATTTGAAACCTTATAAAAATCTACAAAATATCATTTAGTTTTAGTATAAAACAAAACTCACACTGAATTGCAATTATCCCTGATTGTCAATACAATTTAAAAAGATCTCATATATTAAGTGTATCCACAGTCCAGTAATTACTTATCACAGTGATTTAATAAAGCTATAAAACAAGCTTTTGGATTTTATGTTATTGTGCCTCCTTTACATTATCTTTCCCCCTTTGGGAAGAGGCTTTTATAGAAATGGTTTAGAAGGTTTAGTATAGTTACCCACAGTTAATTCTAGCTGCAAAAATTGTACTTATAACAAACATTAAGTTGTAACCTGGTTCTCTCTTCTCCCATGTCTCCTATCTCCATTAATGATACCACAAATTTACTTACTCAATGGTGGAACTATAAAACTTTTTTTTGGACATTTTTTAAAACTTCTCTCCTAATTGGTTATGAAGTGTTTTCAACTTATTCTTAATATAACTAATAACTTTGGCCAGTCTATTAACCCAAAATCCTATCAATCCATGCCCTGACTGACTCCAGACAGGCAGGAAACTACCCAATCTCTCCCTCACGTGCCAACCTATCAATTAATTCTTTAGACTGACTCTTGTGAAAACCTTGCAGCTAGCTAATGTATCCTGTGATCTTACTCCCATTCAAACATTTCCTCCATGGCCCTCAACTTGTTCCACAATAAACAAACTGCCCTGCATCTCAAACATCTTCACTGAAAACTTTCCTTGACCTCCTCAGATAACAGATATGGCAGATATACTTCTTCCCTAGGACAGTACTTCCCTGTACTCTTCTCAAAAATAGGGTTATTCTCTCAAAGATCATAAACCCTACGTCAGGAGATAGGTAAATTTAGAGCTTACAAATGCTGTGAGATCATCACTTTTCTCTCTTCAAGTATAAATACCTGTTCTTTTGAGGGACATTAAATTCTGCCTCTACCATTCTGAACTCTGCCTCTGCCATTCTACATCCTTTCCTAATATCCACTGATCTCCTGGTTAGTGCTGGAATCAGATAATAGGATCACTTGAGTTGCAGTGTGGTTCAGAATGAAATTAGGGTGGTTTGAGATTGGAGGTGGTGGCAACACTGGAGGCAGAGATCTATTTCATATCTCAGTAGTCCAAGTCAACAAGAGTAAGGTGAAGATGAGAACCATAGATAATTTACAAATTTTTAGCAGCCACATGTTTCTAAAAAGCAAAAATAAGTTAAATTTTGATAATACATTAAATTTAACATATCTTCTATGTTCAAAATAGAATTCTGTTATATGATCAAAAATTGTTAATGTGATTATTTTATTTTCTTTGTTTATATGAAATATACAAAATCTGGAATATATTTTACACTTAGAGCACATCTCAATTTGGACCAGACATATGACACTGGTGCCTACTGTACTGGAGATGATACACTATATTTAAGATGATTATATTTAAGGGAAGTGAAAGCAGGGATAAAGCAAAGCAGAAAAACACCTGAGATATATAAGAATTAAGACTAAATAGACTTCGGTGATTAACAGTAGTTAAGAGTTATACTCCCAAGTCTGTCTCTAGCAAGTACTTTTTACTAATCTAGGGAACCCAGGAAAAGAAAAAGATTGGGAGCAGAGGATAGCACGTTCACTTTTAGACTGGTTGAATTTGAGACATCTGGGTGGCAATGTTAAGTAGAAAATGAGTGTACAGTAAAGGAAAGAGAACTGAGAGCTGAGGATACTGTTAGGAATAACGGCATATAGATAGTAATTGCATCTTTCCTAGAGTTAAGTATATGGAAAGAAACTCAAGATGAGCCTTGAGTACCATATGGGGCACCAATATCTAAGACTGGCAGAAGAAAAATTCCTGAAAAGGAAACAGAGGAGCGGTCAAGCACAAGGACAAGCAGTAGAGGATGGTAACAGAGACACCACGTCTGCTCTCTCTCCACTGTTTCCACAATATTTGCTAGTCAAGCTCACCAAAATTGACACTCCCTTGAACTTTCAACTTTCTTTTATTTGCTTTCTTTTTGTACCTCACCAGACCTCATTATAAATACTTTTGTGCCAATTACGAGGACCACCTTGTTGCATTGTCTTTCTCTTTACACCTGGCTTGGCAAAGCTGCAACCCAGAATCGTTCCAACCGTGTGCTTTCTCTATATTACCCAATGAGCAAATTAATGTAACTACAGATCTGTGGTAACCAACTTCAACAGGGATTCTCAATGGTGCCTAAAAATCCTTCTATGTTTCCTAAATTATATTCTGAAGATACTATTTTCTCAAAGATTTTTTTTTAAAGAACAAAAATAGGATGTAAAATCTGCTCGGAACCTGCTACATTCTAAGAATTTCAACATATACATTAGCTCTGCCTCTCACAAACTTCAGACCAAGCTGCTTTCAAAAGGACAAGAATCCCTGCCACAGTTTTAAATTCTGTCGGTTACACACCAGTTATCCAACTTCTTCTCATATCCTTAATCTAATTCTCCACAGTCTCCTCGCAACAACCTATAAAAATGCTTAAAGAATTCCTTCTTATGTGCCTCTAGCTACCAATTTCTTTATGTTCCACCCCTCTACTTTCTTATCCAACCTTATTAAAAGCTTAATCAACTATTGTATGGTGCAATTTTCTCATTTACTTATTCTTTAAATTGTGTCAATCAGGTTTTTGATGTACACCTCTAAAATTACATTAGCTATAGTCAAAATAAGTTGGCATGTTATACCCAACTTGCATATTTTCCAGACTTCATTTGAATTGACACCTCAATAGCATTTATCCCCTTACAGCTTCTTCCCTTAAGCTATCTGCTTCATCCTTAACTTGAATCCACTATCATATAGTTTTTCTTCTACCTCTATGGCCACTCTAAGCTTATTAATCCATCTGCCATTTAAATGTTAGTACTGCTTGGGATTCATCCATCCTGAACATTTAAATAAATAAATTCATAGAATTTATTCTATGTGGATAAAAAAAGTCCCGCACTTATGGTCTATCTCACTCTCAAAAATAAAATAAACATTAAAAATATTTATTGTTTTTTTAAATGTTTATTTTATTTTTGAGGAAGAGAGAGACAGAGTGTGAGCCAGGGGAGTGGACAGACAGAGAGGGAGACACAGAATCTGAAGCAGGCTCCAGGCTCTGAGCTGTCAGCACAGAGCCCGATGCGGGGCTCAAACTCACAAACCGTGAGATCATGACCTGAGCCAAAGTAATATGCTTAACCGACAGAACCACCCAGGCGCCCCTAAAAAATTTTTTTAAAGAAACAAACAAAATCTATAATGATCCTGGGAAAAAGGAAATCATGCCTTCAGGAGCAATTCTGAGAAATCCCAGGAGGTTAGAAATTAAAAGAATGGGGAAACCAACAGCAGAGAAACGACAGTCTAAAACAGTCGAGGCGGCAGGGGGAAGAAGGGGGGCAGAGAATCATGGCCACTAGAACTGTCCTCAACATGCCTATCCAAAAAATAAACATGCCTGACTGGAACTTAATATCCTCCCATAAACATTTTTCTTTCTGTCACAGTTCCTCATCTTGGTAATTTTATCGATTTCCATCTTGTCACTTCAGCCACATCTCTGAAGCTCATCTTTGCTTTTACTGCCTTTCTTCTCACACACATGCATTTTTCACATACTCCATTGATGTGACCTTTTAAGTTATGCCCTAAATATACCAGCTCTTCTTTGGCCCTACTGTCATTATCTTACTTCAAGCCAACATTTTCTATTGCCTTGAGTATGGCAATAGAAACGCCCTCCAACCAGTCTCTCCTGCCTTCACACTTGTCACCACCCTTCCTAGTTAAATCCACCTTTCACAACGCAGCCCAAAAAACATTCCAAAATATCAATCTGATCTTACTACTTGCTTGTTCATATGTTATAATGGTTCACCATCAACTACAGTAGGGTTGACATGTATCACAGGATCACTTCTTCCTCTTAAACTGACGGCATATATGAATAATTGATTAGGACTATGATGACCAAACACCCAGTTTGCCTGGGACATTCACATTTTACACATGCAGTTTTGACACAATTATTGTAAAGCCCCTTTTCGATAACATGGACAATAAATTACAGAGACACCCTAATCACGGCAATTTTCCACAGAGCCTGAATAAGACTTCCAATCCTTAAAACAATCTTTCAGAAGTCACTCATAATTTATCAGTGTTAACATGCAAGATTAAAAAAAACATCTATTTACCATTCTTGAAATACAACGCAAGTTCCTCTTGAAATATAAGATCTTCCATGACCTGTTTATCTCTTTGGCCTCATTTGCTACTCTTCCATCTCAAAGGTTATGTTCTAGTTACAATGAACCACTTGTACAGTTACCTAGTACACTAGACTTCTTCATCAAAAAGTGCTCAGGTTTATAATATTCCTTCTAACCAGAATATTCTTCCCCTTTCTTTGTTTAAATCCTATGATTATTTTGAGAATTAGTCATTGCAGGAATCTCCTCCTCTGGAAAACCTGCCTTTACACCCCCAAGTTAAACTCTTTTTTGAACCTGAAGCCCAGTCCTACCAAGTCTTTTATCACATTGTATTACAATGACCTTCTTAACAGCCTTATGTATCCCAGCTTAGTCTGCCTGGCACAAAACAGTGTTCAATAAACAGTTCTTGAATGAAAATGACAAAATGAACGAGGAAACAAACCAACTGTTCT
This sequence comes from Lynx canadensis, assembly GCF_007474595.2. Lineage (NCBI taxonomy): Eukaryota > Metazoa > Chordata > Mammalia > Carnivora > Felidae > Lynx > Lynx canadensis. Next base: position 133,314,322 of record NC_044303.2, on the reverse strand, counting down.
GTTTAAGACTTCAAAGACTCATGAAAAACCATGTTATTCCATGTTCTGCAGGTGCTACATGGTCAGTGAAATATTCAAGAGCAATTTATTCTGATAATTCATAATCAGACTACTTTTACATACCTTCTCCCCTATAATTTGTACGTCCACAGCAAAATGACTACTTCATATTGTAAGGGAGGTAATATGGCTTACACAGGATGCTTCATGATTTATTACTTTACTATTCTGTCAAACTTTGAGAAAAACACAAAACCCCTCATCACTACAATTTTTATTTTTTATAAGTAATTAACAGATGGGGAACAAGGAGAAGATAATGAGAGAACATTGTAAATATGAAAAACTGTCTTAGATACCAGATAATTTCACTAAAATGAGTTGTCTAACATACCTTGCTGGTATTCATTACCTAAAATAGCGCTATTATACTAAAAAAGTCTCAAGAGTCCTCAAGACCAGGAGCCATGTCTCATTTATACTATAATAACTAACTCGGATAAGCCAGAGCCCAGCAATGTTCTGTGAATCCAGATGCAAAATTTCGTAACATTTCACATTAAATACTCAATTAAGAGGGATTAGAAATAGGAGTTCTACATATACATGAACTGACACATTTAATGATGATGAAGTAATCACTGTGTTTAAGCTGTAACAGAAGCAAAGGTATCATCATTTTAGTATTTCCTACCCTAACTTGTAGAACAAGAAAATACTACAATCTGATTCTGAAGCATGGATTGACAATTTAAGGCTTTTAGTTCAGTAATGAGAGGTAAGAAAAGAGGTCTTGGTTAAGAAGTTTGCAGAATCTTGAAATATAGCCAAGTGGGTTTCTTTACTCTAGTAACATGTAAGAGTTGTTAATATAATCCAAAAGAAGGATACAACACAGTCTCCTGAGCAAATTCAACTATGGAACTTAAGAATATCTTATGAGACTCATGTATCCAAACCTTGGGAAAATATACAGATAGATTATTATAAGGTATTGCTCAAAGTCAAATGCTAAGCATTAATTTATTAAAAGGGTACTCTGCCTTGCTAAAACAAAACAAAACAAAACAAAACAAAACAGTAAGACATAGCTGAGAATAGATAAGGAAAAAAGATTTCCTCATACTTACAGATAGTAAGTTAACCCTTATTTTGTTTAGGACCTACAATCTATTATTTTGGTGACATTATACAGGAGATTTCTTATCATTTAAAGTACGTTTCTAACAATCTACACTGCGAATCCTAAGACATTTCAAATTAAACTCAAAATACATTTTTCCAATGTTTTTCACAGGTGAATTATAGCTACTATTTGCAAGGATAAAATGCTCACATTTAATTCTAAAACCAAGGCAAATACAGAGAGATACATCCATCAACTGTCCAAATGGGAACTGAGCCACAGTACTAGGGTAAATCCACAGTCATGACCTTCCTGCCTCCCATGCATTATATACACTTAAATTAGTATTTCATCCCCACTATTCTGCTAAAACTATGTACTCTTCTCAAGGTCAGTAACTACTTCTGACTTGACAAACCTCGTGGTCAATTACAAGTCCTCATCTACGGGACCCACCAGCAACAATCTGTCGCAGTTGATCTTCCTTCAGATGGCTCTCTAGATAACACACCCTCCTGATTGGCTGGTTCTTCTTATTCTCCTTTTGGGGCCCCTCTCATTCCTGAGCTCAATCTTTGACCTTTTCTTCTCCATCCTCTCTCCCTAGTAATTTCATGCACTTCCATGGTGTTAAATCCTCCTTTTGTACAATGTTGACTCCCATATTTTATCTCCAGCCAGTATACTTGACAGTCAACTACTGGCCTGATGTTCCTACATTCCTTTTCATCGTCTCCACTCAATAGTTGAAGCCCAGCAATACCTCCTTCTAAACTACTACAAAAGCCTCTTTATTGAATTTTCTCCTTGCAATATAGGATATTCCACTCTCACCCTAAGCACCCACAGACTGTTTCTCACATAAGTGTCAAAATAATCTTTCAAAAATGTACATCACATCTTGCCATTCCCTAGCATGAAATACTTCAGCAGATTTCTATCTAAGTCAGAGTAAAACCCCAATTCATTAGCATGGCCTACAAGGTCATATGTGATCTATAGTGCCAGTTTTCCTATCTGATCTAATCTTACTCAATTCTCTTCCTTACTCACTTTATTCCAGCCCTGAGTGCTTTATCTATTCCTCAGTTACACCAAGCTCATTCGAATATTAAGAGTTGCACTCTTAAAATTATTTAAATGCACCTCTTCTACCAACTCACTGTCCCAGTCTATGTATGGTTCACTCCTAATTTCATGTGCCTGTCTGCTCTACTGGTCCTCTTCCTCAGAGAGAGACACTTCCTAAATCATCCTATTTAAAATAGGATGTTTACTCTTGCCCTGCTACTTTTCTAACGTCTCAGGTTCTGTTTTTCTTTGTGGCTCTGACATACTATTACATAATTACTTGTTTCTATCTCCCTTGAAAATGTAAGCTCAATGAGAATATAAGAATATTCTATTTGCTTCATCAATGTATCTCAAGTTTCCAGAGCAGTTCATGGACTATTGTAAGCCTTCAAAAAATGTTTATCTATCCAAGTCCAGGAAATAACTTTTAATTCCTTAGAAACACTTCTTTAAGGTGTGTGAAACTTCATTATCAAATCTCTACACGTATACTCAAGAGGATCACTATAAAACCTTCAAAAAGTGAGACAGTATTGAATCTGATTTCTTAATTTATCTTTTTACAGATTCAGGAGAAATTAGACAGTCCAACAGGATTTACTGTTTTCAATCTACACAAATTGCACATAAATTACCTGTATCTAAATATTTTCATTTTTCCTTACATACATTTTAAAATGTGTACCAGAGTATAACTGCTCTTAAATGAGCCTACATAAATTATTATGCATAATCATATAACACAGTTGGAATTGCAGTAACATACAAACTCAGAATGCCTACCTGATTATCTGAGAGCCACATAGCAGTCAACTGCTGAAGTTTTGTAAAGCTAAAGGGCAAATTCTTTAATCTGTGAATACAAAAAATACAAAAGTAAAATAAGAAATGTTAAAATATAAGAGCAAAATCTAATGGTCTTCTAAACAATTTTATATTATTGAATATGAAAACAGAAAAATATGTAATTTAGTAGAGAAGCCAATATAGGTCTTTCACATAAGTTATAAGACAAAATATTATTTTATAAGAATTCATTTAAGGGGCGCCTGGGTGGCGCAGTCGGTTAAGCGTCTGACTTCAGCCAGGTCACGATCTTGCGGTCCGTGAGTTCGAGCCCCGCGTCAGGCTCTGGGCTGATGGCTCAGAGCCTGGAGCCTGTTTCCGATTCTGTGTCTCCCTCTCTCTCTGCCCCTCCCCCATTCATGCTCTGTCTCTCTCTGTCCCAAAAATAAATAAACGTTGAAAAAAAAATTAAAAAAAAAAAAAGAATTCATTTAAAAATATAATTCTTCAATCAATTCAGCTAGGGGAAAAATGAATAATTTAATAATCTCAAAAAAATTATCTGCTAAGAAAAAATGTTAACTATCCCTACTTTAATGTAAAGACAAGAACACATTAGGCAATGTCTCATAAAATTGCTCTGGATATTTTATTTATATTTAAAAGAACAAATTATTATATGAAGCCTTAGTGATAGTTTGTTAATAAAAAAAAAAAAGCACTGTTCTGGGTTTCATTATGAGCCAAAACTTTCATATCCCAAAGACTATTTAAACACTGTAATGAGTAAAAAACAAAGTAATATGAAGAACTCATTAAAATGCCAAATTAAAATAGCACCCTATTTAAAACAGAATATCTATTTAAACCTTCTATCTTATTATGCCTATCTGCTCTGCTATGCCTATCTTCCAAGGCAATTTGCTGGAACCTATAGCTCTAGCTTTGGGGTACAAAGTATAGGCAGAAATCAGGAATGATTTTTTTTTTTTTTTTACTTTTTTTTTTTTTAATGTTTATTTATTTTTGAGACAGAGAGAGACAGAGCATGAACGGGGGAGGGTCAGAGAGAGAGGGAGACACAGAATCTGAAGCAGGCTCCAGGCTCTGAGCTGGCAGCACAGAGCCCGACGCGGGGCTCGAACTCACGGACCGTGAGATCATGACCTGAGCCGAATCGGACGCTTAACCGACTGAGCCACCCAGGCGCCCCTGTTTTTTTTTTTTTAAAAAAGCAGTGGTTATTCTTAAATAAAATGCAACAGTCTGAAAATGCTAATTAGTCAGAAAACTGGGCTTATATTAAAGTTCTACTTTACAAGCTAAGTGAGTCATCTTAAATTCAAGTTTTAATTTTCTTCTCATAAAATGACAGTATGTATCGTACTATTTCACAGTGTTGTTTTGAATGCTTCATAAGATACTTTGAAAGCAAAATGTAAAACCCCTCTACAACCATTCTTTTATCATTATTAGGACCTTTACTTCAAGAAAAATTACAGACAATCTGTTCTTAACTTAAAAATTATTCCAATTTAGCAGCTCTAGTGATCTATTTACTCTGCACCTTGACTGTGTTTCCCGAGCTATGTGAATAGGTGCCTAATCACATCTCTGCTCAGAAAAGCACAGGAAGCAGATCAGATTAAAAGTTGTGCCATTCAGCAGCAGTATTAAGGTGAAGATCTGACTTTAGGGATAAAAAAGGTGACGATAAGAGGGGCGCCTAGGTGGCTCAGTCGGTTGAGTGTCCAACTTTGGCTCAGGTCATGGTCTCACAGTTTGTGGGTTCAAGCCCCAATCAGGCTCTGTGCTGACAGCTCAGAGCCTGGGGCTGTTTTGGATTCTGTGTCTCCCTCTCTCTGCCCCTACCCTGCTCACGCTCTGTCTCTCTCTCTCAAAAATAAACATTAAAAACAAAAATTTTTTAAAAGGTGACTATAAGGAAAGATGTAGAACTAAACTTGCAAGTTATATGGCTGAAGTTGACACGAAATGGACTGCAACAAATAACCACAGTATAAAACCACAGATAAAATTAGGTCATTCTTTCAAATGAAAATTCTATTTAAAAACCAAAAAGAAGTTGAAAAGAAAAACATGCATTTGATTTTCTATCATATAATGAAACTTTAATTTCATCCATTCAGTGTCTTCTATAAACCAACAGCATTACAAACCTATTGTCACTTAAATTGATGACTTTTAATTTTTGCATATCACCCATTTCCTCTGGAAGTGTCTCAAGTTTATTGGAATGGAGAAATAGCACAGTTATATTTTTCCAGCTTCCAATCTGAAAGAGAAACATAAAATTGGGGATCAAAATTCTGGCCTACTGCTTAATAGACATAGGTAAAATACAATTTTCCAACATTTTTCTCATTTATAAAAGGAATCATATTTTTATTTATTAATTTTCACGTATAAAGAAAAGTTGGTATCTCTGTAAAACAGTATAGCTAATTATTATTCAGAAATTAAATAACTTAGTTACATAATTATTTCTGAAAGAAAACAGAAAAAAACCCACTGGATAGCCATAATAAATAATATGAAAAAAAATTCAAGGCAAATTTAAAATATTGTACCTCTGGGGGTAACTGTTGTAAGTAATTATGATCTGCAGCAAAGGTTCTTATATTAGTAAGCTGTCCAACAGATGAAGGCAAAGCTTCAACTTCATTGAAGCTACAATCCAGTTCTTCTATTGATACTAACCTTTAGTTAAAATAAATGACATACATTATTTTTTAAAAGTTTCCTACATATAATCCAAAACTTTAGAATATATAAACATTTGAACTTGACTTTAACAAATCTAGCAAAGCTCTATCTCCACTAAACTTATTAAAATAGGTCTATCTTTGCTTTAAATCTATCCAACCTATAACCAATTACTTATTTAAATGCTTATGGAATCTCCCTTAGATGCTACTTTTGCATTTATCTGAAAATATATATGGCTGAATGAAACATATATATGATATACATATAAACATAAATATATAAAGCTGAATGAAAGCCAACTCTTCTAGTGATTCAGAAAAATCTTACCCTCCTATAGAGTCTGGCAGATACATTAACTGATTTTCATCTATTTTTAGAGTTGTTACATTCTTCAATGAACCTATTTGAGGGAAGAAATAATATTCAATTTTCCAGCTGGAACTAGAAGCAAGTCAATCAACAGTTAATGTGAGTATATATTACATTTGACAGGAATCATGTAGAACTTTCTTAGTCAACTTATCTAAAAAAGAAATCAACCTAATCTCATCTCCTCACTCCTCATCTCATAACTCTGTACTCCCTTACCCTATATTTTCAATTTTCACCTATATATCACCTTTTAACATTAGTGTGTATTTATTTTACTCCCACTAAAATGTAAGCTTCATAAGTGTAGGGACTTCTGTCTGTTTGTTCACAGTTGTAGCCCTGCTCCTTAAAACAATGGCATGGCACAAGTGAGTACAAACAAAAAGGAAATAGTAAGCATATAACAAACTATTCTATGTACTCTAAATACTGAAACAATAAAAATCGAGTGTGGAATTAAAAGTGGCGAATAAATCATAGCAGAATTTGCAAAATGTAACATGAGCCAAAACAACTACATAACCTGATAAATATGTATAAATATTTTTTGGTTCCTATGTTTAAACATCATGAAGATGGCAAGGTTTACGTTTTTGGTTCTTTAATTCAATTTCCTTGAAGCATCATCAGACTACAAGCAACTACACATATGTAGGCTCTCATAGGATTTGCTAAACTGGTTTGTTTTTTCATCTGTGAGCCTAAAATGAAGGAAGACTAAAAAAAAGTTACTAGATGAGGGCTATGATTAGAAGTTAAACAAAGTTTCGATAACTTAACCTCTTTTTAAAGAATTTAAATTTTATTAGAGTGATAAAAATGACATTTCCGTAAAGAAAAATGCAGTAAATTTCAACTAAGAAGTAAAATGTGTAAGTGATCACATGAAGAAAAAATTCATATAAGATTCGTGACTGGCAGTATAAGAAAATTAGCTCACAACGAGGGTCCCTGGGTGGCTCACAGTTGGTTGAGCATGTGACTCTTGATTTTGGCTCAGGTCATGATCTCATATTTTGTGAGTTTTGAGCCCCACATCCGGCTCTGCGCTGATAGTATGGAGCTTGTTTGGGATTCTCTTCCTGCCCCTCCCACATGACCTCTATCTCTTTCAAAAAACTAAATAAATAAATAAACCTAAAAAAAAATAAAAACTAGCTCATCACAAATGAAATGTGATATATGAAAACTTTGAGTCAAGCAATGACAAAAAGGGAATTTCTGAAAGTTCACATTAGTAAAAACTAATTATATGAATTAGAAAGCAATACAAACCAATAGTCTCAGGCAGTTGTTGAAGTGAATTGCTTGATAACAGGAGGTCCTGAAGGTTTTCACATGCTGAAATTCCTTCTTCAATCATTTCAATATTATTCTTAGAAACATCCAAATATGTGAGCTGTTTCAAACTACCAATAAACTAGAAGTAAAAAATGGGAAATCTAATGACTCTATTAAGCTTATTTATGCCAAGTTTAGGTAATAAACTCAATACCAAGTTATAATTCATTACTACACATTTATATGAGAGAAAAGATTCAATTTTTTAGCAAATGCCATGAGTAGGGGTGCCTGGGTGGCTCAGTCAGTTAAACATCTGACTCTTGATTTCAGCTCAGGTCATGATCTCTATGGTCTGTGAGATTGAGACCCATGTCTGGCTCTGTGCTGACAGCGCAGAGCCTCCTTGGGATTTTCTCTCTCCCTTTCTCTCTGTTCCTCCTCTGCTCACATGCTCTGTCTCTCAAAATAAATGAACAAATTTTTAAAAAATGCCATAAGTAATGTATTCAGTAATAAAGCTAAGAGCTCCTGCTAAGAGCCTAGCAGAGTGACAATGGGCTTATACTTTTCTTTGGGAACTCAGCTGTCACCACTGACTAGGGCGATAGGACATATAGGCAATCTCATGTTCTTCAGGTATGGGAATAAGCAAAACGTCAGCTGATAAGACACAAACTATGTGGAAAATACCCTACTTAACAATTCTCTGGACAAAACGAATTAGGATATAAACTCAATTGCAACCACAGAGAAGGATACAGTCCAGGATATTAAAAAGCGATTATATTATAAAAGTTTACTATGGGAAGTTTCTGATTTTAATCAAGGATGTATTAATAGTAAAAAAAAAAAAAAGTAATTTAGTTCTATTTAATAGTAATCTGAAAATGTACAATTCATAAAACTGCAAAGGACAGATAGCAATAAGAGAAGCCATTTAAAGTTTGATATACATACCCCTGGGATAAAAGTCAGTCTATTACCATCCATCCAAAATTCTTTCAATCCACTTAGTTGCTCAAGTACTTCAGGCTGTTTGGATAAGAAGGGGGCGAAGAGGTTCAATACTTTACTTGAAAGTTTTTATTTGGCAAAAGAAGCTCTAGGGAACTTCTAATGATGACTTCTACTTTAAAACATTAAATAAATAACTGGGGGGTGGGAAGCAAAGCCAAGATTCGAGACTTTCCACTACATAACAGTTATTACAGTGATATTACTAAAAAAGAACTCAAAGATAGGCATTCCAGAAGAGTAGAATGCATAAAACTCATTTAAGCTTTTGATTACACAACAGGCTTGAGTATTTATAAAATTAATAAAGAAATAAAAATAAGACCCATTGCTTTTAAGAGTATGATAAAAAGATACTCTTAATTATTATCTGTAAAAAGATTTAGCCTTTTATAAAAACCACAAAGATACTCCCTGATGACTAAGAGAGAGGAAAATAAGGAAAAAAAAAAAAATCTTAAATGTCCAATAAAAAAGGAAAGGTAAGTAAACCAAGGCATAATCACATGGCACACATATTCTGTTATTTTGAACTTCCAGCAATTACAAAGTGAAATATTGTTTGTAGTATGTGGTTAACAACCAAAAAATTAATGAGAGGGTTGCAGTGGGCCTTCTTGGTATTGAGACAAAACTTGATCTTGGGCATTTTGCCCTTGCAGGCTCTGTTGAATGCATTCTTCAAAGGTATTTCTGTCACCACACAAACCTGTGTCGAGTCATTAACACTGTGATGGCAGAGAGTACCATCATATCTAATCAACATAATAACACAATTAATATGTAAAAGTCATGTTGTTCAGATTCACTGCTAATGTAAAAATACAGGTAAGAATTCTAAGTGTAACTTGGATAAAAAGAAATATTCTTCTGTGCTTTATCTGTTACCATTCTAAGGGTAAGTTTTAAAAAAATGTATAATGCTGGAGACCAAAATGTACAAAAATTAATGAATTGGAAAGTTGTTGATTCACAGAATTAACAATAATGAAGATTTTTCAAATAGTTAATGTGGAAATAGATTAATACATATAAAAATGTTAAGTTTAATAAGTTAGGAAGCATAGTATATGTATTTTTCTCAAAAGGAGTAAAAACTTCTACCAACACACAATAAAACCCATCATAAGCCATCTGCAATTAAAATAAAATAAAGAATATGAAAGAGTATTTCAGAAAATAAATGAAGTATCCAAAACAACCATGCTCTCCCACTGACATTGAAAGTTAACTAATAGGTGAACAAATGTATAATACAATAACCTATAGGGTAATCATGAAGCTGACAATATTGAGAAATTCTTGTTTTTAAGATTATCATTTGACAAGACACATGAAAAGACGCTCAATGCCACTCATCATCAGGGAAATACAAATCAAAACCCACAAAAAAATATCACCTCACACCTGTCAGAATGGCTAAAATCAACAAGACAAGAAACAAGTTTTGGTGAGGATGTGGAAAAAAAGGAACCCTCTTATACTGCTGGTGGGAATGCAAAGTGGTACAGCCATAGTGGAAAACCTTAAAGTATGCAGATACCTTAACAAATTAAAACTATGATTCAGCAATTTCACCACTGGGTATTTACTCAAAGAACACAAAAACACTAATTCGAAAAGATATATGTACCCCTATGTTTATGACAGCATTATTTACAATAGCCAAAATATGGAACAACCCAAGTGTCCACTGATAGACGAACGGATAAAGAAAATGTGTATACAGATACAATGGAACATGATTCAGACGTAAAAAAGAATGAGATCTTGCTATCTGCAACAACATGAATAGCTCTAGAGCATAATGCTAAGCAAAATAAGTCTGTCAGACAAAGACAAATACCACATGACTTCACTTACATGTGGAATTTAAGAAACAAATCAAATGAGCAAAGAAAAAAAAAAAAGAGACAAATCCAGAATCAGAATCTCAACTATAGAGAACTGATGGAAGTGGATGTGCAGATGGGTGAAACAGGTGAAAGGGATTATGAGTGCTCTTAATGAGCACTGAGCAATGTACAGAGTTGCTGAATCACACAAATGATACATCTAAAACTAATGTTAACGTTCCATGTTAATTATACTAGAATTAAAAAAAGATTGTCATTTGAAATCAACCATAATTTTAAGAAAGAAACAAACATAATGTAAAAATTGTAATGATATTTAGATCCACGAATTCCTTTCCAAAAAAATATCTAGCTTATTTTCTGAGTTCTTTTGGAGAACTCACTAACGACAAAAATCTACTCACATACTCCTTTCCTTTCTGATTCCATATCATAGCACATTTTGCATACAAAGCAAAAACAATTCAGAAGTCTACCTGCAAACTCAAAAATTGTTTCACTCAATGTTTTTCCTTTAGCTATTCAGTAAAATTATAGAAAAATATTTTATCATTGAATAAATTTCTGACCAATACCCTTAGGGAGTTAATTTTGACTTAGAAATACTTTTTTTTTTTTAAAGATTTTTTAATGTTTATTAATTTTTGAGAGACAGAGGGCAAGAAGAGGGAGGGGCAGAAATATTTTTTCTGATATAGTCTAGGCTGATATAACTTTGTTTTTTCCTTATAATCTCTCACATTGTCTACTTAGTGTGCCTAAAAACTTTTAGTTATCTTTTCCATGGGTTTCCCTTTTTTTTTTTTTCATGTTTTATTCTCACTACTATCAGCTACTTCTATCTGTTTGGTTACTCTTCCCTGTTAAGAATTTTCATATCTTTTCTCTTAAAAATATGTGTATATCTTTACCCTATTTTATACTTAAAAACGCAAAGAAATAGGGGCGTCTCAGTGGCTCAGTCAGTTAAGCGTCCGACTTCGGCTCAAGTCATGATCTCACTGTTCAGGGGTTCAATCTCCACATCGGGCTCTGTGCTGACAGCTCACAAAGTTGTCTGGAACTTGCTTCAGAGTCTGTGTCTCCCTCTCTCTCTGCCCCTCCCCACTCATACTCTGTCTGTCTGTCTGTTTCTCTCTCTTTCTCTCTCTCAAGAATAAACATTTAAAAATTTTCAAAAAAAGGGGCACCTGGGTGCCTGGCTCAGTTGGTTAAATGTCTGACTCTTGATTTTGGCTCAGGTCATAATCTCTTGTTTCATGGGATTGAGCCCCATGTCAGGCTCTGCACTGACAGCATGGAGCCTGCATGAGATTCTCTCTCTTCCTCTCTCTCTCTCTCTCAAAAATAAACAAATAAACCAAAAAAATACAAAGAAATAAATACATTAATTTTCACATGTTCTCAAATATAAGACTTATGGACAGAGACTGGTGTGAACTTACCACTTCTGTGAATTCATTACTTCCCAAATCCAATCTTTCCAGTTGGGTCAGTCTATTCATGGTTCTATGTACAAGGGATTAATGAAGAATTAAGTATACAAAAATATCAATTACCTGTAAGCTTTCAAAACTAATGTGTTAAATGTTCTTATGTAATACCTTATGTATAGGCTTTCACATATTGAGAAAATAAAAACAATTTCTCAGAAAAGTCATCTATAATTAATTTCTAAACAAAGCAATTTTTAAATTATTCTCTAATTTTGGCTTCTCACCAGGTTTTCATTTCTATTCATAAGTAACTGCAGTAAGTTTAAACCCTGTAGACCAGAATGTGAGTAACTGGCTTTCATTTGTTTCACAGAAAAAATTTTCATATAAGTCAACTAATAAATTAGACTGGCAGCTACATAGTTATTATTATCTTCTTTCAAGCCTTGTCATATATTTATAAACCTTCAGTAGAGCTGATTCTGAAAATTAATACTCAAAATTCTAAGAACAGTAAATATGACATTTCTCCCCATATTTTCAAATTAAATTCAATACAACTCAAAATAAAGTTTTATAAGAATCACAAATATGAGTAGCTGAAATTTATTTTAAATTAAAGCCAGAACACACTATTTTTAACTTCCAACTTAATATCAATATTTTTCTGAAATTATAGAGACTTGAGAAATGTACAAAAACTAATTCATAATAAACTAAGTTGTAGTTTTCTGTCTCCATCAAAATGGCACTTTAAAAACCTTAACTAATTAATTCAAGCACATATTTATACTCTTAAGTTAGTATTTTTAGAGAAACCTAGCATTTGACAGATTGAGGTACTACTAGCTACCCAGATAAAGAACTCTGTGTTATGATTTTTTTTGGATATGACAAAATGAAAGCAAAATACAATTATCATATTATCAATATGTATTAATATGCTAGTAAGTTAAAAATTAACATCATTAAAAAGCAACAGCATCCTTAAATCACAACACAAGAACAAAAGACTATTTTTATCTTCGCTGGGAATTTAACAAATTAGAAAAAGCAAAATAAAATTCACTTAAAACATTTCTCTGGCTTTTTGGTGAAAAAACTAACAAACTTAAGAACACACATAAATGTAATGACACTATGTTACTGACCTAACATTAGAGGACGCAAATTTTCCCCAGCTCTTCCATTTTAAATGTGCCATTCTATCAACATTCCTTTAATTTAAATTATTTCACACCAGATTTTCTCAAAGCTGCTTTATTTAACATAGATTTATTAAAGGCCTAGTCTCGGGTACTATAAATACTATAATTCTACTTCCCTTACTCAGATCTTTGTCCAGAAAATCTCTAAGTCAGTTCTAGTTTGCTTTGTAACAAAGCAAAAGGTGTATCCAGGATCCTTCTAAAGAAAGATTAGATGCTATGATATTAAACTCTTAGGTCCATAATATCATACTAGGTAAACATTTGAGAAAAGTAGAGAGGTCTTTGAGGAAGGAGGTGAAGACTGAAACAAAACAATCTTATTTTTCTTAATTCAGTATTCTTAACATGACAAAAGAACACAGCAAATCCACACACAGCAGTTAAACACTACATCAACAGGGTAAGTGATACAAGAGTACAAAAAAGAAAAGTAGCGCACTGGAAAAACTCAATTACGAATGATAGCTTTAGAAATTGAGGTTTTAAAAGTGATTTACAAAAACGGGAACAACACATGCACATAATTAACAAGGAAATATAGGGGTGCCGGGGTGGCTTAGTTGGTTAAGCGTCTGATCCGACTCTTCCTGATTTCAGCTCAGGTCTCGATCTCACCGTATGTGAGATCAAGCTCCATGTCTGGGTCTGCACTTGGAGGTGGAGCCTGTTTAAGATTCTCTTTCTTTCTCAAAACAAATAAAAACAAAACAAGGAAATATAGTGTAAAATCCTAGAAGCATCTCCATCTCAACTTGCATTATTGGCAACTTTGATCCTACTTAAACACCTCAAAAGTCTATCTAAGACAAAATGTTATGTTTTTTCACTTTCAAGTCTTTTCATTTAAGATCCAGCTTCTTTCTTCAAGGATAAACTAAAAACAATACCCCTCAAATTTCTTCCTGTGTACTTCTAAAAATTCCTTTGTATTTGACTCCCTTTTACCATTTCTTCTCATGTCACAGAGGAAAAATGCCCATCTTTTGTGTGCTTGGTCCCATGCCCTCCAGTATGAAGATGATATTAAATTTCACTTAGCTACATATCTAAAACAGCTTTTCCATGCACTATCTTTGATTATAAGAAGGTTCATTCACATGAACGTGAATGCATACTACTTTTGTAACATGCAAAAACTACAGTCTGTTTATAGTTTGTGAGGTCTCAAAAGTGTTAATCATGAGTCTTAAGAAGAAAATAGGTAAGAATTATATTTTAAAATACATCAGACAGAGCCCAATTTCAAGTTAAATAGGGCAATAAAATAATGAGTTAAAAGTATGATATCAGATAAACCATATTAATTGTAAGCTTAGCTAGTTGAGTAAACAATTTACATCTTTGTTTTCAAGTTTTATGTATTTTTGAGAGACAGAAAAAGGACGGAGGAGGGGCAGAGAGAGAGACGGACAGAGGATCCCAAGTGGGCCCCCCCTGCTGAGAGCAGAGAGCCCAAAGCAGGACTCACAAACCGTGAGATGATGATCTTAGCCGAGATGATGACCTTAGCCGAAGTCAGACGCTTAACCGACTGAGCCACTCAGGAGCCCCTCCTTTTTTTTTTTTTTTTTTAAGTAGGCTTCACGCCCAGCAGAGAGCCCAACGTGGGGCTTGAACTCACATCCTGAGATCAAAAGTCAGATGCTTAACTGACTAAGCCACGCAGGTGCCCCAATTTACATCATATTTGAATCTTTTAGCAGTTAGGTTTTGAACTAATGAGTCATCAATGCCAGTATCCCATCTGTAAAATACTTAAACCTTTTTGAATTTAATATGGTTAATTTCCATTTTAATTTATACTCACAACCATCACTACAAGCTCCAATCATTCGTGCGCTGAACAATGACTCAGTTAATACATAATGTCTTCTGGGAATCAAAAGGAGATATGCTCTTTGTCCTCAAAGACGTACATTCATGGGGGGAAGGTTACAAGTACATGTGCACGTGCATATTAGTTGGTCAGGTAAAATGGGAGTAAAATGTATATATAAAAAAAGAATTATGTGGTAAATTTCATAACAGATATAAATAAGATGCCAAAGAAGAGGTAACAATTAACTCTTGACAATTCAATCACAATAGAAGTCGGCAACATTTTCTATAAAGGATCAGAAAGTAAGTAATTTATGCTTTGTATACAGTCTCTGTCACAGCTACCTGACTCTAACATTAGAGAGCAAAAGAAGCCATAAGCAGTTCATACATGAATGTGTTTCCAGTGAAACTTTACTGACAAAAATAAACAGTGGGCCAGATTTAACAAGACTGTATTTTGCCAATGCTTACACTGTAAGAATGTAGCAATGAATTCAGTGAGTTTTAAGGTACTCCTAAATGGACATAGACTACAGGGCACTTTGAGTCTGTAGATCTGTTTTAGTTTTATCTTATTTGCTCTTGGATGGCCATCTCTTCTGATGTTAGCTTACCAGTAGGGGGCCCTCCATCCCACTTCTAATTTACAATAGACTACAAAATCAGACAAATTCTTAGAAATTATAGTTACTCGACTTCACATGAAGACCCTATCGATCTCACTAACGAGTCCTATATATGAAAGCTCTAGTATATGAACTGGGACCTATATTGGGGACTCAGGTGGGCTTTATATACATATTATTTTCATATTTTAACACAAGACAGAGTTCCAGAAAGCTATGAAATCACTACAAAATACCAACAGCTGCAAAAGTTTTATATTCAACACTACTAATTAAAATGTGACCACAAATGTCAGCCTTTTAAAATAATTTTCACTCATATTTTAGGTATTACAAAGTTAACATTTCTCTAAGGATGTAAGAATTCAAAATTTTTGGGTGCCTGGCTGGCTCAGTTAGTAGGGCATGTGACTTCTGCTCTAGGGGGTTGTAAATCCAAGCCTCTCATCGGGTGTAGAGATTACTTAAAAATCTTCAAAAATAAAATCTTTAAGAATTACTTAAAAATTCTTATTTTAGAAAGGATAACACCTTTACTTACTTTGGCAACATTTTCAACTGGTTTTCTCTAAGTTCTAATATCTGGAGTTTAGTTAATCTGCAAAACAAAACAACAAATCAATAATCTATGACAAAGACAATGAATTTAATTATGATGTAATGTCACGCCCTACAGTTTCAAAGCAACCAATTTTTATTGTGTAATTATAAAGTAAGAAAAGACGATTTCTGCTCCTCAGAATTAGTGAGGGAGGGGGAGAGTTAAACACTTCTACATACTTAAAGCACATAATGTACTTAAATATAAATCCTACAGCATTTTCTGTGAAAATGCCTTCCCAAATTATTAGCCGGTAGTAGATTAGAGAACAATAATTCATCTCCAGAGTCTGGCTCTGAGAGAAAAAAGAATAAAAGAATGTAAGGTGATATAAAAAAGGGGAAATCCTCTGGCTGTTCAGTGATGCACATTCCAATAAAATTAGAGGGAAAATGAGCAGATTAGGCAGTCCAGACATGCTAGCTAATACCAGAATGTTAATCATATTACAAAACATAAATGTATCA
This sequence comes from Lynx canadensis, assembly GCF_007474595.2. Classification (NCBI taxonomy): domain Eukaryota; kingdom Metazoa; phylum Chordata; class Mammalia; order Carnivora; family Felidae; genus Lynx; species Lynx canadensis. Next base: position 133,297,918 of record NC_044303.2, on the reverse strand, counting down.
AATCAACATATTTGTTTATATTTGTATACCTTAACACATTGTATACCTTTGTATACACTGCATGCCTTTGTATACCTTAACACATGTGTATACCTTAACACATGTGTATTCCTTAAACTTATACTATGTGTCAAAAATATTTTTTTAAAAAGTGGTCCAAAAGCCAGACACAGAAAAGCAATCTATCAAGCACATTAATTTTTATATATTTACATATATAATGTATACGCATATTATATATACATACATATAGGTGTTTGTATATAAATATATGTAGCATGATAACATAGCTCCTACAAAACAGTCACTGGACCACAATGCCCAGAATTCATTTTTTCTTAATTGAAATATAGTTGACATATGACATTATTAGTTTCAGGTATACAACATAATGATGTGATATTTGTATATAGTGTGAAATGATCACCAAAGTAAGTATAGTTAACATCGATCACCATAGTTACAAAATTTTTTTTCTTATGATGAGAACTTCTGAGATCTATTCTCTTAGCAACTTCCAAATATGCAATTCAGTATTGTTAACTATGGCCACCATGCTGTACATATATACTCGTAATTTATTTATTTTATAACTGGTACTTTTTGACCACCTTCACCAATTTTGCCCACTCTCACCCAATGGCAACCACCAATCTGTTCTCTCTGCATCTAAGAAGCTCAACTTTTGTTTTTTTTTTAAGATTCCACACACAAGTGAGATCATACAGTACTGTCTTTATTTATAGACTAAAAGATAAAATTAACGTGCCACTGAACAGCACTTTCTCTAGTAATTAGTTTAAAAACAGTAATAATTCTGGGGCTCTCGGGTGGCTCGGCTGGTGAAGCATCCGACTCTGGATTTTGACTCAGGTCATGATCTCATGGTTCGTGAAATTGAGTCCTGCATCAGGCTATGAGCTGACACCACGACAGCCTGCTTGGGATTCCCTCCCCCTCTCTCTCTGCCCTCCCATGCTCACATGTTCTCTCTTTTACTCTCTTTCAATAAATAAATAGACATTAAAAAAAATAAAAATAAAAACAGTAATAATTTGATACCTATTATTCATTCATTCACTGATTTGTCTTTTCATTAAGAAAAATTACTCAGACACTATAATGACAAGAAGAACTGCATGTTCAGATACTGGCAGAGGTGTGTAATGGGGTAGACCCCGGAAACACACTTTCTTTTCTCCAGAACTCTGAGTCCAATGGAGAAAACATATAAATCAATAATCAGATCATTTTCAGATGTGATAAATGCTAAGAATAAAGCATTCTGTATCTCAAATATACAGAAATTACCCACATTTAAACCATTTTTGCATATTTTAAATAAATACCAATTCAAGTCTTACATTGCCTTTTCTTCTCAATATTCACTGCTTATAATTTACTTGGGAAAATAAATTCAAAGACAAAATAACAAGTTCTGAAAAAACTATAAAAACCACAATGCTTGAAAATAATTACAAAAGAAGAGCCTATGAAAGTGTAATTAATAGTATAACTGAAGCAACTTGTTTTGTAAACTTTGTAAGAGTTAACAAGAAAAGGTTTCAGAAGAAACTGTAATTTACCTGCCGAAATTAGCTGGCAAGAACTCAAGGAAAGCATCATTTAGATATAGCTGGGTTAGGTTTAACAGCTGAGAAAATCCATCAGGAAGCCTATATAAAATATATCAGAATTTAAGTTAAATTAATACACAGAATTTCAGTATCTTACTGAATCTCTCTAAGAATGTGTCTACCCAGCACATGCTCTTAACAGATAATAGGCACCTTTTTACTTTTATGAGGGATCCTCAAACATTTCCCTTTTGTAATAATTTGTCTGTTTCAATGTTTATAATTTCATCTCTTTGTAAAAAGGAAATGAAACAGTATTTGTCTCAAGAAGATAAAATGTGCATTAAAAGATCAAGTCTGAATGAGCCAAAATACAGAGAAATGTATTTAGTACATAACTATGACATCAGCAGACACTACTGAAATCTGCCTTATCTAACATCAGTCCAAAGGATTAGATAAGGAATTCCAAACCTTGACAGTTTTGACTTTTGGGGCTGGATAATTCTTTGTAGTGGGGAGGCTGTCTTCTGCACTGTAGTATGTTTAGCAGCAACCCTGGCCTTCAGCCATTAGAAGCCAGGAGCACCACCTACCCCCCACATGTTGTAAAAACCAAAATTGTCTCCAGAATTTGCTAAATGATCCTTAGGGGCAAAATCATTCCCATTTGAGAACCACTAGTTGAGATTATTTTCAATTTCAACATCAGGCCCTTAAACAATCACAAAAAGACTGCATAATTTTATAATAAGCAAATGAAAAGAAATGATTTAAAAAAGCTAAATAAAATCTTAAGGCCATCTAAGAATCTATGTATGTATTAACTTTACCTTTATTTCCTCTGGTTTGCAAAACAAACTACAGATCTATAACTGGATGCTAGAGGAATATTTTCAGCTAAAGATGAAACATCATCTGTACATGTTTTTCCTGGATTTTAACAAGTACAAAATTCTCTTGCAGTGAGACATCCCAGAGTCTTTGACTGATCTTGTTTCTCTCCTACATCACACTCCTTCATCTACCACAGCAAATGAAGCATCACTGTTCAGAAAAACTCATAAAATACAGTACTGTAATACATGAAAGTTGGTTTTAGTGTTCGACTTAGCTATATTAAGCTATGCTCTATTCATCTTTTGTTTCACCATTCAATTTTTGCAAAATTTAACAGTTTTGGTGTCAGGAAAGCGTTCTATTTATAGCCACTACCATCATAAAAGAATATTTATGACCTCTGGTATACGGTGTAACCAATCACATGGTTTTGTTGTTGTTTTTTACCTTCTTGATCTTTCACTGTCTTTTATTATTTTCGAAAGTTTTAATGTGCTGCACAGCTGATTTGCAAGTGAAGATATTCTTACATTGTGCAAATATCACTGAACAAGGAGACCTGGATTCTAGCCTCGTTTCTGATACAAACTATCTGCGAGACCTGGAACAAAACACCTGCGTTATCTGTTTGGATGTTTAATTTACTTTTGTAAAATATGGGTTTAGAAAAAATACTTAAGAGGTTTCTTTTTAATCTAACATTAAAATTTTGTACAGATTTAAGGCTGATATCAACTAATCATTAAAATATAGAAAACAATTTTCTACTACTATCTCACAGATGTTTTATTCACAAAAGTAACTTACAACTCAACTGAGAACTTACTTGGAAATAGGGTTTACACTGGCCTCCACAACTGTCAAAACTTTACAATTTTTTATATTTTCTGGAAATTCCTGTATTCCTAGAAAATGAACAGATAATCAATAATCAAATTAAAAGGATCTTTTATAAAAGATAAAATAATAACATAAAATTACCATATACCTTGCAGATTCAAAATTTACCAACTAAGTAGGATCTAGATAAATTGACACCAACATCAATCTAACAGAACTACCTCTACAACGATTTCTCTCTTTTCTCTTCATCTTTTTTCATGTGCCTCTTTATGACTGTCAATTACTAATTTTACCTGCCTTTTTTTCCTTGAGTTCTTCTGAAAATTAGTTAATACCTTCTCTATTTGATGATGTGAAGGATACAAAATGCAGAACACTTAGCAATCTACCTATTTTTCTGCTGTACAAAGATGAATTACTTTTTTTAATGCTGGGCTCCAAATTAAGGTGGCCCCTAACATATGTATATATGTAAGGACAAAATTGAAAACAAAGCTGAAGACAGAAGAGGTTAAAAAAAAAAAATCTATGTTTGATATGACAGCAAATATGCCAGAAGGCAGCTGCTGAGCAAAATTTCTGTAAAATACCATACAAATGTTGTGACAAGACAAATTACAGTAAGCTTTCTAAGCACTTAATCTTATTTTCACAAACTATCTCTGCAAAAATATATTAATAATTTGTGAATAACCCACAAACTTTAAGTAGCAATGTTGTAATCCAAACTAAAAGAATGTGAAATCTTTTTCAAATATTCCAAAAACTCTGTTTGTAAGATTCATTCCTGTAATGACACAGTATGATTATTCCACATGGTTGACACTAAAAGATCATTTAAACTTCTTTCAACTTCATCACTGTATCATTCTTTTTTAAAAAAAATTTTTAATGTTTATTTGTTTTGGAGAGAGAGACAGAGTGCGAGCAGGGTAGGAACACAGAGAAAAGGAGGCACAGAATCCGAAGCAAGCTGCAGCTCTGAGCTGGCAACACAGAGACTGACACAGGGCTCAAACCCATGAACTGTGAGATCGTGACCCGAGCCAAAGTCAGATGCTTAACCAACTGAGCCACCCACACATCCTCGTCACTATATCATTCTAAGTAAGCAAGTTTACCACAGTGCCAAACACAGGATTTCAGGTGATGAAATATGAATGGCACAAAATCACCAACTGGCAAATAGTGCAGTAATAACTGTCCAGTCAAAATTCATATAATATTAGTGGGTAAAATATTGATGAAAAATTGGATATTAATATAGTCTCAAAGTTTCTCCAAAAAAGATACTTACTAATCATAAAAGGAATAGAGCAATTATAGTGAAGAAATTTCACAGGCACCGTCCTAAACTGCTTCAAAGTTAGCATCACTAGTTACCAGCATCATCATGTGGCACCTAATCTAAGATGCACTGAGAAGATGCAATATCATTACTCTCATATTCTTGCCAAAAATATGTAACATGAAGTTAATCATAAGCAAACATCAAACAAATCCAAATTTAGGGAAATTCCACTGTGGAACTGGCAACAAACTTTAAAACTATCAAGGTCAAAAGAGACAAAAGGAAGATTGAGAGCTACTCAGGTAAGAGACCCAAGAGTACAACTGGGAGACTGTATCAATGTCAGTATCTATCTTGTTCTAGAATATTACAAAAAGTTACCATTGGGGAAACTAGGTAACAAGCACATAGGATTACTCTATAATTCTTAGAACTGTACATGCATTTACAATTATCTCAATAAAAATTTCAATTAAAGAAATCTGGGCTCAATGATTCCCACGGGAAGGTTTTAGTACCATTGTTTTTTTACAAATTCAATTTCTCTAACAGTCAAAATAATTCATTTTCTCAATTTCAGTTTTAGGAACTTTTGCTGAAATTTATAGAGTTCATGTAAATCTCCAAATCAGCAAATATAAGCAATGATGGATATCTTATGATATTAAGGAATTACTGTTAGCTGGGTTTAAGTATGGCAATAGAGTGATTTCATCTTGACACACTTATGTATGAAAAAGGTTATCCACGATTTGCTTTCAAACAATCAGAGATGGCAAAATAGGAGGTATGGATGGAGGTAGAGTAGGAGGTATTTAAGATACTGATAATGCTGAAATTGAAAGGTATACAGGCTTATTCTATTATTCTACTTTTGTGAATGCTTGAAATTTTTCACTATAAAAGATTACGACTGCTCAGTTACTAAAAACAGACTCAGACACAAAAGGACTTCAAAACAGTTACTATTCTTAAAGGGGGAAAAATGGAACATTATCTATTTTTTATTTTTAATCTTTATTTATTTTTGAGAGAGAGAGAGACAGAGAGTGAGTGGTGGAGGGGCAGAGAGAGAGAGAGGGAGACACAGAATCAGAAGCTGGCTCCAGGCCCCAAGCTGTCAGCACGGAGCCCGACGCGGGGCTTGAACTCATGAACTGCGAGATCATGACCTGAACTAAAGTCAGACGCTTAACCAACCGAACCACGCAGGTGCCCCAAAATGGTACATTATTTAAGAAATAAACAGAAACTTCACAAATGAAAAATAAACTATCTAAATGAAAAATCCACAGGACAGGATTAAAAGAAGATTACACAGGGTGCCTGGTTGGCTCAGTCAATTAAGCAGTTAAGCATCTGACTTCAGCTCAGGTCACGATCTCGAGGTTTGTTGGTTCGAGCCCCGTGTCGGGCTCTGTGCTCATAACTCGGAGCCCAGAGCCTGCTTCAGATATTCATTCTTTCTTTCTCTCTCTCTCTCTCTCTCTCTCTCTCTCCCCCTCTCCCCCTCTCTCCCTCTCTCTCTCTCTTCTGTCCCCCATCTCCCACCCTCCCTCTCACGCTCTCTCAAAAATAAACATATTTTAAAAAAGAAAAAAAGACTAGACACTGTAGGAGAAAATTTCAGTGAGCCAGAAGTCATGGCAACAAAAATTAGCCAATCTGAAACACGGGAGAAAAAAAAGAATGAAAAAAAAAATCAACAAAACTGAGAATACACAGACAATTTCAAACAGGCTAACATGTATTTATCTATCTTTAGAAGTTTATTTACCAGCCTACCACTAAAAATACATGCTCTTTTTTTTCTGTTTTTGTTAATATATTGTCAAATTGGCTAACGTAAAGTGAGCTCTTGGGTTTTGAAGGGAGAACCTTTGCTTTCTCTTTCTTTACTACTTGAATTGGACATGGCAGTTATCAATGTCACCAGATACTTCCAAACTCCTCTCCAGGGTGGCAATGCCAAGTTTCATACCACAGCATCTACACATATTCTATTTTTGTTTTAAAGTTCATTAACTTATTTTTGAGAGAGAGAGAGAGAGAGAGAGAGAGAGAGAACACCTGTGCAAGCACAAGAGGGGAGGGGCAGAGAGAAAGAGAGGAAGAGACAGAAGAACCCAAGAAGGCTCCATGCCACCATCGTGGAGCCTGAAGCGGGGCTCAAACTCACAAACTGCAAGATGATGACCCGAGCCAAAATCAAGAGTTGGGTGCTTAACCAAATAAGCCACCCAGGTGCCCCTATTTATACATATTCTTGTTGACATCCACTATTATCTTTAAATGCCAATGTAAGGGGTTGAACCTCACCAGCAATAATATAAATTTAAATTTAAATTAAAGCTAGGTATGTTCTTGATATTTTCTAGTGATACTGAATATACTTTCTAGGTATTTTCTAATGATGCCCAATACCTTTTCATGTGTTTAGTGATCATTTTTTCTTTCTTCTTGAACACCTTGTCTACTACACATTTTTCTACTGGATTATCTTTTCATTATTGACTGTAACCATTCTTTTTTTTTTTAATTTTTTTTTTTTTCCAACGTTTATTTATTTTTTTGGGGACAGAGAGAGACAGAGCAAGAACGGGCGAGGGGCAGAGAGAGAGGGAGACACAGAATCGGAAACAGGCTCCAGGCTCTGAGCCATCAGCCCAGAGCCTGACGCGGGGCTCGAACTCACGGACCGCGAGATCGTGACCTGGCTGAAGTCGGACGCTTAACCGACTGCGCCACCCAGGCGCCCCTCACGTTGCTTAGATTTTCTATTCAAAGCACTTATAACTATTTAGTATATTTTACCTTTTTGCACAACAAACATTTGCTAAATTTGACTTACTACCCATAACATCCCTATTTTTTTACACTAATTTTCTTCCTTCTTTCCTCTCATTCATTTACATACAAAATATGTAATGAGTACCTGGGTGGTTCAGAGAGTTGGGCGTCCAACTCCTGAATTTTGGCTCAGGTTGATTTTGGCTCAGGTCCTGATCTCACAGTCCTGACATTGAGCCCCGAGTCTGGGCTCTGTACTGAGAATCTTTCTGTCCCTCTCCCTCTGCGCCTCCTGGCTTGAGCTCACTCTCTCTCTCTCTCTCTCTCTCTCTCAAGCAACAACAACAACAAAATATTTAAGGTTACTGAATCATGTTCTTTAGGAGTTAAATTCTTATCAGTCCTTTAAATAATGTGAGACAAATAATTTGTCTCAAGTGGTAATTCTGTTGAGGACACATTAAAAACACTTTAATAGATTAAAACAGTACCCCTTTGCTAAAATGACTTTATACTTTAAAAAACTTGGGGGTGCCTGGGTGGCTCAGTTGGTTAAGCGTCGGACTTTGGCTCAGGTCATGATCTCATGGTTCGGTGCTAAAGTCAGCACAGAGTCCACTTCAGATCCTCGGTCTCCCTCTCTCTCTGCCCCTCCCCAACTTGCAGTGCTAGCTCTTGCTCTTGCTCTCAAAAATAAACAAACATTAAAAAAATAATTGACTATATGCTAACTAACTTGGATGTAAATTTAAAAAATAATATAAAAAATAAAATTTTCAAAAAAAAAAAAATTGTATGGGGGTGGCAGCAGGGTTTCCAAGGTAGATGCGGTGCTCAGGGGCCAGAAGTGGGAGACACGGAAGAAAAGGGCAAAAAAGACAAAGGGTTTGGAATATCAGGAAAAAGGTGCAATGAACATCTGTTAAAACAATTCACTCCATAAACATACATTTCATTTCTCTTCTGTAAACACCAAGGAATGCAATGACTGAGTTAATTACATGGCTCTTGATGTGGTGAATTATACGAATTCATTTTCAAATACTGAAGTAACTTTGAGTATCTGCAGAGCATCCCACTTGGGGGTGGCAGGGGAAGGGCATTCCACAGTTTTCATTAGCACCCACTTCATTTGAAAACTTAGCTAAATATCTCATTTCTTTGGCCTTTTTAAGTCCTTAAAGTGTCATGAAACTGTCTATATAAAAGATATTATCCAAGAGCTATAATATTTTTAGTACATGATCAAGTCTACTAAGGAGAAAAAAGACCAATTAGTTTGGTATGTTTTACTGATCTAAACTTTTACGTGGAGAAAGAATAATTTCAAGAGTTCTATATTAGATTTCTATAATTTTAATATTTCATGGAAAAGTAATGTTTTTATCATCTTCCACAAATAAACACATATTTTATATTTTTAAAAATTTAAAGTACTTTATTCCATAGCTTGAGGTTTATAAAAAGTAACCAATCCTTATCTATGAAATTAGTAATTCTAAATCATCTTCAGCTTTCAGATACAGAGTAATAATTTTTCCATAAACAATTACTTTTGAAATACTTCTGAATTACTTTTGAAATACTTTTCTACTTGTATAAATTGCTAGCACTGCATTTACTGACTTCAATCCCTACAGGTTCCAAATCTGTATCTCTGGTACCCTGCCCTCTCCTTAACTTCAAAAAAGAATTTTCAAATGCCTTTTACATACTGCTTAGGTATCTCAAACAAAACATGGGCCACACTGAAATTACCTATACTTTGTATTATTCAGCAAATACGTACCAACTGCACACAGTGTAAGACACTATGCTAAAGACTGTAGATACCAAGACAAGGTCCCTTTTCTTGAGAAGCTAAAACTGAGCCAAAAAAAAAAAAAAAAAAGTTTTCACCCCACCAGTTTATTTCCTTCCTCAGGAGTCTTCCTTCGCAGGATCTTTTGCACCTTTCCTCTCTTCTTCTAGGTCTCTTAATGGTGGGTTGCCCCCCAGGGCTCATTCTTTGGGTTTCTTGTCTTTCACACACAAGGCCTTGGCTACTATTTCTAATCTCCAGCTGTATATACCATCTCTGTGCTGACAACTCCCATATATGAAGAGCTAGCACAGTTCCCTCTTGACTGAGAACTCATGACCCCTGTGAATAACTAGGTATCTTATTTCAAATAAAACGTGTCCAAAAATGACCTGATTTTTTCCACTAAAAACTGCAACTCCCACAGATGACCCCTTTTCGACTGTCAGCACCTCTATCCTTCCACTTGCATAGATCAATACCACTGAGGTCATCTTTACCTCTTATCTTGGGTTCCACATGCAACCCATCTTAAAATCTTGTCGACTCAACCTTCAAGACATCTAGAGTCTGTCCACATTTCACTGCTTCTATCACTATCATCAGAGATAACATCCCAACTGGTTACTTTTCACCCTTGTACCCACAATGTTTCCACACATGACCAGCATAAATCTTTAAAATACAAATCAGATCATGCTCTGATTGATCTGCTCAAAGCTTTCCAAATGATTCCATATCACTGAGAGTAAATGTCAAAGAACATACTATTACCTACAAGGCTCTCACTCTCTGACCACTACTCTTCTCGCTCTTCCATCTTGCTTACTATCTTTTAGTTACCCTGGCCTTCTGTTTCCCATACATATTATGGACACTTGCACCTTACAAACTTTACACTGGCTGTTCCCTTTCTGGTACTTCTTACCTTAGATACCTACATGGCTAACTTCTCAAGTCCTTGCTCATGTCACTGTCTCAAGGAGGCCTACTCTCAAAGCTTATGTTAGCCAGTCTTCAAAGATGGCTCATTTTATCCTTAAAGTATGCAGAACCTGAATTTTATCATGAGTTACTTCTTAATTCTCTAACAATTTCAAATATCTGTTCCTTTTTCATTTCCAATTGAATACTGCTCTTTCTTTGTCATATACCCTTTTTATAAGAATTTGACTCTGTTGCTCAAACTTAGTAAATGGAAAACACTAGATCAGATGTTACAAAATGTGGCTGTCCTCTTTATCTTACTATTGCTTCGTTACAGAAGAACTCTTTCTCTACTGCTGGGACAGAGCATATACCTCCTGACATCTAGGAGCTGGCCTGGTACTATGAGCAAGTCCTGTGTCTTACTATGAACCATCTACTTGGCATTCAAAGAGAGGTCTTGGTATTCTCTTGTTAAACTAAGTAATTTCAAAGAGTATCAACATCAGACCAGGCCACTCTATGACCATGAAAGATCAAGACAACAGCAAATTTGTACAGTTAACCTTCAAACAACATGGGTTTGAATGGTGCAGGTCCACTTATACAAGGATGTTTCTTACAGTACTGTAAATGTGTTTTCTCTTATGACTTTCTTAATAACATTTTTCCACTAACTTTATTGTAATAATACATTATATAAGACATATACAAAATATGTTGTATGTTATGTTTATTATACATACATAATATATGTTAGGGGTAAGGCTTCTTGTCAACAGTAGACTACTAGCATAGTTAAGTTTGAGGGGAACCAAAAGTTATACACAGATTTTCAACAGTGTACAGGGTTGGTGCTCCTAACTCCTACATCGTTCAAGGGTCAACCATCATCATGTCTGAACAAACACAATCAAATGTAATTACATCTGAACAAATATGAACATCGTCCAAAACATAAAATATCAAACAACCCCTTCTCCCAACTGTTGAGGGACTGCTGTTTCTTTATCAATTACAATTTTAGCCTTGCTGTAATATGCCCTCCCTAACAGGTAAGATTTATTCTAATTCCCAATTAGAGAGCTACCTCTACTTCTTGACAGCATTGTGTCCAGAGTAAAACCTCATATTCTAAACCCTCCCCCAAATCACCAAACAAAAGCTCAAATCCTGTAATAAGTCTTTATTTTTAATACCTTGAGACACCACTTAGATTCCCACAGTATGGGTTTTTACTCACTGCATCAAGTAATAAACCCAAACTGTTCAACCACAGGTGAGTTTCTGGTGATCTCTGCTGAAAGGGCATCAATATTCCAATGTCCTAATTACAGAATATAAGTTAATAGTGGCTCCTTAATGTTACTGCACTTGAAATGCTATGGTAATAAATAGCACAGAATATAATAGGGAGTTCCATTCAAAACAGTCAAAACCAGGAACTGCAAACTCAAATAATTATACCGATCAAGGGATAATAGATGTATGATTTGACAAGGTATATAACATGAGTGATAAGGCCCATGGTAAGGCACAGTGAGTGCACCCCCAGTTACAGTCTACATCATTAACATACTTGGCAATGACAAGTGATCACTGGTCTAAATATTTTTAAGTTCCAGGTTAGTTTAACACATGGTTTTTCTTCTTTTTTTATCTTAAAATGACTTCCCAAGACATCTGTAATTTTCCTCATCATCAATTTAACTTCTCTGACCTTAAAGTGAAGAGCCTTTGCCAGCAGTTGGTCCCCAATCATATTTTCTCAGGTTCAATGAACTGCTTTCTGTTTTCACCATGAACTTTCAATTCATTCTTACTGGGCTTTTGGACTCAATTAAAAAGAAAGGCCTTATTTAACCTCTCTAGCATTCCCGTATCAGAAAGATCTGAACTACTCTTTCTGGTTTCTCTGGTTTTCTTACAATTTTCTGGCTTTCCATTCCATGTGCTCAAACAGATGAATTAACAAGTAGGCAGTCTTCATTTCTTTTATCTCCCCTTCCCAACCAGCATCCCCAATCAATTACTCTGGCAGAATATTTTAATCATCATCACCATTAGTCTTCTCAAGAAGGAAAGGCCATTTGAACACAAGAGATAAGAACTTCTCGAACACTAGTTGCTGTTTGCAATGACTTGGGATAGCAGCTTGGTGAGCTTTTTCTTTCTTTAAAAAGCTAACAATAAACCAAAACTTTAGTCATAAAAGGAAGATTCATAAAGTCATATGACTTTACTCATAAAAAGAACACTCACAAGATGATGGAATTGTATAAAACAGGTTTTCAATATAAGCAGCAAGAAACGGCTGAAAAAAAGAAAGGGGGGGTGCCTGGGTGGCTCACTTGGTTGAACATCCAATTTCAGCTTAGGTCATGATCTAGCAGTTTGTGGGATCAGGCCCCGTGTCAGGCTCTGCACTGACAGCGTGGAGCCTGCAAGGGATTCTCTCTTGTTCTCTCTGCCCCTCCCTGTTTCTCTCAAAATAAATAAATAAACATTAAAAGAGAGAGAGAGAGAGAGACTACAGTCCAATGGGTTGCCATAACTCAAACACATTACTTTTAAAAGTTGCACAAAAGTCTAAAACACTGATTTAAGGGGCACCTGGGTGGCTCAGTCCATTAAGTGTCCAACTTTGGCTCATGTCATGATCCCACGGTTTGTGAGTTTGAGCCCTGTGTTGGGCTCTGTGCTGACAGCTCAGAGCCTGGAGCTTCTTCAGATTCTGTGTCTCCCTCTCTTCCTGACCCTCCCCACTCATGATCTGTCTCTCTCTCTCAAAAATAAATAATAAAAAAACATTTTAAAATAACATAAAATAAAATAGGATTAAATTAAATTAAATTATATTAAGTTAAATTAAATATTGATTTAAGGACTCTGCACGACCATAATCACACCATTCTCAATTCAGAGTAATAAACCTGGGGTTAATGCATTTTCAGGAGGTATATGTTCATTATTGAGCCAAGTAATATTTTCTTTTTTTTTTTAATTTTTTTAACATTTATTTAATTTTGAGAGAGCAGGGGAGGGGCAGAGAGACAGGGAGACACAGAATCCAAGCAGGTTCAGGCTCTGTGCTGATAGCTCAGCACGTGGGGCTTGAGCCCAGAGACCACAAGAGCATGATCTGAGCCTAAGTCAGACGCTTAACCAACTGGGTCACACAGGTGCCCCAAACCAACTATATTTTCATACCATGACTGTGGCATCAATTTACCAGCCTTTCCCAGGTGCATACAATTGTATTAGTAATAGTCAGGTCTCTTTCCTTATACCTTAACATCTCCCATTTAAAAAGATCAAAAAGTAGAAAACATAGCCCTTTAGGATGGAGGTTACATTTAATGACTTCTACTGTCACAATTCTAGAATACTATGGAGCTGACTTAACTATCAGCATATGGAGAGCTACAAAGGCAATGGATTAAGTTCATTTACTTTGAAATTTATCAGGCAATACTTGTCATTCTACGAAGCACCAGGAATTGAAACTAATTTCAAACTGCCCTTAAAGAGAAGTTTCAAGCTGAGGAAATCTATTTAACCTAAATATAACCATGATGGGAAAAGTCACACAAATTGAAAACCAACTGACCTAAACTCCTCAAAATGGCAACGTCATGAAAAACACAAAAAGATGGGCAAACTATTCCTGATTTTAAAAGATCAAAGAGACACAAGTGAACGCTATGTGATCTTTAACTTTGGAGGTGGGGGAGGAAATAGCTAAAAGGGGCATTTTTAGGCAAGAGGGAAAATGTAATGTCAGATTTCTTGAAAGTGATAATGATATTATGGTTATATGTAAGGATTTCCAAGTTCTTGAGAAATGCTACTTCCAGTATTTAATGGTAAAGTTCATGTCTGCAACCTAAAATGTTAAGTAAGTTTACTAAAAAGAAATTTTATATAAGCAACAATATATCTTTTCCTTGAACATTAAATTCAAAAATTCGTATTTTTAAAAAAGAAAGAAAGCAAATATGGCAAAATGCTAATGGTGGGTGAAACCATGAGCGTTCTGTCAATTCTTACGTAGGCTTTTATTTTGACTACGAAATTTTTGAAATAAATTGAAGAAAAACAGGATATAAATGAATCCAATCTAAAGGAAAAATTCTAAATTTTTATTTAAAACAGATTTTTTCGAGGCACCTGGGTGGCTCAGCCAGTTGAGTGTCCGACTTCGGCTCAGGTCATGATCTCACAGCTCGTGAGTTTGAGGCCTGCATCGGGCTCTGTGCTGACAGCTCAGAGCCTGGAGCCTGCTTTGGATTCTTTGTCTCCCTCTCTCTCTGCCCCTAACCCACTCACATCCTGTCTCTGTCTCTCTCAAAAATAAATAAACATTTAAAAAAAAAAAAATTTTTTTTAAACACAGATTTTTTTTCATATAACAGAAAAATTTAACAATAAAGTTAAATGATCCAATAACAATCTTAAAAATTAAAACTTTTTTATGTGGATCATGAGAAACTTAACAGAAACCCATGGGGAGGGGAAGGAAAAAAAAAAAAAGAGGTTAGAGTGGGAGAGAGCCAAAGCATAAGAGACTCTTAAAAACTGAGAACTGAGGGTTGGGGGGGGGGGGGTGGTGGGAGGGAGGGAGGAGAGGGTGGGTGATGGGTATTGAAGAGAGCATTTTTTGGGATGAGCACTGGGTGTTGTATGGAAACCAATTTGACAATAAATTTCATTAAAAAAATTTAAATAAAAAAATTAAAACTTTTAAACTTAAAATTTATTGGCTATTGACAATTGAAACCCAGTAGAGCACTAACCAGTGTAACCTGAACCTGAATCTAGAGTGCATATGGACATATTATACCTCCTTAAAAAGGATTTAATCCTGAAAAAGGTATAGATTTGATGATTTTCCTACAAAATATACAATTATTTGATATGGAATGCCCACAACTAAGATAATTAGGGCTTAGCAGTATCAAGGCATGCAGTAAATGTATTTATTGACTTTTAAGTATTTTTTTATGGCAATGGGTAGACACCATCGTTAATTAATTCCAAGTTAACTGTTAATTGTGAAAAGAGGATGATCTTTTTAATCGGTCCTAATGTGGTTTTCATAATGAGTCCTAAAACGTGGAATTGATATGTTGGAAAGATTACTCCTGGATATTCATATCATCAAGACAAAAAGTAACTCTGCAACCAAGAGCTATGGAATAGGATTGCTAGGCATTTACTGGTGCTACTGCACTAACTTTTGGACCTCGTTTATAAAGATTTTCTCCAAATGTTACAAAGAATTATATGAATATGACTTGGTATTTAGTGTTCGTTGAAGTCTTATCTTTTGACAGACCATTTAACATTTACTGTCTTGTGATTTGTTTTTGTAATTATGTAATAAATACATGCTCGTTCTAAAATTTTCAAGTATCTACTTGTCTCTCTCAGACAAGATAAGCACTTAACATTTTGGAATGTATTTTCCCCGATGTTTTCAGTCTATATCAAACTAAACGTACTAAACCAAAACTGTATGCAGCAGGAGAACAGTCACCATGTCCTTTTGTTTCTCATCATTAAACATAATCCTAGGTCCTAATAAAGTACTTGGCAAAAACTGGTCTCTCAATAAAGATTTAAAGATGTTCAATTCATTTCTAATGTTGCACAACATTTTTTTAAACAGTTAAGACTATACCGTAAATATTTCATGTCCGTATTGATAGAGCTGCATTAGATTCCACTCTATGACTGTACCAAACAGTGTCATGAACAATGAACACTACAGTTGTTAGTAGTTTCTCATCATTACAAACAAAAGGACAGTGAATATTTATAAATATATAAAGGTAAAGATATATAAATATGTACATGCATGTATCCATAACATTTTAATTAAAAGGTCATTTAAAATTTTTTACATTTATTCTCCATAGTGCTTTAAGCTATCATATATGTAAGTTATATATATATATACAGAAGCTAATACAATAATACTTTTAAATTTTATATTTTTGTTTGTTAACACACAATAGAAATCTTAACAAAATAACGTGTTCCCACTTAGGTCGGGGGGGGGAAAATCTTACCATTCTTGCTGACATCCAGTTCCCTGAGATTAATGAGATTTGCAATAGATGCTGGTAATGTTGTTAAATCATTGTCTGGCAAACTCAGTTTATGTAGAGACTGACAGTTAAAAAGTTGCTATTGAAACAAGGAAAGAAAAGTTTTTGATTATTTAAGTTTCCTTAAATATTTTATTAACATTTATACAAAAAAATATTAGTGTAACTAAAACTGAATGAATTGTATCTACATAAATACCAAGAAAGATCTCTAATTGTTTCCTGCTATCATAGATTTGAACACAACTGAACTACTCAATCATTTACATATTCACACTTCAGCCCTAAGCAAAATGCACTTAATAAGAACAATTATATGGCTGTATTCTTGGTTAAAGTAGTAAAGAATAAGTGGCTATTAAATAAGCTAAAGTTTGAAACTTGTATTTCAAACATCCTTATTCCAAAACGAAAGTTTATAAAAATTAAATTCAAATAAGTACAATGGATTTAAAATGATTCAAAATAGGGGCACTTGCGTGGTTCAGTCGGTTAAGCACCTAACTTTTGATTTCAGCTCAGGTTATGATCTCATGGTTTGTGAGATCGAGCCCCAAGTTGGGCCCTGTGCTGACAGCATGGAGCCTGCTTGGAATTCTCTCTTTCCCTGTCTCATAAAAACAAAAACAAACAAACAAAGCTAAAAAACAAAAACACAGTTCTGATTTGGGAAAACAAAAAAATAAGGGAACAAATATCCTATTATGCTAAAATCACAATAATACATTAAAATACAATATATTTATTTAAGTAAAATATATTTTAAATAAAATATATTCAACCAGAAGTGTAGGTAAATGGGTCACTTCTAACTTCCATACCAAAAAACTACAGACTATATGGAGCACAGAGAATTTTTAGGGCAATGAAAATACTCTGTATGATACCACAATCATGGAAACATTTCATTATACATTTGTCCAAACCCATAAATGTACAACTATACTGCAAACTATGGACTGTGGGTGATTGTAATTTTTCAACATAGGTTCATCAATTTTAATGTAAGCACCACTCTGCTCAAGTATGTTGACAATGGTGGAGGCTATGCATGTGTGGGAACAGTGTAGGTATATGAGAAATCTCGATTTTGCTGTGAACCTACAACTGTTCTTAAAATGTTAAAGTGTTTAAAAAACAAACAAAAAACTGTTAATCAGGATGGCACTGAATAAGCCCTATTTGAGAAGAGCATTCTTCTAAAAATGCTAAGTTATGCTTAAGTGGTTCAGTTATTTGCACTTTCACAGCAAACCTCTCTTTTCCCCTCAATCCTCAGACTGAGACCCTACTAGTACTTATTACAGAAAGAGACTACTCTTAGACTTTCAAGTTTTCCAAAATAACAAAAGGAAGATAAATTATTTTCTAAAGAACTATATAAGGAAAAAATAATTTACAAAGCACCTTATTATAACTAGGGAAGTAATTTATAAACGTACAACTGCAATCTTTAATATTTTATCCTTAGCCATACACAGATTTCTTTATAAGACAAGCTTGGATGGCACTAGCTTTCAAAATATTTTTACTAGTGGCCACTGAAAGAAAAGCCTTTTTCAAAGGACTGCCATCCAGTATGTACACACAGAGACATTTAACACAAATATTTCATGCAACAATGGACACATGCAACACACTCTACTTTCTATTCTATCTCAAGTTAGGGTTGCCAGATGAAATTCGAACTTCTGGAAATAATGAATAATTTTTAGTAGAAGTATGCCCCATTTATTGCATAAAACACTTACATTAAAAATTATTCACCATTCATCTAAAAATTATAATTTCAGGGGTGCCTGGGTGGCTCAGTCGGTTGAGTGTCCGACTTCAGCTCAGGTCATGATCTCATGGTTTGTGGGTTGGAGCCCTGTGTCGGGCTCTGGGCTCTGGGCTGACGGCTCAAAGTCTGGAGCCTGCTTCAGATTCTTTGTCTCCCTCTCTCTCTGCCCCTCCCCCCACTCATGCTCTGTCTCTCTCTGCCTCTCAAAAATAAAGAAACGTAATAAAAAAAATTATAATTTCACTGGGTGTCTTCTATTTTTATCTTCTAAATCTGCCAGTGCAAATCATAGTTTGCTTTTTGGAAATGCCACACATATTTATGAACCATCAGTGCCTCTCTACACAGTTGTGATAAACACTACTGTTTGGGTAGTAAAACATTCTAACAATTAAATCTATTGCAGTTTTTCCATAATAAACAAAAAACTGAGTTGAGAATGAAGAGGGATTAGGATTTAAGGGAAAACAAGTAGCCACTGAAAAATTTTGATAATGTGAGAGGATAGATGTTTCATGGCAACAAACCAACTTTCTCCCTCTAGTTATTCTTACATTTCAGAAAAGTTAAGTTCTCGGGCACCTGGGTGGCTGAGTTGGCTATACATCCGACTCTTTTTTTTTTTTTTAAATATAAGTTAGTTAACATGGAGTGTAATAATGGCTTCTGGAGTAGAATTTAATGATTCATCACTTACACACAACCCCCAGTGCTCATCCCAACAAATGTCCTCCTTAATGCCCATCACCCATTTAGCCCATCCCCCCATCCAACACCCCGCAAGCAACCCTCAGTTTGTTCTCTGTATTTAAGTGTCTCTTATGGTTTGCCTCCCTCTCTGTTTTGATCTTATTTTTCCTTCCATTTATTTCAGATCAGGTCATGATCTCCGTTTGTGAGATTGGCTTGTGCTGACAGTATGAAGCCTGTTTGGGATTCTCTCTCTTCCTTCCCTTCCCCACCCCATTCATATTTTCCTCGCAAAATAAATAAACTTAAAAAAAAAATTAAGTCGCAAAAGGAATAATACGTCTAAAAAACTGTTTAATAACAAAAAATATTATATGACAACCAAAAGGACAATTTATTCTGAATCGCAATAGTATAGACCAATGTCTGATAAAAACTACAAAAAGAAAACATTAATTTTAAGGATTTGTCCAGCTAAATCTACTGGCTGCCAAAACTGTATAGTCTTACTCTATCTTGCTGGCTATAAAAAACTGAAATTAAACATAAAATTTTAATTATTTACTTAAATATTCAAGCAACTGGCTTGAAGACACAAAGTTTAAAATTCTATTTTACAAAATTCTTAATTGTGTTGCATACCCTAAGATAAAATTAAACCAGAAAAAAAGATAAGAAACAAAGAAAACAATGGAAACACATATATATTGGCAGCATTATGGCAACACTGGGAATATTATATCTCTATGCATAAAAATAACCACAGGCAATTCTTTTTTTTAAATTTTTTTTAATGTTTATTTTTGAGAGAGAGACAGAGTGCGAGTAGGGGAGGGGCAGAGAGAGAAGGAGACACAGAATCTGAAGCAGGCTCCAAGCTCTGAGCTGTCAGCACACAGAGCCGGTTGTGGGGCTTGAAGCCAGGAACTGTGAGATCTTGATCTGAGCTGAAGTCATGCACTTGACCAACTGAGCCACCCAGGCACCCCAAACCAAAGGTAATTCTTAAAAGATAGTATTAACATACCTTTGGAAGCTCTTCAATCTGATTAGCATCTAAATAGAGTTCCTCCAAAGTTTTCTCAAAAGTAAAAATCTCTTTGGGAACCTGTTCCAAACTGCAATGAGAATAATCAAGGGTAGTTACAGTCTCCTCTTCCCCTCGTAGACACCGACATGGTACCAACCGCACAAACAAACTTCGTTTTGTAGTCATTTTTAGACACTGCAATATTCAAATAAAAATAAATTTAGTTATACATATTATAGCCAACAATTTTTCAAAACAAATAATTCCAATTCATTTATCACAATTTATATATCAAAGATAAGTATCTTCTCCTTTACACACATCCAATGGAATATATTTAACATTGTTTTACTATCTAAATTTATATATATTTATATACTGAATTTCAAATGAACTCAAGTACTTCCCTACTTTAAAAAAATGACCTGTTAACCACTTATATGCTTCTGTAAGAACCATGCTTGACGAGTCTTGCTTATACTCAACTAGAAAAATCCTAATACAACAAAAAGATTTCCTTAATTTCCGGGTAAGAGCTATTTTTTAATTAAGAATTTGACTCTATGCAGTTTTGAGTAGGAAGTAGGAAGTTTTGAGTTTTGATCTTCCACATCAAAATTCCAGTACATGCCAAGTTTATTTTGTTCCAATTAAATATTGGCCTTTTAATTTTTCTAAAGAACTTAAAAGTCTTATATTTGTGTAAGGTTACACATTAGAGAATAAACTGGCTTCATTAAAGGGTATACCAATCTCATTGTTTCAAACTAAATGGGGGAAAGGTTTAATTCTGAATTAGTGAAAATTTTCTAGGCTAATTTTATTAAAAATACAGTGTGTACACATAGGTTAATTCCAACTGGTCTAAGATTATATTACCAAAGAAAACCTACTTCAATAAATAAGACTGAATGCCAATCAGTAATCAATTCTTTGTAAAATGATACATTCTTGCTTTGAACAGATGACTATTAGAGTAATAGATCACTTCCAACCAGGGCCAAGACTAGGTTGAAACCAGTGAAGCAATTACCTCAAGCACAAAATATAAGAAGCACCAAAACAATGCAGTAATCAAATTAAAAATTTTAATGTATTATTTAATTAAAATCACTGAAAAATGATCTGTTTATGAACAAAATGACTATTTTTAAAATAAACACAGGGTAGTATTATGAGCTTTTTTATTTTGGCTCAGGTTTTTTTATTTTTTATTTTTTTTAATGTTTATTTATTTTTGAGAGAGAAAGAGTACAAGCAGAGGAGGGGCAGAGGGTAACACAGAATCCAAAGTAGGCTCCAGGCTCTGAGCTCAGCACAGAGCCCCAGTTGGGGTTCGAATCCATGAACCGTAAGATCATGACCTGAGCTGAAATCGGATGCTTAACCAACTGAGCCACCCAGACACCCCTATTTTGCCTCAGGTTTCAATATGGCTCGGCAAGGCACTGCTTCTAACAGTTCTATTTCAAATTATACGATATTCTTAAAATGTTTTACAACAATAAGTATTCCACCTGCAATCTTTTAAAAAATATGACTATTCTTAGTCAATTTATATGCCAGGCACTGTGCTAAGTTCTTTAGGTAAAATATATGTATATTCTCATTTCAACCTGCTATACCTTTCCAACACATATACTATAATCCCTATTTTTCCATAATAAAACTGATTCTGTGCTCTTATTACATTAGACTGCTTCTCAATATATAATGATACACTTGAACTCAGCTTCTCGAAATGATTAAAATATCAATAGGACTTTATTACGCACTTCTTCATAGTTTACAAAAACAAAATACTGATGGAGCTCAGAACACAACACTCCAAGGTATGGCACCTTGACATACTGAATATTTTACACTTAAAGAGTCTGAGAAAACAGCAGAAGCAGGAAGGTCATGCTCGCTTACCCTTACACTTCTCTCCTGAAACAGATCATAAAATCCTTATGTGACAGGGGCCTTCCTTATACCTGGAGGAAAATAGCAGCCCCATCTCTGAAGAATGGAGAAAAGTCCTAAAAAACGGGCTTTACTAAATTTCCCCCACTTTACTACACTTAACCTCATACTCTGACCTATTATACTTCTACACAACTCTACACTCTTCAACAAATGTAGTATAAAAATATTAAGTTTTAATGGTTTCTTTCGGTCCTTACTCGTTATGAAGGCTCCTGTGCCACTTAAAACTTGCATTAAATAGGGCACCCGGGTGGCTCAGTCAGTTAAGCATCTGACTTTTGGTTCAGGTCATGACCTAGCCAAGTGAGTTCAAGCCCCATGTCGGGCTCTGTGCTGACAGGTCAGAGCCTGGAGCCTGTTTCAGAATCTGTGTCTCCCTCTCTCTCTCTCTGTGCCATTCCCCCACTCATGCTGTCTCTCTCTTTCTCTCTCCAAAATACAATAAACATTAAAAAAAAATTAAAACATTTGCATTAAATAAATTTGCATGCTTTCTCCTGTTAATCTGTCTTTGTAAGTTTACTTTTTACATCCAGCCAAAGACCCTAAAAGGGTCAAAGAAAAATTTTTCCTCCCCTACACTATGGTGTTAAACAAAAGTTTCTACTACATAGTATCTTTGTCTCATGGGAATATAACATACAGCATGGTGACTGTAATTAATACTGTACTGCATATTTGAAAACTGCTGAGAGAGATCTTAAAAGTTCTCATGGAGGGGTGCCTGGGTAGCACAATCAGGCATCCAACTTCGGCTTAGGTCATGAACTCACAGTCTGTGGGTTGGAGCCCCTCTTTGGGCTCTATGCTGATAGCTCAGAGCCTGGAGCCTGCTTTGGATTCTGTGACTGCCTCTCTTTCTGCCCCATCCTGCTTGTGCACTCTTTCTCTCTTCTTTCTCCCTCTCCCTCCCTCTCTCTCTCTCTCTCTCTCTCTCTCTCAGAAATAATAAATGAATAAACTTAAAAAAAATTCTAAAAAAAATTTCTCATTGTAAGAAAAAAATTTGTTAACTACATATGGTAATGAATGTTAATTAATTAGATTTATTGTGGTGGACATTTAGCAATATATACATATAATGAATCATGTTGTACACCTGAAATGAATATAATGTTACATGTCCATTATACTTCAATACAAAAAAAACTTTGTCAACAAAGAAATATCCAGAAAAGTTTAGTGAATGCTTATTAATAATCTATGTTTATATGAAGGTGTGTTTTACTGCCAAGAATAAGCAGTTTTATTGACCTAATGAGAATTTCACTGCTAAAGGGGAATTTAGCTTATACTTGTGTGTTTATGGGATAGCAAAAATAAAAGATTCCAAAAATGAATATGAAATTTCTTGCTGCAGGGATTCTAAGATTTCAACTGATAATGAGTTAAGACGACACTTAAGAACAATGGGGAATTCAATCTGTTCTTTCCAATATGGTAGCCACTGGACACATAGCCATTTTAACCTTAAAATTCAAGTTAAATCAAATCAAATTAAAA
This sequence comes from Lynx canadensis, assembly GCF_007474595.2. Classification (NCBI taxonomy): domain Eukaryota; kingdom Metazoa; phylum Chordata; class Mammalia; order Carnivora; family Felidae; genus Lynx; species Lynx canadensis. The sequence continues at coordinate 133,274,762 of NC_044303.2, read as the reverse complement.
TTCTCTTTTATCAGTCACACTACGCACATTTTAAAAGTTCAACAGCCACATGTGGCTAGTGGATACTATACTCAGTAAAAGAAGATTGAGAACATTTCTATTAGTGCAGAAAGTTCGATAGGGCAATGTTGGTTCAATGTTTGAAACTATTGCTCTGGTTCACCATATTATAACTACTATATGCTTTTATTTATATAATACGATAGTACCCCAAAACTTGGAAGATAGGGCCTAAAAATCCCAGAAATCATAATGGATTTGGGACTATAACTGGGCATGAAATGTTTACTACCAAATATATGTAACTTAAAAGAAGGTATTTATTTGAGATGTTGTCATGTGTGCAGCACACTTGAAGCATAAGACAATTTACAAGACAGAATGTGTTCTTTTTATTGCTTATTTATTTTGAGAGAGAGAGAGCACCAGTGTGTGTACACAAGATAGGGAGGGGCAAAGAGAGGGAGAGAAAGAATCCCAAGCAGGCTCCACATTCAGCACTGAGTCCAAAGTGGGGCTTGATCTCACCATCCAGAGATTATGACCTGAGTCAAAATCGAGAGTCAGATGTTCAACTGAATGAGCCATTCAGGCACCCCCAGAGTAAAGGTTAACGAAGGTAAAACAACATCCAAGGTTCTTCTGTAGTGCTAACCATAGATCATGTTGCAGACAGATAGTCAGAAATTCTAAAACATATCAGAAGAGAAAATGAATTCAGAAAAGGAAGATTAGGGGCACCTGGGTGACTCAGTTAGTTAAGGCTCCGACTCTTAGTTTCGGCTCACTTCATGATCTCAGTTAGTGAGTTTGAGCCCCACATTGGGCTCTGCGCTGGTACCGCGGAGCCTGCTTGGGATTTTCTCTCTCTGCCCCTCCCCTACTCACGCTATCTCTGACTCTCGCAAAATTAATAAATTTTTAAAACTATTTTAAAAATAAATTTTATAAACTATTTTATATTTAATAAATTTTAAAAACTATTAAAAAAAAACGAAGATCAGATGCTTTAGGAAAAAGGTTCCATCTTAAGTAAAAACCTCTTGTTGACAGAGGCTACGAAGAAAGCAGTTTAGACCTTAGATTAAATTCAGGGGGCCTCAAGCCAACACAAAAATGGACCCTAATTTAGCAGACTAAAACTGATGATTGTTAAGAAAGGAAAGGGACCTTAATCATTGAGGGCACAGGAGTAAAATACCATATGAAAGAAATAAATGAATACTAACAACCAAAGAGATCCTCCCTTACACAATACTACTAGGAAGTAAACCAAAGGAAGAAAGCCTGGTCAGGTTTGAAAAGGAAGTGATCAACTTGGGGAATGTTCATAAGAATTTTAATGTAATGGTAAGCAAGAGCCACTTTATAAGCCAGACTTAACCTGGGACACATAAAAAATATTCTAATCAAATGCAGAAAGAGAAGCCAACCAAGAAAAAAGTCATAATAATAATACAAACAAAAGAATAAGACTAACAAAAGAAATTAAAGCTACTTACCACTGGGTTGAAGTTCTCTCCCTGATGTTTCTTAATTGAGCCAACATTCTATGGAAATGAAAAGAAAGAAACAAAATTAACAATAAAAATAGATCTTTATGATTTTAAGGATCATCTCTTCTAATTTATTTGCCTCAAAATGTAAGTTAAAATATCAAAAATTCACCAGTGTAAAGAAACAAATTTGCTATCTTCTAAATACAAAAGTAGCTTCTTAACCACTGGTTTTTAATACATTTGTCAACTATGGCGAGCCCTTACGTATATCAAATACCAAATGCCTATCTACCATTAAAATCCCATTTATTTGAACCAACTGAGAAATAATAATTTTTTTCTAAGCAAAACAAATTCTAATTACCAATTACATTTAAATTTAGTAGTTTTTGATTGTTTTGGGAGGCATACAATGCTAAATGCTGATCAGATTCTATTCCTTCCTTTACAGAAATTTTACTTTATTCATGGTGGTAATGGACCCAGCTAAATATCCACAACTGAACCTTCCGAAAAGGGTGCACAGGGGTTAGATGACATAGTTGAGATCAGTGACATATGAAGTCTGCTTTGGGGATGGAATGAGGTTGGTTATGGGCAGACATTTGTTTTCCTTATCCTGGGACAGATGTAAACATGTCTACTGCTGCAACCATAATCCTATGACCATTAAGTTAACAAGTGTGAGTATGAGAAACCAGCTAATAAGCCTGACAAAGTAGAAAGACAAAACAAGCTGGACCAATGTTAACCAATGCCTACTTTTGAATGTCTTGATATGTAAGAAAACTAAATCCCCCACTTTCTTAAGCCATTGTGAAGTTTTCTGCATGTACAGCCAATACATTACAAAGTGAAACAGCCTGAACTTGAAACAGTAACATTAACAAAAATACATCATAACCTTTCTATTAAAAAATTGGTAATATTCATAAATTTATGTTCCAAATTTTAGAGTCACCCTAAATTTATTGGGCTATTTTCCCCCATGCTAAATGGTTTAGTACTACTTAGTTGTTTAAACTTCACCACAAATTCTACTTGTAACACATGCTACAAAAAATACCTTTGTGTATAGCAAGCAAAAATGGTCACTAAATTTGTCATTCAACATACTCCTACATATGTGACAGTCTGGTAGAACAGAACTGCCAATAAGCTGAACCAGAATAACGCTATATGCAAGAGCAGTTTGGAGAGAGCCTAGATGAGATATCTGTGTTTAGAAATGTTAGTTTAAAATACCTGAAAGATGTCCTAGTGGGATCCTTAGTAAGCAGCTGAATATGGGCATTCAGAGATGTGGGGACAGATCCAAACTGAGAATATAAATTTGGAAGTCATCTGCCTACAGATGATATTTAAAGCAATGAATTTAGATGAAAGCATCAAGAGCATAAGCACAGACAAAAAAGAGAATAGGGCCAATGATTAAGCCCTGAAATATTACAAAAATAAGAGATCAGAAAGAAGAGATAGAACAAGCAAAAGACACTGAAGAGAAGCAATGAGTCCAAGTAATATCCTAAAGGCAAAGTGAGAAAAAAAAATGTTTCAAGACGAAAGAAGTTATCAACTATGTTAATCAGAATTTAAGAACTGTCACTGTGGGGGCGCCTGGGTGGCTCAGTCGTTTAAGTGTCCGACTTCGGCTCAGGTCATGATCTCACAGTTCATGAGTTCGAGCCCTGTGTCAGGCTGTGTGCTCACAGCTCGAAGCCTGGAGCCTGCTTCAGATTCTGTGTCTCCTTCTTTCTCTGCCCCTCCCCCACTTGTGCTGTGTCTCTATCAAAAATAAATAAATGTAAAAAAAAAAATTTTTTTTTTTTTAAGAAAAAAAAAAGAACTGTCATTGTGTATTAAAGTAAGTCACTGGTCATCTTGACAAGATCATTTATTATGGAGTGGTGGAAACAAAATAATGTTGGAGGTTAATGAAGAAAAAAGAGGATAACCTGACATAACAAATAAAGATAATTTGGGTACTTTGGCTAAAAGGACATTAGAAAAATAGAGCAGTAGCGAGAGTAGAATGTGAATCAGGAGTCACAACAGCTGATTTGTAAGCAATTGGAATAATCTAATTAGAAGAGCCCACTGGTAAATTTTTTAAAAATGTTATTTTGAGAGAGAGAAAGAGAGACAGAAAGAAGAGAGAGAGAGAGAGAAGGAGATGGGGGAGAGAGGATGGTGAGCAGATAGAGTGGGAGACAGAATCCCAAACAAACTCTGCGTTGTCAGCTCAGAGACTGATATGGGGCTTCATCTCCCAAACCATGAGATCATGACCTGAGCTGAAATCAAGAGACAGACACTTAACTGAGTGAGCCACTCAGGCAGCTTCTTTTTAAGAGCCCACTGGTAAATTTTTATAAAGAGATTTGGACAACAATTCATAGATTGTCATAGCAAGATCTCCCACCAATAAAGAAACTGCTCATGAGGAGGAAAAGAAAACAACAGACCTTGGGTGCAATGGTATAACTAGCTAAATAAAACACACATAGGGTATTTTTCAAAAATATAGATTATTATAACTTCTTTCAAGAGATTCTTATTTTGGAGATTAAATATAAAACTTAAGATTCTTTATTTTAAAGTGCAGATGTACTTCTTTTTCTCCAACATTCTCAACAATTATAAATACATGCTCAATCTTATTTCATCTATGCTCAAACCACCATCTTTTCTCCCTCTCCATTCTCTGCTATTATTATGACAAACTCTTAGCTTGGATTACTGTAAAGACTGAAAAGTGAAGTCACTATAAAAGTTTTTAAAAATACAGTACATTATATTTTCCTATTGATTTGAAGAGATCACACAATATATCTAACTAGATTTGACAGAAATTTCAACGTTGGACTAGTCTTTCTAAATGAGTTCAAAAGTTAAAATGTAGAACAAAGGCTCCTCAGGCATGCCCACAGCTATTAGTTGACACTTAGTGGTTGTATAAGATCATTTTAGTTTAATCATGGCTATCACAGTTGTTTGCTAATTTATATTTGGTATATCTGTCCTTAGTTCTGAGGCAATTTTATAAAGGACACTATTAACTCATTATGGGTAAGTACATGAATAGTAAACAATGAAAACAGTGATAAGAAAGAAAAAAAAAAAAGGTAAGAAACTTATTCAATGAAAAAAGTATAAATGCTATTAAGAACATTTGATCCTGAAGGAAAAATCAATAACTGAATGTATAAAATGTGCTATGCCTACAACATACAGCAGGAAATGAGAAAGGAGTCTGATCAAATAGCTAAGTTTCACTTATGGCTATAAGAGCAACATCAATGTCTGAACTTTACTAGCCTGATTCTAATCTAGTAGAAATCTGAGTTTCTTCAATATCAGCACTACTAATCCAATTTTCATATCAAATGATGGTTAGCCTAAACATGTTTTTAAAAAATCTTACATACATAATAGTAGTAGATATACAAATAGAAGTTACTAAAGAGGTCCACATTTGCAAAAATTTCCATTTTTACATTTCTACATATTACTTACATAATGAAATAGATCCTTATAGTCTGGAAACTGTATACATCCATGTAACCAACAGCAATGAAGATGTAAAATCAAATACTACGGTGAAAAAAAAAGGGGCAAGAGTGGGTATCTTTGTTTCATTCCTAATCTTAGAAGAAAGATTTTCAGCTTTTCACCGAGTAGAATGTCAGCTGTGGGCTTCTCATATATGGCCTTTATTATATTGAGGTATGTTCCTTTTACTCACTTTGTTGAGAATTTTTACCATAACTGGATGTTGAATTTTTGTCAAATGTTTTTTCCACATTTACTAAGATGATCATTATGATTTTTACCCTTCATTTTGTTAATATAATACATCACACGGACTGATTTATGGACGTTGACCCATCTTTACTTCCCTAGAATAAACCTCACTTGATCATAGTGTATGATCCTTTTAATGTATTGTTCAATTCAGTTTACTAATATTTTCTCGAGGATTTTTACATCTATGTTCATCAGGAATATAGCCCTGTGATTTTCTTTTCTTTTGGCATCTTTCTCTGGTTTTGGTATAAAGGCAATGAAAGCCTCATAAAGTAAGTCTGTAAGACTTCCCTCCCCTTATATTCTCTGGAAGAGTTTGAAAAGGATAGGTATTAATGCTTCTTTGAATATTTGATAGAATTCACCAGTGAAGCTATCTAGTCCTAGCTACAGCAATCAGGCAAGAAAAAGAAATAAAAGGCATCCAAACTGGAAAGCAAAAAGTAAAAATGTCACTATTTGCAAATGACATAATAGTATATACAAAAACCCTAAAGACTTCATCAAAAAAACTATTAAACCTAATTAAGTGAATTCAGTAAAGTTGCAGGATACAAAAATCAGTTGAATTTCTAGTAAGAAATTTTCAGAAAAAAAAAAAGACAACAATCCCATTTACAATTGTAACTAAGAATAAAATACCTAGGAATAAAGTTAATGAAGGTGAAAGATCTGAATATTGAAAATTCTAAAACATTAATGAAAGAAATTAAAGACACAAATAAATGAAAAGCTATTCCATACTCATAAACTAGAAGAATCAGTAGGAGTACAATGTCCATACTGTCCAAAGCAATCTAAAGATTCTTTTCTTTTTTTTAATGTTTATTTATTTTTGAGACAGAGAGAGACAGAGCATGAACAGGGGAGGGTCAGAGAGAGGGAGACACAGAATCCAAAGCAGGCTCCAGGCTCCGAGCTGTCAGCACAGAGCCCGATGCGGGGCTCGAACTCACGGACCGTGAGATCATGACCTGAGCTGAAGTCAGATGCTCAACTGACTGAGCCACCCAGGCGCCCCAGCAATCTAAAGATTCTATGCAATCTCTATCAAAATCCCAATGGCATTTTTCAAAAAAATTAGAATAATCCTAAAATTTGTACGATACCACACAAAACAAGAAAACAAACAAACTCCAAAGAGCCAAAGTAATTTTGTGAAAGAACAAAGCTAGCAGCATCATACTTGTGATTTCAAAGTATATTACAAAGCTATAGAGCTACAGTTATTAAAACAACATGATAATGCCATAAAAACAGAGAGACCAATGGAACAGAACACTCAAAAATATATCCATTCATACACAGTCAATTAATTTACAACAAAGGAGCCAAGAATATACAGTCCCTTCGATTAATGAGAGTGGGGACAAAACTGGACAGTCACATGCAAAAGAATGAAACTTGACCACTATCGTAACATTGTACATAAAAATTAACTCAAATTGGATTAAAGACTTAAACATAAGACCTAAAACCATAAAACTCCTACAAGAAAACACAGGTAGGTAAGCTTCTTGACTTGGTGATGATTTTTTTAATCTGACACCAAAATCAACAAAAGCAAACATAAGTAGGACTACATCATACTAAAAAGTCTCTAGCACAGCAAAAGAAACCATCAACAGAATGAAAAGGTAACCTATAGAAGAGAAGAAAATATATGCAAGCCATATATCTGGTAAGAGGCTAGTATTCAAAATATAGTTCTATACCTTAATGACAAAAAAAAAATCCAATTAAAAATGGGCAGAAGATCTGAACAAATGCTTTTCAAAAAAAAACCATACAGATGGCCAACAGATACAGGAAAAGATGTTCAACATCACTAATCATCAGAGAAACTACTTGTACATCATAAGATTATCACCTCTCACCTTTTAGAATGGATATTATCAAAAAGACAAGAAATAACAAGTATTGGTAAGGATTTGGAGAAAAGGGAACTCTTCTGTACTTCTAATGAGAATGTAAACTGGCACAGCTACTATAGAAAACAGTATGAAGTTCTCTCAAAAAAAAAAAAAAAAAAAGTGATCCAGTCATATGATCCAGCAATTCCATGTGTGGGTATTTATCTGAAGAAAACAAAAACACTAACTCATAAAGATTTATTCACACCCATGTTCACTGCAGCACATGCAGGCGCACATACATGCATATTACTCAGCCATAAAAAAGAAGTGAGATCTTGCCAACTTGCAATAACTTGGATGGATGGATCTTGAGGACATTAGGCTAAGTTAAATAAGTCAGACAGAGAAAAACAAATACCATTTGATCTCTCTTATATGTGGAATCTAAAACCAAATAAAAACAAACAAAAAACCTCCTGGATGTAGAAAACAGATTGGTGGTTGTCAGAGGTGGGGGAGGGGGTTGGGAGAAATCAGTAAAGGGGGTCAAAAAGTTAACTATATACATACATACATACATACACACATAAAATCCTTCTATCGCCTCAGCTGGTTCCCATCAACACCCTAGGCAAGTCAACCTGTCCTGAATAAGACTGTCTTAACATTTGTGTACAAGTATTATAAGAATGTAGCCTTTGGTTCTCATGGATAAATACATGGAAGCAAAATTGCTGGGTCATAGTCTTCATTTAATTATATGTACTTTTTTTTAAGTTGTTTTACAAAAAAAGTGGTTTTATCATTTAACACTCCCTGAGTTTTGGTTACATTTTCAACAACACTTGATACTATGTCTTTCTTAATTTTAACCTGTGTAGTCGGGTGCATAGCCGTATCTCATTGTATTTTTGTTTTGCCCTTCTCTAATTACAAATAGCATAGCAGAGCCTCATATATACTTAGACCTTATTTAGATGGTAAGACACTGGAATGCAAGCCCTGACAACCTCATATGATAAAACTTTTGGAGAAGAGAGTGATCAAATTTTGCATATGGGAGGAAAGTAAATTATTGTGCACTGTGCTGGAAAACAACTCCCCTTGAACATCTCACATTTCTGCATGGTCTGGGTTCTTTTGAGCAATGTCATTTACAGCCAATTAAATATGCTTGTATAAAGAAACATTCTAAGATAATAATGCTTAGCAACATTAAGACAGCCCAATTTCCTCTCTTGAGATTTGCTTAAATTCCAGATTAAAGATAAGGTTTTTGTCTCTTACTTTCAGAGGAAAGGACCAGACTCATCATCAGTGGTACTATGTAAAATCAGAGTTTCCCAATTCGGGCTTCCTCTCCTGCAATGCACAGTACTGCTCCTACAGGAATCATCTGACCCTCACTGTGTAGCCATGTGAAGATTAAGGCTCAGGTAATTGACACAAGATATGCCCTGGTCCCTGCATTTGTAATGAGTAATAAACTATTTGTCTCTGATCTAGAGGTCTTGTGTCTTCTGATAGGTTACCATACTAGCTTGTAAACAAGGTAAAATCTAGACCCTTCACTGTTTTCTTACTTAACCACATAAGTTAACAAACATGGCCACAGTGTTCTATACCACCCAAGATCAAAGACTGAGTCCATTTCCCCATTCCTTGAATTCAGACTGACCTTGTGACTTGCTTATATGGCAGTTTGTTAGGCAAATAACAGTACCTATGCCTCAAGAAGATTTAAAACTTCTACTTTTACCCTCTTTGAATGTTGCCCTGAGAACATGATGTTATAAAGCAGCATGGGATAAAAGACCACAATGCTGATTCACAAATTCAAGAGAACATAAATGGCTGATTTTTTAAGCCATCAATCTTCATAAGTTTATCAACTATATTGGTTTTTTTCAAAGAGAAAACTTTACACTTTGTTCATTTTCTTTTTTTACATTTTCCAATGTTTATCTTTGAGAGAGAGACAGAGCATGAGTGGGCGAAGGGCAGAGAGAGAGGTTAGACACAGAATCCAAAGCAGGCTCCAGGCTCTGAGCTGTCAGCAGAGCCGGATGCTGGGCTCAAACCCACAAACTGTGAGATCATGACCTGAGCCAAAGTCGGACGCTCAACTGACTGAGCCACCCAAGCGCCCCAGCACTTTGTTCATTTTCTTAAGGTAAGTTTTCTATTTCACACATTTCATTTTTTTCTATGTTTTCTGCCTTTTATTCATTTTGAATTTGTCTCTTTTTTCTGTCTCTTCAGGTAAAGATTAAATAAATGATTCTAATACTTTTTTCTTAAAGATTTAAAGATACAAATTCTCTTGAGCTGTACTTCATAAATTTTGATGCTTTGTTAATTTAAAATGCTTTTGATTTTTCCATTTATTATTTTATCCATGGGTTATTCAGAATCATCTTAATTCAATATGTGGAGATCTACTAAACCTTATTTTGTTTCTGATTTCAAATTTAATTCCATTATAGTCAGAGAACCTAGGGTTTCTAATCTTTGCAGTATTCTGAAGCTTTCAGACAGCCCCACAAAAAAATCTATCTTGGTGAGTGTTTTATGTGTGCCTGAAAGTCACATTCTGCATCTCTTGGGTATAATGCTTTATAAATGTTGATTAGGTTAAATTGGTTGATAGTGGTGTTCAAATCTTCTATACCCTTACCAATTTGTGGCATTCTTTTCCTACTAAATATTGAAAGTACTAAAAACTCTATCAATGTAAATAAGTCTATTTCTCCTTTTATTACTGTCAATTTTTATCTCATGTATTTTGAAGCCGTTGTATAGAGTGAATACACGTTTAGGGTGCTATCTTCTTGATAAATGGATCGTTTTATCATTGAAAGATGTTCTTTTTCTCTGCTAACAATCCTTGCCTTGAAAAATATTTTGCTTGGTATAACTATAGCCATAGGAGTTTTCTTTTGGTAAATATTAATGTGGTTTATCTTTTCCCATCTATTACTTTTAACCAAGTTTGTCTTTATATTTAAAGTGTCCACTTGTATGAAGCATACAGCTAGGTCTTACTATTTTATCCAATCTGACAATTTTTATGATTTGATGGCAGGCTTAGACAATTTATACTTAATATAATTACTGATATGTCTTAATTTAAGATTATTTCTATTTTCTATTTGTTCTTTGTTCCTCTTTTTTCCGGAGTTCAAATAATGCTATTGTCCCCCATTCTATCTCATTTTATGGACTTTTTGTTGTACTTTTTTCTGGTTCCTCTAGGAATATACAGAGTGCATTCTTAATTCAAATAGTCCATATTCAAATGTTATGCCACTTCACATATGACCTAAGAAATTTATACTTACATTTATTTTCTTCCATATCTTAAGCTATTGCCATACATTTTACTTCTACATATTATAAATCTTATAATATTTTTTGCTTTACACTATCAACTGTTATTTATATAAATTTAAAAACTAGAAAACAGAATTTCATATTTATTCACACACCAATTCCTTCAGTCTGTTTCTTACTACAAATTTGCTGGTAAGCCTTTTTAAGCAGGTTTTTCTAAGATACTGCATTTTTCAGTTCTTAGAATGTGCATTTGGCTCTTTGTCAGGTTGTCCATTACTCTCCTGAAATACCCAATCCCTCATATCCTGTAAATTGCCTTAAAATCCTTGTCTCTTAATTCTAATAACTGGGTCATCTGTAAGTTTGCTTTTGTTAACTATTTTCTCTTATACAATCACATTTTCCTGTTTCTTTGTATGTTTCATAATTTTTCATAGTATCCTAGATGCTGTAAGACTAAAGTTGAGAATTAAGCACAATACTTTCTTGTTAAGTTTTCCTGTTTTCCCAGAGAGTCTACAATCTTCTCTCCAGATAGATGACTGATAATTCATTTTACTAGTAGAAATCAATTTGAGCTGAAACTGGCTGCAACTTTATTTAGATTGAATTCATCTGTGATCAGTTCAACTTACAACTTCTCTATCCCAAACACAGCCAAATTTTTTATCTTGTCAATCTGTGGTATAAAGAATTTGGGATGCAGTTCCAGGTATTTTTTCATTTAGTTTACCTATAGATTCAAATCCAGCAGAGTCCCACAACTCAAGAGTTCCACAACTCAAAGTCCCACAAGTCAATATCCTCATTGAATTTTCAGGACTATACCTTTCTCTAAGCCGTTCAACCCCTCCTTTACTGCTGTTTCAAGACAAAATTCAAGGCAGATAGAATTTATCAGCCTTAATGATTTATTTTGCCTTTGGGGCTCCATCAGATTCTTATCCCTTCTCCAAAGTCCACATGGTCATTCAAAAATTGATGAGTTATCCTCATTCCTTCAGTCTTTCCATTTATGGCATGACCTATACTGATACCAGGCACATGTAGCCAGGCAGGGAAGTTGGTGTACTCTTGATTCACCTAGGAGAGGTTCATTATCTCTGGAATTCAGTTCACTAAGGATTCCTTAATTCCACTGATGTCTGCTACCCTATTTTTTTAAAAGCATGATTCCTTTCTTTTCAGGCTTTTCTTATTCTTACCACGGAACCAAAGGTTTTCTTGTCCTCTGATAGCCTAATGAGAAGCAGAAATATCAGGGCATTTCCAGGGTAGATGAAACTGTTTTATTTATAGAAAAAAAGAGTCCCAAGGAAGATATCCAGCCTGACTCACTCCTTTGTCAAGGAAACTTGGTCATGGTAGAAGAAAAATCTTCAGTATTCTCCTCCATCTCAATTTAGGAAAAATAACATTAATTTATGGAAGAAGAGGGACTAGTTATTTTTACCAAAAAAAAAAGTCTTTTGCTCCACAATTAGAAATAATACTACAATGCAAATACCCCAATGGAATTGGTTTACTTAACTCTGAAAGGCTAACATTACATCATTCTATGATCAGAAAGAGTAAGCACAGGAAGAAAGAGGAAAGAACGCAGCTCAATATGGCTCATAATCAAACTCTGGGAAAATGAAATTGTGCAGAAAAAGAATACTGGAGGTCTTTGAGTTAATTTCCATTGTTTCTGACATTAGAGTGGTTTCTGTAATTTTCAATGGGTCAATAAAAGCTGTACAAAAAAGACACTTGGGGAAAAATGTATCAAAAATGTATATTCACAATGTTTATTGTGGTAGGTAAAGTATATCTTGACCTTATTCTGAACCTAGAAATAGCTTTCTCATTACAGTCCTGATTGGATCTTCAACTCTTCTCCATAACACAGTCTTGTGGGTGGATTAACTTCCTTGTGTGTATTCCCTTATTTCTTTTTACTTCCCAGTATTCATCTCCACACAAAACTAACACCAGATCTCCTTAGTTTCTGCTAATTACTGCTAATAACAACTTCTTTTCCTCCTTGAACTCATTAAGCATCATCTGGCAAGCCCTGCTGGGAAATGAACAAAACAGTCAAATAAACGAAAGAGAATTCTACTTCTCTAAAGTATTCTAAAGGAGTAATTGATTTTGACCATGTGCAGCAATATGCTATACCAAGTAGGTGCAATTCTCCTCCCATCTTAAAAAAAACTCTCCCTCAAGATACCTCTCCAGCTACCAACCTATGAGAGGGAGAAAGAGAGCATCCGGAATCCAGGGGCCGCTGGGGGGTCAATTAGGGGCTCAAACTCACAAACCATGAGATCATGACCTGAGCTAAAGTTAGACACCTAACTAACTGGGCTATCTAGGCGCCCCTTCATCATTTGTCCTCAAACCCACGCCAATCACAGTTTTGTCCCCATCACTTCAATGGAAACTATTCTTCCTAGTTCATCAATGGCCTACATATTGCCAAAATTCAATATAATTCTAAGTTCACATCTCACCTGACTCATTTCATTAGCAGCACCATTCCCCACTACTTTACACATTTTCTTAGTTTCCAAGATATCACATGCCCTAAATTTTGTTCCTACACTAGTTATGCCTCAGTCTCCTTTGCTAGTGCTCCTCTTTCTGCCAACCACTTAACACACTGTAGTGGCAGACAACACAGATCGTGGCCCTCTTCCCCATAACCAGAGCCTTGAGGATCATCCATTTTCAAGTCTTGAAATTGTATCAACTCTTTAAATGCTAAGTACCTGAATGATACCTGTCCTAGTTTGGTTTCTCCCAAAAGCAAAGGCTTAGATAAGGACTTAAGTACAGGTAGTCTGTCCAGGTAATGACCTGAGGGAGCAGGAAGAGTAAAGCAGAGACAGAGGAAAAGCCAATATAAGGGATGGTATATTGTCAAAGTCATTCCAAAGGACGACAGGGGTCCATTCTACTTAAACTTCTTGAGAAACACACAGGCAATCTCTCAGAATTGTCTGCCTATAGGATGAAAGACAAGCTGTTATCCAATTACTCCTGTTTCCCAATGATTAAGGGTTGCCTCTGTGGACATTAACTTTCACTGGCTACCAGCCCATACTTGCTTTCTGGTTCAGCTGGCCTCCCAAAGCAGAGAAATCACTGGGGCTTACTTTCACTGGGAAGGGCATCTGAAGGCAACTTTTATGGTACTATTTCTTGCACCTACAGTTAAAACAAGAGGTGAACCAAGAAGATGTGATGCTGGACACCAGAAGAGCCTAACACTGCAGATAGACCACCCACATCCACCCCAGGCTTGCATATCCAACTCCCTGTTATAGGTCTCCATTTAGTGGAGGAAAATAAAGAAAAAAGCAAGAATTAATCATTTAGAAAAGAGTAAAAACGATGAACGAATCAAAGAGCTGGTTCTGTTCTTGGATTGCACACATTCAAGTGGATTTTTTTTTTTTTTTACAAATACAGTAAAGGGCTATAAATGTATTTTCCTCTCTTCCTTATGATCTTTTTAAATTTAACTTATTTTTTAAATTTGCATCCAAGTTAGAGAGCATATAGTGCAACGATTTCAGGAGTAGATTCCTTAATGCCCCTTACCCATTTAGTCCATCTCCTCTCCCACAGCCCCTCCAGTAACCCTCAGTTTGTTCTCCATATTTAAGAGACTCTTTATGTTTTGTCTCCCTCCTTGTCTTTATGTATTTTTCCTTCTCTTAGGTTCATCTGTTTTGTATCTTAAAGTACTCATGTGAGTAAAGTCATATTATATTTGTCTAATTTCACTTAGCATAATACCCTCTAGTTTGAACCACATACTTGCATATGGCAAGATTTCATTTTTTGATTGCCAAGTAATACTCCATTGTGTGTGTGTGTGTGTGTGTGTGTGTGTGTGTGTGTGTATACACACCATATCTTCTTTATCCATTCATCCATCGATGGACATTTGGGCTCTTTTCATACTTTGGCTATTGTTGATAGTGCTGCTATAAATATGGGGGTGCATGTGCCCTTTCGAAACAGCATACCTGTATCCCTTGGATAAATACCTAGTATTGCAATTGCTGGGTCGTAAGGTAGTTCTATTTTTATTTTTTGAGGAACCTCTGTTTTCCAGAGTGGCTGCACCAGTTTGCATTCCCACCAGCAGTACAAAAGAGATCCTCTTTCTCTGCATCCTCACCAACATCTGTTGGTGCCTGAGTTATTAACGTTAGCTATTCTGACAGGTGTGAGGCGGTATCTTATTGTGGTTTTGATTTGTATTTCCCTGATGATGAGTGATGTTGAGCATTTTTTCTTGTGTCAGTTGGCCATCTGGATGTTGTCTTTGGAAAAGTGTCTGTTCATGTCTTTTGCCCATTTCTTCACTGGATTATTTGTTTTTCGGGTGTTGAGTTTGATAAGTTCTTTATAGATTTTGGATACTAACCCTTCATCTGATATGTCGTTTGCAAATGTCTTCTCCCATTCTGTTGGTTGCCTTTTACTTTTGCTGATTGTTTCCTTCACTGTGCAGAAGCTTTTTATTTCGATGAGGTCCCTATTGGGACCTTCATTTTTGCTTTTGTTTCCCTTGCCTCCAGAGACATGTTGAGTAAGAAGTTGCTGTGGCCGAGGTCAAAGAGGTTTCTGACCGCTTTCTTCTCAAGGATTTTGATGGCTTCCTGTCTTATATTTAGGTCTTTCATTCATTTTGAGTTTATTTTTGTGCATGGTGTAAGACAGTGGTCCAGGTTCATTCTTCTGCGTGTCGCTGTTCAGTTTTCCCAGCACCATATTCCATTTAATAGTTTTTCGTGCTTTGTCAAAGATTAGTTGGCCATACGTTTGTGGGTCCATTTCTGGGTTCTCTATTCTGTTCCATTGATCTGAGTGTCTGTTTTTGTGCCAGTACCATACTGTCTTCATGATTACAGCTTTGTAATACAGCTTGAAATCTGTCCTTATGGTTTTTTTTTACTGTTTATTTATTTGTTGAGACAGACAGAGAGAGAGAGCAAGCGCAAACAGGGGATGAGTAGAAAATGGGAGACAGAGGATCCAAAGCGGGTTCTGCACTAACAGCAGTAAGCCCAATGTGGGGCTCAAACTCACAAACCATGAGATCATAATCTGAGCCAAAGTCAGATGTTCAACTGACTGAGCCACCCAGACACCCCTCCCTCTTCCTTATAATTTTTTTTAATTTTATTTTTTATTTTTTAAAATTTAAATCCAAATTAGTTAGCATATAGTGCAACAATGATTTCAGGAGTAGATTCCTTAGTGCCACTTACCCATTTAGCCATTCTCCCTCCCACAACCCCTTCAGTAACCCTCAGTTTGTTCTCCAAACTTGAGTCTCTTCTGTTTTGTCCCCTTCCCTGTTTTTATATTATTTTTGTTTCCCTTCCTTTATGTTCATCTATTTTGTCTCTTAAAGTCCTCATATGAGTGAAGTCATATGATTTTTGTCTTTCTCTGACTGACTAATTTCACTTAGCATAATACCCTCCAGTTCCATCCACGTAGTTGCAAATGGAAAGATTTCATTCTTTATGATTGCTGAGTAATACTCCACTGTGTGTGTGTGTGTGTATATATATATATATATACACATATATATATATATATATACACACACCACATCTTCTTTACCATTCATCTATCGATGGACATTTAGGCTATTTGCATACTTTGGCTATTATTGATAGTGCTGCTATAAACACGGGGATGCATGTGTCCCTCTGAAACAGCACAACTGTATCCCTTGGATAAATGTCTAGTAGTGCAATTACTGGGTCGTAAGGTAGTTCTATTTTTAGTTTTTTGAGGAACCTCCATACTGTTTTCCAGAGTGGCTGCACCAGCTTGCATTCCTACCTTATGATTTTCTTACTAACATTTTCTGTTCTGTAGCTTACTTCATTATAAGAACACGATATGTAATATATATACACAAACTATTTGTTAATCGACTATTTCTATTATTGATAATGCTTCTGGTCAAAGAGTAGGCTATTAGTAGTTAAGTTCTGAGGGACTCAAAAGTTATACTTCAATTTTTGACTGTGTAGGAGTCAGCACTCCCAAACCCCATGTTGTTCAAGAGTCAGCTAGAACAGAATATAAACATTAAAAATAAGACAATTTCCCAGCAAGTCTAAAGATACAAAACACAGCAGTAGGAATAAGAATGGGAATATAATAGCACAAATAAAAATTATGTTTGTATTTTGGAATAAATGTTTATCATATATTGCAAAACAGTAAGTATTTTAAAAAATTAATTACTGGGGTATCTGGCTGGATCAGTCAGTGGAGCAGGCAACTCTTGATCTCAGGCTTATGAGTTTGAGCCCCATGTTGGGTAGAGAGATTACTTTAAAATAAAATAAATAAATAAGTTAATTAACTATAAAAATATATAGTGATGTTTTAAATTTTGCATGACTTTTTTTTTTATTTTTTTTAACGTTTATTGATTTTTGAGAGACAGAGAGATAGTGTGAGCAGGGGAGGGGCAGAGAGAGAGGGAGATACACAATCTGAAGCAGGTTCCAGGCTCTGGGCAGTCAGCCCAAAGCCCGATGCGGGGCTTGAATTCACAAACTGCAAGATCATGACTCGAGCCGAAGACACACGCTTAACTGACTGAGCCACCCAGGCACCCATAAATTTTGCATGACTTTTTACAAAAACATAAATCATAGGGGCACCTGGGTGGCTCAGTCGGTTGAGCATCGACTATTGGTTTCAGCTCAGGTCATAATCCTAGGGTCATGGGATTGAGCCCCATGTCAGGCTTTGTGCTGAGCTTGGAGCCTGCTTGGGATTCTCCCTCTCTCTCTCTCTCTGCCCCTCTCCCCTGCTTGCAGGTGCACTCTCTCTAAAACAAAATTTTATATATATATAAAACACACACACACCAACATATATATATAAGTTATAAAACAGTCTCAGGAAATAGAAAATCATGGATGAAATTTAAGGGTTTATCAATATGACTCTAAAAGAACACCCAAGCACTTGCAAACTTACAAGGAATGGAATATGATCACAAGGTTCAGGACTCATCAGAAATCTAAAATAGTTCTCAGTTCATATTATAAATTCAACAGAATTTTGATACCAATACATATCAAAGTTAGCACACTGCATTAATATACCATTTATATGCAAAAATACTTTAAAAAATCCTAATTCAGCAGTAATACTAAACATGACTAAGGAAAATTAATTCTAGGAATGCCAAGAGAAAAAAACATCTATTAACGGTAACAACACACAAACAGATGAACGGGGGGAAAATGGATCTTCTTGACAATGCCAAAAGGGAATCCAATAAAAGACAGCATTCACTCTTGACAAAAATCTTAGTAAACTAGAAACAGGATATTTCCTTAATAAAAAAACAAACATCTGAGTCATGTTCATGAAAATACATACTAGAAACATTACTGTTAAAATTTAAAAGAACATCAACACTATCAAGTAAGTGAAAAAGACAGCCTACACAAAATGAGGGAAAATATTTGTAATCACATATCTGATAAGGGACTTGTATCCAGAATACATAAAGAACTCTTACAACAAAAAAAAGACAACAAAACTTAAAAGGGCAAAGGATTTGAATAGCCATTTCTTCAAAGATTTACTAATGGTCAATAAGCAAATGAAATGAGGCTCAACGTTATCAGTCATTAAAGAAACACAAATCAAAACCACAATGAAATAAATTTTTACATCTACTAAGGATGGCTATAACCAAAAAGACAGGAAATAACAAGTGACAGGGAAGATGTGGAGAAATTGGAACCCTCATACATCACAGATGGAAATGTAAATTGGTACTGTCACTTTGGAAAAAAAGTTTGGCAGTTCCTCCAAAAAGTTAAACATAGTTACCATATGACCCATCAATTCAATTCACAGGCATATAACCAAGAGAAGTGAAAACATGCACTGGCAGAAAAACCTATAAAGTTCATTGCAGCATTATCCATAGTGGCCAATAAATGGAAACAATTGAATACTCATCAACTAATGAATGGATAAACAAAATGTTGTCTATCCACACAATGGAGTATTATTCAGCTTTCAAAAGAGATTAACTACTGATAAAGATAGAACATGGATGAACTTTGGAAACATTATGCTATAGTAAAAAATCCAAACACAAAAGGCCACATATAGTATGATTCCATTTTTATGAAACGTCCTGAATAGACAAATTCATACAAACAGAAAGATTAATGGTTGCCAGGGTCTAGGGCTAGCAGGCAACAAGAACAATTACCAATGGGTACAGGGTTTTTTAGGGTGATGAGATGTTTTGGAATTAGATAGTGATGATGGTTACAGAGCCTTATAAATATATGAAGAATATAATAATATATTATATTATAATAATATAAATATACTAAGAACTACTGAATTACACTTTAAGCATGTGAATTTTACTGTATGACTTATAACTCAATAGAAAAATATCTTATAAAAAAATACGACACCAGTTAATGCCATTATTACATACTAATGCAACAGATTCCAAACTGATTTCAGTAGCACCTGACTTTTTCCTTAAGATTATTTACCACCTCCCTTCTCCTTTTAAAAATTTAAGAAAAATTACTTACACCCAAAATTCCATAATCTAATCCCAATTTAGCTTTGTATAATTTTACTATCGAATTAAATCCTTTGCTCAGATAGATCTCTGACCTTACCACAGACTCCTCATTCCACCTGCCACTTCAACATACTAATTACTTCTTTGGTTCTCTATGTGGTATTTTAAACGAAAAGGTCTATAAATAAAATTTGTTTTTATGCAGTGTGTACACTGCCCTAGAAACTAAACTAAACCTGTTGAAAAACATGACCTTATTTGAGAATCCTGATCATGAATGCCACAATTCTTGAAATTCCACCCTTAGTTATACATTCTGGACCCTCTAAAACCAACTTCTATTAAAATGCAAATTCAAATGATGAAGACAAGGCCCTAACTTCCTAAGGGGAATTTCCTCATATTTTTTCCTGGGTTCAAGGCAAGAAACCACAAGCAAAGAACAGCAAAAAGTAACAATCAGCAAAACAAAAACAAGAGGCCAATTTAGACCCCCATTTTTCTGTAAAGCTGTGTTTGCTTTGGGGTTAACTTAGTTTGGGTAGGATTATAAACATCACAAACCTTTCAACGAAAGAAAACCAGATCACTCTCAACACTTGTTACAGAAAAATTTTACAGCTTAATTATTAACTATTAACACATCAGTAAAACTTAAAAATACCACCACTTGAAAATTGTTAGGATTCAGATTAATATTGTGGGTGTAAGATCTGCAACTCTGTTAAATCATCCCAAACATGCCTTAGGGCTAAAGGCTCATCTATTACTTTAAAATTTTTATTTATTTAAGTAATCACTACACCCAACATGGGGACTGAACTCACAACCCTGAGGTCAAAAGTCCTATGCTCTTCCTACTGAGCCAGCCAGGCACCCCTAAAGATTTACCTATTTTTTTTTTTAAGTAAAATAGCATCATACCTATAGAAAAGAATAAAAGGAAAATTTTACACTCTATTACTCAAACAGTTTTTTCTTTTTTTAACCACCTCATTTAGTTCCCTATTTACTGAATGCCTTACTACAAAAGTATTGTGAGGATAATATGTAGTTTTCCAACCACAAAGGGCTTAGAAACATAATAGGGGATACAAGACAAATTCAATTTAGAAAGTAAGACTAGGGTGCCTGGGTGGCTCCATCAGTTAAGTATCTGACTCTCGATTTTGGCTCAGGTCATGACCTCACGGTTTTTAAGTTCAAAGTTGCATCAGGCTCTGCTCTGACAATGCAGACCCTGCTTGGGATTCTCCAACTCCCTCTCTCTCTCTGCCCCTCCCCAGCGCTCACGCACACACAGCGCTCGCGCTCTCTCTCGCTCCCTCTCAAAATAAATAAATAAACACTAAAAAAAAAAAAAAAAAACTAAAGGGCAACCATTAAGAATTTTCTAGAAAGCAAAAAAAAACATTTTATTAAGATGATGTCTGGATGCCCGAAAACTATTTCCTTTGTTGTTATTTTGTAGGAGAATGATGTTTAGGCTTTGAAGGAATCCCAAAGGTTAGCAAGTAATCACTATTGTAGAGAATGTACAATTTACAACATTATCTTGCTGTATTGCCAACTTTTATAAACTATTCCATTTAACCAAAGTGGAACTGAAAATTTCTAACTACTGTTATTTCTAAGGTTATGAGAAATATCTATGTTTACAAGTCAGAATTTAAATGAAAGTTTAGGGATTAAGTCCCATTACTTGATGATAGAAAATAACAAGAAAAATGGGCATTTAGTGATAGCTATTCAGTGCCAGGTATTCTGTTAAATGCTTATATGTGTAATCTCATTTATTTCTCAGAATAATCCTGTAAAGGAGGTTCTAATTTTATCCCCATTTCTCAGATGAGGAACCGATGTTGCTTAATTAGGTTGTATTAAGAATGTGGTCATAAACAGTCCTTGAGCTCAGCCCTGCTGGCTCCATAGTCCCATGTCTTTACTCACTGTACACACTCTGTGTAGAAATTTCCCGCATATACTTATGTCCTCCTGGACTTATCTAATTTATAATGTGTGGAAAACAGCCTTGATTTTTCAAACATTACTTCTGAAAGTAGTTCTGTTAAGTAACAATTTTTTTAAGTTTATTAATTTTGGGAGAGTGTGCAAGCAGGGAGGGGGGCAGAAACAAAGAGGAAGAGAGAATCCCAAGCAAGCTCCGTCTACACTGTCAGCACAGAGCCTGACATGGGCTTGATCTCATGAACTGTGAGATCATGACCTCAGGCAAAATCAAGAGTCAGATGGTAGGGGCACCTGGGTGGTTCAGTCGGTTAAGTGTGTGACTTAGGCTCAGGTCACGATCTCATAGTTTGTGGGTTCGAGCCTCACATCAGGATCCCTGCTGATAGCTTGGAGCCTGGAACCTGCTTCAGATTCTGTGTCTCCCTCTCTCTCTGCCCCTCTGCTGCTCAAGGTCTGTCTGTCTGTCTGTCTCTCTCTCTCTCAGAAATAAACATTAAAAAAAATTTAAAAAAAAATAGCCAGATGCTTAACTGACTGAGGCACCCAGGTTCCCCAAATAATAAATTTCTTTAAAATTCTCTGTGGAAAAGGAAGCAAAAAAATATTATTGCTAGAGCAGTTAAGAAGTGCCAGTGTTTTATGCCCAGTTCATTCACATACAATGAACTCTGAGACCCTCCAAATTAGATATTTCATATTTAAATATAAACAAAGGTCAATCGACAAGTAAGAGGCAAGTTTTACAACTCTTAAGTATAGGGGCACCCGGCTGGCTCAGTAGGTAAAGCATGAGACTCTTGATATCAGAGTCATGAGTTCAAGCCCCATGCCGGATGGAGAGATTACTTAAAAAAGACTCCAAGTATAAGAGTATTACATGACATCAATGATTCAGTCATTGAAAGGACAATGAAGGTCCACAAATGCCAAGGACTGATATGATAATAAACTACACTTTTAATGTTCCTGTTGAAAAAACACCTATATGCGTATGGACTTGGGAGTCTTCTTCAATAAAATATCATGCATGTCCTATGGGTAGAAACCATTCTAAAATTTCAATTCAAATATCCTGTTTATGTCAAAATAGATGATAGGAAAAAATGACATCGCTGACACCTTTAGAATAACTTATCAATTCATAATGACTCTTTCTCTGAGAAAAAGCAAACACAAATCCATAAAATATCTTTGTGCAATTTTAAAAATACAGCCCTAAAAACAAGTGAATGGAGCAAACACAGTCTTTCCAACAAACGGTGCCAGAACAACTGGAAACCAAAAGCAAAAAAATGAATCTAGACATAGACCTTGTATCATCCGTCACAAAAATTATCTCAAAATGAATCATAGGCCTAGGGGTGCCTGGGTGGCTCAGTTGGTTAAGTGTCCAATTTCGGCTCAGGTCGTGATCTCATGATTTGTGAGTACAAGCCCCGTGTCAGGCTCTGTGCTGACAGCATGGAGCCTAGACGCTGCTTCAAATTCTCTACTCCCCCTCTCTCTACCCCTCCTCCACTCATGCTCTGTCTATCTGTGTCTCAAAAATAAATAAAAACATTAAAAAAAAAAAAAAGAATCATAGGCCTAGGGGCGCCTGGGTGGCTCAGTTGGTGAAGTGTTCAACTTCGGCTCTGGTCACAATCTTGCAGTTTGTGAGTTCGAGCCCTGCGTCAGGCTCTGTGCTGACAGCCTGGAGCCTGCTTTGGATTCTGTGTCTCCCTCTCTCTCTGCCCCTCCCCCACTTGTGCTCTCTCTCTGCCTATCAAAAATAAATAAATGTAAAAAAATTTTTAAAAAAAGAATCATAGGCCTAAATGTAAAACACAAACAATAAAATTCCTAGAAGATAAGGCAGCACAAAACTTAAAGGACTCTGTTTATGGTAAGGATTTTTTAGATGTAATACCAAAAGCAAGATTCATGAGGGGCACCTGGGTGGCTCAGACAGTTAAACATCCAACTCTGGATCTCGGCTCAGGTCATGATTTCACGGTTCATGAGTTCAAGCTCAGTGTCAGGCTTTGCACTGATGTGTGAACCCTTTGTCTCTCCCTCTCTCTGACCTCCCCCTGCTCTCTCACTCTCACACTCTCTCTCAAAATAAATAAAAAAAGAAAAAGCAAGATTCATGAAAGAAATAATTGGTAAGTAAGACTTCATGAAAATCATAAACTTCTACTCTGCAAAAGACCATGTCCACAGAATGAGAAGATAAGACACAGACTGGCAAAAAAAATATTTGCAAAGACACATCTAATAAAGAACTGTTACCCAACATACACAAAGAACTCTGAAAACTCAACAATAAGAAAACCAATCCAATTTAAAAATAGGTCAAAGATCTTAATACTTACCTCACTAAAGAAGAAATACAGATGGCCAATAAGCATAAGAAAAGGTGCTCCATGTCATAAGTTATCAGGGTAACACAAATTAAAACAATGACATACCACTGCAAACTATTAGAGTGGCCAAAATCCGGAAGGCTGACAACACCAAAAGCTACCAAGGATGTGAAACTCATTCGGTGCTGGTGGGAACGCAAAACTGTACAGACACTTTGGCAGACAGTTTGGAGGTTTTTTTACAAAACTAAACATACTCTTACACATGATCCAGCAGTTGTGTTCCTTGGTATTTGCCCAAAGGAGGTGAAAACAGGACCACAGAAAAACCTGCACACAGACGTCTATAGCAGCATTATTCCTAACGGTCATTACTTGGAAGCGACGAAGACCTGCTTCAATAGGTGAATGGATAAATAAACTGGTGCATTCAGTAAACGGATTATTCTGAGTTAAGAAGAAATGAGCTATCAAGCCATGAAAAGACATGGAAGAATTGTAAATGCATATTGCAAAGTAAAAGAAGTCATTCTGAAAAGTCTATATATACATATATACAAAAGTACAACTATATGATATACTGAAAAAAGCAGAACTATGCATCAGAGCTTTCCAGGGGTTGAAGGTGGGAGATGGATGATGAGACAGAAATAGAGAGGATTTTTAGGGCAATGGAACTGTCCAGTCTGATACTCTAATGATGGGCATGTCATCATACATTTGTTCAAATTCACAGAATGTAAGACACCTAGAATGAACCCTAAAATAAACCATCAACTTTGGGTGATAATTGTATGTCACTGTAGGTTCATCAACTGTAATTAATGTAACTACTCTGGTGCCGAATGCTGGTAATCGGAGACACTATGCATGTATGGGGACAAGGGGTATATGGGAAAATCTCTGTACCCTTATGCTCCATTTTGCTGTGAACCTAAAATTCGTCTGGAAAATCAAGTCTATTTTAAAAAAGGACAGCTAGTCCTGATACTTCTTATGGAAAAAGGAATGGCTATACTTAAACTGGAAAAATTACAATTTCTGTCAGTGACATTCATATTACAACATGCAATCATTCAGTGTTAAATAATACCTCACTCTATGGGGTACCTGGGTTGCTCAGTTGGTTAAGCATCCAATTCTTGATAACTGGCTCAGGTCATGATCTTGCGGTCCTGAGATGGAGCCCCTGAACTGTCAGCACAGAGCCTGAGGTGGGGCGCTGAATTCATGAACCACGAGATCAAGACCTAAACCACAGTCAGACGCTTAACCAACTGAGCCACCCAGGCGCCTCTAAGAGTTTTTCTCTTTTTCTTTCTTTCTTTCTCTCTCTCTCTTTTTTTCTTTCTACTTATTCATTTTTTACATTTTTTCAATGTTTTATTTGTTTTTGAGAGAGAGACAGAGTGCAAGTGGGGGAGGGGCAGAGAGAGAGGGAGACACACAGCTGTCAGCACAGAGCCCAAAGCGGGGCTCAAACCCACAAAATGTGAGGTCATGACCTGAGCTGAAGTCGGACGCCTAACCGACTGAGCCACCCAGATGCCCCAAGTTTTTCTTTTCAAAGCCAACTCAGTCAAGCAAATTGGCACACCATGCAGCTCAAAATCTGACATTTCCTGGGACTAAGAGCATTTTTTAATAGCAAACATGTGAATGGTTATACTAATGGAAAAACTGAAAACCTCTTAAGCTAAAATCATCTGTATCATATTCTTTGGTGTTTTAGTGGTCTCAGTAAAGCATCTACATTACGTGCCAGGAGCAGATTTAAACGTGCCTCCTTTATAATGGCCAAGAACACTTTGCAGAGAAGGAATAGTCTTCTTTCAGACATAAATACTTCTCAACTTTCATAATATGAAAATAAACATACCATTTCCTCAACTGATTTCCAGTGCACCAATAAGTGAAATTGAATTGATACGCTATTCCTTCATTAGAAAACAAAATCCTGAAATAATCTGCTATCCAGCTAGCAAAAGTCCAAATTAGAACAATGATAAGTGGAGGGGTATCCATGTTTATTTTACCCTTAAATTAAGTTAAAGTAGAAAAAAAAATTATTATTTTGAATTACATCATCCTATCCTTATATACAAGCCATCTTCACTGAGCTTTTTATGTTATACCCTTCTCTTTATTAAAAAAATTATTTAAAAAAATTAATGAACTATATCAGGGGCGACTGGGTAACTCAGTTGATTTGAGCATCTGACTTTGGCTCAGGTCATAATCTCGTGGTTCATGAGTTCGAGCCCCATGTCAGGGCCACTGCTGTCAGTGCAGAGCCCTCTTCAGAACTTCTGTGCCCCTCTATGCCCTTCTCTTCCTTGCGCATGAGCAGGTTCTCTTGCACTCTCAAAAATAAACTTTTAAAAATTAAAAAGAAAATAAAATAAATCATTATGAAAAAGAGCCTGAGAGCCATAGAATATGAGCTACTTTACTGTCACCAACAATATTGCCCATTTGTTACTCAACAGCTCTTACATAAGGGAATTTAGATTTCAGAAATCATTTAGAATTGCCAGGAAAATCTTTTGTCTCCTCTGGAGAACTTGTGATACATTTCTTTATTTAGGGTAATGAGAACCTTGGCTCCCAGGAAGCACAGCCACATCTGGTCTATCAGACTAATCATACTATATTACTTTAAAACTATTAATTTCCTTATTTCTTTCCATGGTTTCCATGATTTTCTAAAAATTATAACATTCACATCGTATTAAAAGTTACTTCAAATCTTATATTTAAGAAGGACTATTAAACATAACAGTCAAATTGAACACACAAGGGGGTGCCTGAGTGGCTCAGTTGGTTAAGCGTCCAATTTCGGCTAGGGTCATGATCTCATGGTTCGTGGGTTTGAACCCCACATAGGGCTCTGTGCTGACAGTTTGGAGCTTGGAACCTGCTTCAGATTCTGTGTCTCCCTCTCTCTCTGTCCCTCCCCTGATCATACGGTCTGTCTCTCTCTTTCTCTCTCAAAAATAAATTTAAAAAAAAAAAAAAAAGGAAAAACCATTAAAAAGACTGACCTCGTATTTGTTAGCTGAAAAGATCTCCAATTGGGGCGTCTGGCTGGCTCAGTCAGTAAAGTGTGCGTCTTCTGATTTTGGGGTTGAGATCGAGCCCCACATTGGGTAAAAAGATTACTTAAAATAAAACAATCACCGATCAAACAAAAAATGCTAGAAAGTTACATAGCAAACTAAATGCTTAAGTAAAGACACTGAAAAGAACAATGGATCCTGGCCAAAGAATCCCTACGTACCTCAGTTTCTTTATTTATCAAAATAAAGGTAGGGCTATTTACAGACTAGGAATATAATTATGGAAGACAATATATTTATTTGTTCCTTGTCTTCTCCCCTGAGCCTAGGACAGTCCTTAGCACAAGCTAGGTGCTTAAATGTTGTTTTAGATGCCATATGGTCCTCCAAATATCTGTCTCAAGTCCCTGCTCTGACATGGGAAGTAGACTTGATAGGTGAGACACTGTAGTACAGGAAGAAACTGTGCTCTGTAAATGGGTACAGTGAAACCTCTTTACTTCATACATAGTTCAAAGAATTAAACACTACTCTGAAGAAAGTGCCCAATAATACTATGTATCCGATGCATGGCAGAAAATAGTAGTTTAAAAAGTGGAGAAAAAGTAAACTAGCATTTGTCTTGTCTTTTTAAAGTAAATACCATTCTCAGTATGATAACTACATATAAATTAATAGATACCAAGAATATATTCATTGTGTGTTAAATATCATGCTATGAAAAAAATGGATGGGAATGTCAAATATATAAAATTTCATCAAACATAAAACAAAATTGCTTGTAATAAAAAGAGCACAAAGTTAGGAACAGTTTTTGTTTCTTTTAAACAAAAAGCATATCATCTCATGCACAAATACACAAGCTCAAGAAAAGACTAGAAATAAACACAACAAAATATTAATAGTGATTATCCCACAGAGGTAGAAATGCATGTGATTTTTATTTACTATTTTGCACCTTTCCTTCAGTTACATACTGGATTATCATAAACCTTTCCATGGATCTCCTTGGCTCAAATATAGATGTTTACTTATTTTTTATAAACTGAGTTGTATTCCAGTTATTTCTAAATTTAAAAATGATCATCTATAACAAACTGGCATCTGCCAAAGATGGGGAAAAAAGGGTGTATTAGTTCAAGGTTTCATCATTTATGTGAATTCATAGCTTGGTTTTCTATGATATCTATTAAAAATATTTGGAAACTATTGCTATTCTAGCTTCCAGTTACAAGTATGGTTCTTTTTTTTTTTTTTTAAGTAGGCTCCATGCCCAGTGCAGAACCCAACATGGGTCTTAAACTCATGACCCTGACATCATGACCTGAGATGAGATCAAGAGTCAGACACTTAACTGACTAAGCCACCCAGGTACCCCTAGAAGTATAGTTCTGAGGAGAAAAAAAAACAAAAACAAAAAACTATAGTTCTGGGGATCTAATGCACAGCATTGTGACTGATTATAGTTAACAACACTATGTTATAAAATTGAAAGTTGCTAAGAGAAAAAGTAATTATGTACTTAGATGTGATGAAGGTGTTAGCTAACAGGGGAGGCAATCATGCTGCAATATACATTTATTAGATCAACACACTGTATACCATACACTTACACAAGGTTTTATGTCAGTAATTTAATAAAGCTGGGGAAGAATGAAAATTAAAAGGCAAAAAACAAACGTGGCACAAAACAAAGTGCTATTCTACAGAAAATGTATACTTCAGAAAATACCTAAGAAAGTATCTGTGTAAAGGAAAAACCAATATAATCAGGAAAACTGGACTTCTTTTTCTAACCTCATTTATATCACTAACAAACTAAATGACCTCTAGGATTTCACTTCCCCATCTGGGTCAATAGTTTCCTCTTCTGTTAAGTTAAAAAAACAAAAAACAAAAAACAAAAAACAAACGTAGGGGCACCTGGGTGGCTCACTCGGTTGAGTGGTTGAGTGTATTTCTTTGGCTCAGGTCATAACCTCACAGGTCTTGGGTTCAAGCCCCACATCCGGCTCTGTGATGACAGCTCAGAGCCTGGAGCCTGCTTTGGATTCTGTGTCTTCCTCTCTCTATGCCCCTCCCCGGCCCACAATCTTGTCTCTCTCCCTCTCTCAAAAATAAACAAACATTAAAAAAAAAAAGTAGGATAGTTATGGAAACTACACTGTTTTCTAAATTTGTCACTTTCAGTGACAAAAGCCATTGAATATAAGAAAAATATCAGCATTCTGGGGAACATATCTTTCATTCACACCAAATTACCTATTAATTATATTACAAGGAAGGATAAGGTGCAGGCCAGTGAAACATGTAAAGTGACAACAACATTTAGGGTGTATAAACTACTCTAAGTAGAGAATTTACTATTATAATCAAAAGACCAAAATAACTATCATTTAATGATATACATAATTACTACTGAGCATCAAACTAAGTACTAAGAGTTCAAGGAAAATGTTTGGTATTATTCTTTTCAGAGATAAATCAAAAAGCAGTTAAGAAACAAGAAGATTGGGGACACCTGGATGGCTCAGTTGGTTGAGTGTCTGACTCTTGATTTCTGCTCAGGTCATGATCCCAGGGTTGTGGGATCCACGCTGAGCACGAAGCCTGCTTATGATATCCTCCCCCCTTCCTCCCTTCTTCTTGCTGCCCCACCTCTATCCTTCTCTTCATGCTCTTTCTCCTCTCTAAAAAAAAAAAAAAAAGAAAAAAGAAAAAAGAAAAAAGGAAAAGAATTAAAATTCACTTCTAAACCTCTTAAAAAACACAAAAGAAGGTTCATTCTAGTATTAATGAAAATACATTCAAGAGGCAATTAAGGGGCCGAATAGTAGTAGAAGGCACCAACTTCTACTTAAATCAACCCAAGGATTTTTATTTCTCTAACCAATCACACTCAATTTAGCAGATTATGTTTTTCTCCCTCCCAATCCCACAGCCAAACAATGTTAAGAAAACAAATACAGTATGATTAAATACAAGCTCCTGTTCAGCAATAAAAATTCCCTATCCCATTACTGAAGATTAAATGTTACCCTAATGTTGGAGGATGGTCTCAAACAATGGAAGGAAACTGAGGGAAGAATTGTGTAGTTAACAGAGAACAAACTGATAGTCACCAGAAGGAAGGTGGGTGGGGAGATGGGTGAAAGAGGTGACAGGGATTAAGGAGTGCACTTCTGTGATGACCCCAGGGTGATGTATAGAAGTGTTGAATCACCCATTGTACACCTGAAACTAATACTACACTGTATGTTAACTAGAATTTAAATAAAAACTTTTTTTAAAAAGGAATTTTGTAGTTAAATAGATGGTTATTAATTACTTGTTAGTATACACATTAAATAACAAAAATATGAGAATATACAATTTAACTAATATATTTATAATTACATTAAAAATAAAAAGTACTATTACCATTACACCTATAATTATATACCTGGAAGATCCAAGGACATCAACTAAAAATCTATTAGCAATTTCTTTTAAAGTCTTCAGGATAATACAGTAGGTAATAACATATGAAAAAAAAATCAATCTCCTTCACTTAAATATCTAGATAAGAATACAACTGATAAAACAGCTCCGTTCATAACAGCAACAGCTCTCACTCTTCCTTAAGTTTGTGAAAATAAACACAGCAAAAATACACCTTCTTTAATAATTACAAGAAATACATATTACTAATAAAAAAAACATGGATGGAACAAGAAAGAAAATCATAATCGCCAGTGAAGAGCATAAACTATTAAATAAATGGAAAATTTACACGTTGCTATAAAGAGATATGCTATTTTTGAGGTATCAATTCCAGGAAAACGTCGGACTGTGAGTAACTTGCTCTGTGAGTGTTCCGCAAGGCGTACCAAAGACGAGCAAGGTAAAATCAAATTTTAACTTGATAAATGAGTGATGTCTTGTAATATGAGTAATGTCACTTGATCACAACTGAGCCAATGATTTTTGACATTTGCTTTGACATACAAGTGCTCTGGATTACAGCCATGTTTCCAGAACGAATTATGCTCGCAAAACAAGTTACTGTACTTCCTAAATTAATCTATGAATTTAAAGTACTTTCAATCAACACACCAACAAGTATTTAGAAATTAGTAAAAACCTCAAGTGCACCTGGAAAATTCATTTTAAAGTACAGTGATAAAACAACACCTTCAGATATCAACAGACTAAAATGAAGAAAAAAAATCAAGACAGCAGTTATAACAAAAAAGATAACAAAAAGAAAATCTTGACATAAGTATATGTGGAAATTTACTATTGATAAAGATAGAACTTTAGTTAAAAAGATGATTTACCCAACAAATGGTGATATAACTAGATAAAAACATGGTTAAGAATAAATCCAAAAGATTATTTCACTCCTTAAGCCAAAACTTAGGTTATTATATTTATAATCTTGGCACACATCCTTTCCAAAAATATCATTAAACCCCAAAATAAATATTGACTAATTTGATTACACTGAAATTTAAACTTCTATATGGCAAACACCATAACTAAAGCATATAAGCAACAAACCAACTAAATCCACGTGAAACAGAAAAGGCACACAAAAATGTAATATTCCTAAAAGAATTCTTATACTGAACTTGCCAACATCACAATTAGTAAGTAGTACATTTAAAACTAGGCAATCTGACTCCAAAGCCTGTGTTCTTATTACTGGTTTCAGATTTGCACAAGTATTTTAAGATAGCTAATATCCAATTTGTTCAAGAATGGACTTAGAAAGGTATTCTTAGGCTAAAATGAACAAATCAGGAGACTATAGATGCTGGAGAGGATGTGGAGAAACGGGAACCCTCTTGCACTGTTGGTGGAAATGCAAACTGGTGCAGCTGCTCTGGAGAAGTGTGGAGGTTCCTCAAAAAATTAAATATAGATCTATCCTATGACCCAGCAAGAGCACTGCTAGGAATTTACCCAAGGGATACAGGAGTACTGATGCCTAGGGGCACTTGTACCCCAATGTTTATAGCAGCAGTCTCAACAATAGGCAAATTATGGAAAGAGCCTAAATGTCCATCAACTGATGAATGGATAAAGAAATTGTGGTTTATATATACAATGGAATACTATTTGGCAATGAGAAAGAATGAAATCATGCCATTTGCAGCAACGTGAATGGAACTGGAGGGTATTATGCTAAGTGAAACAAGTCAGGCAGAGAAAGACAGTTACCATATGTTTTCACTCATATGTGGATCCTGAGAAACTTAACAGAGAAACATGGGGGGGGGGGAGTTACAGAGAGGGAGGCAAACCATAAGAGACTTAAATACAGAGAACAAACTGAGGGTTGATGGGGGGTGGGAGAGAGGGGAAAGTGGGTGATGGGCACTGAGGAGGGTACCTGTTGGGATGAGTACTGGGTGTTGTATGGAAACGAATCTGACAATAAATTATACTTAATATAAAAAAAATAGAAAGGTACTCTTACATACTATTGGTGGAAATATAAATTGATACAAAATCTTCAGAAGGAATTTGCTTCTATCAATCAATTTGAAGTACACACATAGCAAATGCAATTTGGGTATTTATCCAACAGAAAAAAAAATCATATAAAAGTACAAACATTTAGGGGCGCCTGGGTGGCTCAGTCGGTTAAGCGTCCGACTTCAGCCAGGTCACGATCTCGCGGTCTGTGAGTTCGAGCCCCGCGTCGGGCTCTTGGCTGACAGCTCAGAGCCTGGAGCCTGCTTCTGATTCTGTGTCTCCCTCTCTCTCTGACCCTCCTCCATTCATGCTCTAGCTCTCTCTGTCTCAAAAATAAATAAACATTACCAAAAAATTTTTTTTAAAAAGTACAAACATTTATGCGCAGAGAACACATACTCTGTACAGTACTATCATGTATAACAACACAGAAATAATCCTAATGCTAATTAACACATATATATGCCTACTATATCTCCACATAAATGAAATACATTCTCCCATTTATATTTAAAAATACATATATATATATATATATATATATATATATATATGCTCACTGCCTCAGTAGAATACATACAGAAGTGTTCAGAAGAACATATAACACACTGGTATGAGTATCTCTAAGAGATGGGATTATGGTTTGCTATATGGTTCTGTATTTGAATTTTTATTATCAGAAAAAAATTTACCATAATTTTTAGCCCTTTGCCTACCAAAAGCCTCTCACTGCTTTGTACCTTACCAGCCTTCCTAGCCTACCTTAAAATATCTCACTCTACAGATACTTAAAGGAAAGAACTGATAGAAGTAGTACTGATTTCAGTAACTAACGTCAAGAAGAAAATTCCCAGGGTTTCTGGCTTGGGGATGGTTTTCAAAAGAGCAGACAAGACACTATGTTGATATCAAGTATCTCTGACAAATCAAAGTGCGTCTACTATACACAGCCTCTGTTATTCTGCAGTTACTCCCAGGATAATTAACAAAATCTTTGAAGTCCCCAGAGATTAACAGGACATCCAAAGAATTTATGTGCTGCTGCCAGGATCCTTATCTTTTCCTAGAAGACTAAGAGTAAATCTTAATTGCAGTCACAAAAAGATACCCTAGTATACTTCTTAAATCACTTCAAAATCTCCAGGGATGGGGAAGTCAAACCAACTTACTCTAGGCTAAGTGATAGCCTTGGCAAGGAAATTACAGGTTTCTTGCATTGGTCCTAATACAAACAAAACAATCTGATCCCTACCTATCCCTCCAGACTCTAGATTTAGTCTAAGGTTTGAAATTCCAAGGACATCATTAACAAGAAGATAGATCCATGCATCAAACTTTGGAATCATGCAAACAATATATCCTCAATGTGGAAAAACACAATTACATCAAAATCACTGCACTCTACTAAAATTGAGCTCCAACATTACCTCCACAAGGACATACCAGGGTAAACACTAAAAGGACTGACTCTTTCCAGCCACTTTTCACATAGTAACCTGGGATTACTAAGGAATGAAATATTTCATCTAAATGTATTGTAACAAATATTACACTTTAGAATTTTATCCCTTTAGAAATACTTTGAAAATTAATTTGACCACACAGCTTCTATCTGAAATGTCTGTGTGAATAAATGTTTACTTCATCTCCCTCATCAAAAAAAGTATAGAAACAAAACTAGTTCTCAGTGTCAAAGATAAATTCAACTATGGAAAGGGAAAACATAAGAAATGAACACTGTTGCGTTGAATTAGAATTGGATGTATTATTAAGAAATCATTTTACATTTATTGAAATATACTCATGGAGTACCTGGGTGGCTCAGTCAGTTAAGCAGGCAAATCTTGATTTCACCTCAGGTCATGATCTCACCGTTTATCAATTTGAGCCCCATATCAGGCTCAGTACTGAGTTCGGAGCCTGCTTGGGATTCTCTCCCTCTCCCTCTCTCTGCTCCTTCCTCGCTCGCACCCTCTCTATCAAAATGAATAAATAAAACTTAAAAAAAAAAAAAAAGAAATATATGCTAAATGTGAATGTATATGTGTGTACATATAAAAATATCCCTTAGCTGGAGCGCCTGCGTGGCTCAGTTGGCTGGGCATCTGACTCTTGGTTTCAACTCAGGTCATGATATCACGGTTCATGGGTTCGAGGCCTGCATCAGGCTCCACATTGACAGTGCAGAGCCCGCTTGGAATTCTTTCTCTCTCCTCTCTCTCTCTCTCTCTCTCTCAAAATAAATAAATAAGCTTTAAAAAAGAAAACAATATCCCCTAGCTTTATATACGAAGAAGGCCTGAGGGCAGCAACACCCCAAGAGCAATGAAGACAACAACTGCTAAGACCTTGGCTTCTAAGTACCATTTTCCCCTAAAAATAACTGACACTAGTTGAACAGTAACTCTGGAACACCATATTATGCTAAATACAAAGAAGTACTCAAGAAGGCAAGTTTAACAAGAAGGAAAAAAGTAAAATAAACCAGCTGGAAGGGGTTCTCACTAGACAAATCAAGAACAATTTGAGTATCAAAATAAATGATAATGGATTATAACCCAGAGAATGGAATAGCTAACCATGATCCATGTAGATATAAATAAGTTAAAAATAACAAACAAAATGTTTACATAGTTCCAAAGTATCTACCCCCCAAATATTTATTAATTACAAATGAGGAAAGGATACCTTGACATAGGAGGTATCTGGTAATTACAACTGTAATCACATAATCAATGACTATCATCAATAACAGGAAAACTGAAATTGCCTACTACCTGATAAAAGGCAATGAGAAGAATACAGCATCACTTCCATGATAATCCTGCCAAAGATCTGATCATAAAAATATAAATTTAATCAAGGATCTAATGAAAATCTGATCAAAGATCTAATCATAAAGACATCACAGACTCTACAAAATAACTAGATCTATAATCTTCAAAAGTGCCAAATCCTTGAAAGTAAACACAGAAACTGTTTGGATTAAAAGAAATTAAAAGACGTGACAACTAAATGTAATCCAAGATTCTAAAGTGGATCTGTTTGCTTTAAAAGACAGAGGGACACTGGTGAGATTTAGCTGTTAGTAATGCATTCTTTGTTAACTTCCTAATTTTGATAGTTATAATGTTGTTACATAGCATAATGTCCCTATTTGTAAAAAAAAATAAACATTAAAGTATTTGGGGGTAATAGACTACTGGGTAGGCAACTTACTGTCATACAGTTCAGGAACACAGAAGTTCTTTGTATTATGTTTCCAACTTTTCTGTATATTTGTCATTATTCCAAACTTTTAAATATGAAAGAAAAATTACAAAAAATCTATAGCAGTATCAGGGAGGGGTATATCTACAGATAATAACATAGAATGGAATTTGTAGAGAATCCAAAATGAATGGGGGTGGGGAGATTACAACAGAACACAACACATATGAGGAACCACATACACAAAAGAAGCGTAAAGAGGGATCTCCAAAAAGAGTAAGTTTCCTTACCAAGAAGGATCAGGAGAAGTGTGTCCTGGGCAGTGAGCCAGGTAATAAAACCATAGAAGAACAGCTGCATGGTTAAGGCCTCCAGCAAGCTCTCTGTACTGTGGGAGATCTGACACTTGGGCAGGATAATTGTGAAAACAGTGGAATATTATCCCCCTGAGGGACAGGAAACACGTGTAAGAGGACAAGCTACCCACATAGCCTAAAGGAGAAAGCCATTACCTAAATAAATATACCAAAGCCAGAATAACAGGGATTTACATGGGCTGGGAGAATACCATGAAATGACCAATACCATGCAATCTGGACCATAATAGAAACCTTTAACCACAATGAAAACTCTGACACTTGAGGAAAAACGAGAAGCAGGATGGATATACCAAGCACAATAAGATCAAATCTCCTATACTGTTAATAGAGGGGGGAAAAAAGAGACCACGTACAAAGTTTTATCTCAGAGATTCAACAGGTTACAAGTAAACCAAAAACAAAACTACAAAGAAAAAATCAACTCCTATGAAAAAGCAAGAGTTCCCAGAATCTCTATTCTCCCCACTACATAAAGTAATTGAAAAGAACTGAAGACCAAATTGATGAGCTAAAATATCAAGCCTCAGGATTCTTTCAGAATGTAATACCAGCACACAGACACACACACACACACACACACACACACACACAATCAAAAGAAGTTATGAAAGCTCCATAAATCCCAACATTCACCTAAAGTTTTCAAAGTGCAAAGTGTGCTCCACGGACCTTGGAAGTCCTAAGACACTTTCAAAGCGTCTTCAAGATCAAAACGACTTTCATAATAATACTGAAACATCATTTGCCCTTTCCCATTATATCAACAGCAATGGTGCAAAAATATGGTGGGTAAAACTGCTAGCACCTTAGTGAAAAGGCACTGGCATCAAGCTATACAAGCAATACTTCATACTCCCAGAGTTCTTTTTTTTTTTCCAAGTTTTTATTTAAAGTCCAGCTAGTTAACATACAGCAAAATATTAGTTTTAAGGGGGCACCTGGGTGGCTCAGTTGGTTGAGCGTCCGGCTTCGGCTCAGGTCATGATCTCACGGTTTGCGAGTTCAAGCCCCACGTCAGGCTCTGTGCTGACAGCTCAGAGCCTGGAGCCTGTTTCGGGTTCTGTCTCCCTCTCTCTCTGCTCCTCCCCTGCTCGTGCTCTGTCTCTCTCTCTCTCTCTCTCTCTCTCTCAAAAATAAATAAACATTAAAAAAAAATTTTTTTTAAATATTAGTTTTAGGTGTAGAATTTAGTGATTCATTACTTATAACACCCAGTGCTCATCCCAAGTGCCGTCCTTAATACCCACCACCTGTTTAACCCACGCCTCCCCTCCAGTATTCTCAGTTTGTTCTCTATAGTCAATTTCCAGATTCTTTTTAAGTGCCACTTTCAATTAATATCTTTAATAAAGCAGTAAAAAATAATTTTACAGAGCACCTGAGTGGCTCAGTCAGTTAAGCGACAGACTCTTTATATCCACTCAGGTCATGATTTTACTGTACACGAGTTGCAGCCTCACCTTGAGCTCTGTACTGACAGTGTGGAGCCTGCTTAGGATTCTCTCTCTCTCCCTCTCTCTCTGGCCCTCTCCTCTCTCTCTCTCAAAATAAGTAAATAAACTTTAAGAAAAACAATTTTGGGGACCCTGGGTGACTCAACAGGTTAAGTGCCCGACTTCAGCTCAGATCATGATCTCACAGTTCAAGAGTTGGAGCCCAGCATTGGGCTCTGTGCTTACAGTTCAGAGCCTGAAGCCTACTTCAGATTCTTTGCCCCTTTTCTCTCTCTGCCTCTTCCCCGCTCACACTCTGTCTCCCTCTCTCTCAAAAAATAAACACTAAAAATAATGATTTTATTGGGGGGCCTTGGTGGCTCAGTCAGTTGAGCGTTTGACTTCGGCTCAGGTCATGGACTCGCAGTTTGTGGGTTTGAGACCCGTGTCAGGCTCTGTGCTGACAGCTCGGAGCCTGGAGCCTGCTTCGGATTCTGTGTCTCCCTCTCTCTCTGCCCCTCGCCTGCTCATGCTCTGTCTCTCTCTGTCTCTCAAAAATAAATAAATGTTAAGAAAAAATTTTTTTAAATAATAATTTTATTAAATCTCAACTATTTAATAGATGTCTTTGTCACATTTTATGTGAAGGAATGGCAATGTTGAGGAAAATCACTTATGTAATTACTTCAAATTATGAGCTAAATTAGCCTTTTTCTCATGAAACAGCATTTTGACCTAAAAGAACAAATGACAAAACTATGCTTGTAGACTTAGGAATCTGGCAGACATTTTCTCAAAAATAAACCAACTAAGCCTGCAACTTCAAGGGAAACACACTAACAGTATCTGTTACCAATGATTAATATTCAAACTTCCAAGTGAAAATTTAGAAATGTGGAAAATGTTTATCTGTCACCCTGAACTTGACAGCTTCACAATACTAGACTCTTTTGATGGAATTAGTGGGGATATTAACAATTTTTTTCTTTTGTTTGTTACTACCTAGTAAAATGCATCAACATTTGGAACACATATAACTCAATGAACCAGTATTTCTCAAACAACGTCACAAAATCATAAACAGGTAAAAGATTCACTCAAAGTGCAAGATAAACCAAAGGATTTTCAGATAACAAGATATGGAAAATTCAGTGATACACTGTCAGAATGGGCACTGCAGCTATCCTTTAAGAAATTTTGGTGTGGTATCAATGAATATCCACCATATCTAAAAAGGCTATGAAAATACTCCTTCCTTTTCCAACCACATAACTGTATAATGCTGGATTTTCTTCATATACCTCAACCAAAACAACATATTACAAGATTGAATATACAAGTAGATACGAGAATCAAGCTGTTTTCTACTTAACCAGACATTAAGAGACTTACAAAAATATATAACAGTGTCACTCTTTTTGCTTAAGATTTGTTTTGGAAAATAGTTGGTTTTGTTTTGTTTTATTTTATTAAATTGATGTCATCATAACAAGTAATGGTTTATGGTTTTTAAACAAACTGATATTTAAAATTTTCTAATATGGAAAATAAAATAAATATAACCCACAAAAACCAAAGCTCAGTGAAGTTCTCAGTAATTGGTAAGAGTATAAATGGATCCTAAGAACAAAAAGTTTGGAACAGTTGCCTTAGGTCTACTACTATTATTTGTAATTATACTATGCTATAATAGAGTGAATTTGCCAAAGGACAAATGCAATGTATAAGGCACACTGTCCCAAAGCAAGTTGTCTGAGACTACCCTATTTCCTAAGTTATTGAGTCTTCTCTCCGTTTTCATACTCCTCTGGATAACACCAAAGGTCATATTTCACAGGCTGCCTTTCTCACTCCTTCTAGTACAGCAAAAAGCCAGCAAACCATTCACTATGTACCAAAAATGGGCTCTGAATAAAGATGTCCCTAGAATTGATGTCCCCAAATATTACCACACCTATTTTGATTACTTGTCTTTTTATTTTCTACTTTTTCATACTACATTCTATATACGTAAAATCATGAATAATCTCCAGATAGTATTGTTTACTATCTTAATTTTTAGATAATCTATTGTCTTACGTACTATAATTTATAAAGCCTGCAAGCTTTATAAAGCTTCAACCAATGGTACCTGGAACAAAATTTGAAGTGACAAGAATTAAATGATGATAGATTTCCACTGTGCTTATTTCATAAAAACAAAGGAAGGCAATTTCAAAATTTTAGGACAGAAAAGACATCTAACTTGAGAGGTAGGACAGAAAGGAAAGGAACAAAACGGAGAAGAAAAACACAGAGATATAAGCTTGTATGTTTTAAGAGGTCAAAAGCATAATCAAACAAGAAGGTACAGGGGTTTGTACAGAGTCTTAATACAGTCATTAACCTGATGTTATATGAACAGGTAATTCCAGGGGTATTCAAAAAACAAACAAAAAAAGAGTTCAGTAAACATAAATAAAAACAAAATATATTAATGAGCATCAGGTTAAAACACTGGCATGTAAACTGAATAGGAATGCAAAAGAGATACTTATAATTAAATGGGGCATATAAATTTTTTCTCTTCTTTTTTTTTTTTTAAGTTTTTAAATTTATTTTGAGAGAAAGAAAGAGCACACAAGCAGGGGAGGGGCAGAGAGAAGGAGAGAGGATCCCAAGCAGGCTCTGTGCAGTCAGCACAGAGCCCGAGGCAGAAACTGAACTCACTAAACCTGAGATCATTACCTGAGCAGAAACCAAGAGGATGCTTAAGCAACTAGATCTACCCAGGTGCCCCCGAATAAATTTTTTTCTACTATATTGTGAACAGTTTTCTTAGGTGATGAGCATGGACTCCTAGTTTAGAAAACAGGAGAAGGACAACATACCAAAAAACAACAGCTGAACATGGAAAAAATAGGGGAAGTCAATGAACTGAACCAGAAAAATAGGAAGCTAAAGAAATTAGAAAAGAAAGCCTAATAATAGGTTTTTTACAATTAGGAAACATAATACTGAGCAGAAAGCTAAAGGTAAATCTGAAAAATGAGTGTAGCATGGGGTCAAGAGTTAGTGATGAAAGGCACCAAGAAAGAAACAAAAAATGTGGAGTCAGGGGATCAGAAATGCTGAGCTTATTTCCTTACAAAATTCAAAAGTATGTATTATAGAGCCTAATTCATGTACATATTTCTATGGCAAGAGCAAACTGTACATGCAAAAACTGAATCATCTATTTTGAACAGCAAAGCACAAGTACAATTAATGTTGTCAGGAAAGGAAAAGAGAAAGACCTCTTTAGAAGAAAAGCACCTAACAGGGAAAGAGATGGGCAATGGAAAGAGTCAAAATGAAAAATCCAAGCAACAAAGCATGTTTAAAAAGAATCTGGCTATATAGCACTCAAAAAAAGAAAATTACTTTGCTATCCAACATCACTAAAATTCTGCATAAAGCCAAATACTTTGTAAACACTGCCATAATCTATTCTAAACCCAAACAGCTTAGACTCTAAATTGTTACCTATAAACATTTAAAATAAGTACTGAAATATGCACCTAATTTTCTGAAATTATTGTTTCTTTAAGTTATCATTTACTACAAAGAGTTCAATATCACTATTGAATTAAAAGTAGTAAATTTATGGGGCGCCTGGGTGGCGCAGTCGGTTAAGCGTCCGACTTCAGCCAGGTCACGATCTCGCGGTCCGTGAGTTCGAGCCCCGCATCGGGCTCTGGGCTGATGGCTCAGAGCCTGGAGCCTGTTTCCGATTCTGTGTCTCCCTCTCTCTCTGCCCCTCCCCCGTTCATGCTCTGTCTCTCTCTGTCCCAAAAATAAATAAACGTTGAAAAAAAAAAATTTAAAAGTAGTAAATTTAGACATTTATTAATGATATATGTATAATTTCTCTAACTAGTTATCACTTCATTAAGAAATAGCACGCAATAAAAATTTGGTTTCCATATTTGAACCACTGTAAGCTTTTCATACAAGCGTGCAATAGTTTCACCTCAAATAGCAGATGGACTTCATACTATGTGAATTAATTAGTTGAAGGATTAAGTTTATCACTATTGAAAACTCCTAAGTACCTTCTATAAAGAGTGCCATGAAATATGTAACTTGGGCAATGTAAACAAAACCTTTGGAAGTACTCTAGATTTGCCAATTTAATCTAAGAAAACCCATAGAATGCGAAGAAGAATACTCAAAATGAAAGGTCACCTGAAAATATTTTAACTGATTATCATCTTTCTTTAACCTCTTTTCACACCATGATCACATTTTAAACAAGGATTTGAAAATATGTACACTTTGACAATAGCATAAAGCTTAAAATTCATTAAGTTAATTCGGGACTAAACTAACAAAATTCTCAGTAAACCACAAAGTAAATTTTGCCTTTATGGGACAAAAGGAATCAAAGGTTCTATAAAGGTGAACATTTCACATTTTTAAAGTGTGCTGTCTGTATCTAAACTTACTTCTGGTCCCTCAAAAAAAAAATCAATAACTTGATCTAAAAACAGGGTTTTAAGCAGTCATTTTCAAGTGCTACTATACTTTTCACTTGTAAAATTTACTAATGCAGAGAAACATCTTCACAAAGTGATAATTCTCTATAAAAGACTTGCTCTATTAAGGCTCTGTTGCTCTGAGGCCAAGTATAAGCCATATAAGGAAAATGAAGTTCAATGCCATCTATTTTCTTCTGCTCTTTCAGATGCCCAAGAATAACCTCTCTCCTTGCCTAACATTACGTTCCAAAATTATAAAGCAGATCAGTTATACACTTTAAATTCCTTGATAAAGCTACTTGGACCTAACAGGAATGACCTGATGGTTCACAATCTTACCAATACAAATAAATAAAACAAACAATAAATTTTTATAAAGGATCTCCAGAGACTACACTCTGGGGGAACAAAATCACAATATATATTAACAGATAGTCAAAAGACTCCCATTTTGAAATGTACTTAACATAATAACAAGTTGTGAAATTATTTGATCCTGCTCTCCAAAGCTATCTTTTCTCTGAACTAAAGAATGCCAACTATTTTTCATGGGGTAGCATGAGCAAACTAGATATTAATTTATAGCTGAAATATAATTACCAACAGGATGCCAGACGTATTCAATATTTATTCAAAAGCACAGTATTACACCTCCTTTACCACAAAAGTACTGAGAAAAAAAAAATATAAGCCTAACAAAACACCAATAAAGAAGCCAATTGTGTTTGTTGCGAAGAAACTCCGTTTTATCTATAAAGACTACCGATTGGTTTAGAAGTGTTTGTAACTAACTGGCGGAATGTCTCCCATGCTTCACTAATTCCTGCCCCCAGAGTAGGTACCTATCACTTATTAAGCAGAACCGGCCAAAACATTTGGGCCAATACCAAAATGTAAACACTGTACTATTCAAAAAGGACAGATGTTTATTACAATCAATATGACTCCCATGAAAATCGTTTTAAGCATTTTACTTCCCTTTCTATACATTCTGGTCTTAACTGCAGAGAAACCCTAACAGATCAAACTACTTTGTTCTTTAACTACAACTCTATCCGTAATACTTAACTACTCTCCCCTACTCCTACTTAGGTCAGTTATAAGAAAAATTAAGCAGACGCTTGCTTTCGATTAATTAACCAAACAAGTATTATATGACTGTAAGTGTCTGAAAGGAACCAGTTACTGAAGAAATACATTATCCACCTAAAAAAACACAAAGAATAGCAAAGTTCATTTGTTTATAAAATCCAACCAAATACATCTCTAAGGGCTGAAACTAAAACAACTATATATATAATTAACGCAAAAGTCAGATAATCGGTAACAGGATAAACAAATGTGGCAGCCATCTCATCAACAGTAAATCCGTCGCTGCAGAGACCTAACTTTTTTCCAAAACACAAGTTGCCAGGTTCAGCAACTTAATAAATAAAAACTATACATTGCGTATGTTCTAGGAAACTAAAACTTCTGGACCTAGTGCTGAACAAAGGCACTCTTTCTTCCGATTGCTCAAAACTTTTCGTCTCACCACATTCTTACGATCTCTTCTAAAGTAACCAGAGTCCAGATGGTAGAAAGGAGGAAAAATCAGTTCTACTCTTTAGCACCTGAAAGACTATCCAGTCCGACACTACAAAAGATTAATCTAGGGCAACTTGGGAAGAAGTGAGAAACACTAAAGTATCCTCTCTTTCCCGGCCCAAGAGCTTTTTAACTCTTACACGCTTTTCGTGAAAATTACCTTTCGGTCGGGCAGTGTCTCACGGCAGCTTTTTCAAGGCTTCGCCTGACATGATTTCCTTCCCTTCATTAGTCACTTTGGATCCAGCCGAATTTCTCTCTCCGGTGAGAGCGGATGTGGAGTGGCCTCCCGCAGTAGGACGAGTAGGTGGCTTTGGAGGGGGTTGGGAAACGCGCCGGTTTCCTGGTCTCGAGTTATGCAGGAGTTTCCCAGCCCCAACTAGGATCTCCGCCGAAAAAAAACTTTTCACTCGTGACACCGCCCGGAATTACCGTGCGAAACTCACTTCCTGCCTTGGCGCAGAAGCAGAATCCAGCTCGGTCCAGGGGAACCCGGAAAACCAGCTCCGCGCGCGCCGGGGAGGGGGAGGGCACGGGGCCTCAGCCGAAAGCCTCGGGCTCCGGGCGTCCGGCGCGCCCCGCACACCCGACGGCGGCGGAACCCGGCCGGCAGGGGCCAAGATGCCGCCGGG
Source organism: Lynx canadensis (assembly GCF_007474595.2). Classification (NCBI taxonomy): domain Eukaryota; kingdom Metazoa; phylum Chordata; class Mammalia; order Carnivora; family Felidae; genus Lynx; species Lynx canadensis. The sequence continues at coordinate 133,231,074 of NC_044303.2, read as the reverse complement.
GCGCTGGGCGAGCCTCGGCCGCGCTAGGCCGCCAGCTCCTCCTCGCCGCCGCCCCCAGAGCCGGGCGGCGGGGTTATTGTCTCGATAGAGCCTGCCGCGCCCTTCGCCCGCGCCGCCGCCGTCGCCGCCGCGGCCGCCCGGGGCCGGAGCCGAGGGGCCGGGCAAGCTCGAAGGCGGCCCCCTCCCCGGGCAGTCTGTCGGGCCGTCCGTTCTTCCGTCCGTCCCTCCCCGCCTTTCCTACTTGCCCTCGAACCCTCTTCTCCTCCCTCTCCCGTTTTCCCGCCGCCGTCCCTTCGCTCCCCTCCTCGTTCTTCTTCCCCGGCGACGGTGGCTCCCCGGGGAAGCGCAGGAGGTGGGGGCAGGCGGCGGCTGGGTCTCCTCACGAGCTCGCGGGGCCGCGGCAGGGGCCGAGGCTGCGTCCCGCGCCGCCGCGCCACATTCACTCGAGCGAGAGACTGCGAGGGGAGGGGAGGGGTGGGAGGGGAGGGAGAGAGAGGAGAGAAAGGAGGAGGAAGGGAGCTGGGGCGGAGGGGAGTTACTGCCTCACAGGCCGCGGCGGCAACAGCGCCACCGCCCCAGCGGTGAGGGGGAAGAGACTGCGCGCAACTGCTTCTTGGCGGGGGCGGGGCGGCCTCCCGCCGGCTTCGCCTTAACCGCCAACTGCCGGGCTGGAGGCCGGCGCGAGCCAGTCACCGCGCGCGGGGGCGGCGCGGGCAGACGTCGGCGGCGGCTGCGGCGGGGGGCGGCGGGGGGCGGCGGGGGGCGGCGGGGGGCGGGGGGCCCGGGGCCTTGCGGGGAGGGGCCGACGGCGGCGGCGGCAGCGGCAGCGGAGAGGGGGGTTCGCGTACGAGGCGCGGCGTCAGGCCCTCTCAGGCCCAGGCCCGGGGAGGCCTGCCTGCCGTCCCCAGCCTCCTGAGGGGACGCTGGCGACGCCGACCCCGACTCCTCCGCCACCAGCGGTGGAGACTGAGAGCCCCCGGGCCTCCGACGTCCCCGGTCGACTGAGTTTCCTTTATACGACAGTAATCGATGCGTAGTGTTCAAGTCCAGCCCCGATTTTAAGGCTGCAGGTATGTCTTTCAACTGCAGCACTCCAACTTCCTCTAATGGCACGCTCAGTTTGCAGGAAACCACAGCGGCGGCTCGGTGGAGCTTCCCACGCTGGCCCTTGCTCAGAGCTTGCTCGCACTGTAAAGCAGCTGGGGCTTCTCCAAGTCTCAGCCTCACACCAGCGAGGAGACAAAGCTGGCGCTGGGAGGGAGAAAATGGCCCGCGAAATTGCCTCAAGATAGTGCCTTTGTTAGAGGAAGCGTTGGACACACTCCGAATGCGACGTAGGCTTCCAACCTCAGCGGTTTCGGTGGTGCAGTCTTGAATTGCGCTGGCCCTAATAATTCAGTCTGGCAGGGTTTGCGTTTATTGCAGAGAGAGACTTTTAAGCATTCCATCAACACATATGGCATAAAACGCTTCAACCATAACATTGCACATTTTTGCAGTTACTGCTCTAAATATGTTAACAGACAAGACGGCCTTGCTTTACTGGAAAAGGAACGTAATGGATACGGAACAAACCATTCTCCGCCCCCCAGTCTCTGCTGTACTTAACTGTGTACAATGATGGTAATTAGTCTCTGTGTCCCCGAAGTCATCGCTTCAATTCTTCCGTCTGTGTTCCAGAGATAATTATTTATTACCAAGTTTGAAGAAAGAACTGTATGCCCTACAGATAATTTTTGGCTTGCATCCAAAGGAAGGGCTTCATAAAGTCCATCAAAGAATTATTTACCAAAGTGAGTTGTAGGCTAGTGAAAACGCTTGAAATAACTACAGAGCTGTTCAAGACATTCTGTTAGTGTGACAGCATTTTAACTACTTCCAGAACTGCTGGAATTAACAGGTAGCTCTTTAAGGTAGAGCAGAAGTTGAAGTTTCCCCAAGTAGCATCAAAGTGTTCAGACTTAGTGCTGCGCTGGAGGTAAAAGAGCATTTAACTAAAACTAGGAAACGAAATGACAGCCAGGTGTAATAGTAACACCAAGCTAGTTAAGCCATCTTATGTGAATATGAATCTTAGCTGTTGTGTAAAATCTGAATTTGGTATATTGTTTACATGATTTTTAATCGTCACAAGGATTTCCTACTCCCTTTTCAAAAACTGGTTTGAGTCAGACCTAACTCAGTAGTATAGCCCTGAACTGAAAGGGTCACTCTACTAAAGCATCCCAGGGCAGAGTATCTCCCATACCAAATGAGACCCACTGGAATCTGGAATTCCAGTGTTGCCTTTAGTCTCAGGTTGGTTCAAGACCCCTGTAAATGTGGCATCGTAGATTCATGTAAGCCTAACCACCACCACCCCTTCCCAAACCTAAATAGTAGGAACAGACAAGTCTCTCCAGGTTAGGACCTGCCTTGTCCCTCGCCTTCCCTCCACACCCCCCACCACCCATTTAAATCCTTACTGGGGACCAATCTGACTGATTTTAGGCTGGAAAAGTTTCTATAACAAAAACCCCTTCTCCAACTCACCTAAAATTTTGCCACTGGTGTTTAATCCCTTTGAGTTTATTTCTCTAGCACAAAGCCATAATCCTGGGAAAGGTAATATTTAAGCCTTAGTCATTTATACCTAATTCATCAGATTGTTTCCCCCAAGCAGCTTTTGATGGGAGAGAATATAGAGATAGCATATGCTGATGCTGAGAAGGTAGGAGAGGGAAATGTGGTTTCATTCTATGGGGCAATATATGAAGATAGATAATAAAGTGCCTCCCATTCGATTGTTAAGTAAGTCCCATGTGTACTGTGGGAATGAGCCTGAAAACACTGACCTTAAGAGGGTGGGAGCCAGGATACACTTAATCGATAATACCTATTTTGACAAATATTTCTTTAATAATACCTTTATAAAGTACTTTCAGCAGGAATTCTGTGTGCTCATATAGAAGGGTGAAATGACAGCTATATGATCAGGGTATTCAATAATCCGAAACAATGATTCATCTTTGTTACTCATCACTGACTACTTAGTTCTAACTCATATGAGCAGCACATACAGATATAGCCAAATCTTCCATTTGTTCTTTTATTACAAGGCATTCTTGTTCTGTACTTTACAGGTTAGTTTCCTTTGAAAATCCTCCCACAGTTCAACTAAGATGGACTTAACATTTCAATTATGATTAAAAGGAGAACTAAAACCCCTCCTTAAATAAGCCTGCCTAACTGTGATTCTGTAATGATTAAACGAACTCCAGGACTACCTTAGAGAGGAAGCTAATAACTGTAGATAGTATAGCTTCATCTTCCCCATTGTGATTCTCTAAATAATTCTCTAATGAAGGGCAGGGAATTCTTTCCTTGGGATTCCCCTTCCCAATGGCTGGGCTCAGGAGAGGAATTACTGGCTGCTAGAGATAAGCCACATATCTGAAGGAAAGTCTTAAGGTCTTAAGCATTCTAGGGAATGCACACAGCATCTGGGGGGGGGGGGGGAGTCTTACCAAAGAGTCTATCCACTGTTTTAAAAAAGGTCTATCTGTCATTTCCCCCATGGCAGCCAAGCAGCTACACAGAAGCAGTGCAAAAAGAAAGTAAGCAGAAGAAAAGCAAACTTCAGGATGATCATTCTTCTTTCTTTCTCAACACCTAGTGAAGAACTGGTTACCTAAAACCAGAGTCTTTATCACAGAAGTATTTGGGGAAAATTAATCTGAGGACTAGAATAGAGTTAGATTTTTTAAAAGTCTAGAAGCATTAGATCAATTAGATCAAAATACATTAAGGGGCGCCTGGGTGGCTCAGTTGGTGGAGCATCAGACTTCGGCTCAGGTCATGATCTCATAGTTTGTGAGTTCGAGCCCCTGCATCAGGCTCTGTGCTGACAGCTCAGAGCCAGGAGCCTGCTTCAAATTCTGTGTCTCCTCTCTCTCTGCCCCTCCCCTGCTCATGCTTGGTCTCTCTCTCTGTCTCTCTGTCTCTCTCTCTCAAAAATAAAACACTAAAAAATTTTCAAAATACATTATAACATGTATTTTTATAATGACTTGACTTCCCTATTTTCCCTTCCATCTTTGCCTCTTGATAGAGAGGGCAGGAGGTTAGGGTAGCAAGTGTGTGGGAAACGGACACTTGAGTTCAAAAGAGGTAATACATACAGGAACCAAAATTAAAGATTTTATAATACTTCAGGAATGGAATCATCCCTCCCATAGCATGCCTTTCCAACATATTTTCTTTTTTATTATTTTTTTAAAGGTTTGTTTATTTCTGAGAGAGAGTGTGTGTGTGTGTGTGTATGTGTGTGTGTGTGCGTGTGTGTGTATGTGTGCGCATGTGCATGAGTGAGGAAGGGGCATAGAGAGAGGAAGATACAGAATCCAGAGCAGGCTCCAGGCTCTGAGCTGTCAGCACAGAGCCCGATGTGGGGCCTGAACTCACCAACCGTGAAATCGTGACCTGAGCTGAAGTCAGACACTTACCTACTGAGACACCCAGGCACCCCTCCAACATATTTTCAATAATATTTTTTGAAAGAGAGATAAGTGTGCCTCTTGTGAAAACCTTTATGAAAAGTTTTTAAGTTTTTTCCCTAGTATATGCTTAATAATCTTTTTTTCCATTCTATACATTTTGTAGCCTATCAAAATTAAATTTCTTTCAGATGTCTTATGATTTTTTTAAGTGGGAATAAAATAAATAATGCATGGTGATTATTTGTATGACCTCTGAAACAAATGGCTTATACTAGAAACTTGACTACTGAGTGACCTTGGGCAAGTTCCTGAACACCTATAAACATAAACTTGAGCTTCCTCACCTCTACAATGGGGACTATAATACTAACTGCCTCATAGATTATTGGGAGGACTACGTAGGACAATGCTCATAAAGTGCTTAGCACATAGAAGTGTTAGCTATTATTTGTAGTATACTTTAAAATGTACTTATAATATGTACCATGCTTCCATCATTTCTAAGGTGGCCATATAGTGTATCATTCAAACTAAAATACTTTGGAAAGAAAAAGCAGATATTAATAACAATTAAACAGAGACAACAGATGTAAAACCAGGACTGTCCGGGACCAACTAAAACAAATAGCTACCCTATCACTTCCAACTTGACTACTCCCTTCTGATCACTTCTCCTGTCACATCCTCCCTGGTATGAATCATAATCTATGTCAATCATATTACAATATGCACACTTCCTTCTAAATTATAACAGTGTTAAATCAACAAAAGAAACATTTAAATACTGCTATTTATTGCCCTTCAATGCAGGCTTTCTCTTAAGAATACTACCTTTCTTTGGGTAAACAAAACTGTTTTCTTACTCAACCCCACACTTGACTTTACATTTTTCTGTAGTGTTTATTTGCTTGTTTGTTTTAAGTTTATTTATTTGTTTCAGAGAGAGAGCAGGAGAGGGGCAGAGGGAGAGACAGAATCCCACATAGGATCTGCACTGTCAGTGAGGAGCCTGAGGTTGAGCTAGAACTCACAAACCATGAGATCATGACCTGAGCTGAAATCAAGAGTCAGACATTCAATCTACTAGGCCACTCAAACAGCCTTTTTAAAGTTTATTTATTTGGGGGCATCTGGGTGGTTCAGTTGGTTAAGTAAGCATCCAACTTCGATTCAGGTCATGATCTCACATTTCATGGGTTTGAGCCCCGCATCAGGCTCTATGCTGACAGCTCGGAGCTTGGAGCCTGCTTCAGGTTCTGTGTCTCCCTCTCTCTCTCTACTCCTCCCCTGCTCACGTTCTGAGAGCTCTCTCTCTCTCTCTCTCTCTCTCTCAAAAATAAATAAAAACATTAAAAAAATTGTAGTAAAGTTTATTTATTTTGAGAGAGATAGTGAGATGGTGGCGAGGGGGGGTGGTGGCACAGAGAGAGAGAGAGAATCCCAAGCACTGTCCACACTGTCATCATGGAGCCCAACGTGGGGCTTGATCTCACGCACAGTGAGATCATGACCTGAGTCAAAATCAAAAGTTGGATGCCTAATTGACTCAGTCAACCAGCTCCCCTGTAGTATTTTGTTTTTTTGAGGAACTGTTTAGCATCATATATGACATGAAATTGGCCAATACATGAGTATGTAGCACAAGTGGAGATGTAGTAAGATGCTAAATGCCCTGCTCTAAATGACAACTATGTAACATAAAAACTAGGTTAGCCAAGCAACATATTCCTATTTCGAAGTAAGAGTAAATCATCTCTATATTGTCCATGACAATAATATCATAATCAGAATACTGGAGAAATCTCACTTAACTCTGGTTCAATCAGTATTTGGAAAATGATACTTCTCAATTGGATTTTCTAAAATAATTCTGGATACACTTTAACAGTCATATGTTCTTCCTTTGGAAAGAAATGTACTTTCTGGGAATTGATTGCAAATTTGCCTTGAAAAATGTTGATCTAAATAATAACATTTTAAAATGTTTCCTCTCGTTTTTGTTCTCCCTAGCCCATTCCCTTTGTTTTTCTGCCATTAAATTAATGCCAACCATGAGATAAATCATACAGTATTTTAGTTTTCTTAGTTCTTAAATCTTCCAGTTTTCCTTGAAAATAGATGCTAAGTTTGTCTTCCTTCTACCTCTGGAAACTTGCTCTGAAGGCTTCTGTTTTCTTATACAAAACTTTATGTTGTATATTTTTCATATTTCCTTCTTATACAGCAATGCCAAACTATTAATAGAAATGTCACTTTCCTTCCAAAGGATTTGTAATTCTTTGCATAGAAATAAATATGTAGGGTGTGCCTGGATGGCTCAATTGGGTGAGCATCTGACTTGGGCTCAGGTCCTGGTCTCACGGTTCGTGAGTTCGAGCCCTGCATCAGGCTCTGTGCTGACAGCTTGGAGCCTGGAGCCTGCTTCCAATTCTGTGTCTCCCTCTCTCTCTGCCCCTCCCCCACTCACATTCTGTCTCTCTCTCAAAAATAAATAAACATTAAGAAAAAAGAAATACATATGTAGGGAAAAAATAGTTTTCAAATATTTTGTGATAATTTTCAACATATTTTTTCTTTCATTCTTTTTTAAAATGTTTTTATTTATTTGGGGGAGGGGGGTGGGGGAGAGCATGTGCCCCTCAAGGGCAGGGAGAGAGGGAGTCAGAGAATCCCAAGCAGGCTGTACACTGTCAGCACAGAGCCTGACGTAGGGCTTGAAGCCACGAACCATGAGATCATGACTTGAGCTGAAATCAAGAGTTGGACGCTTAACTGACTGAGCCACCCAGGTGCCCCTCTTTTTCATTCTTGATATTTTATTTCATTTATGTGATTTCCAGCCACCATATCTCATACATATTTCTATTTTGTCTTCTGTCATAATGAAACTTCAGCTAATAAGTTCTTTGTCATCAATCTTACCATCTTTCAGAAAAGTTCTGGCACTGGCATTAGCATTTAGTAGCTGATGACCTTGGATAAATGATTTAATCTCTGTGCAATAATTCATGATCTATAACATGGCAAGATAAGCCATTTCTTATCTACCTCATAGGGTTATCTTGGGCAGCAATGAAATGATGCACATGAAAGCACACTATAAATATTACATAAATAAAAACTATTGGGGAGCCTGAGTGGCTCAGTCAGTTAAGCGTCCAACTTCGGCTCAGATCATGGTCTCATGGTTCATGAATTTGAGCCCTGCTTGGAGCTCTGTGCTGACGGCTCAGAGCCTGGAGCCTGTTTCTGATTCTGTGTCTTCCTCTCTGCCTCTCTCCTGCTCACACTCTGTCTCTTTTTCAAGAAAAAGTAAATATTAAAAAAATTTTAAAGAAACTATCTTTTTTTCCTGTTCCATCAGTGGTAACACATTTCATTATTATTATAATAAAATATCATAAGCCATATTCTATGTCCATTGACTTAGTGGCTATATAGTATGCATACTTTAGAGTACATATCAAATGCAGTCTCTATTTTCTATAAAGTCTATAACCTAAAAGTAGGTATAAATTCATCAAATTTTGTATAAAAATTCAAGTCATTAATTCAAACGTCCAAAATTCAGCTTTGTTAGGTCAGACATGGCTAGATTTTACAGCATGAAATGTTGCTAGGCAAATCAGAAATGTTAGTTTGGGGGAGAATCTTTGGCCTACTTAAAGATAATAAGCTTTTAGAACTTTAGAATCTGAATGTTTTCAGTAGTGTTTGAATATGCATGAAGGGACCTTAAGAGGTCATCTGGTTTCTAGTCCAGCTGCATTTTATAGGTGAGAGAACTTAAATTTGAAGACTTGTCCAAAGTCAATACTACTGGTTAGAGGCAGAACCATAATTAGAACCTAAGTCTCTCCCATCTCAATATGTGTTCTTTTATACCACATTGCCACTGCACAGTAACCCAAACATGAAATAACCAGAAAGCACCAAAGAAAAATTTGACAGAACTACTTAAGTTTATAGAATTTCTGTTGGCAAAAGACACTATACACAAAGTTAAAAGGTAAATGACAGTTTGAGAAAAGATACGATATATATCAGAAACAATAGCTAATATTTATAATATGTAAAAGGCTCTTATAAATCCAGAACAAAATATTAATCCATTAGAAGTATTTACAAAAGATATAAATCAGCGGTTCATACACACACACACACATACATAATACAAAGAGCCAATAAACATTTGAAATATGTAATGGCCTTAAAAATCAGGTGAGGAAAAATCCCATTGAAAAACCAAGATAGGGGTGCCTGGATAGCTTAGTCAGTTAAGCATCTGACTTCGGCTTAGGTCATGATCTCATGATTCATGGCTTCCAGCCTTGCATCGGGCCCTGTGCTGACAGCTCAGGGCCTGGAACCTGCTTCGAATTCTGTGTCCCCCTCTCTCTCTCTGCCCCTCCCCACTTACACTCTGTCTCTGTCCTTCTCTCAAGAGTAAAATGAACATTAAAAAATTTTTTTAAACCAAGATAACTGAAAGTCCAGCCAGCTTTTGCTACTGTTTATTTTTAATTTTTTGTAAACATTGATTTATTTTTGAGAGACAGAGAGAGACAGGTGAGTGGGGGAGGGGCAGAGAGAGAGGGAGACACAGAATCGGAAGCAGAATCTGAGCTGTCAGCAAAGAGCCCAATGCGGGGCTTGAACCTACAAGTCATGAGTTTATGACCTGAGCCAAAGTCAGACACTTAACCAACTGAGTCATCCAGGTGCCCCTCTATTGTTGTTGTAGTTGGAGTGGTAGCTCCTTTTTAGATCTCTCAATGATCAAAAGGAACCCCAGAGGGTTATATCAAAGCGTGATCTTCTGCCTTTGACAGAAAGGGAAGTGAGCCATTATCTGACAACTAAATTGAAATTAAATTGACTTATATGGTCCCAGAAACTAGATACAGTTCCTGGTGGTGCTGCTCTCCATGAATGTTTATAGGGAAGGGTCAGGCTGGGCATATGCTGGTGGGCCCCTCTTTGGGCACATTCCTCTAGGTCAGCCCACCAGGCCTCTAGATACGCATTTGCCACGTTGTGCTCAAATTAAGGTTATATACTTTGGAAATCATAGATTTTAAGGAACTAGGGTACTCAAATAAGTGCTGAACAGTGTGAGATGGTAGCATATTGTTCTAGCCAATCAAAAAGTAATGAGTTCAAGTCCCTGAAATTAACAGGCCGAGATTCTGTTAGGGCTGGAGAATCCTGTGAAAGGATCTAAGGAGTAAAAGTGCAGGAGTAACCATGGGTGTGAGGAAGAGGCAGAAAAAAGTCTGCCTCTATTGCTAACATCAACTCTCTCTACTCTTCACACCTCCTTGGTGTAGCTGCCAAGTTTTCCAAAGACAATACAGGAAAAAAAATGGGATTGGGTAGGACAAGAAGAGAAAAAAGTAGGCTGTAAACAATTTTTAAATAGAGATCATATCTAAAACTAGAAAGTGAAGCAAAATATTTTTATAAAAGATTGAAATAAGTTTGTAGAAAAACAGCAGATGAAGGGAGAGAGAAAATGAGAGTCAGAAATTACTAAAAAGAGGGGTGCCTAGCTGGCTCACTTTGTAGAGCATACAACTATTGATATCTTGGGGTCATGAGTTTGATCCCCATGTGGGGTGCAGAGTTTACATACATACATACATATTTAAAAAAATCATTAAAAAGAGCAAGTAGAAAAAATGTACACTTAAACCCTCCTAAACGCCAGAAAGTGAAATAGATTTCAATGTACTATATCTATGAGGGGAAAAAGTAAAAAAACCAAAAGATGAAATGACATAGGATAAACTACAAATAAAACAAAGAAACCCCTGAAATGTATACCATAAAAAAAAAAAAAATAATACCTGTGAATTCGTAAAAAGAAAGAAAGAAAAGCACTCAAGGCCAGTTTCTGGGTAAGTCTGATACCTCTAGGAAGCAGAGTCCTGCTGTACCAGGACCTCCTAGGTCAATGGAACAGAGGGCTACTCTGACATTGCCCCGGAACCCTGAGGCTCATGCCTCCCAAGTGTCCTTCTTAGCTACTCGTGGAAGCAAATATCTGACTTGCACAGCTGATCCAAGCAGCACCACCTGGCCTGCATGAACTTCTCCCAAGCCCTGACTTCCCTCCTCCTCTTATCAGCATAATAAGTTATGCTGCCGGTTAATAGATAACCTGCCTATACAAGATCACTGAGGTAGGAATTTGTAGAGCTAGGATATGAACCCAGCAACCTGAAGCCAGAGCATAAGTGGCAACCATTAAATTCTGTGTTGTCCTGTAACCACTTTTAATGCCTGTACCAGTAGCTTTTTCACACCCGTATATAAAGCTAACATTCTCACTTTTGATCATTGGGGTTTTTTTCTTTTTTGTAATTCTCAACCTGCCGTCGAATAAAAACAAAAGCAGTTTTAATTTCAACTTGAAATACTTCCTGTTTCTTAGTCTTCTTGCTCTGTTCCTTTAAAACAAAAGCTAGTCCCTTTCTTTTCTTCTTGTTTCTCTATTATAAAACCAATGTAATATGCATCATAGAAAATAAAGGGCTTACAAAGTATACAAAATGAAAAAAAAGATATTCCACCAAATACAAACTACTAAAAATAGGGCCCCGGGAATGATGTTATTCAAGTCCCTGAGCATATCTGTGGAGACTAGGTGGTTTCAAGGCTTTTTCTTCAGAACATAATGCTCATTTTTGTGTAGTAGCTATGACTGTGCTAGATAGACAACTAGAGTCACATCTTCTTTATTCGTGGGACTGGATAAAAAATTAGCCCTTCCAATTCGGTTCTGCAGTAGTTCACTCTGAGGTGTTGATACTATGTTTTCTTTTAACATCATCTATAACCATCCCAACTCATTTTACCAAAAACCATTTGCATTGGAATCTGGCTGATAATTGTTCTTCACGGATGTCTAATGCAGTATAACAAAAACAGAGTGAGCCTGGCTTCAATACTGATATACTAACTGGCGTCTAACATCTTGAGGTTCTTCTCTTTTTCTTTAATGTATGTATGACTCATTGATGCTTCTGAGCCACTACTAGAGAAGATGATGTAAAAATCATTACCAACATAAATTTCCATCCATAGGCTCTACTTTTTACTTTCTCACACCACCTCATTTAAAGTCCTTTGTGTTTAAAAGTATGTAATAGTCCTAAAGGAAGGTATTATGTGTTTCATCTGTTGCTCCAAAGGAAGCAAAAAACTAGACTATTAACCCGCTGTGTAATCCCTGCACAGACTACAACGCCTTTCAGTGGGAAGCCAGACTCTGCCAAGAGCAGGGAGGATTGCAGTTTAAACATTACGGGGTCAAGTTCAACATTTGTTCCATTCACAGAACTCCCACTGACATCAATGAGAGTTTTGTGCAGAGTAGAATTTCTTCCTCAGTCAAATGATTTCTGTAATGCCTTCTATTTTGCCAGAACATATTCCACAAAGAAGGTAATAAAGAATATATATGTAGTACCTCTCTCTTTTTTTTTAAATCCCTGCTCTTGATTTCAATGATATGGCATCTACAAAAAAGCATTTTGCTTATAGAACATGATTTAGAAGGTAAATAAGCCATTTTGCAGGAAATGTAGAGAATTTTCAACCAATCTAGCCTCATTTGTTTACAGTTTTTGAGGGTTTTTTTCCTATGATATAAAAATCACAAATAAATTCAGTCAACAACCTTTGAACCAATGAAATTTTATGACCTATGATATATCATAATTGACTGAGAACATGGAATTATTAAGCTCTTAGACTAAGCTATGTGGAACTAAATATCATTTCCACAAATATCCCTGGGTAAGTAGAGGCTGCTAAACAGGAAAAGCGAAAGCACTGAATTTTACATAATTGTTGGAAGGGTAAGCAATCTATATTAGTGAAGAGTTTGAACACTACAATGTAATTTTATTGTTCTCAAGTAATATAGTAATATCAATAAAAATGTTTTAACAAATGAATATTCACAATTTATAATTAGCCCATTGTTTATGTGACTTGTAATTTTAAAGGAAAAGAAAATATTAGAATAGGAAAATAATAAATTCCTTTTAAGGGAAACAAAATATTAGGTATTTTTCTTTGAATAACTATAGCAACTATCTGACTAACACTTCTATCAGCTTGTGAAATTGGACACTAATTTACATTACAATTTAATTTTAGTGTCTAATATCATCATTTTAGCTTCTCTTTTTGACTTTTAAGATTCAAAAAGAAAATCTGCAGTTTCTTATAGACTTGAAAATCTGGTGTATGTTTTGCTTAATCCTCAGAAATATTTTAAAACAGATTGGATCCTAAACATCATTAGTATTCTATAAAAAGCTTTGGCATGACACATTCATACTTCATATAAGGGAGATGCTCCTGTTTTTCTATTGCTCAGGAAAGTTTTCAAAAAGGCAATCTGGGGACAGCAAGAGCTGATGGAAAGTAAAAACAAAATAGGCATTCTGGCCTACCCAACACTCACTCCCCATTATCTCCAACCATTGCCCAGCTGCAACATTTTAGAATAAATTTCTACAGAGGTTCACTTCTTTGACTGTAAGAGTGCCAGACCTTTCAGAAAATCACAAAGCTATACCAACTACTATTTATTTATGGTGCATGCCAACAGTAGCAATTTCTTTAGGAATTCAAACAGGCATTACATATCAACATTTATAGAGTGTCTATTCCAGACCCAGCACTAGGCTGGGCATTTCACATGTCATATCTTATAATGTAATTTAAGAGATATCAAGTTAAGAAGGCTTACATAAATCTATGATTTATATGGCAATTTCAAGAAGAATCAGTTGTTCCATGGTTCTAGGAACCAGAAAGCCCCACTTGGTAGTCACCATTACAAAAAGACCATCAATTCTTTTTTTTTTTTTAAAGTATATTTATTCATTTTGAAAGAAAGAGAGAGGGTGAGGGACAGAGAGAGGGAGAGAGAGAGAATCCCAAGCAGGTTCCACACTGCCAGCACAGAGCCTGACAAGGGGCTTGAACTCATGAACCCTGAGATCATGACCTGAGTCGAAGTCAAGAGTTGGGATTCTTGACCGACAAAGCCACCCCGGCACCCCAATTCTTTTGTGATCTTTTGAGTTGGGGACTGTTCATCAGATATATGGGATGGTGTGGCAGTTAAAAAAATATCTACAAGCCCTTTGATATTCCTCTCATCAAAAGGGCAGTCTTTGACCTCGGTCCTTGTAAATGGGCTAACTTTTGATCCTGCTTCAACTAATAGAGGACAGAGATGACACTATGTGATTTCCCAGGTGAGGACACAAAAGGCAACACGCTCCTACTTTGTCCACTGAAATATTCGCTTTTGAAGACATCAGCCACCAACTAAACATTCTGTCTTCCCTGAGGCCATCGTGTATGAGAAAGGTCAAATTAGCCTACATGGCGAGAGCACACAGAAAGGCCCCGTGACTATATATGGCAATTGAGAAAGCTGACCGGCCAGTCTCAAGTTCTTCCAGCCTCCCTTCCCACCTTGCCCTACCCCTGCCCATATCTGTTACAGCCGCAGCCACAATCACACGAGAAATTACAAGGGCTGGAACTGCAATGGCAAGCCCTCCCCAAACTTCTGATCCAGAGAAAATATGAGATACAATATTTATTGTATTTAAGCCAATAAATGTTGGGGTACTCTGTTACACAGCAGTGGTAACCAGAACAGATATAAATAGTTTTTCACTTAAAAAATTTTGTATTGAAAAATTGCAAATATATTCTAGAGTAGAGAGCCTATACAATGGTTTCTGATGTATATTACCCAGATTCAACACATTAAAACTTCTGCCACATTTGCTTCATCTGCTCTCTTTTTTTTCTGCGATCAAACTTTATCCTGCATCCCAGACATTGTGTCATGTCAAGTATCATATGATACTTCAGTATGAACATCTACAAAAATAAACATTTTCTTACATAACTGAAATGTCATCATCACCCTTAACAAAATTAACAATAATTCTCTGGCATCGTCTAATATCCAGACCACAACCAAAATGTTTGATTGCATCAAAAGTGTGTTTTTATAGTTCTCAGAATAAGAATTCAAACAATGTCTCTACATATAGCATTTAGTTATCGTGCCTGTTAGCATCTTTTTTTCTAAAAAGGTCACTTCTCCAACCCTCCCCCCACCCCCAACCCATTAACTAGTTGCAGAAACCAGATAATGTCTGAAGAATGTTTGCTTTTTTGTGGTGTCATTTAACTTGCTCCTTTATCCCCTGTATTTACTGTAAATGAAAGTTGGATCAAAAGAATTGATTAGATTCAGGGTCAGCATTTTCCCTCCCACAGGGATACTGGATAAGTGCTGTGTGCTTCATAATGCATCACATCAGGAGACACATAATATCTGTTGTTTCACTTTCCAAGGTGCTAAGATTGATCAATCTTGCCGACAGCCTTATTATCCCTCATGGTAAAGTTCGCATCTGCCTTTCTACTAATGGTTTCACTCGATGATTGTTGCCTCAGTCAAGTATTTCAGCATCGCTACTGGGATGTCACTGCTCCTAGACCTTTTCAATAAATAGTGCTAGGAAACATGTAAATTTGAAAAAGAAAAAAATGCTGATAGTATATCCAATTCAAATTTAACATTGTTATATTGTTAACATTATAACAATGTAATCCCATAGGATTTTTCTTAAGTTCTTTGATTTTCTACATGTTTCTCTTACACTGAAAATCTTTTCCTAAGATCAACATAATTACTTATTTGCATTAATCTATAGTGTGTTTAAAATGGTTCCAGAATAATATCAATATTCCCTCTAAGAATTAGATACAGAATACAGCTTATGATTTCTTTGTACTTCTACTGGTTCTTAGAATATGTTCTGTTAAGGTATACTCTTGAAATAATTATTTTCTTTTTTTTTTCATGTTTATTTATTTTGAGAGAGAGAAATAGAGCACAAGCAGGGGAGGGAGGGAGGGAGAGAAAGAGAGAGAGAGGGAGAGAGAGAGAGAGAGAGAGAGAGAGTGTCCCAAGCAGGTTCCACGCTGTCAGTGCAGAGCCTGGTGTGGGGAACAGCGTCACAAACTGTGAGATCATGACCTGACTGCAAATCAAGAGTTAGAAGCTTAACTGACTGATCCACCCAGGTGCCCCTGAAATAATTCTTTTCTTTGTATCTTTTTAGTTGTGTCTTTTGTGTTAGGGACTTGATATTAAGTTCATTTGTTTCAATTCATTCATTCAGTTCAGTTCAGGTTAGGTTCATTTGTTTCAGTCTGTTTTTAATTTTTATAGATTGCTTTAAAAACATTTTTTTTAATTTTTTGAATATGTGCAACATTGATATACTTTACGTGATATACAACAAATGATATACAACAAGATACATTCAGAGAAGCCATTTCATTTTTTCCCCCACCACTCTGTTTATTTCTTTTTTGAGATGGCCATTTTTTATTAGTTTTGGTTTAGTGTTATGTTTTTAAAAGATTTTCATTTGTTTACGTTATTTTGAGAGAGTGTGAGGGATGACAATTAGGGTTCAGGATGAATTGCTACAGTAATTCTTAGGATCCTGACAGCTGTGAATTAAGGAAGAATTAGTGTTCAGATGCAACTGTCATAAAAACAAGTCATTTTGGCCTTTTGCCCCTCACTGCTTCCCCATCAAAGCCTTTTTTTTTTTTTTTTTTTGTAGGAATTTACCCAAGGGGTACAGGAGTGCTGATGCATAGGGGCACTTATACCCCAATGTTTATAGCAGCACTTTCAACAATAGCCAAATTATGGAAAGGGCCTAAATGTCCATCAACTGATGAATGGATAAAGAAGTTCCATTATATACACAATGGAATACTACTTGGCAATGAGAAAGAAGGAAATATGTCCTTTTGTAACAACGTGGATGGAACTGGAGAGGGTTATGCTAAGTGAAATAAGTCATACAGAGAAAGACAGATACCATATATTTTCACTCTTATGTGGATCCTGAGAAACTTAACAGAAGAGCACGGGGGAGGGGAGGGGGGGGAAGTTAGAGAGAGGGAGGCAAACCATAAGAGACTCTTAAAAACTGAGAATAAACTGAGGGTTGATGGGGGGTGGGAGGGAGGGGAAAGTGGGTGATGGGCATTGAGGAGGGCACCTGTTGGGATGAGCACTAGGTGTTGTATGGAAACCAATTTGACAATAAATTTCATATTAAAAAAATAATAAATAAATAAGCATTAAAAAAAATTTTTTAAGCCTTTTTTTTGTTGTTAAAGTAGGCACCACACCCAACATGGGCCAAAAGCACCACCAGGAGATCATGTTCTACCAACTGAGCCAACCAGGGGCTCCACCATCAAAGCCTTGTTTTTAACGCAGAAGTACTCTCTGTCTCTCTCCTGCATGGTTATTTACCACTTCTACTGAAATGTGCTTACCTGATTTAAATATTTTTTTCTTTAAGATATTATTTTTTAAGTAAATTTTTACACCCATAGTAGTTGCATGCTTCACAGACTGAGCCAGCCAGATGCCCCTAAAAGATTCTTTTTAGAAAAGAAAATAAGATTCACAATAGGATTCCATTATATATATTTCCATTACATATATATATATATATATTTTTCAAGACAAAAAGCAGCAATATGATATACCAAAATATCAATGTATTTACTGGTGAAGAATGAAATTTCAAATGATTTAATTTTAATTTTTAATTTTTATCTGTATTTTCTTCTGTATTTATGATATACTTGCATAATATTAAAGGCAATATTAAAGAGAAATGTGCCTTCTTTGTATAGAAAAATAATAAAATAGTCATTCAAATTGACCAAATGAATAACAGAATTATTGTTATAAGTATAGAATTTTTGTTTGCGATGATGAAAAAGTTCTGGAAATAGATAGTGATGATGGTTGCATTACATTTGATCGTACTTGATACTAGTGAATTGTACACTTAAAAATAGTTAAAATAGTAAGTTTTTTGTTATGTATATTTTGCCACAATAAAAAAATAAAAGTAGGGGGGCCAGGGTGGCTCCAACTCTTGGTTTTGGGTCAGGTCATGATCTCACAGTTCACGGGATCAAGCCCCGAGGAGGGAGTAGGGCTCCATGCTGACAGTGTGAATCCTGCTTGGGATTCTCTCTGCCCCTCCTCTGCTCACATTCTCTCTCTCTCTCTCTCTCTCTCTCTCTCTCTCTCAAAATAAATAAATAAACGTTTTTTAAAAAATAAAGAAGGTAGAAAAAGTTCCTACAAATTATCCCTAGTATTAAATGAAATTCCCTAAGTACCATGATCTTGCCATACTTCAGTTATATTTTTTGGTTTATTTTATTTTATTTTTCTAGTAATCTCCCATGTGGGGCTCAAACTCAGGACCCCGAGATTAAAAATCACATGCTCTACCAACTCAGCTAGCTAGGCACCTCTTCAGTTATGTGCTTTAGACAGATGTCCAAAACATTATTACTTGCTTGCATAGAAAGATTAAATATAAAGTAATATTTATTGGGGGACTGAATATTTTACACACAAGATATTATTTAATATTACCAAAAGCCCATGAGATAAGGAACCATTATTATCTCCATGTTTCATATGAAGAAACTGAGGCTAAGAAAGTTTAAGTCACTTGTCCAAGACCACTCAGCTACTAAGCAGCAAACCCAGGATTTTACCAATGGTCTGTCTGACACCAAATCATTGGTCTTAACCACCATGTTAGAGTAGTTTGACTGTGCCGCCTCTGTATTGCCATATAGGGACCAGTTACACAACATCTTTGTGGTTATAAAAAATTCTTTCAGAACTTTTCAGATATGAGCTTACTTAAGATGCCCAGCATGTTTACTTTAAAACTTGCATGTTTCTGCTATGTTTAATAATTGGTTAATTCAATTTTCATGGAAATCGTTCCTGTGATTATTATTCTTATGGATTTCATGGTCACGTCAAATAATGATGATTATGGTACATTTGTTCAATTTCTGCTAGAGACAGAGTCAACAGGAAGGTGCAAGTTAGGATGACTTTTGAGCACATTTTTCCAAGATGAGGTCAGCAGCTTTCTGGAAATGCTGGGGGGAAATCACACAATTATCTTTCTAAACCCCACAAGTTTGGAGTCTCCAGGGTCTGGGGAGAAGATCAGGGTTTGAGTTAGGCCTGACTTTTTTTTTTTTTTTTAATTTTAATGTTTATTTATTTTTGAGAGACAGGGAGACAGAGTGCAAGTGGGAGAGGGGGAGAGAGAGAGGGAGATATAGAATCTAAAGCAGGCTTGAGGCTCTGGGCTATCAGCACAGAGTCCGATGTGGGGCTCGAACTCACGCACTGTGAGATCATGACCTGAGCCGAGGTCGGAAGCTTAATCGACTGAGCATTCCAGGCGCCCCAAGTTAGGCCTGACTTTAAGAAACATAGTCACCTCTCCCATTCTTCTCATTTAGAAGCCTGACGTATGCTTTGTTAGTATATTCCTATCATAGCCTGCTGCTCCTCGGACCCACTCCTTATTTCTTGCTTGTACTCCAAAGATCTCAGGAGTGAGGTTTGGTTAAGAGTTGGTAGAATTTGGATCCACTATGGTCTTCTGGCATGGCTTAGAGCTCCTGCAAGAATCCTGGAATCAATCCATTCCTTTGGATGCTGTTATGCATTTCAATTCTGAACTAGACATGTGGTCACACTCCTAGAGGGACTATTAATAAGAGCACACTTCTTGGGCCCTTTCAACTGACCCTCTAAACACTGAAGACTCAAGTTCAGGATGCAGGAAGCTACTGAGAGTTTGAGGTGTACATGAAGAGCCACGAAATGAAAAGTGTCTCTACAGGGAGCCTGCTTCTAACTTCACATTGTACTGACTTAATTTTCCCAAATAAAATGTAATTTCTTCATTTAAAAGAAAGAATGCTACTTGCAGAGCCGTTGAGACAAATGTAAATTTAAGAGCATCACAAGGCCACTCTTGAAAGAAGTGTGAAAAGCAATTAAAATTTATCAATATTAACAATACTTTTACGATGAGAATGAGAAAGCAAGTTTCACGCCAAGCATTTGGCCAGTCGTGCAGAACTGAAGTCTGAGCAGGCAAGTAACTCAGTTAATCAGGGTCAAAGGAGGATAATGAAAGAGGCCTTTGAGGTATAGAAAGAATATATAAAAATTGGGTGAACATGCAGAAACCAGAAAATCCTGAGGCTTAAACCTCTTGGAGTCCAAAAGGTTTGACATTGAGGATATTTTCCATACTCGTAGTTAAGACTATGAAAACTTTCTTCACATAAATTTCTACCGTCCACAAATATTCCCTCAGCCATGGTACAAATGACCAGCATTAGACATTCCCACTTAAAAAGAAGGAGTGTCGGGGCAATTGGGTGACTCTTGGTTTCGGCTCAGGTCATTATCTTGTGGTTCGTGAGTTCGAGCCCTGCATCCGGCTTCACACAGACAGTGCAGAGCCCACTTGAGATTCTCTCTCTCTCCCTCTCTCTCTGCTTCTGCCCTGCTCATTCTCTCTCTCTTTCTCTCTCTCTCAAAATAAATAATAAACTTTATTTATTAGTTATATGACGGGTGTTATTATATGAGGGGTGTTTGCCAGTGAAAGACATGCGCAAGGAATAGTGAATGTATATTCGATGTCCACTATCTTGTCCATGAAGGGAAGCGGTAGAGAATCCAGAACAGAAGCTGACCCCCAAATCACTCATATTTCAACTTGAAATATACATGTTAATTGTAAATTGCTTCCTTATTTTATCCTTACGTAGGCCAAGGTTTCTCAACTTTAAGACTAGTGATATTTTAGACCCGATCACTTTTTGTGGTGGGTACCCTTTGTATTGTAGGGTGTCACCAGCATCATCTAGGCGTCAATTGTGACAACCAAAAATGTCCCCTGGGAGGCAAAACCAGTCCCAGTTGAAAACCACTGATTGACACCAATATTAAAGTTAGTGTGTCTTTTCTGCTGGCACACCCCAGCTGGGCGGTAGGGAACGTGGAGTGAAAGAGGACCAGAAGCAGCTGACCCAGGACAAAGAAAATTTACTGCACATTATCTGCAGTGCAGATAATAAACAAGTAATTTATGGAAATCAAATATAAGGCTGAGAGCATCTTATTAGAACCAAGTTTCTCAGTTGGTAGACAGTGAGTGATTGAGGTTGATATAAATACAGGACATGGTTGCAGTCACCTTCCGGCTGCCAGACCCCAGCCACTGATGATCAAATCAAGCATTCCTTTTATAGAACTGAATGACCTAACACACGCGGTACAGTGGAGAGCTTCTTGTTTTTCATTCATTGACAGCTGGTCTAGCAGAAAGTCTGCTGGATGCTTGGGTCAGGCAACCAAATTCCAACAAGCACACAGAGCCTGAGAAGCTACAGACCTGATGAGTAAAGATTTTCAGAAAGACGGAGTAATCACTTCTAACTGAAACGTATTTCATAGCATTTCTGATGCATTTAGGCAAAGGACGTTTTAGCCTCTTTTATATGTTTTGTATGTAGTTTACAGACAAAACTCTATTTCTGTCGGAAAATCTTAAGTGTTGACAATGGCACGGTACATGAATAAGTACAAAATACAGGCTAGACCCTTACAGAACCCCTTCTACCCACCTACTCCCTCAAGGATAGTCACTAGGCTGATTTCTAATAGCATTGATAACTTTTGCCTGTTTTTGTACTTTATTTAAGTGGAATAATAGAATGTGTGTTATTTCGTGTCTGGCTTCTCTCACTTGGCATTACTTGGTGAGACTCATCCAGGTTGTTCTGTGTGACTGTAATTTGTTCTTGTTTTTATTGCCATGTATTATTCCAATAAGTTAATATCCCACAATTAATTTCTCTACTGGTGGGTTATTTTCAGTTAGAATTATTAAAAATAGTGATTCTCTGGGGAAAAAAAATACAGGCTGAAAAGGGTACATTCTTTAGGAGAATACATATATTAACTGTATTTCTTCTTGTTCTTCTATTAATGATACTGACTGGGTCTTGAACTATGTTGTGTGTCCACTGTGAAACATTTTTTTTTCAATATATGAAGTTTACTGTCAAATTGGTTTCCATACAACACCCAGTGCTCATCCCAAAAGGTGCCCTCCTCAATACCCATCACCCACCCTCCCCTCCCTCCCACCCCCCATCAACCCTCAGTTTGTTCTCAGTCACCATGAAACATTTAACAAAAAAGTTAAACAGATGTGCTTGTGGATTGAGAAAAGTTTACTAACTTGTATTTGTATCAGTTTCAACAATCATAATCTTTGTATATTCATTAACAGATATCTATCTACTTACCCACTTAAAGAAAAAGTTAGAGTTGAGAGATGTGTCCATGGGGTGCCTGGGTGGCTCAGTCAGTTAAGTGTCCAACCTCAGCTCAGGTCGTGATCTCGCAGTTTTTGATTCTGAATTCCATATAGGGCTCTGGGCTGACAGCTCAGAGCCTGGAGCCTGCTTCAGATTCTGTGTCTCCCTCTCTCTCTGCCCCTCCCCTGCATGTGCTCTGACTTCTCTCTCTCTCTCTCTCAAAAATAAATAAACATAAAAAAAAAAAAAAGAGATGTGTCCAGGGGTTGATTCTTGAAGCTACTGTAACTAATGTGTGCAACAATTTTATTAGTGAATTCAATGAACACCCCAGAAAAGGTATTTATTGTGTATCTAACACAATGCCTAGCAAGAGAGATGTCACATGACTAAGTTAGAGACAAAGGTTAGTAAGACTAAGTTAGAGACAATATGGTTAGTAAGAAAAAAGTGTTATTTAAGAAAATATTTACAAGGTAAAACAGTTTGCCCAACATCATAGCTAGAAAATGGATGAACTGAGTTCCAAGCCCGGGCAGTTCAACATCAAAGCACTTAAGCTCTAAACCAGGTAGAATGCTCAGAAAAGGAATTCTAACGGGGATAAATAGAAATTCCTGAATTTAAAGGGAAAAATAAATCACACAAGGGAAGAATTGTGTCCTGTTAATGGCCACAGTTCATATGAGAGACCTGAGCATAATCACAGCTGAGCCCACAGAGTGACGCTCTAGTTAAAAAGGCAAAAGCCATCTGAGGCTGTTAATCAACACAGAATATCCCATTCAAAGCCATACAAGCTCTGTTCAAAACAGCTTAGCATCTTTCACTTCTCTCTCCTTGATTGATGCCTCGGATAGGATATTATAAAAAGATTCAGCTCCTTATCTCTGTGTTCTTGTGTTTTATTGTCCTGGAAATATGTAAGCTTTACCCCATAGAGACAACTAACAAGAACACATTAAAACATTCCAATTTAACCATTCTGGATGACTAATGTTTTGCTTCAGGTCCAATTTTGCCCTCCCCTTACTTGACATTTTGAATTGTCCCTTACTTCTGGTCCACACTAAAATTGGAAGCAGCCATCAAACATTTTTTTGCTTATACCTCACAGACCCAAGCAGCAAGGTCCACTCCTACAACCAGCCTAAAAATCCTGGCCTGGGTCAAGCTCTGGGCCCTACTAATTTGGAAAGTTTACACTAAGATGGAATTTTATATTTGGTGATATGAGCCTTGTTAAGACAGATAATGATAAGCTAAGGGCAACCAAGTTGATGAAATATTTGGAAACCATATCACATGTACACATTTGATCTTAGCCAAAGGACTGAAAGAGAATATGTTACAAAAGGAAAAAAATGAAGAAACTGGAGGAGTTTATTATGGACAAGAAAAGGAAATGCGGTAGGCATAATTGTGTTCTGCATTTGAACAGCTGTTATGCAGATAAGGGAATAGTTAATCTCATTTTATTAGTAGGAAATACACACGGATGGAAGCTTTAAGGGACACTTTAGATCTGATGGGAGGAAGAACTTAACCGTAAAGAGGCATCTATGTTAGTCATGTTTACACACTGAAGAGAGTGTACTGAATTTTTTTTCTTTTCTTTTTTAAGTTAAGGTATAATAAACATACAATGTTACATTAGTTTTACATGTACGATGACTCAACAATTCTATACATTTCTCAGTGCTCATGAAGATAAGTGTCCTCTTGCTTCCCTTCATGTGTCTCAACCCTCCCCACACCCCCAAACCCCCACTCCCTAGCAACCACTAATTTGTTCTCGGCATTTAAGAGGCTGATTTAAAAAAAAATTTTTTAATGTTTTATTTATTTTTAAGACAGAGAGAGACAGAGCATGAGTGGGGATGGGACAGAGAGAGAGAGGGAGACACAGAATCTGAAGCAGGCTCCAGGCTCTGAGCTGTCAGCACAGAGCCCAACGCAGGGCTCGAACTCAAACTGTGAGATCGTGACCAGAGCCGGAGTCGGACGCTCAACCAACTGAGCGCTCAACCGACTGAGCCACCCGGGTGCCTCAAGAGTCTGTTTTTTTGTTTGTCTCTTTTTCTTTGTTTGCTCATCTATTTTGTTTCCTAAATTTCACATTCAAGTGAAGTCATATGGTATTTGTCTTTCTCTGACTGACTTATTTCGCTTAGCATGATTACACTCGAGTTTCATCCAGGTTGTTGCAAAAGGCAAGATCTCAAAGAATGTACTGTCTTTTGAAACTGAAAAAGGCGTAGGAAGAGTTGGCTTCAGATTTGAGGGGAAATAGGGCAAAAAGAAAACAATGACCAGGATTCCACAACATTCAGAGTCCCTTTAAATTATTTCCAAAGGTTAGAGTGTTTTAGGGTCCTTTTCTTAGAAGAGGTTGGTTTTTAAAATATTTTGAAGAATAAAATAGAAATGATTTTCCAGGACACAATGAAAGACTGTTTGACACAATGCAGCTGGGGTGGAGAGAGGAGAACAATGGGTATAGTAATGGGTTTTCTGTTTGACTAGACTAGAACAAGAAGTGTACTGAACAAAGAGTA
The DNA here is from genome assembly GCF_007474595.2 of Lynx canadensis. Classification (NCBI taxonomy): domain Eukaryota; kingdom Metazoa; phylum Chordata; class Mammalia; order Carnivora; family Felidae; genus Lynx; species Lynx canadensis. Next base: position 133,206,710 of record NC_044303.2, on the reverse strand, counting down.
AAAGGATAGGAAATTTGAGACAGTGGCAGAACAATTGGTGAGTTAGTCTTAATCTACCTCTTATGGTATTTACAAAACACTTTAGGTCACAGGCTCCTAAAAAGTTCTTAAATGTTGGGGCACCTGGGTGGCTCAGTAGATCAAGTATCTGATGCTTGATTTTGGTCCAAGTCACCATCTCACGGTTTGTGAGTTCGAGCCCTGCATCGGACTCTGCACTGACAGCACAGAGTCTGCTTGGGATTCTCTCTCCCTCTCTCTCTGCCCCTCTCCCACTTGCACTCACTCTCTCTCTCAAAAAAAAAAAAAAAAAAAAGCATAACATCTTTTTCAAAAAAACTTAAAAAATTAGAAACTATAATGAATGATTTTATAAGAATTGAATTTCATACAATTTTATTCAGGGGTAAAGGCATGTGCTATTATGAGGATGAAATACCATAAACTGAAAAGAGGTTGTTTCAGAGTATTTTGTGCAGAGGCAGGAGCTGTAAGAGAAAGAATGGCGGCAAGCAAGGTGACTTTCAAGAAAATTTAATAAAGTCCTAATCAAAGAAATTAGATGTCCCGGTATTCTCATATTATAAAATTCTCTAACCACAGAGCCAGTCTTATTAATGTGTGCCCTGGATATAAACATACCCTCAACTCAAAGGAAGTATTCTAATGCCTTCCTTCCAGGAATTCAATAAAGACAATATTCATGAACAAAACTATATTAACACAGTTTAGTAAATTAAACTGGTAAGATCCCCCTCTGTTCCATGGTTCCTGCCAGGCGAGTCTTTACTATCAAATAGGACAATATTATTTTTTTATATTTATTTATTTTTATTTATTTTGTATTTGAGAGAGATCGAGTGGGGCAGAGGGGCAGAGAGAGAGAATCTTAAGCAGGCTCCACACTCAGTATGGAGCCTGATGTGGGACTCAATCCCACGAACCTGGGATCATGACCTGAGCTGAAATCAAGAGTTGGATGCCTCGGGCGCCTGGGTGGCGCAGTCGGTTAGGCGTCCGACTTCAGCCAGGTCATGATCTCGCGGTCCGGGAGTTCGAGCCCCGCGTCAGGCTCTGGGCTGATGGCTCAGAGCCTGGAGCCTGTTTCCGATTCTGTGTCTCCCTCTCTCTCTGCCCCTCCCCCGTTCATGCTCTGTCTCTCTCTGTCCCAAAAATAAATAAACGTAGAAAAAAAAAAATTAAAAAAAAAAAAAAAGAGTTGGATGCTTAACTGACTGAGCCACCCAGGCACCACATTTTGTAAGATTTTATTCTTAAGTAACCCCTACACCCAATATGGGGCTTGATCTTACAACCCAAGATCAAGAGTCACATGCTCCACTGACTGAGCCAGCCCGGAATCCCTATAGTTCCTCAATTTTAAGATTTGAAACATTTTTCTTCCTTTTCAGGGAAAAAGCAAGCATGAAATTTGATATAACCAACAATCTTAACAGTCACTACAGTATCAACTAGGCTGTAATATGAAACACTATGTCTTAAATACACATATACTCACATAAACATACACATACTTGGAGAAAAGAATGGAAGGAAACACAGCAAAATATTAAGGTTGATGGGATGTTGGATTATGGTTAGTTTTTGTTTTCTTTCATTTTTTTCCCCTATGTTTCTACAAGAGGTAGAACTATATTTTTCATATAATTAACAAAAATTAATAAACTTTAAAAATAGGTCTGATGTATTTAACGTATCTTTTGCTTCTCTTCTAGATGCTTAAAGTTTCTAAGTTCTCAATTTCTGAAATGAATCAATATACTGTCCCCATATGAACCTGTATTAATGGCTCTGCTTCTGGTCTTTTCAGACGAAGGTCATTCTTGTTTCTGGACGTAACTCTATAGAAAACTCTTACACAGTCCCCAGACTTGTGTGGCTACCAATTTTTGTCTTATTCTGCACTTGTATGTTATATTCAGAACATGAATTAGGGCCCCTAACATAACCGCACATCTGATACAAATGGGATATGATAGAAATCAGTTTCCAACAGCCTGCAGATGGTACTACATTTTGTGTCTATTCATTTAAATTAGGTAATGGCACAGAAACTAGATACTCCATAAATGCTCTTACTTCCTTCTCATGTTCGTGATGCCTGAGAAAACAACAAAGCAGTTCAAAAACCATTTTTACCTTCCATGCCTTTTCTCCTGTAGCATTTCTTACCCAAACAAAAAGTCTCCAGATTTTATGCACTTTTTTCCTTTATAAAAGTTTGAACAACCATCTCGGAAAATTGTCCTTCTGGTAAAGCAAAGTTGACTTCATTTCTTGACAGTTTGCCTGAGAGCTGCTGTACTGGTTTGCAGGGGCACTGAATTCTTGGAAGCAGATGGACAGAGGTAAAACTCTGGAAGCAATAGCCAGTACAATAAAAATTTGTACATCTCAAAGCACTTGCTAAAAAGCTCATTAGGTAAAAGAAACATGGCAAGAAGCTTCAGCTCCCTCAATCAGTAATATAGAATTTCCCCAAAAGACAATTTTCTCACCTGTTCACTACTTGGTCACTCAAAATTTTGAGCCATCTTGGGCACTTAGCCTTGAACTTAAAAGACTCTAAATTCTTTTTTTTTTTAATGTTTATTTATTTTTGAAAGAGAGAGCATGAGCAGGGAAGGGGCAGAGAGAGAGGGAGACACAGAATCTGAAGCAGGCTCCAGGCTCTGAGCTGTCAGCACAGAGACTGACGCTGGGCTCGAATTTATGAGCCATGAGATCATGACCTGTGCTGAAGTCAGCCACTTAACCAACCGAGCCACGCAAGAGCCCCTAAAACCTCTAAATTCTAGCAGCAGTAAAGATACACTGCTTCAATCTTTCTGGTAGCATATTTCTATTCTTTTCTAGCCATTCTCATTGAAAAAGTCAATTGCTTTTTAAAAAATCAGCTGATTGTTTTTTCCACTCTACCCCATGAAGAACAGTAGATCTTATCCACTCTCATGGCTTCAGTTACCACCTCGATGCTAGTGGCTTCCAGTTTGACATCTCTTGCCCAGACAGACTTCCCTCCTGAATCTCAGACGACCAACTGCCAGCTAAATATCTCAATGTAAATGTACCAGAAGTGAGGTGCCTGGGTGGCTCAGTCAGTTGTGTGTCCAACTCTTGATCTCGGCTCAGGTCATGATCTCACACTTAGTGAGACGGAGCCCCGAATTGGGCTCTGCATCGACAATGAGGAGGCTGCTTGGGATTTTCTCTCTCCCTCTCTCTGCCTCTCGCTGACTCATGTGCTCTTGTGCACATATGTGCGTGCACAGTCTCTCTCTCTCTCTCTCTGAAAATAAATAAATGAATGAATGAAAAAATGTACTAGAAGCGACTCAGTGCTAGGAATTCAAAGCTTAACTTCTTCCCATACCCTTCTCTCATCTTTGATTTACTACCTGGGTGAATGGCCCCACTATTGGCCTAGTTTCCCAAGGCAGCAACCTGTCATCTCTGACCCATCCCTGTTCATCATCCCCCATATCCAAATGCCAAGTCCTGTCAATTCTACTTGCTAAACATATCTAAAATCACTTCTCATCATCACCATTGCCACTAACAGTAAAGACCACTAACATTTCTCACCTCAATTACTGCAAAAAGATTCTATTTTTTTTTTTCAACGTTTATTTATTTTTGGGACAGAGAGAGACAGAGCATGAACGGGGGAGGGGCAGAGAGAGGGAGACACAGAATCGGAAACAGGCTCCAGGCTCTGAGCCATCAGCCCAGAGCCTGACGCGGGGCTCGAACTCACGGACCGTGAGATCGTGACCTGGCTGAAGTCGGACGCTTAACCGACTGCGCCACCCAGGCGCCCCTGCAAAAAGATTCTAAATCATTTCCTTGCCTTTGGTCTCTGTCCTGGAAGATTCAATTTGCACTTTGTAGCTAGAGTGATCAGCTACACAAATCTGATCATGTCACTCTCATGCTGCAAATAATGTATTGGTTGTCCACTGCCCTCAGAATTAAGTCCAAATTTCTCAACTTGGCTTTATAAGATTTTCATGATCTGGTCCCTGCTCATTTCTATATTACAGCTCCTCCCACCTCCCCTTCCCCCAAATCTTGTAGCCACAATGAGCTTCTTTTTGTGTGCTCTATTATTTCCTGGTCTTTGCATATACTACACCCATTACTTAGAACACTCTGACTTCTCTGCATCACCTGATACTTGTTATCAGCTACACTCAGTCTCAGATCTCATTGTAAGTGGCATGTTCCCTGGGAAGCCTTCCCAGCATCATTCTTGCCCTAGATTGAGTAAGGGACCTTGCTATATTCCCATTACACGCCTCACTTCCCCCTGTGTTTTAATTTTTTTATTTATTTGTTAGATTGTTAGCTCCCTAAGGGCAGATACAATGTCTTGTTTACTTTTACATCTCTTTTGAAGTGACCTTGTCTTGTAAAGAAGCTAGTAAAGTTCTAGAACCAGCACATTCTCAATTAAGATTTGTTGAACCAATGAATAAAGTTATAGAAGTAACAGGTTTCCTGATGGCTAGACCATTTGCAAATAAAGCTTGAGCTATTCTGATTGCTTGGGTAGCATGTAAACCTGCAGACCTGGGCCAGATTGAAGAAAATTGGGGCTCCTGGCTCAGTTGGTTAAATGTCTGACTTCAGCTCAGGTCATGATCTCACAGTTCATGGGTTTGAGCCCTGTGTGGGGCTCTGTGCTGACAGCTCAGAGCCTGGAGTCTGCTTCAGATTCTGTGTCTCCCTCTCTCTCTCTGTCCCTCCCCCACTCACACTCTGTCTCTCTCTCAAAAATAAATTCACATTAAAAAAAAAAAAGGAAAGAAAACCAGCACTCTGATTTTTGGTAGAGGGCCCGGCCTAGATTAAACTGACTATAGCCAGCTGTTTCCTCAAGAGTCTGAGGCATGTGGCTTATAAAAAGCCTCTAATCGCTGATTCCAACCGAAGCAATTTCATCTTTAAAATGGGTTATAACCTAGGCAAAGTGAGTTTGCTATTCTGTTCCTTGTTGGAGTACTCTTCTAGGGATTAGATAGTTTCAACCTTAGATTCCAGAAAAACAGGCACGGGAAGTTAGTTCTTGAACGAATGGGTTGAATAGTTAGAATATTTCTACGCTAATATGCCAGAAACAGAGGTGAGCAGGAGATAGTACCCCTGCTGAATAGAAGAGTCAGACAACAAGCAAACGAATAAATCAAGAAGATAAAATCAGAAAACGATCAATGTTATGATGCCAAAAGAGAGTGATGTATAGAGGGTGGGGGTAGGGAGGTAGCTACTTACAATAGGGGTCACTGGGGGCCTCTTTCAAGAAGAAACATTTGAGCTGCGGTGTGAATAGTGAAAAGGAGGCAGGCATGTAATGAAATGAAGGAAGAGTAATCCTGTTGAAAGGAACAGCAAGGGCAAAGAATAAATTTGCAAGTTCAAGGAACAGAAGAAAAAGCCATGTGAACAGGGAAGGCATGGCTGTGACGAAAAGAAGGAAGTGGGCAGAAGCTGCTCGGGAGTTTGGGTTTAATAAACAGTGCTCTGGGAAGCCACTGGAGGGTTCTAGGCAAGTGATTGACTTTGTCTAAATATTCTTGAATTTATAAACTGAGGAAGAAGGAGTTAAAAGGGAAAGAAATAATTATATTTTATAATTATGTTTTAACCTCTCCTGCTTAAACTAAAACCATGTGTTTGTGCTTTTCAGCATTTCAATATCCAGAATGATTTGTTGATATATTAAAATGCATTTCTTGTATATTCTATTTCCTTAATTGAGGAAGAGCTTAGAAATAACCTTGCTGACAGTGATCTAGGGAAAGAATCAATATTCCCTGGACATTTTAATTTTTTTACTGTTCCTATGCAATGGGGGATTAGACAGTAATTTTGTTTAAGAACTAAAATTAAAGTAATTACTAATTTTAACCTATTCTGCTCCCATGTGGTTATCTCAATTAAAATCAGAATTTATAACAGTCACATCCAACTAGAATTCAGGGTTTTTAAACCTTTCATTCCAGACCTTTCAGTGAATAGCTGAAATCCTGCAAACCTCTGCTTAATTGCAATTTACACAGCCTTTCTAGTGAAACTATGAGGTTTAAATGTCAATTGAAACTGGGTTCAATTAAAAAGTTATTTGGACAGCATTCCTTGTTAAGAAATGTGATCTACATGGTGTTTGTTGATGATTATAAAGCTTGGTTTGTTATCTACAAATCAGAAACCTCATGTGGTTCTCTGTCAAAATAAAAACGTCATACACTGTAGTACTGAGACAGTATTTTTTTTTCCTAAGGAGCTCAAAGCACTTCACTGATGTTTTCTCATTAGTCCTCACCACTTCCCCAAGGTAAGTAGATGGAAACTATTATGCACATTCGGTAGAAGGGGGAACAAGGCCAAGAGAAGTGAATGAACATGCCCAAGGTCATATAACACGTCAGCAGCAGGGGAGGGATGACTCTCAGGTCTTCTAATTCCCAGGGATCTGGCATTTTGTCATGCAGGGCAAGGTACCAAACCAGTTCTTGTCTGGTTTGGTACATTTGAATCTCCATGTATACAGTTATAGTGAACTAATAACACATCTGTTCTAGGGTATGTGTCTATGTTTTGGTGTTTACATCAGCAATAATTATTAAGTGTTATTTTTTTTTAATTTTTTTTTCAACATTTATTTATTTTTTGGGACAGAGAGAGACAGAGCATGAACGGGGGAGGGGCAGAGAGAGAGGGAGACACAGAATGGGAAACAGGCTCCAGGCTCTGAGCCATCAGCCCAGAGCCTGACGCGGGGCTGGAACTCACGGACCGCAAGATCGTGACCTGGCTGAAGTCGGACGCTCAACCGACTGCGCCACCCAGGCGCCCCTTAAGTGTTATTTTTAAACGAAGACATTTGGGGAGCACCTGGGTAGTTCAGTCGGTTGAGTGTCCAACTCAGGTCATGATTTCGTAGTTCATGAGTTTGAGCCCCACGTCAGGCTGTGCTGATAGCTCAGAGCCTGGAGCCTGCTTCCGATTCTGTGTCTCCCTCTTCTCTCTGCCCCTCCCCTGCTTGTGCTCTGTTTCTCTGTCTCTCAAAAATGAATGAATATTTTTAAAAAATTTAAATGAAGACTTTTTTTTTTAATGCAGTGAGATTAAGATATTTATCTCATATATTGCATGTGGGTTGTCTGTCTAGGAACCTGTACTGGCTATAGGAACTTTATCGTTTTGCTAAAGACTAGATTTGTCGAGGGGTGCCCAGGTGGCTTAGTCGGTTAAGCATCTGACTCTTGGTTTTGGCTCAGGTCATGATCTCACAGTTCATGAGTTTGAGCTCCACATTGGGCTCTGATCCTGCCTGGGATTCTCTGTCTCCCTCACTATCTCTTCCCCTCCCCTGCTCACGCTCTCTCTCTGTCTCTCTCTCAAAAATAAAATAAATAAACATTATACATATATTATATATAATATATATAATATATTTTATATATAAATATAATATTTATATAGAATATATTTTATATAATATAATATATTTTATATAATATGATAATATTACAACATGTGATATTGACATTATAATTTAATATTTAATATTTTAACATTATTAATAATGATTAATATTTAATATTTTAATATAACTATAATATATAATATAATATATAATATAATATATAATATAATATATAATATAATATATAAAATAAATAAGCATTATTTATATATATATATAGAGAGAGAAAATTTGTCATTTGCTATTTAAGGAATTAGAAATAAACACACACACACACACACACACACACACACATTTTTCTCCATAATAGGATATTTGAAACCTGTGAGCTCCTATAAAAAGTTAAAGTTGTCTAAACTTTGGTTCTTAGGTTTTACAGTGTTTACATGTCCTCCCAAATCAGTATATGCCCTTGTTTTTTTGCCTTCTTTCTCTTTCTCATTTGGAATTTCTGTAAAAAAATCCAAACACACATAAGCATAGCAAGAATAGTACAATAAACCTCCATATACCCATCATCCTGATTATAATTACATATAATCATAATCACACAATTATAAAAATTTTGCAACATTTATTTGTCCCTGTTTTTGCCCTTGCTGAACTTTCAAAAAGTACGTCTCAGACATGAAGTCATCTCATCCCTGCACGCTTGACCTATGAATCTCTAAAAATAGGAACTTTTAAATCATAGTCATAATGCCATCATTGTGTCAAAATTTTAACAATAATGCCTTTATAGGATCTAAAATCCACTCCTTAATAAAGTTTGTCAGATTATTTTTTAAATGTTTATGTATTTATTTTGAGAGTGGGGGGAGGGGAAGAGAGGGGGAGAGAGAGAATCCCAAGTAGGCTCCACACTTAGCACAGAGCCTCACATGGGGCTCAGACCCATGACAGTGAGATCATGACCCGAGTGGAAATCAAGATCAGATGCTTTAAACAACTGAGCCACCCAGGTGCCCCGTCTCAGATTATTTTTTAAAAAACTGTTTTCATAGTTGATTTGTTCCAATCAGAATCAGAACACGTGGCACCTGGCTGTGGTGCAGCCTTCCCTGGAGGAGCTGCTTCCTCTTCCCCACCCACTGGTCTTGGCTAGTTGCAGAAACCAGGTAAGCTGCCCTGCGGAATGCCCACATTCTGAAATGATCTGTTTGCTTCTTTGTGGCATCATTTAACTTATTTCTCTATCTCCCGTATTTGCTATGAATGGAAGTTAATTCTAGAGGCTTGATTATATTCAAGTCCATTTTTTAAAAAATTATTGTTGCAAGAACACTTCATAGGAGACACTGTGAGCTTCTGATTACGCTGTATGAGGAGGCCCACAATGTGTGTTCATTCCAGTCTTGGTGATGCTAAGATCATCAGAGGATTCACATGGGGACAGCCTGACCCCTCCACTGTAAAGTTCCCCGTCAGCCTTTCTGATAATACTATCATCTAGCATCTGGATGTCTCCGTTGGTTAAGTGACCTACTCTTGCTTTTGGCTCATGTCATGATCTCACTGTTGGTAGGTTCAAGCCCCACATCTGATTCTGCACTGACAGTGCAGACCCTGCTTGGGATTCTCTTGCTCCCTCTCTCCCTGCCCCTCCCATGCATGCTCTCTCTCTTTCTCAAAATAAATAAACTTAAAAAAAAAATACTGCTATCAACCACTGATGATTTTGGCCTGAATCAGTTATTTCAGGGGTTTCAAACGATTATTTTATAATCTTATCATTGCTTCCACGTTTATTAGCTGAAAATCTTCTGTTAAGAAGAACAGTTTCCTCCTCAACTAGGCCTACTAAACAGAGATTTGATGCTTAATTCTTTCCTTTGATTTGACAAAGGACTGATACCCCAGTTACATTCATCAGTGTCCAGTGAGGTGGGTTTCAGTTAAGTGCATTCATGCACTGAATTTTTACTTCTAACAACAGCAGACCGTGGAAGAATATAATACTAGCTATGCATTATTTTTTGGAGAAAGCCATGGAACAGCACGTAGACACTTCTCTACGACAAGGTACTTCCCTGACTCAATTGAGCCTTTTCTTTTGTTTCCTCTGACTTTCCTTCACTCTCTCATGGCTATGAATGGGATGTAGAACCAACGAGGAGGAAAAAGAGGGGGAAAGGGCAGGTAGAAACAAGAGGGGTAGAATGGTGACTCATGGTCCAAAGCCAAGCATCCTGGAAAAATGAAATGCAAAGGAACCAAAATATGCTTCTACAATATCTCCAACCTTGAAGGAAGTGAACCAACCACAGGAAGTTCTTTACAACTTTGTTTAAGATCTGTAACACTGAACTTTTACACTGAATATGTGAAAACTCATTTGACCCTGACTGATACTCTGCAATCATTAATATGAGCCCATCTTATAGGCGAGTATATTTGAGTTCAGAGATATTAACTGGCTTGTCTAAAAGACAAAATCAGGAATAAAACTGTGGTCTCCGATTCCTGGTGCAGGACATTTTCTCCACAACCATAGTCACTGCCTCTGCATCTATTCTGTCTTTTGCCTTCACGATTGTGTGATGAATTGGTGAGAGTAGCTAAAATGGGGAGATGTTGATGACCAAGACTTCTTGCAGTGCCAAGACCTTTCATGTTGTACATCAGAACAAGATCACTAGGCAGAAACACCCTTATAAACCCGTAAGCCAAGTTGGATTGTGGTTAGTGTACCTGTGAGCCCACAGTGTTTGTGCGATACTAGCATTAACAGGGTACATGGCCCTGTTTATGCAACTGCCACAGGCCTAACTGGTTGGGTAACTTCTTTCTAATAACAACCCTTTATTCAGCAACAATATACTTTTTATTGTAGGTGTCAGAAATAATTTCATCCTTTGCCCATGTACAAAACGAAGGGGGGAGATGCTTTCAGCAATGAAATTTAATACCAACATTTTAATATCTTCCAATGTTAGAGACAGTTACAGAATGTAAAAGATGTTTTCCAAATTTAAAGGGTCAATTCACAATATTTTCTTGAATGGCTTAAAAATTCATGATGAAAATCATCCCTCAGAATAAGAACGCTTTGTTTTGCATTCACCTTCCTGTAATGGATATTAATCCCTGAAGGTAGAAAACTTTCACCTGCCTTGCCAAGTTACACATTCTAAACATCAAATTTTATACCACAACCTAACATTCCTCAAAGATAAACAACATCAGGGACAGAAGTCTTAGAATATTTGAAGACAGGTGGAAGTAATAAATTACTGCCCTTTTATGGAGAGCAAGCTTAAATGGTGTCTTTTTCTAAAAATGGTTGAAAAGAATCTTGACACTCAGTTCTGCTGTCAGTTGGGTGGTAGTCCTTGTGGGGAAAGTTATATGAAGGTTAGACTGGGAAAGTCTGAATAATGAGTTCCCAGAGGTTAAATGGAAATGAATGCTTTTTGGTGCTGTGAGAGGATTTCTCATTAAGGAGCATATATATTTGTGGATGGACCTATGAGAGTTGGCATAGAATGTGAAGATTTTTGTTTCACGCATTAACACCTACTAGGGAGAAACCACCATGAAAGAGTTGCTAAACAACTAAAGAGACGAAACGACTTGGCTCTGTCATTGGCCACCCCAGTGCTGGCATCATGGGCACATGGACAGAGCCATAGAGAAAGATGGAGGCTGTGTATGAGCCCAATTGCATGGGCTGTCATTTACTGAATCTGATCAAGAGTGTCACTGCCACATGAGAAACATGTCAGAAAAAGAAAGCAATGTTGAGCCACTATTGCAGCATTATTTCCCAAAGAGGGGATACCAAATAGCACCTTGGTAAGAATTGAATACAATGGAATCCTTCCATTAATTTTTTTTTTCTGACAGAATATGCAAATATTCTGGTTATATGTTAGCTTTTTTTTTTTTTTTTTGTCTACAGAGCCTCTCCTAGCATCACTTTCTAAGAGCTTATAGAACATTTGATCCACTAACATGGGATCCCACAAAATGGCCATCACACTGAGGACCCACTTCACAGCAAAGGAAATGTGAGAGTGGACCTATAACCGTGGGATTCCCCTGGCTTTACCATATACCATGCCAACCAGAAGCTACTGGCTTTCTGGATAGAGATCTGGATGGAGATAGAGATCTCTAGATAGAGATTTGGAATGGCTTGCTCAAGACATGCTTAAGTGCCAGCTCAGAGCCAATAGTTTATAAGGATGAGGCACCATCCTTCAGGATGTAGTGCCCCAATAGATAAAATTCATGAGACTGAGAGCCAAAAAGTTAAAGCATGAATGATCCTACTTACCATCATTCCAGTAATCCACCTAGGGAATTTGTGCTGTCCATTTCCATTACATTAGGGTCTTCAGGGTTAGGGATACCAATCCCCAAAGGGAAACGTTTTTCCCCAAGGAAAACAAGAAGAACCCCCATTAAACTATAAGCAGGCTGTCCCTGAGCATTTCAAACTTCCTGTGTTAAGGGACGAGCAAACATGAAGAGGAGTCTTTATTCAGGCAGGAATAATTGGCCCTGATCATCAAGAGGGGGTAGTGCCACTATTCCACAACGGGGGCATGGAGGAACAGGTTGTAGAACTTCGGTGATCTACTTGGGTACCTCTTGTTATGCCCTTGCCAAATAGCGCTGGAAATAGATGAGAGAGATGAGGTAAGGATCTGTAGCCTGAGAAGGACATGGAGACAAGGGGCCTATTCCCCTTGGGAATGGTCATGCCACCAGCTATACCACCCAAACCAGCACAGATGCCAGCTGAGGGTGAGGGCATTCCAGAATCGTTAGTGAAGAAGAGATACATTGAGTATTAGTTGCAGCCCCAGGACTAGGCTCAGCAATAGCGGGTATAATTTGTTTTGCTAGCCTTCCCCTTCTGAGGAAGAGAGGCCTGAGGGATATACATGAAGCACAAAGGGGTCATCTGAGAATGCAACTGACAGACAGCCTTCAGCTGTCAGTTCCTGTAGGGATGGCCTGGGCTGCAGAAATCCACGCTACCCCAGGTCACATCCTTCTGGAGTGGCCCATACCCAGTGAATGGCTGATGTGAGGATATAAAGGCCTGGCTCATGTGGTCCCATGTGGGACAGCTCTGAGAGAATATTTAAGCTCTAGAGCTCCCCAAGGAACTGGCTGAGGCTTGCACTGCAACTTGACTCATCCCCTCTGCTCAATCCTTCTTTCTCTCCCCTCCTGGAAAATGTCCCAAACAGTAAGGTCTGATGGTCCACTTCTCAGAGTACACAAACTGAGTATTGGTTACAGAGAATCCTGCTTTTGTCAATTTTCCTGTCTGCCCATTTCTTTCCTTTTAAATTTTTTAAAATGTTTATTTTTGAGAGAGAGAGTGAGCGACCATGAATGGGGGAGGGGAAGAGAGAGGGAGACAGAATCTGAAGCAGGCTCCAGGCTCTGAGCTGTCAGCACAGAGCCCGATGCGGGGCTTGCACTCAGTAAGGGCGAGATCTTGACCTGAGCTGAAGTCAGATGCTTAACTGACTAAGTCACTTAGGCCCCTCTGCCCATTTCTTTGGCTAGCCATGTCTCTGTGGGGTCTACTGATTGTCCAGGCTGAGTTGACCCTCACCTCTCTGCCACCACAGCACGAAGTTTCCTCCTTTCATTACCACACTTACCACATCAAATCTAGTGCATCTCATTTATGCCAACGTGTCCGTCAGTTGTGAAAACAGGGATCTTTTCCTCAGCAACCTTTGTATTCCCAGGTGCACCATCGTTGCTCAAACTATGTGGTTTGAGCTTTTGTTTCACTCCTTCTTGAAGTTCTAAGCCCTTTATAAAACAAACAAAAAATACGATCTTCACCAGGCCAGCTTATATATTTGACTCTGTGTCAAGAAGAGTCTTACCGATCACACAATTTATTTTCCCTTTGGGGAGATTATGAATCAAGTGGTAAATGGGTCCCAGCAGCAGAGCAGCAATTAGTTCCCCAAGCAGGGGTAAAGAGGGAACGAGTCCTGTCAACTACACTCGTCAATATCCTCTGTGTCGGTGTCTCTCTGCTGACACGCGTAGTTGTCGCTTACTGAGAAGCTGCCATAATGCTATCCTAGGAAGGCTAACCTTATGAGGAAGACAGAGGCACAAATAAAACTTGGATGTAGATCAGCCAAGTTCTTTCTAAAACCTGTGACAGCATCCGTACCTGGACAAGAATGAAATGTGAAGGATTCTTTGAAATGTGATAATAAAAGCCAACAATAACTAGAGTTTCATTGGAGATGCACACACATACCCACAACCAAACCCTCCCCAACCACCCCCACACCCCGACTTTCCTCCATAGATAAGCAGCTAAGGAATCACAAACCTTTTCAGAAGAAGATAGTAGTAGAAAGAGCAGGTTATTTACTGGGAAAAGAAAGTAGGTGATTAGGTGACAATGAAGTGTTTCTGCAGTAAAAGCTCCAGGAAGATTGTACCAAAGATGAGCTCAGGGATTAATGGGAGACACCACAAGACTCATGTTCTCTTTTTCTTCTCTCTACTTTGACGGATATGTGGGTTCAGAGAGCAGACAAAGAGTGGACCCACAGCCCTTATAAAATGAGAGCCTAACATTTAAACTAAGTATTTAAAGGGCTCTTGGGTGTCTCAGTCAGTTAAGCCTCTGACTCTTTATTTCGGCTCAGGTCACAATCTCACAGGTCTGTAGGTTTGAGTCCCACATGGGGGTCTGCGCTGACAGTGCAGAGCCTGCTTGGGATTCTGTGTCTCCCTCTCTCTCTGCCCCTCCCCCACTCACGCTATCTCTGTCTCTCTCAAAATAAATAAATGTAAAAAAAATTAAACTGTTTGAATGCATAGACTAGAAGGAGTACAAAGTTTTGTACCAGGATATCAATTAATTACTTACACACGGAAAAAGAACAAAGTGTCAGAAAGTTGATGCATCTTTTGGGAGACTAGGATAAGAGCTGACATCAATGAGATAATAAATTTTACACTAAATTAATGAGTTGCCCTTTGTCAATGGTAAGAATGCTACAGCACCCCCTTCAGTAGGGCTTGCTCTGCTAAAGAATAAGAGTGGATTTGTCCTAAACCAGCTCTACTCTTTTACTCCTTGGTCAGGAATGAGAACAGTGAACGGGTTAGGAATCAGCAGGATCTGTAGTCAGACATTCACAGAAGATCACATGATTGGGGAGAACCCAAGGCAAGCATCGTTTTCAGAGGACTACAATAAGGAAGATGCCAAAGATATATGGGACACAGCACTAATCAAGGCAAGATGGAAAGTTTGGTCACTATCCAGGTGTCCACTGCAGTGCTCTGGGAAGGTCACTATTAAGCTTTGGTCTTAAAGCCTACACGGATCCTTATGTCTTACAGCTGTGTAGATTGTGTGGCAGCCACAGAGAGTGCTTCTCCTCTGAGCTGCTCTCTCCTCTAGCCCCAGTACTAAATACTGGTTTCACACTCCAATGGTGAAATGAGCCAAGGGGCAAGAAACCCCCCAGAAATGAACCCATTAAAAGAATACAGACTAACAACATGGATGAATACTACAGACATAACAGTGAGCAAAAGAAGCCAGATACAAAAAGAACATACCGTATTACTCCATTTATATGAGGTTCAAGAACAGCAAAACTAACATATGGTGACAGATGTCAGAATAGTAATTATTTCTGGGTACAGGCTGGTGGGGGTGGTAGATATTGCCTGGAAAGGGATTTAGGACCTCTTTTTGGGCAGTGAGGAAGAGTGATCTGTATAGGAGTGACCTGAGTGTATCCAATATGTAAAAATTCATGAAAGTATACATTTAAAATTTCTACACTTTATGGGGGCACCCGCGTGGCTCAGTTGGTTAAGTGTCCGACTTTGGCTCAGGTCATCAGCTCATAGTTCGTGGGTTTGATCCCGGCATTGGGTTTTTTGCTGACAGCTCAGAGCCTGGAGCCTGCTTCAGATTCTGTGTCCCTCCCCTGCTTGCACTCTGTCTCTCTCTCTCTCAAAAATAAACAAACATTAAAAACTTTTTAAAAATTTCTCTACTTTATGTATGTTACACTTCAAAATGCAGTAGAAAACTTATTTTACTTACTTGTTTTTAACCCCATTTTCCTTTCCTTCCTTCCACCACACACATGGTGCATACACACACACACACACACACACACACACACACACACCACGCAAGTTATATAGCCCAAGTGTGTTGGCCAGTTTACCTGTGAGCTCCTCTTCCTTGAGAAACGGTGTATAGAGGGGCCGCTTTGCATTTTCTCTAGTGGTTGGAGGACATGAGGACACGGTGGTACATAACACAGTCCCATACAGGGGCATTCAGGATGGGTAGAGGGCATTTCCTGAGATTTGGGAGTGAGGTGGGAAAGTCTGGAACCCTAAAGGAAAGGGATATATACAGAGATAAGACTAGCTACTTATAAGGACTAAAGAGACTTGGTCACAAAAAGCAAGACCAGTGTCCTATCCTGTCTGGAAGTTGCAGTAACTGAAGGGGACCAGATACGGCAACTATTTTGCTGGACACCATGGAACTAACAGCCCAGGTTCTGTGATTTCCCTGGTTTAAGAAGAGGATTAGCTCCAGAATCTACAGTGGAATTAAACTACAGGGATGGATTGTTGTGTGGCCCCATTTTTGTGAAAGGAGCCAAAGCAATCACTAGAAATACCACCTGAAGCCAGAGAAACTAAAGAAAACCAACTCTCACCAAGGGATTAACCTGAAACCTCAGGCCCAGTAACACTGTATTTTAATCAAGCGTCTTCCAAAGAGGTAATAGGCGCTGGAAACAAAAGCAACATTGAACCTTTTCAGGATGTGAGACCTTGTCTAGTACCTTCATGGCTTTCAGCTTTGAGAAAAATATAATGTGTCAGTGGCACAGTGCACATAACAGAATGGCAGGATGGACTCTCCCACTGCAATCAGTAGGTCCGTGAATATAAGTGCGGCTTGTCTAAGATCAGACATAGATGCTATTGTAATCAGAAAGACAGAGCAGCTCTCCATGCAGTCATTTAAGGACAACGTTAACCATTTTAGCATGCAAAGACAACAACGCCGTCAGAAACAACAGCTGCCTCTGAGAACACACTGCTCGTCAGAGACCAGCACCAAACTGGACAATCAAATAGATGCCGGTAATTAATTAAGTTAAGACATTGTTCCAAGTTAGCTGCTGGTCTTATTCACCATTGCCATTTATTACAAGCATTTTTTTCCCATTTGGGACAAGAGCATATGTTCATACAGGTGAAAATCCTGCCCCCAGGAACAGGAACTGTGCGGGAATCCCTTCCTGAAATACCTCTTCCAGGATTCCCCTCCTCTGCTCTTCTTCCCAATGAACCAAATATGCGTCATTTTAATTGGCTTTCCAGCTATTCCATTATCTGGCCCCATTCTACATGGCAAAAATTCTTTTTACTTAAGCTTATTTATTTATATTGAGGGGGGGAGGGAGAGAGAGAGAGAGAGAGAGAGCGAGCGAGCAAGCGGGAGAGGGGCAGAGAGAGAGGGAGAGAGAATCCCAAGCAGGCCCTGCACTGTCAAAAACTGTAAGATCATGACCTGATCCGAAGTCCGACGCTTAACCGACTGAACCACCCAGGTGCCCCTATGTAGCAAAAATTCTAACTATACACTCGGCTCTTTGTGCTTTGGCCAGCTTAGAGAGCCTGTGCTGGTACTGTCCCCCTTACCTCAGCCTTTCCCCTCAGCCTCCCTCCCACTAGTTCAAACTTTAAGCAGGCTTCAAAACCCACTTCCAGACTCCCCATCTGGAGACGGTGCAACTGTTCTGGATTCCGTTAACTGCCAGGGAGCTCACCCTCACGTCTCTTAGCACTTGAAAACAAAGTAATGGTCCCTGAGACAAGTCAGCTCTCCATCTCTTCATTTTATAGGAGCACCCCTCTGTATGTTATCCTTGTTTGTGTGAATTTAATCTTTGCTCTGCCTTGGAAGCCCACATGGCAACCTTCCTGATGACATCGTCATCTCTCTCCACCAAGAAGAACTCTGCTGTAAATTTTTTGGGTGAGAGTGTCTCTAGAGTACCTAGGACTGGAATTTAAGTTGTAAGGTTTACGCATCTTCCACCTTACCGAGTAATTCCAAACTGTTTCGGAAAGTGCTCATGCTGGTTCATACTCCACTGGGGAAGCAGACTCTGAGACAGTGTGCACGGGAAAGGGAAGGGGATGAAGCAGGGCTGAACAGGGGAGGAAGCTGGGCTGTGATGAAATCGCAAGGAAAGCTTCAGCTCACTCCCCGGGAGCTTTGAATCTGAGGCACTTCGTTGTCCATATGGGGCCAGGGCCTAGGGCTGTACAGCCCCACGTGACCACTTATTGGCCGCAGGGAGAGTGCATCACTCTGGGCAAGACAATCATCTTCAGTGGTTTCATGACACGGCCAGAAATCAACTTTCCATAATGTGTTGATTGTGTGGGGGCTCTCCATTGTGTTCCACCAGTCTCTGTCTATTCTTCCACCAATACCACACTGTCATAATCACCGTTCCTTTCCTGTAGCTACAGACTTGTTTTGTGAGTTTTCTTAAAATACTGAGTCTTCCTGGGACGTCTGAGTGTCTCAGTCAGTTAAGCGTCTGACTCTTGGATTTGGCTCAGGTTATGTTCCCGGGGCTTTGGGTTCATGGTTTCAAGCCCCACGTTGGGCTCTGAGCTGGCAGTGCAGAGCCTGCTTGGAATTCTCTGTCGCCCTCTCTCTCTGCCCTTTCCCTACTTGCGCTGTCTCTGTCTTTCTCAAACTAAATACATAAATAAATAACTTTAAAAAAATACTGAATCCTCCTGTCTAAAAAAGTGATTTCTTTCCAGATATTGAACTCTTTTTTTAAGTTTATTATTTGTTTTTAGAGAGAAAGAGAGAGAAAAACACATGTGGAAGGGGCAGAGAGAGGGAGAAAGAATCTTAAGTTCTGTCAATGTGGAGCCTGATGAGGGGCTTGAAGCCCAACTATGAGATAATGACCTGAGTCAAAGTTGGATGCTTAACTGACTGAGCCACCCAGGCGCCCCCGAAATCTTCTTTGATGGCTGTCAATAAAGTTTATAATTATCTCCATACAAGTCTTGCATATGTTTTGTTAGATTTACGCCAGGGTTCTTTATAGTTCTTGTTGCTATCGTAAAATGGTGTTTCCCGACAGCTTGTTGCTGGTGTTCAGAAATACAATAAATGTTGATTTTTACCTAGCAATTTTACTGAATTCTCACATTAATTCTAATAATTCCTCTATAGATTCTTTTCAGTTTTCCAGTAATTACATCTATTTCATAGTATCAAACTGACAACAATATGTTTCTCTAATAATTCATTACAATACAAAGGTGTCTAAAATCAAAGCTAATTATTTCCTTCCTCCCTTGCTACATTCCACATTCTGGGTCTTCACCCTCTTGAGTTTACCAGTGTTAGCAACCTCCCATGCGTTCCCCCTTGTTCTTTCACTCTGTGTATGGGTATGCAGAAGAGTTTTATTTGCTTTTGCTGGGATAAGACCATAACAAACTCATTATTCTGCAACCTGCTCTCCCCCCTTGCCTGTTACCATGAAGTTCCATTTTCGCATCAGTTTTTCCAGCATCTTTATACATTTTGCATAAATTAGCTCATGTCATATATGCTGGGGTTTTTTGTTTTTGTTTTGTTGTTGTTGTTGTTGTTGTTTTGCTTGGTTGGTTTGAGTGCCTTACTCTTTAAAAAACAAAAACCAGTTGTTGATAATCAGCAGGCCCACTGTGAAGGCCTCGTTTGAACCTTCATCAAAAGATTGCTGAACTCTGGGGCGCCTGGGTGGCGCAGTCGGTTAAGCGTCCGACTTCAGCCAGGTCACGATCTCGCGGTCCGTGGGTTCGAGCCCCACGTCGGGCTCTGGGCTGATGGCTCAGAGCCTGGAGCCTGTTTCCGATTCTGTGTCTGCCTCTCTCTCTGCCCCTCGCCCATTCATGCTCTGTCTCTCTCTGTCCCAAAAATAAATAAATGTTGAAAAAAAAATTTATAAAAAAAAAAAAAAGATTGCTGAACTCTCAAAAAATTAAAAAATTAAAACAGGGGTACCTGGGTGACTCAGTATGTTGAGCATCCGACTTCAGCTCAGGTCATGGTCTCGCTCATGAGTTCGAGCCCTGTATCAGGCTCTCTGCTGTCAGCACAGAGCCCTCTTCAGATCCTCTGTCCCTCTCTCTCCTGCTCACACTCTCTTGCTCTTTCAAAAAATAAAAAATAAACAACAACAACAACAAGATTGCTGAACCAGTTGCACATATAGGTACTGAGTTTAAATAAAATATTTAAAGTATTTATGTATCTTTTTTAATGGCTCACACTTCAATTGACTGTTTTGATTACTGGACACAGAGTTAAACACACAGCGCTCAGGGACAAAGTCTGTTAAACTGTAAAGTCATGAGCAGACACACACACCAACTAAGAAGCCACGCTCAGCAAAATACTTGTTGGGCCTCTAAAGATAAAATAACAATCTGACTTTCGTTGTCCTAGGGCAATGTACTGTATCAGGTGACCCCAGTTGTCCCCATGGCACCGTGCCGTGCCACAGGGATCACGTCTGTCCGGTGGGATTAAGTGAGAACAGAAACTGTTTCAGTCAAGCTGCTAATAACTTGACTGAGATTCTGAAGCTGTAATCTAGTGGTGATTTTAAGCTAGAACCTGAGGACGTGAACATAACAAGGTTTGGTGGTTCTTGTTATGTCTTTGCGGTAGAACATTCCACTTGTATCACAGCATGTAAAGTCCCATTATGTCAAAAATCTTGAACACATGGAGCCTTCTGCAGAAGCATGATGTGTTATCTGCCAACAAGATATTAAACAAACCAAATTCATCTGGTGTTTTCTGTAAATAATTCGCTATTGTTATTTAGCATCTTATAAGTATTGACTGTGTTTGTGAAAATAGAATTCTAGGAATGACTTATCCCATTTTCTGGGATTTCATTGAAGAAAGAGCATATTGTTTTATTTGTACACTTCATGTCAGCAATGCTTTAATGTTATAATTTCCTGTTAATATTTTATTCCTGGAACCATGAAGTCATAATATTTTCCAAACTAAGTGATTCAATAAGTTAATAGCCAAACAAAGTGATTTGTTATTTCTTTGAAGTTAATAGTATGTATATTTCACAATCCTCATTATTGTCACGAACAACAAAAACTAAGTATGTATCATATAGAAACCCCTACTGCACAGAGTTCAGTGGGTACTAGAATATATGGCACACAGTTTCTGCTATCCAGGAGTTGACAATCTAGACAGAGAGATAAGATGTCAACAGATGATTAAAAAGATCATCATAATATCAGCTTTTTAATGGATAACTATGTTCTGCTACTGAGATAAGTGCTTTTCATAATTATCATAACTCTCACAATGACCCAACATGATAGGTCATAGTGTGTCCCATTTTACAAATGAGAAAACCAAACTTAACAGAAATTTGAACTTGACTGGGAAGATTTATTCATAACTTCCTTCAATAATGATCACTTCCTGAGTATCAGACATCATATTATAAATGAATCCAGGGAGGGAGGACGCTGTCAATAGTACCAGATCTGAGCTTTGTAGCTTAGTTGGATTTTAGCTAATGGAGAAGAGGGAAAGCATTGCAGGCAAGGGGAAAGGGGCTCCCAGAGGTGGAAAACATGAAAGCACATTCGGTGAGAATGGTTGGGCTCACGTGAGTGTAAATAGGAGAGTGAAGAGTACCCTCAATTCTATCAACAAACATTTCTAAAAGACTGGCGAAAGTAGTGGAGGGACAAGCTGGTGAGTGCTTTAATGATAAAGCGAAGGAGGTTATACTTCATTCCACAGGAAGTGGTGAGGCAAGATGATTTAATGCATAAATTATTTAAATTATAATAGTAACATATGTGCACTTTTAAAAACTCAAATGATACAGAAGTATAGAAAGAATAAAGCTAAAGTTTCCCTCCCTCCTACCACATATAATTTTAGTTCCCAGAAATAATCACTGTTAATAGTTTGGGTGCCTTTCCAACCTTTTGTTGTTTGGTTTTTAAAAAAAAAATTTTTAAATCTTTATTTACTTTTGAGAGACAGAGATAGAGTGCAAGAAGGGAAGGAACACAGAGAGAGAGAGAGAGACAGACAGACAGAGTGTGAGCAGGGGAGGAACAGAGAGGGAGGGAGACACAGAATCTGAAGCAGCTCCAGGCTCTGAGCTGTCAGCACAGAGCCTGATGGAGCCTGATGTGGGGCTTGAACCCACAAACATGACATCATGACCTGAGCCAAAGTCCGAGGCTTAACTGATGCAGTCACCCGGGCGCCTCTGTTTGCTTTTTAAATTTTAGTATTTTTTTTTTAGAGAGAGAGAGAGAGAGGGTGTGCGTGAGTGGGGGAGGGGCACAGGAGGAGAAAGAGAATCCCAAGCAGGCTCCGAGTTCCACACAGTGCTGGATCCCATGACTCTGGAATCACAACCTGAGCTGAAATCAAGAGTTACATGCTCAACCGACTGAGCCATCCAGGCAACCCCAACATTTAAAAATTCATAAAAACGTATGGAGCGCCGGGGTGGCTCAGTCAGTTAAGCTTCCGAATTCGGTTAAGGTTTAGGTCATAATCTTGCAGTTTGTTCGTTCAGGCCCTGCATTGGGCTCTGTGCTGATAGCTCAGAGCCTGGATCCTGCTTCTGATTCTATGTCTCCCCCTCTCTCTCTCTCCCTCCCCTGCTCATGCTCTCCTTCTGTCAAAAATAAACACACATTAAAAAATTTTAACTCATAAAAATATAGATCTAATTTTTAACATAAGTAGAATTATACTGTCATGTTTTTCAGCCACCTGCCTTGTTTTTTTCAGAGAGTAATGTATCATGAATACCTTTGCATGTCAATACATGCTATGAAGACTCTTAGACAGCCTCAGGCATTTCAAAGTTTGGATGTCCTGAAATGAAAAAAAAAATTAGAAAAATAGATATTAACATAACCAATATGTTGCAATAAATATCTTTGTATGATTATCTTCCACACCCAGATATTTCTTTAGACTAAGTTCCTGAAAGTGGAATTGCTAGATATATACATGTTAAAATTTGATATATGTTTTCAAATTGTCCTCTGGAAAAATTATATCAATTTATGCTGTTAAAGAACGTGTTTTGGAATGCTTTTTCCTCCATACCTTCACCAATATCAGATCTTATCAACAAAGAAGCTTTTTAGCAAGGATGTGACATGCTCATAACTGTGGTATGTCAGGTAGCTGGCTTATCCCAGATCATTGTTTTTAATGCATGATTCATTGTCTATTTTAAGTCTCAGAGTCAAGAACGGGATAATCAGATACCAAGGAAATGAAGATTTCTAATGTATTAGGAAGGAGACTAAACATAATAAATGTCACCTGGCAGAAAGCTAATCTTACTGCTTTAAGTCAATGGTTCTCAAACCTTGGTGTATGCTGAAACCATCTGGGGAGCTGGAGAGACTAGCAGGGTCTGGGTCCCATGTCCAAAATTCTCATTTAATTGGTCTGAGCCTGAGCATTGAGTTGTTTTTTTTTTAAAGCCCCTTAGGTGATTCTAACATGAGACACGGTTGAGAATTCCTGCTTTACATGTTAATTTTTAAAGTTTCTAAACTCCATGCCCACCCAGCTCATAAAGATGCCCCATGTAGCTCTTTTTTCTGAGGCTGTCTTGAAAGTAAGATATGCATTCCACTTTTGGGGGAGATCTCACTAGATTCAAACCGGGCACTCCATAGTAACTGTCTGAAGAAATTTATATTTCTTTTCTTGGCAAAGGGCCTGGATTGTATTCCAAGGCTACATTTCATTTCTATACTTTGGGCCACAAAGACTAAGAAATACAAGCATTCATGGGCTTGAGTGAGACATTCTGTTAGGCCTTGGGTGAATTAAATAGAGGCCTAGTAAATCTGCAGAAAATGAACAAAATGACAAACATGCTTCTTGGAACATTCCCTGGAAGATGAAATGTAAAGTTAGAAGCTCTAGACTGGCTGACATACAGAGAAAGCAGAGTTTATACACGGGAATATTAGCAGAATAATGAATAACTATTCCAGTGGAGAATTATTCTTCAAGTTTCAACTGTGTGAGTTCTAGTTTTTCCCATCCCGTTACTCTATAATCTTCAAACACATTCATCATGAATAATGGTATTGGAAGGATAATCCCATCATGTTTTGAGGCATGAATGTCCCCTCACTCTGCTGACCAGGAGAATGAGTAACTTGCTTGACACAGACGTCAGGATATTTTGGTACTTCATGGCAACCTATCATTGCCAAGCAGCAGCTGACACTTGAAAGAGAACTTCTGCCCTTCAGGGATGCAAATTGATCTCTAAACATTGCTATTCTGAGTTTCATATTTGCCTGGGTTGGTAACTTTCTAGGTATTAGGAGAAGCAGGTTGCTGATTTTTGGCAACAGAGTGTTAGGTCTGCAATTCACTTCCTGACATCTCACTGCAAACAGGATGTCTCTGGCCCAGGGGTGTGATGGTAAACCAGCTCTCTGGGGCAGGAACCATGTGGGACTGGGCTGATTTCCAGTATTTGCTAATTTCTGTGGTGTAAATACTCCCATTGTGACTGAGTTTAGGCTACCAGGGTTTAATAACCAGCACTCAAAATCCTGAATATTTAACAATCAGCTCTCACCTTTCGGCTCTCGCATGCTACTGATTCCACCTCACCAAGAATCAAAATCTTGGTGTTCTGGTGGGTAATTACAGATTGACAGCTAAGATACACTGCAGTTATTATGCTTGAGGCCATTTTTTAAATTTAAAATTCGGTCTAAGTAAGCAGCAAAGCCCAGATCACACCTAGATCACAAGTTTCTTGGCATGGACTTTCAAAGACTCTAAGGGTCTGACAATGTCAAAGCTCAGCTGTTAGCAGTTTTTTTTTTTTTTTTTTTAATTTTTTTTTTTTCAACATTTATTTATTTTTGGGACAGAGAGAGACAGAGCATGAACGGGGGAGGGGCAGAGAGAGAGGGAGACACAGAATCGGAAACAGGCTCCAGGCTCTGAGCCATCAGCCCAGAGCCCGATGCGGGGCTCGAACTCACGGACCGCGAGATCATGACCTGGCTGAAGTCGGACGCTTAACCGACTGCGCCACCCAGGCGCCCCAGCTGTTAGCAGTTTTAAAAGGTTCATGTATAGGAATTTTTATAAAACTTATAGTCTACAGTAAAATAATTATTTGGGGCTAGAACCATGGAATGCATCGAAATTTAAACTATATTCAATCTGACGACAAAACCAACTTATTGGCAGTAATGGTTGCAGGCTTGACCATGCCCCCCTTTCCTCATAAAATTCAAATGCTCTTTGAGAAGTGTGCAACCGTTCCAGATTCCATTTTGTGTGACCCATCTATGAGTCGTAATCTTTTTGGGAGAGAGGACTTCTCTATTTCCCTTGTGAAGTCCAATGTCCCTCAGTGGGTGCCTTCTAGAATAGAAAGAGGCACTGGTTGGCCTGGCTTCTATTTGGAAAAGGAACCTGTCCATGTCATCTCAGGAAATACTCATTTTTTATACACCTGTTTGTAGGGGGGGAGTCATTATTTTTATTTAGCACTGTTCCCTTAAAAATATACGATATATATGAATAAAACACATGAGGAAATTAATATTTGAAATAATTATCTGTATCTGTTTTTTATATCATCACCATGTCATAAAAACTACTCATTAGACCACCATACAAAGATAACAACACCTTGCATTTGTAAAGAGGTTAAGAGTGATCGGGAGTCTGAATAAATGTTAGTTTGTATCCTCACTTGTAAAAACCGACATAAAAATAGGACCTACTTCATGGGGTCATTGTGAGGATCAACTGAGATAATATAAAGAAACTATGTAGCATAAGCTTGGCATTTAGTAGATGCACAGGAAATCAAGACATCTTCTTTTTGTGGCATTATTCTTTTTACCCTTTGCGAAGTTCTTTAATTAACCCAATCTCATATATTCTTTTATTATAGTCATGTGAAGTATGTAAGGTAATTATTACTATAGCCCTTTTAAAGATAAGAAGAAGGCTTAGAAAAATCCAGAATTTGAGTTCCCCATTTCATTGGAATTCCTCAGATGGAATAGCTGGTAAGTGGCAACCTGGGATGTATTTTTCACTATAATATGTTTTATATAATTAACCATAATACTACTTTGCTGACTCAAAATAGGGTTAAATTGATAAATATCAGTAAAAATGGAGTTCTAATCAGAAGATATTTTTTTCACTCGCAAATAATATAAATATTGCTAGCGACTGATTTTGGAAATATTCTTATTTCTCAAAAAGAACCATAAGTTTCTTCTATTAGTAGCAACAGCAGAAACTACTCCTAAATGCTTCCTATGTGCTGAGCACTATGTTAAAGGCTTTACATGCTTTATCCCTTTTGAGCCTCAGAACAACTCTCTATGACAAGTATTCTTTTTACAGATCGTCATAATGTAATAATCATACATTTATCGTCATTGAGTCTGTGCCAGATGTCGTGCCAAGTGTTTTACATGAATTGTCATTTTGATCAGCCCAACAACCTCCTAAGATAGGAAGCAACTACTACTACCATTATTATTATCATTATTATTATTATTATTATCATTATTATTCCAGTTTGCTAATGAACTTAATATATAGACAGATATGCTGGAATTACAGAGCAGGCAACTTTTTATTAGATATCATCTCTGTGTAATTATGTAATTTAAAGGTCCTGCCAGGATTATCTTTCTAGAGCCAGTCCCCTTAAAGATAAGCATTGAGGTAGAGATTAGAGAGAAAACACTTCTTGGGGGGAAAATTCTACTCAAAGCATGTTTGTGCGTTCCCTGAGACTACCCCTCCCCCAGAGTTGTAGAATAGCAAGATGTTCTATGAAAAACTTGAATTTTGGGTAGTCATTATATTAGTCGGGCTCTATCCAGTTTGAGTAAAAAATAAATTCAGTTTGGCAACTGCACACTGAAGAGTAAACTATTCTTAACACCCAGTAACACTTCAGAGCCTTTCCAAAGATAAAAACGGTGATGGGGTCAAAGAAGTATGTTGTTTCAGAAGTATGTTGCTATTATTAAAACAGTCTCTCTGCAGGAAGTATACACAGACTGCGCACAAAAACAGGAAAGTCACTCAGGAACCTACTTTAAAACTGCTGGTCTGAACTCATGAAATTGCCCTAAAGTCACAAGGAATAGGTATCACAAATTAGAAGTCAAAAAGAACATGGTTTTTCTCATACTCTACCTCAGACAAGTACTATATTTTCAATCCTGTGAAAACTGAACTGGATGGACTAAGGAACAAAACTTTTTACACCAGCGCCCTCATTTTACAGATAAAGAAACAAAGAATACAGTGGCTAAGATAGACATCTAGTGTTTTTGCCTGCCCGGAATTCATTTCCCCTTCTGGTAACAACCCATCTCATGGAATTTTCTTTGGTACTCCTCCCTGATTCATGATCTTCTGGTTGTTAGAGGGCTGACCTCAGCCTTAGTTCCAGTAGTGGGCATTAACTAGGCATAGACAAAGGAGGTCACATGAAGCATTCACTGACTTGCATGAAGCAGAATCTGGAATGATTTCACAGAGGCTAAAGTGAATCCAACACCACACGGTTAATACCAAAACTAGGACTATATTCCAAGCCCGATGCTCTTTTCATACCATCATGTCACATAACCTATGTAAATTGAAAAAAAAAAGTTCTGACTAATTTAAAAAATAGTTGTAGGTCTCACTTCAGTGCTAATAAGCCAGACCGTCTCAGAGTCAATGCTACTTCCTGTTTATATATTAGAATACCTTCACAACATATGCCCACATTTCCTTCTATTTCCTTAAAGGGACTAACAACTTACACCAGGGTAAGGAGAAGACAATGTAATTTGCTACCTTATTTTCAATATTCCTCTAAGGCCTTAAAAAAATCATCCTATGGCACTAGGACACCACAATCTATTTCATCCTACTGATGATTGCAGTGTGATTTACACCTATGTGAAAAGGGGCTGGGGAAGAAAGGCAAGAAAGTACAGTATTCCATAATGCTTCCTGTGGTCGCGTCAGAGTGACTAGATCAGAAATAATTTCCCCTCATTCCATTATTTTCCCATTTGGGGGGTAATATCATATTCCAAAAATCAAGAAGCTGATACTTTCCAAAAAATCTAATTATTCAAAGATAGTTATCTGTGCTTTAAACTATTCAATCCTTTTTTATTCTCTTTCCTATTTTGGTCACTAATCTCCTTAATTCTGCCAGGAGAAAAGGCTGGGAGACAAGCAAGAGGACGCTGGGCCTATCCCCTGGTGTAATTTTCCTAGGAGTGCCTGTGTAAAGCGTGGCTGGCTCAGGGCAGGTGCTCCAGGGCACCCAGGAAGGCAGCCAACTCCCAGGATGTCGGGGAACAATCGAAGAAGAAGGTTTAGGAATTACCCAGACCAACTTTATTTATTTTATTTTTAAAAATGTTTATTTATTTTTGAGAGAGAGAGAGAGAGAGAGAGAGAGAAAGGGAGCAGGGGAAGGGCAGAGACAGAGGGACACAGAGGATATGAAGCAGGCCCTGCACTGACAGCAGAGAGCCCAATGAAGGGCTTGAACTCATCAACCATGAGATCATGACCTGAGACGAAGTCACACACTTAACCAACTGAGCCACCCAGGCGCCCCTCATTTTAAGTAACCATATCAATGTGGTCTTTAATGACTTCAGGAAATTTGGAAATTACTGAAAATGATGTTTGGGTGTCACACTCAGCCTCAAGCACAAAATGTCTGAATTTCTTATCTTTTCTTTTCCAAAACAGCTGTGTACTCTGCACACCATCTCCCAGCTCTGTCTCACTGCCAACATCGGATTGTCACCAAGTACCAGTGTGTGTTCTTCACCATTCTCATATTATCAACTGCCCTGTGGACTAAGAGTTTCTCTGCAGCCAGTCTCTTCTTCCTCCCTTTAATCCTCCACCCAGGGTCTTGAAAATCACAAATCCAATCCTGCCCCACCCCCACCTCATCTCCACCCTCCAACTCAAAACCATTCGGTGGTTCCTTATTTCCTTCAAGATAACATCCACACTCCTCTGGGATGGCATTCAAAGATTTTCAGGATCCAGCCTCTCTGGCTGTCATTCTAGCATCATCTCTCACCGGCCCCTGGACATTCATAGCCTCACTTCAGTCCCATCAATCTACCAAGTAGATAAACACAATCTATCAGGTAGATTGTGTATAAAAGTGCACGAATTATTACCACTGTCTGGAAAACCTTCATCCTTCTATGTGGGGGTGATTAGTTCACATCTGTTGGCAAAAGAGTTTGTGTTGTGTTGTAGCTTTGATGTAAAACAGGACACAATTCATATATATGTTTCCAAATGCAGAGTGTTTCTGGAGGAATACACAAGAAACTGGCAAACGTTGGCTGTCTCTGGAAAAGAGAAGTATGGAACTGGAGATGTAGGAGTAGGAGAAAGACTTCTCACTCTATACTCCTTTGTGCCTTTAGAATTTTGTGCCATGTAAATACATGCAATTTTTTTTTAACGTTTATTTATTTTTCAAACAGGGAGAGACAGAGCATAAATGGGGGAGGGTCAGAGAGAGAGGGAGACACAGAATCTGAAACAGGCTCCAGGCTCTGAGCTGTCAGCACAGAGCCCGACACGGGGCTCAAACTCACGGACCGCGAGATCATGACCTGAGCCGAAGTCGGACGCTTAACCGACTGAGCCACCCAGGAGCCCCAATACATCAGCAATTTGATGAAAGCTAAAGATACGTCTACTCCACGAACCAGCAGTTCCACTCTTTGGTATAAACACAAGAGAAATGAATGCAGATGTCCCCCAAAAGACAGGGACAAGAATATTTGTAGCAGCTGTTTTCATAATAGGCAAAACCTGAAAACAATCCAACTGTCCGTTGATAGGAAAATGGATATATAAATTGAACTATATTTAATGGAATGCATACAGCAATAAAAAAGAATAAACCATGATGCATTCTGTCAGGGATAGATTTTTGAACCAAAGAGGTCAAAACAGAGGGCAAATACTGGATATTTCTATTTATTTCAAGATCAAATACAGGCAAAAGTAATTAATGGTGATAGAAGTCAGAATAGTGATTGCCTTTCGCAAGAGTGGCACATGGAGTTTTGGCGGGGGGCAGGAGGATATTGGGAAGGGGATAAATTTGGGGGTTGTTGGGAATGTTCTGTATCTTGAGGTGGGTGACAGTTTTACACATATACATATGTAAAATATGCATATACAGTAGATATATACATATATAGAAAATAATTGAGCATTATATTAAAGATTAGTGTATGTGGGGGAGCCTGGGTGGCTCTGTCGGTTAAGCGTCTGATTCTTGATTTCAGCTTAGGTCATATTTCACAGTTTTGTGGGTTCAAGCCCTATGTCAGACTCTGCACTGGCAGTGTGGAGCCTGCTTGGGATTATCTCTCTCCCTCTCTCTCTCTGCCTTTCCCCACCTCATGCTGTCTCTGCCTCTCAAAATAAATAAATAAACTTAAAAACAAAGAATAGTGTGTTTTACTGTATGGAAGTAAATTTTTTTAAAGTTTTTAAAAAGCATAACAAGTATATATTACCAATTTGAGAAAAGCAGGTAACATTTATAAATTTTACCCAGAATGTAAAATGATTTCTCCAAGCACAATGATAAAAGTCAATACAGTCTCCATACTAAGAGTCAGTAAGGAAAAAAAGGTAATAGGGAAAATACCAAGAATTTCTTTAAACTAAAGAAAGAAAAGTTTGAAGTAACTATTGACTGTAAAAAAAATTAATAAATAAATTCTGATTAAATCAATTACAAAACAGAAACAAAATCAGAATTTTCTATCATAACCTAACAGCCCCAAAGAGTGTAAGGTAGTTTAATTCTTCAACCCATCAGGGGAAAAAGGGTTCTTTCACAAATTTATTAGACAACTTTTAGAAATGTAAGTGAATAAAACGGAACTTAGATTGACATTTTCTCAGGGGACATGATGGTAACCTGGGAACAGAGCTCAGTTTGTGGAAAAGTGGCAGCTAGAAATGGAAGTGACAAGGGCAATAATGAGTAACTAAAGTTTACCTGGTACACAGAGAGAGAGGCAGAGCAGTGGTGAACTTTGTAGGTAAAAGGACAGGAGAACCAGATAGTCCAGAGAAAGAGGAAGAGGCAAGGAAGAGACAAGTCTCCTGGCATCCGGAATGTTTACAAGTGGATTTTAAGTTACATGAGACTGAAAAATAAGCTGCTTTAGACTGTATCAGAGGAGCTCAAGAACAAGAGAAGGGCAGGGGGAGTCACCCAAAGTGAAAGCAACATGAGCTGCTTTTTAAAAAGACTCTTTTCTTTTTTTTTTTTTTTAAGTTCCGGAGTGGCAGTAAGGTGCTAAAAGGAGGTGTTTGAGTGAGCCTTCCACACTCCCAAGATTTACTACTTTGAACTTCTTGCCTGTCACGTTTTTTTCCTCTTAATAAGCTCTTTTTTTTTTAATTAAACAGTAATAGAGCCTCATTGTAGAAAATTTGGGAAATACAGAAGAACTTTAAAGAGAAGCCAAAAATTACTCACAAGATGGTCACTGTAACATTTCAGTAAAAGACAATTTCTAATGGACAAAGAATAACAAAACAAGAGCAGGTCAGAGGCTCTCCTGCTCTAGGAACCCAGATGGCATTTATTTTTGGAGGTTTGTCATTTTTACTTTACTGGTACATTTTCCCACTAGAAGTTCCATGAAAACAGAGATTTTGTCTGTATTGTTCACTGCTGTATCCTGGAGCCTGGCATATAATGGACACTCCAGAAATAGTTGTTGAATTAGCTTTTCCCCCCTGCACATTAACTTACAAAGATTAGCTGCTACTTTTTTTTCCCCTCATAATTACAACATTTTAATTCCTTTTCATGTTCCATTTCATGACTATTATTTATCAGAACATGTAATCATTAAATAAAAATGGCTGTTGAAGTTAGGTAAATGCCAAATGTAAACAAAATCTTCATGATTTGTATTAACACCACATTGTATTTCTTCTGTGATGTCGTCTTGTGCATTCTCCCTGCATATTTGAAGAAATGATTACTTTCATTCCCTATGTCAATCTATTGCTCACATAACTTATCAAATAGAACTTGAAAATCAAACATGTAGGGCATTTCAGCTCATTTCTCCTTATAAACCATGATTTCTTATTAAAGTTTAAGTTAGGATACTGATTATTTTACCCCAAATTCAGGACTTGCCTTTGATAAGTTGAAAAATGATCAAGAGACCCCATGATGCTTAGAAGTCCAGTGAGGGAAGTAAAGAATATTGAATATTTTTGCAGTAAAAAATTTCAGGGAGGGCAGATGGAATTACTTAAGCTTGAAATATGGCCAAAATTCTGTAGTCAATATTCCTACTCTTGGAATTAAAACAAGACTCTTGGAATCTTTCATAATCAGAGATAGCCAGGGCCCTTCAACCATCCAAACCAACAAAGGCCTTGAGGACTATAACACAGTTATTTTTGGGGGGAAAAACCCACACAATTACGCAAAAGGGTGTTTTGTTAGTTAATAAAACTGGAAAGTCTAGAAGTAGAACTAAGGTGAGCATGGCTGCATCCAGGGGCTTAGATAATGTCAGGGTTCTCTCTCTGAGCACTCAGGTGATCAGATCTCAGTAGATCAGTTGGTCCTGTTTGGATCGTGTACCCTTTCCTGGATCATTAATAGTGATCAGAGGAGAAAGATATTTGAAGTGGCAGGGCATGGTCAGGGCTGGGGCCATATACTCTTTCATATAAAGAGGGAAGTGGGATCAACCTCATTCAAACCAAGGGAAGTAGATTCTCCACAAGGTGCATTCTTCACCCCATGGAGTGGCAAAGAATGCTGGCAACCACGTTGAAATTTATCTGAGCGCTGTGCTCCTGGAACACAAGCCCCCAAACACACACCAACTCACCCTCTGTGTTCCAAGAAACAGCTTCCTGCAAAGAACCACCCTTCTCCATGTGACTTAGATAAGACTCATGACCACCTGTCTACCTATGACAAGACCAGATACAGACTCTACAAATTTCCATTCTTTGTCTCATAAATCATTAGCTGAACTGTTTATCTCAATGACCAAGGTAGAAAAATGCCTGCTAACTTGCCTTGAGTAGACTTTAGTCGAGGTTCTCTCCCTCCTCCTGAATTTGGCTCCTGAACTTAGCCTATCTTTGACCTACCTGACCTCTGAGATGCTTAAAAGTCTTATGGCCTATGATTAGAGCACCCCTACTGTGACAGCCCCCATCCCTTCACTGCAGTAATCCTTCTGAATAAAGTCTCTCCTTACCTCATTCTAGATTTGTTTTTCCTTGACTTTGGACAGACAAAATAATACATGTGTACCACAAACACTCCGTTATCCAATCTGCTGGATCTTAAGGGAGTGAACACTAATTACTATCCCTTCCCATCCTTAGTTTTGGACCAATGGACAAGTACAAAGAGAAGCCAGAATCAGGTAGGTAAGAGTTCAAAATGTCAGCCTCATCAACGGATAAATGGAGAAAGAAAATGTGGTACATTGGAATACTGTGTGGCCTGAAAAAGGAAGAAAATCTGACATATGCTACCACACAAATGAACCTTGGAGATACACTAAGTGAAATAAGGTAGTCATAAAAAGATAAATACTGTACAATTCCACTTAATCTCAGTTACCTAAGTTCCCTAGTAGTAAAATTCATAGAAAAAGAAGTAGAACAGTGATTGTCAGGAGCTGGGACAAGGGGGAAACGAACTTGTTGATTAAGGGATAGAGAGTGTCAGTCTGAAAGACAAAAAGAGTTCTGGAGATTCCTTGAATAACAATGGGATTATAATTAACAGTACTGAATTGTATACTGAGAAAGGGTCAAGATGGCAAATTTTGTTCCGTGTTTTTTCCCATAAGAAAAAATAATTTTTACCAAAGTCAGCCTCATGACTAATACAGCTGACTGGAGAATGGGATGTAGATCTGTGGTCAAATGAGTTTCCTAATACTTTGCTGAATTAAAATAAATTCCTTCAAACTTCAGTCCTTCTTGCAGGACAGGACCTACTATGATATGGTTATTTCAAGGTAGGTCTTTAAGGACAGGCAACTCTGAAAGAAAGAAGGGCTGCGAAGCGCATTAGTAGTTCTTTCTCTCCATCTTACCAAAGGTGCTTTTTCCCAAAGCAAGAGTAAGTAGGAGAGGCCCACGTCCTCCAAGTTGTCCCTCCTGGGGAATAGACAGATTTCAGAGGATAAGCATTTACTCCTAACCAGTCTGTTAAAAGAAAAACACATTAGAATATAGACTGGGAAGGATTCTTTTTTCTCAAAACAATTTTAGTATTGGTATGCCTTTTTAAAAATATAACTTTGCTAACTTTGGAAGTATTACATTTATAATAATTTGATACACTTAATTTATTAAGTGGCAGAAAGGGGAAAAAATAACAAGGATTATTATGTACAGTTCACTTTTTATAATTACCTTTTTTCTGACTTTTTGTCATGTAAGTGTCATTAATACTATCCGTGAAGCTGAACACTTTCAAAATGCTTTTCAATGATATTAATGCAAAAACAAGAGTATAATTTTGTATTATAAAGAATCCATCTGACTTATATGCTTTCGTTTGAAAAAGAAAGACATCCCTTTGGGCACAAAAACTTAAAGTTTAGATATAAAAGTCAATTAGATATATTTGGCTCCACATGTAAAAAAATGTGCAATTCAATTTACTGTAGGGTTGGGACATCTCTGTCTTGCCAACATCTCTATGGAGAAGGTGGAGCAGATTTAATTTTTCTAGGTTATCAGAGAAGAAAACAAGAATATTATGTTAAATTATATGCTTAGTATTATATATCCAGGGATTGAAATAGCTAAATTTAAAACTCCTTTCTTGGGGCACCTAGGTGGCTTAGCCGGTTGAGCATCTGACTTCTGCTCAGGTCATGATCTCACAGTGCGTGAATTTAAGTCCTGCATCGGGCTCTCTGCTGACACCTCAGAGCCTGGATCCTGCTTCGGATTCTGTGTCTCCTTCTCTCTCTGCCCCTCCCTTGCCCATGCTCTGTCTCTCTCTGTTTCTTTCTCTCTCTCTCTCAAAAAATAAGTAAACATTAAAAAAATTAAAAAAAAAATTTTTTAATGTTTTTATTTATTTTGACACAGAGGGAGACAGAGCATGAGCAGGGGAGGGGCAGAGAGAGAGGGAGACACAGAATCTGAGGCAGGTTCCAAGCTCTGAGCTGTCAGCACAGAGCCCGATGCGGGGCTCGAACTCACAGACTGTGAGATCATGACCTGAACGGAAGTCAGATGCTCAATTGACTGAGCCACCCAGGCGCCCCTAAAAAATTTTTTTTAAATAAATAAAACTCCATTCTTTTCTTTCTGTGTTTTCCAAAGAGAGTATGTTTAAATGTATATCTCTCTCTTTAATTTTATGGTGAAAGGATTACAAGTTATGTGCAATCAGATTTTAAAGAAAAAAACCCTTACTTATAGTAAATGTAAATTATACCTCAATTAAATTTATAAAACAGTAGCCCCAGCTTGGTTCAGTCAGTAGAGCATGTGACTCTTGATCTGGGGGTTGTTAAGTCTAAGCACCATGTTGGGTGTAGAGATTTTTTTAAGTTTATTTATTTATTTTTTAGAAAGAGAGAGAGAGAATGAGAAAGCATGAGTGGGGGAGGGACAGAGAAAGGGGGAGAGAGAGAATCCCAAGCAGGCTCCACGCTGTCAGTGCACAGTCTGACATGGGGCTCAATCTCACAAACTGTGAGATCATGACCTGAGCCCAAATCAAGAGTTGTTCTTAACAGACTGAACTACCCAGGTGTCCCAGGTGTAGAGATTTCTTAAAAAATACAATCTTTTAAAAAAGTTTATAAAACATAAAACAAAGCTGGGGAAACATTTCTCTGCAGAAACTTTGGACAAATAAATAAGTACATTGAGAATAAGTTGTGATATGACACTCTGAATAAATAGTACAGACTAAAACACTTTGCATCTTTTAAAAAAAGATAGATACTGTTATGTCAAGAAAACGTATATCCTCTATCAACCGAAAGCACATTTGGTTTGAATAATTTCTACGTCCTCCAAGACATTCTCTCTCTAAGGAATCAATCCATTTAGGAAATTACTTCCTAGAACTTGTACTAAAAAATGAAGAAGGCTTATCTATCACACTTGCTTTGAGGGGAAAACGGTGCACTTTAGATAAAACATTATAGTGACCAAAATACTTCCCATCTGTCAACTTTATATTCCTCTCATTTAGTTTCACATCAGGCACTTTGGCAGGATTCATGGGAGGAAAGCAGACAAGAACCTATTTTTACCATTGTTGAAAGCATGCCAATTTGGCAAGGGTGTGGGACAATGGGCACTCTCATACGCAGTAAGAGTATAAATTGGTTCTGCCTTTCTGGAAAGTCATTTGGCAATATAAAAGATATCAAAATTTTATTTTTTCTTAAATTTTTTTTTTTTTTTTTTTTTTTTTTTTTTTTTTGGGACAGACAGAGACAGAGCATGAACGGGGGAGGGGCAGAGAGAGAGGGAGACACAGAATCGGAAACAGGCTCCAGGCTCCGAGCCATCAGCCCAGAGCCTGACGCGGGGCTCGAACTCACAGACCGTGAGATCGTGACCTGGCTGAAGTCGGACGCTTAACCGACTGCGCCACCCAGGCGCCCCTGAGATATCAAAATTTTAAATACGCATATCTTTTGGCCCAGAAATTCAACTTCTGGGAATTTATCCCAGTGAATGAATTGAACAAATATGTAAAGATATACACAAAGGGCCTTCATGAAGCACTGTTTACAATAAGGATGTTAGAAACTACCTCCATCTTTTACTGTTAGTGGATTGATTGAATACATTATGGTATATCTGTTCAGTGAAGTACTTTATGGTACATAAGAACAATCATATATACTTGTGTTTACTGCTAAGGAAAGGTTATAGGATATTATGTGTAGTCTGGATGAAAAATTTTTTACAGGCATAGGAAAAAGCCTAGAAGGATATTCAGCAAAACAATGTTGTGATCTCTGGGTTGTGTAGTTCAAATGATTTTATTTTTTATTCCTTTTATGTTTTTTGAAATTATATCATGAGGCTGTATCATTTCTTTAGTCCTAAAATACATGTGTTCTGGCTTGAAAAAAAGTTAAAACGTGCCAACTTAAGCAATTGTTTCAGGAGAAAGTATTTGCAAATCATGTATCTGCTTAGGGATTAATACCCAGAATATACAAAGAACCCCTACAACTCAACAACAAAAACACAAACCACTCAATTAAAAAATGGGCAAATGGGGCACCTGGGTGTCTCAGTCGGTTAAGCGTCCGATTTCATTTCAGCTCAGGTCATGATCTTGCGTTCGTGAGTTCAAGCCCTGCGTCGGGCTCTGTGCTAACAGCTCAGAGCCTGGAGCCTGCTTCAAATTCTGTTTCCTCCTCTCTCTGCCCCTCCCATGCTCATGCTCTGTCTCTCTGTTTCTCAATAATAAATATTTTAAAAAATGGGCAAAGGACTTGAGTAGACATTTCTCCAAAGATGATATATAAATGGACAATAAGCACATAAAAAATGCTCAAAATCACTAATTATTGGGGACATGCAAATCAAACCCACAATGAGATATCACTTCATACCGATTAGAATAACTTATACGAAAATAAAAACAGAAAATAGCAAGTGTGTTGGCAAGCACATGGAAAACTGGAACACTTCTGCTTTGCTGGTGGGAATGTTGCTGTGGAAAACAATACAGTGGTTTCTTAAAAAATTAAACATAGAATTTCCATATAACTTAGCAATTCTGTTTCCAGATAGATACCAAAAGAACTGAAAGCCAGGACTTCAACAGATATTTGCACACCAGTGTTCATAGTAGTATTAGTCACAATAGCCAAAAGGTAGAAATAACCCAAATGTTTGTAGACAAAATGATGGGACAATCAAAATGTGATACATACATACGCGCGCGTGCGCACACACACACACACACACACACACACATCATGGGATGTAATTCAACCTTGTAAAAAAGGAAATTCTGATGCATGCTACAATGTGGACGAACCTTGAAGACACTATACTAAATAATATAAGCCAGACACAAAAGGGCAAATACCATATGCTTCCCCTTATGCAAGCTATATAGAGTGGTTAAAGTCATAGAAAGTAAAGTGTTGGTTGCCAGGGGCTGGGGAGGGTGGAAATGGGAGTTGTTGTTTAATGGGTATAGTGGTGATGGCTGAACTGTGAATGTACTTAATGTCACTGAACTGTACACTTAAAAAATGGTTAAAATGCTAAAGTTTATATTCCATATTATTTCACCACAATAAGAACATTTCTTTTCCCACCTAACACTATTTCTACCATGACTGAGAAAGAACTAACTTGTCAGAAAAGTATCTACAGACTCTAGAAAGCAGATAACCCTTCTTCATCTCAATTCATTTCCCTTAGCCAGGCTTGGCCTACATTGGAAGGTATAAGTGACATTAATCCAAATTAAGAGGGATTGAGTTAAACCTCTTCATTTCCTTAAATCCAATTAGGTTTATTTATATGTGACCCTTATTTCTCCAGCTTATACCAGATACCTGAAAGAAAAAGAGAGCTTGTGGGTTGTAACAGGAAGATGTTTATTCCAGACATTTTTTTTTTTTTTTTTTTACCCAGCTCTTTCAGCCCACCTGAAATAGTCTGGCTTATAAGTGATTACAGCTCTTCAGGTTCTCAGAAACAGTCTGGCTCTTACCAGTGTTTAATCTTCATCATTAAAGATGGGACTGGGCTAGTAGGAGCCACTACTGCTGTGACCCCAGTCTGTGCCACTTTTCTTAGGCATTTTCAACACCCTCAGCTCCTGGCCTCAGAAGGAGCATGTACCCCTCTCTTCAATCTGGTGGTAAGTTTCTGTCCTTTTCAGAGACCTCCATTTTACTATCCTCCTCCGTTTTACTATCCAAAACCTTATTCTTACTTAGTAAACATCACCTTCTCCTCCAGAAAAAGAAAAGAAGGGTGTTCTTTCTACTGTTATAGGCAGGAGGCCCACACTGCACCAGCCATATCTTTACTGATCAACTCACTGCCCACTGTCTGTGGAACCCAGGAAAACCTATGCAAACAGGTCTTCTGACTGTGTGCCCTGTACCCCATCCTTCCTTAGGCAAATAGGCATATCAAATGCTACTTCGATTCTCAAGGCCAAAGCATACAGGCTCACGGGACTTTAGAGCTGAAAAAGACTTTGGAAAGGGGTGCCTAGGTAGCTCAGTCCACTCAGGTCATGATCTCATGGCTCGTGAGTTCGAGCCCCGTGTCAGGCTCTGTCCTGACAGCTCAGAGCCTGGGGCCTGCTTCAGATTCCTTGTTTCCCTCTCTCTCTCTCTCCCTCTCTCTGCCCCTCGCTTGCACTCTCTCTCCTTCTCTCAAACATAAATAATAAACATTAAAAAAAAAAAAGACTGAAAAACAGCCAGTCTAGGTGCTTTAGTTTTTGATGAATTTCAAGGACATTAAGTGATCTGGCCAAGGGCACAGCTATTAGATATAGAAATCTCCACCATTAAGTCTAGGGATAATTAAGATATCTCACTTTTGTTTGTTTTCAATCACTGCTTTAAGTATTATGAGGGGAGAAGTGAGAAGAGAAAAACAATCTTAGATTAGTCATTCTTGGTAGTTGTTCACAACTTGGATGTAAGGTTTTTGCGGTAAAGGAAGTTGAAATTCATGACTAAAATGAGTAATTTTTAAAAAGTCAATATTTGCTTAACATTCTCCCATCCTCGTGGACACTTAAGAGTTTGCAGAATTCGGCATATACCGAATCAGCTGCGTGGACAGAGTGGTTAAGAACTATAAATGATACAACAAAAGAGCTAGTTGAAAAATAATTTCTGAAAATACAGTCACAAAGTTAGGCATGTATACACACACACACATACCCACAGAGTATGTTTTTAATCTGAGCTTTGGAAAATTGGGTCCAATTTGCTTTTGGAAAAGGCCCTATTCTTTGTGACTGAGCCACTCCTAATTCATTGGAACGGTCTTTCTAACCATCTTTTACAGCTTGTATCAAGACTTAACAAGCTTGAGGTTCTGCTGGTGGCCACATGAAGTTGGTAAGATGGAGAAGGCTTAAGATCTGCCTATTAAGGTTGGACAGCAAGATGGACCTGGCTACTAAGGTTGACTCCAGAAACCTAGGTAGTTGGGACACACAGAACTACTGATGCAGCTTCCAAAGGACACAATCATTCAAATTCCAGAAGTAGTGACCATTGGACTTTCAATAAAGCAGGCTGGGCACAGTTACAGGAAATTCAGGATGTACTTACCGCTCATGACTCAGTCTAAAGGGGAAGTAGGGGCAAGGGTTAGAAGGATAGGGAAGGGCTTAAGTCTGGAATAATTTGAGTATAGAGATCAATACAAAGCTGACCTTACCATAGGCAGGGAGAGGGAGGAGACGGTAACATAACCATATTGATTCAGAGCTCATCCCTGTAAACACCCTAACTCCAGTTAAGAACATGAATATCTGGGGGCTAATTAGCCGCAGGCACTATCATTCAGTTGGAAGAACTCACATTTTCAGGACTCCTGTATGCTTTTCATATATCACACACACATACACACACACACATACACACACACACACACGCATACACACGCAGACAGAGACAGAGATTTATTGCAAGGAAGTGGCTTATGTGATTGTGGGGGCTAGGTGAGCAAGTCCAGAATCTGCAGAAGAGGCCATCAGGAAAGGCAGGCTGGAAACTCTCAGGAAGGAGTTGACATTTGACTTCACAGACAGCATTTCTTCTTCCTTGGGAAAAACCTCAATTCTGTTCTTAGGCTTTCCACTGATTGGTTCAGTCTCTCCAAGATTATGGAAGATAATCTCCTTTCCTTAAAGTCAAATAGTTGTAGATGTTCATCACATCTACAAAATATCTTTACAGCAACACCCAGATTAGTGTCTGATTGGACAACTACATATTGTATATAGCCCAGTCAAGCTGACAAATAAAAGTGACCATTACACCAGTGTGGTATCATTGAGTATCTCAAGTATCTGTAGATGTGGAATCTGAGCCCTTGAGAGGTAATAACTTTATCCTAGAAAATAGGCTATGGGTTTTTTGCATTATACCATCCTTCCAGAGGGATACAAATGTATTCCACTCACCTATCTGATTAACATTCCTAAGATCTAAAAATGTGGGAGAGATAAAACCAAAAACATATTGCCTGTCTTGAAGATTTGCAAATCTGAAAACAGGTGAGACTGAGTCTTCTGGTGAAGGACTCAGTGGGGTCAGTCGTGGAAACTATGTAGGGCAGAGGTTAGGGGAGGTGGTATAACCTCATAAAAAGAGGAAGGACTTTGGAATCAGACACGCCTGGGTTTGAATTATAGCTTTACTACTTTGCAAATGCTGACTTGAAGCAAAGTGCTATTTAAAAAAAATCCATTTCTTGAGGAATCATTTGCATATGATATAATTTAAATGTATATGTCAAAGACTTTTAATAAATTTATACACATGTGTAATCATACACATGATCAAGATATAGAAGTTCCCTGTACCCCTGCTCAGTCATTTGCCCCTCCTCACTAGTCCAAGGCAACCAATGACCTGCTTTTCTATCACTATGTATGAGTTCATTCATTTTAAACTAATATTTATTGAGAACTTACTATGTGTCAGGCATAGTTCAGGGCACTGGGATATGGTAGTAAATAAAACAGACAAAAATAGCAATGATGATGTCGACAGAAAAAGAAAGCAAACAAAAATATATTAGGGAAATATGTGTAGATCATGTGGTAATTTCCACAGATGAAAATACAGAAAGTAATTGGGGCACATGCTCTTTTCAGGAAGGTAGCCCGGGATCACATCCCTAGGAAGTTGAGTTATGAGCAAAGAGCTGATCGAAGTAAGGGCACGAGCAATGTGGATATCAGGACAAGAATGGTCTAGGTAGAAAGGACAACAAGCGCAATGGCCCACTGGTGAGTGTTGCTGGAATGTTTGAGAAACTGCAAAGAATCCAGTGTGGTTGGAGGGGAAGGGACAGAGACAGAAAGCAACAAAAGGTAAGAGAAGTAAAGAGGTCCAGGTAGGATCGGGCCCATAGTCCACTGTGAAAACTTTGACTTTTTATCTTAGTGTAATTGGGAGCCATTGCAGGGTTTTGAGCGGAGGATTTGACATATTTAAAGGATCACTCTGGCTGTTGTGTTGGGAACTGACTGTAGAGGCCAAGGGCAGAATTAGTGTCATGTGCCTGGTACATAGTAGATGTTCAATAAGTTTTAGCTATTTGGAGGTTATTGATTTCTTAGCGCAAATGAGGCTGTGACCTCTTTTTGTGTGTTTCTTGTTTCTGTAGAGTGCAAATACAAATCCATTCATTTACTCAACAAATACTTGTGAAGCATGACTATCCGGAGTGCTGGGGAATAAATGTTGAGTTAAAAAAAGATAAGATTGCAAATTCATAGAAACAGAAAGTAGAATGATACTGGGATGGGGGAGGGGAAAATAGAAAGTTGGGCTTAATGTGCACAGAGTTTCACTTTCACAAAATGAAAAAGGTCTGGAAATCGTTTGTACAATGTGAATATACTTTACTGAGCTGTACCCTTGAAACTGGTCAAGATGGTAAATTTTATGTTATGTGTTTTTTACCACAATTAAAATTAAATTTTTTTTTCAAAGTTTATTTATTTGAGATAGGGAGGGAGAAGATAAGCAGAGGAGGGGCAGAGAGAGAGGGGAGAGAAAATCCCAAACAGTCTTCATGCTATCAGGGCAGAGCCTGACATGGGACTCCATAGCATGAACCACAAGATCATGACCTAAGCTGAAATCAACAGTCAGATGCTCAACGAAATGAATCACTCAGGAGCCCCTAAAAATTAAAAAAAAAAAAAAAAGACTTAGGGGTGCCTGAAAGACTTAGTCGGTTGACAGTCCAACTTCGGCTCAGGTCCCGATCTTGTGGTTCGTGAGCTTGAGCCCCGCACCCAGCTGTCTGCTGTCAGCACAAAGCCTGCTTCAGAAACTCTGTCTGCCCCCCTCCACCTCTCCCCTGGTCTCTCTCTCTCTCCCGCTCAAAAATAAACATTAAAATATATATATAAAGAAATGTTAGGAAGGAATAAGTAGTTGTGATGAAAACACTAATGGTGATGTACTGTGTCTGAAGGGCTACTTTAAATGAAAAAAATTAAGACCAGTAAACAAAAGAAAGCATGACCGTATTTATGTAAAGATGTATTTAGGTGTCTGTTGCCTGACTAGACAAGCAATATTCTAAACAGTATGAAGTCTTACATCTTTATCCCCTAGGATGTGGAATCAACTATATAGTGAAAAAAATAGAGCCATTTCTTTTTGTCCTACTAAAAATAGATGTGTGCTGTGTACATATGTGTGTATAACTTAGGTATGGATATATGCACATACACACATCACATATGCTTGTGTGCATGTATGTGTATGCATATGTACACGCCACATGAAACAGAGAAGTGTCTGGTTGCTTATCCAGCTTATTTACCATCCAGGTAACAAGATGACTTTCATTTCATTTGTATTCTTTTCTGTATTGTTTTAATTTTTAAAGTAATAGCATGTAACATTTTCCCTAAAACAATAAAGCTATTTTAAAAATGAAAGCCACAACAACTCTACAGGACAGTTCTGGTATACGAGTTGGTAAATGTGAAGTGCTTGGAACATGTCTAGAACATAGTAAGTGTTAGTAAGTATTGGCTGTTATTATTCTGCTTGCTACTGTGTCACCTGTTAGGCCCTGCTCTCAGTATTTTACATGTAGTTTCTACCTTAACCCTTATAGATACTGTAAATGTTGAGATACAGACAGGTTATGACAAAGATGACACAATTTTTAAGTAATGAGCCCGTATTTTACAGACAAAGGTCCTTTAACTCCTTTAACATAAATGGCTATTTATTTATTATTATTATTTTAATGTTTATTTTTGAGACAGAGAGAGAGCATGAGTGGGTGGGGGG
Source organism: Lynx canadensis (assembly GCF_007474595.2). Lineage (NCBI taxonomy): Eukaryota > Metazoa > Chordata > Mammalia > Carnivora > Felidae > Lynx > Lynx canadensis. The sequence continues at coordinate 133,162,960 of NC_044303.2, read as the reverse complement.
AGGCGGGGCAGAGAGAAAGGGAGACAGAGAATCAAAGCAAGCTCCAGGCTCTGAGCTGTCAGCACAGAGCCAATGTGGGGCTCAAACCCACAAACCATGAGATCGTGACCTGAGCTGAAGTCAGACGCTTACCTGACTGAGCCACCCAGGTGCCCCATAAATGGCTATTTAAAATGCCTCGAACTTGTACTCAAGTAAAAACTCATTGCTGAGGATATTCTCAACCGATAGTATAAATATACAACTGCTTTATGTGATTCAAAAGAATGACATATAAATTTTCATGTTTCTGAAGTATCACTTAAATGAGTTAAATAACTACATTCTAAGACATACATAATTTACATAGTGAACTAAAATATGTATCTCAAACTTCATAGTAAAATTATTAATAATAGTACCAGTTTGCCCTTGAATAGTAATTTATAGTTTGCAAAGCACATTCACATACATTGGCTCATCTTGAGCTCCAAAACCACTCATTGGAGTGGTAGGGCAGGCCAGATGTTAATACCATCACTTACAGCTGAGGAAGCTGAATCATATATGTATGCTTCACTTAGAATGCCTTTGGTCACAAGGAACAAAAACCCAATTCCAAATGGTTTAAACAACACAGAGCTATACTGGGTCACTTTCTTGGATGCCCAGATGGACTTCACACTTGACACAATCTAGCTGCACTATTTCTTTATAATTCTCTTGATTCTGTCCCATAAGGGCTGGCTTCATCTTGAGCCTTGTGCAGTTCTAGGTCCCAATGCTACACATGATGATGCCAGAGGAGAACAATGTTTTTTTCTGTAACTTTGTCTTGAAAACTAGGAAACCATCCTCAGAAGTCCTTAGCAAATTTTCCCTCACTTATCATGGGCCCAAAGGAATTCATATGCCCACCCCTGAGTCAATTATTGGCAAAGGCCATGGACTTACCCTTAGATGAATCAAGATACTTGATGAAAATGTGGGCTATGTTGGGAAGGAAGAAAAGTGGCAATGGTAATGAGCACTGGTTGAGTACTACAGTCGGGGAAGGAGCAGTCAGGAATCAAAGCCACCTCTCTTAGGTTAAGTACTGGGCCAGGAGTACCAATGAGGTCATGAGAGCAAGACTCAGGCCGTCTAACTTTCATATTTTTCATATAACAACCTCAACTTGATCTTCATTGGATTAGAATGCTCATTTTTGGCTTTGGTAGAGACACCCAAGGGGCATCTTTAAAATATTTGAATGGGGGAATTATCTACACCTGGATTTTGCAAGATTGAAGTTGGATGGACTGGTAAAAACTTGGTTTTGAAAGCCACCTTTTGATAAACCCCTCAGAAGCATTATACTTGTTTTTTAAGTAAAAGTATTTCAAGGAATAAAAAGAAAGCTTTAAAAAGATTTGTACTGGATTTTTGAAGAAAAAACGATTGCACTTATAGTTGAAAGTATCTCTCCCAGATCCCATTCTTTTTCCTTCACCAGAGGAAATCCTATTCTGGATTTGGTGTCCATTTTCATGTGATATTTTTGTACTTTTACTACTGCATATAGATCCAAGATAAATAGTATTGTTTTAAAATTACACACACACACACACACACACACACACACACACACACACACACACACACTTTATAAAAATACTAACCTCAACGTATCTTTCTGCAGTGGGATTTTGCGTTTGATATTTTTTTTAAGTGATACCTATAATGATAGATGTAGCTTTAGTTCACTCATTCTATCTGAAATATAGCCTGTTATTCAAATCTGCCCCAATGTATCATCTACTCTTCTGTTGGTGGATATTTTCATGGTTTCAACTGTTTCATGATTCCAAACAAAGCTCTTGTGAGCATTCTAGTAGATATCTCATGCTATTCAGAAGAGCTTGTCTGGTACGTATCTTGGAATTTTTGGACATGTTCATCTTCAGCCTTAATACATCCTGTCATATGGCCCCCAATCCGATGGCTGTGATGTGGAATTACACTGTTGGCTTCAGAAGTATAGTAACTTCTTTTTTCCCTTGTTTCCTATGCATTTGAAACTCTCTAGTTTCTTAAATTTATCCTATTTTCTTCATTGAAAATTTGTTTTCATTCCTCCATCATGGAAAATTGTAGCACCTATTGAGTCTTTTCATTTTGATGTCTTATTTCAGTTAGCCTGTTTTTTCCTTTGGAAATATATTTTATTATTTATTGTACACCATGAAATGACAATGAAAGAAATAAACACACACATCCAGACACTTGACATTTTCTCTCCAAACTGTTGAGATCAAATCATTTTTCTTGATAATTTCTGGCTCACTTGACTATACAATGTGATCAGAATTTGTGTATTTTCTATGGAGAATGGAATAAATATATCCCTCTTTCTTCTCACTGGAGAAATCCTCAAATCACAAGATTTAAGAATAGCACTGATAACCAACTAGTTTAATTAGTATTTGGCAACTCCGTTTAGCAGAATCTTTGGACGTGCACCTGGCTTATAGAGATGGTGCTACTGAATGATGCCACTTTAGCATCCGAAAGCATTGCTCTATTTTTACACAGTGTCTACCTAAGAGATTCAGCTGCACTTGGATATGCTTACAGCAAGCTCCCTGAAGACTTTCCCTGGGTTTGGGGGAAGAAGTAACGTCAGTAAGTCAAAATTTACACCCTATTGTCCTAGGAAATGCAAAGCCAACCCAATAAACAAACATGAGATCATATTTCTATTTTGGTTGAGGGTAGGGGGAACACTTAATCCTGAGCAGCGTGAGAGAGAGACAAGAGGAAATGAAACACACACTGATTGAGATTGTGCTGTCTTCTCTTGCAGTTTGCAAAACTCAGATGGGAAAGGAATAAGCATTTACTTCTCTCAGTTTCCATGCTTACCTTTTAAGTGTCTCAGCATCAAAGAAACACCTGCCCTGAAACTGTATTTTCTTTACCCAAAGAATCTGGTGTAAGTGAGAATGTTGTATGAAAGGGTGGAGGGGCAGGGTGAGCTGTGTGGGCACAGAGAAGGATTCAAGATAAAAATCAAGATAAGAAGGTTAATTTCCAAGACTTGAGAAACATGCTTCTGATGGGGGGACAGTTGGTTACATTGGCTATAGGTTCCTAGAGAATTAACCCACACCATCTATCCTTATTGATTAGGCTGTTTAGAAATGTTAGAGATGGTTGTCAAGTTTGCCAAACAGCTCCTTTTATTGCTTCCTCTAGAGTCTCAAGATGACATCTAGATTCTTCTGGCATGCACAGTAAAGGTGAACTCAGGTAATATTCCATTAAAACAAGACTACAAAAATTGCCATAAATAAGAGGTAATATGGAAGGTTTTAGGAGTTTTTTTTTTTTGTAATTTATTTATTTTTTATTTTTTTTTTTATTTATTTTTTTTTTCAACGTTTATTTATTTTTGGGACAGAGAGAGACAGAGCATGAATGGGGGAGGGGCAGAGAGAGAGGGAGACACAGAATCGGAAACAGGCTCCAGGCTCCGAGCCATCAGCCCAGAGCCTGACGCGGGGCTCGAACTCACGGACCGCGAGATCGTGACCTGGCTGAAGTCGGACGCTTAACCGACTGCGCCACCCAGGCGCCCCATTTTGTAATTTATTTTTAAGTAATATCTGTACCCAGCACAGGGCTCAAACTCACAACGCTGAGATCAAGAGATCAAGCAGGCAACTGAGCTAGCCAGGCACCCCTACCACCAACTGAGCTAGCCAGGCACCCCTAGGAATTTTCTTCTAACTTCATAGCTTTTTATTTTAAATTTTTAAAAAATGTTTATTTATTTTTTAGAGGGGAGGAGGGGCAGAGAGAGAGAGGGAGACACAGAATCCGAAGCAGGCTCCAGACTCTGAGCTGTCAGCACAGAGCCCAACACAGGGCTCAAACTCACAGACCTGAGATCATGACATGAGCCGAAGTCAAACACCTAAATTACTGAGCCACCCGGGCGCCCCCATACCTTTTTATTATTAAAGGCTGGTAAGACCTGAAATTTGTTGGAATTAATTAGATATTTTCTTATATTACTTTTGAAAAGCAAAGCTTCCCCTACCTATCTTGAATTAAAATAATAATTTGTTAATCAAGTATATCTTGAAGCCACTTTCCTCTCTGAAATATTAGTGTCCCCCTCTCTTTTGAGTCCTGAAATTGTTCACAGCCAGCACTTCCTGCTGTCAGGTTCTTGTCCCTGCATTCTGACACTGACGTTCCAGCAGTTACCTTCTGACAGGCACCTTCAACCAGCCTCCCACCAACCTCTGTCATTATTGTCTCCAGTACCAGAAACCTCTGTGTTCCTAAGTGGCACTTCTGCCTCACCCTCTCCTGGCTATGAGAACCCTTCCAGCTACTGGATCAGTGACCTTAACCTGAGAGCGCCAGTGTGTTCATGGGGAGAGAAGTGTATCCTCAGCACATGATCCATTTTCTGATGTGATGACTTCATTTCTATTATCCCAGAGGAATGCAACAGGCGTACTGACATTTTGTCTACTGGCACCACAGACAACAGTGTGTTGCTGTACTAACATGCCCAGCTAAATTTGGATACGGTCCTGAGAATTTTATTAGGTAAACGGAGGAACTAATCGGGTCTCTGTAGATGTTAACACAACTCTACACTACCTTTATAAAAGAACTTGGCTTTAACTAGCACAAAGTTAAATTAGGATTCAAAACATTAAATAGTGCTTAGTGGATGTTCCACCTTACCCTTGAACTTCAGTAGATAGAGGTCAACCAGGTAGCAGTCTGGCTTTCTGGAACAAGTATTTAATCTTACTTGAAATTTGGATGATAAGTTAGGAAAGAAGCCAAATCTTCGAGAGCTCTTAGGCATTCTGCAGACATTTTTAAAAGGCATTTACTTCTAAGGGTGGTTGAATATAATTTGCCCCTCTTCTAGTCCTTCCAAATCTCTTCTTTAGCATGTAGCCATGACAATATTGACTGTTCTTAAAATGGGATATTGTGAGAAAAGCCCTCCAAGCCTGCATGGCCTCACTAGCTGTTTTCTGCCTCAGACCTCTGTTGTGCTCCTAATGGGATTTGGAGATATTTGCTTAGAATCTTCCATTCATCTAATTAGTCTTTTGGGAGAAAGACAGATGAAAGACAGGGAAGGCAGGAGAGAAAGCAATGCTTCATAGGCCTGGTTAGACCACAGGATGTAGCTTATCTACCAAAGAATGAGTGACATGAAACTCATTACACAGAAGGAATGATCTCTGTGAATTTGGAGGTTCTGTCTTCATTTACAGAAGTCACCATTCAACTACTCCTATTTCCCTATCCTTAACTACGGTGGAATTTAAAAAGGAAATGCAAAGTTGGGGCTTCAGAAAAATTTCCCTCATCAGGGGCCCCCCAAACAAAGAAACCTACTGGGGTATAAAAGGGATTGATAGATGAAGTCTGAGAAATTTCTCTCTTGCCACCTGATCCCAGTTGGAAATTCACTGGCTAACTGTGCTGCTGACTGAACAAAACAGAGGATAATAGCCTCTGGCTGAAGATTTTATAATTGAAGCTGAGGCAGAGTGGGCCATGTGCGTGTTCAGAACAGTGATTGCATTGTGGATGACAACACAAGTCCCACTTGTCAGTCACACAAATGTTTAAGACTGTAGAAAGGCATCTGATTTGGGACAGGGATGACAAAATGGGTCTTTTGGTTTTCCCCACTTAGCCCTGAACACAAAGGACTGATGACTCCTTTGTTCTGGAATAAAGTCTTACATTCCTTATAGGACCTATCCAATCATTAATAGAGAAAGAAAATTCCTGTCTGGAATTACTCCTACCACTTTCTGAAAGAAGCCAACTTTTAGTCTCATCACCCAGTGGGGGAAAGCAGTATGAATCAGAATTTTTTTTGTTTTTTTACCAATCATCACTTTTCCTTATTCATTTTTAGTGACTACCTCAATGTTAAACAAACGGAACTAAATAGTATTAAGACACATGGCTCTAATTTGATAATACCTGGCAATACTTAAAATGCCTCTTCCCGTTGAACCAGGAACTACACTTCTAAGAATTTGTTTACTAGATAAACTGACAGATGTGGAAAACTATATATTTGGAAAGATAATCTTGGCAGCATTGTTTGTAATGTCCAAAGAGTGAAAATGACCTAAAAGCTCACTGACAACAAATTGATTAAATAAATTATAGTCCATTTACACAGGGAAATGGGATAGAAGCTTAAAGTCCAGTTCCAGTCCTCATGAAACTTGGAACTTTGAAGTTTTTTAGTCTTTCATTGATCTGCTTAATTAACTGCTATCCTTAGTAAGGGAAGTTGTAAATAATGGGCAGTAAAGGAATCAAGAGTTGGGTGCTTTTTCCTCAGCTCTTATTAGTAGCAATGGAAAACTAGCACTGATGGGAGAAGGAAGTAAGGAATCTTGATGAATTCTGGACCATCTCTAAATAGCTTGATGGGTCATCTTAACAGCCTATTTTCAGATTTATAGGATGTACCAATGCCTCTTGGGTGTATCATACTTATCAGGTTAAGAGGAGTCCCGTGTGAGTCCTCTAAGGGCTAGGGGTTTATAAGCATTTGATCACAATGCATAGATAGGGTTAAAGGGAATATTTTCACCTCTTTCTTGTTAAGTCCTTTAATCACAGGGCCTGAGAAACTCCTGGATATAAGACAGATGGAAGGGCACCATTTAGTCCCACTGCTGACAGGCTGAAAAAAGAGAAAATCAACCATTTTGTTAGAAATGTCTGTGGTGGCAGGTGGCATGGTAATCATAAAATTTGGTGACACAAGTCAAATTGTACAATGGAGTCAACCATTGTCAGGAAAAACAACAAGAAGGCTTTTTAAACATACCTTTCTTCTATAATTTATCTCCACTTATTTCCTTTTCTCACTATATTTAAGCAATATGAGCTCAGGAGTTTTTGTCATTTTTTGTATCTCCAGTGCCTAACACAGTGCCTGATACATAATGGGCACTTTACAGTCTTCAAAATGAATTAAAAAAACAACAGTTTTGTAATTTTCTGGACAACCATGGACGTCTACTTGCACTCTTCTTTTCATAGATTTTCTAGGGAACCAGAGATTGTAGATTAAGAAATTCCTAGGTTTAGAGTACGTAATCACAGAGAAAAGTGGAGGAATCTTCAGAAATATTTTCCATTCTCCAATTTTTCTTTTACAAAATGCATGTTTCTTTCATCTAATTCATAGAGAAACTCTTTCAGTCCCTAAGGATAAGGGCCTCTTCATGTAGAAAGTGTAAAACAATTTTACCTATGTAGATTCATATCATCTACATAGATAAATCCATCCTTATAGCAGAAGGTAATTTCAAAGAAGATATGTTTATTTAACATACACTTAGGGACTATTCACCATGAGTCAAGGGACTGTAGAGGACAGGGGCTATGGGGCTATAAACAATGACTCAGAAATCACAATATGGTGGAGCACATGTATAATAAACTGGGTTACTTGAGTTTGATTTTGGCGTCTGTGTATGTTTGATGAAGATAGTGATGGGTGGAACGGGCAGAGAACAACTATAAATTCTGTAAAGGAAGAAAATGCAACTGCAAGAATCCCTAGCTTTATTATGGTCATACACAACTGACCTCTCATCCTGTTACCAGATTATCCATAAGGAGTCTGATAATGACCTCTGGATAAGCACTAATTACGGAAGAGGAATAAGGCAATATAAACTATAAATGCTTAAATCAGATATCTGCCGTATGGGCAGCTGCAATCATCTACATACCATTTGTAAGATCCAGTGTGTAAACGTTACTTTCACCCGAGTGATGTTTTTCTGATGAAGATTATACATTTGTTGCATCTTAAACTTTGGGGAGACTTCAAAGCTGATCTGGTATGAAAGTCTACTCAAAGGAGGAATGCCTGCTGTAACACTCCTGGTAGCCACAAGCTTTGCTTTGATCTTCATTAACAGCAGCAGAATATATTTCAGTCAACAATAATTATTAGAAACAACTTTCTCATGTTAAATTAAAACCTCTTTGTATTTTCCAACCATTTTTCTAAGCTTTGGCTTCTGGAGATGTAGAATAACCTATCCTCTCTGCCATACCTTAAGTATTTGAATACAGCTTTCATTTGTATTGCTGAATTCACCTTCAGGAAGGCTGAAATTCCCTTTCTTCAATGTATTCCTCTCGAGAAGTCATCACCTGCCTGTCCCTACTCTTTCAAACACTGTAATACTTGGTCAAAATCTGCTTAAAATGTGACACCTAGAACAGAACACGATATTCTAGCTGTGAATGATCTTAGCACATCTGGGTCCAGAGGAATTCTTTTGATCTGGACACAACCTTCCATCAACACACTCTTATAGGCTTTCATTCTTACCTTCTGTACCCCTCCCAGGTGTGCTGTACTGTGTGGGCTTATATTGGAATTTGGTCAAATAAAACTGTCATGTCTTTTTTTTTTTATTAAAAAAAAATTTTTTTAATGTTTATTTTTGAGAGAGACAGAGACAGAATGTGAGTGGGTTAGGGGCAGAGAGAGGGAGACATAGAATCCGAAACAGGTTCCAGGCTCTGAGCTGTCAGCACAGAGCCCAATGCAGGGCTCCAACCCACAAGCTGTGAGATCATGACCTGAGCTGAAGTTGCACGCTCAACCGAGCCACCTAGGTGCCCCAAATTGTCATGTCTTTTTTTTTCTGAGTACCATCAAGTCAGGTTTCCCCTCCGTTTACCTTGGCAATGGAATGTGTCTAATTTTGTCTTAAATTTGCCTCGGCATGGAAATAATTTTAAATCTTAATGATAACATTTTCAACGACTGCAGTTCTGTTATCTGTAAATTTGACAATACCTTCTATGGAATTTCTTGTGTCTTCATCCAAAGGATTGGAAATTTTCTTTGGTTTAGTGTGAATCATTATTCAGCTCTGTTAGGTTGTTTCAATAGCTAGGAATCCACCTCGCTAACAATTATCTATCTGAGCCACAAAGATTTCAATAGAGATGCCAGGTTTCTTGCCAGATTCAGTGAATACGGTACCTTAAAACCAGTCTAAGCCATACAGTTTCTCCAACAACAGATGCTAGGGACATTCTGTCATCACAGTACAATTTTAGGTGAGCCTCCAAGCTCTATGAAATGGGCAGCCAGAATGGATGCCAGGTCATGTGAGCAGAAACAAGAGGGCCTGTGTCATATTCACCATTTACCTTTTCTTGTACATACACAGTGGTCCAGATGCACGGGACCTATATTTTATTAGGAAAGACTACAAGGTAAATTCAACCAAATAAAAGCTCAAGAATCACTCACTGGAGAGGGATGTATGAGGGGTTCTGTTCACTGGCCCAGTTTTTCAAGATTTTTTTCAGACAAAGTCTCCATGTATAGCATTACTGTGGGTGTGTTAGAAAAGGCTACACTGATCTAGTATTCAGATTTTATAACCTTTACCTTTTGCCCTGATACAGTTGGGACTAGATGAATCACTTAGGTGGCTCTGTTTCCGGTGCAAGTTTCTGAAAAAGACAATTGAAAAAGTAAATGTTGCATATTGACTGGTTTTCAAAGAAAATGAAAGCATGTCTTTTTTTTTCCCCCTTTTATTCCACCAAACTCTTGTAAGAGAAGGCATATTCAATTTTGAAGGGCTATCCAATTTCATATGGGAGATCTGTAACTATAACAATGTTGCATTGAGAGAAGAAGGAAGCCTTGGTCACTGCATCTATTTAGATGATATATGGTTTCTCTTTTTACACTTTTAGGGGCTCAGTTAACCACCTCTAAACCTAATTTGGGGGATTAGTGTTTTAATTCAATTCCCTCAGAGCATGGAAAATTCTTCCTGTGCATGAACGCAAAGGAAAAAATGAATAATGGTCATAAACAAACGAGCTGATCCACCAAAGAGACAGGATTGTTATACACATTAATTCATATACAAAGGCTAAAGGCAAAATGGGAAATAAGTCATTTCCTATTACTTAAGGAAAGTACAAGCATAAAATCATATCATTTAAAAATTAAAAAAAATATTTTCTCTATTTTGGCCTCGTACACAATGCAGTTTGTCAAGTCTATAGAGCTACAGATATCCACCTTTCATCATACTAATTTTAGAAAAGCAAGATTTTCACATAAATAGCTCAGGTGGTAACTCTTCAAGATCACTTTTAGTTATTCATTTATGTAACATGTAGCATTTGCACTAAAGGGAAAAAAAAAATCTGTATTAGGTGGCAAAACATCATGGCTTTTCTTTCTCTTGTCTGTAGTAACCTGAAACAGACCTAAATATCTTGGGTCAATAATCAAGACAGACTTTATTATATGTTGCTCAGGTCACAAACCTGAAGTGTAACTTGGCTAATTACAATTTTTATAGTTATCCACCATTGAGAACCTTACCAACACTCTATACTCTGATATGAAAAAAAAAAAAAAAAAAAAAAGGGAAGAAAAAAGAAAAGGTAGATAAATGGCCACATTCAAAAAGTCTTTTAAAAATTAGTTCTGGGGCGCCTGGGTGGCTCAGTCTGTTGGGCGTCCGACTTCGGCTCAGGTCATGATCTCACAGTCCGTGAGTTTGAGCCCCGCGTCGGGCTCTGTGCTGACAGCTCAGAGCCTGGAGCCTGCTTCGGAGTCTGTGTCTCCCTCTCTCTCTGCTCCTCCCCTGCTCATGCTCTGTCTCTCTCTGTCTCAAAAATAAATAAAAACATTTTAAAAAATTTAAAAAAAAAGAAAAAAAATTAGTTCTTAGTTTTTAATTATTGTAAAGAGTAAGTATTTAAATTTGTTGCTGTGCTTTGGTAGATTTTAAGTATCATATATGGACTCTAAATAAAAAGAACATCATAGCACTTTTGTTTTCTTAGGCATTTCAGCTTAAACATTAAAGTATGAAAGAAATGTGAGTTCATTCTTATGGATAATAATGCAACTTTATTGTGTGCAACCTGTTTCACACCAAGTATTAGTTTTTCCATGTGAAGTAAGTTGAGATTGAAAATGATAAAGTTATTGTTAAGGAGACACACAGAAAGGCAATAGAAAATGCTGAAAAAAGTTTTTGTCTGAAACTGGAAAACAGAACAGTCTGGAAGAAAAAAAAAAAGATATGAGAAAAGTACCACAGGTTACTAACACCAAAAAAACTACTTTGTGGGAGAGAAGGGCCAGGCGATTATCTCAGAAGGGAGGGTTGGATTTCATGTGCATTTTTAACGTATTTGCTTGGCAATAATAATCCCGGAATTTTCTTCTACGTTGTTAGAGCTCTTAACCTTTCCCACTGTCTGTAATTTTATTATGCAGCATAATATATATGTTTTTATTTAGCGCAAAGTCCATCTGTCTAATTTTGTCCCTCACCAGCAAAGTCATACCTCAGATACACAGCGGGAACCAACTGGAAGACCTATCAGAGTATATGTGAAGTTTGGATTTTTAATTAAAAATTTTTTATTATCCTATTTTGGTTTCCTTACTGAGTAGACTCCTAGGGAAAAATAAGTCCTGTGAGTTTACTGGTCTGCTTTAGAAGTACAATTTAGACTCACAGAAATGAAAGTTAAAGAGAGATCCAAAGTTTCGCTTAAAATAAAAATCACCAGACAAGATAGGCTATGAAATCCTCCTCCCTGTGGTTGAGGACACGTAACGCTTTGGAGCAGCTGTCCTCAAACACTTCTGTCCAGAACCCACTCCTCTTCTGGAGTTTCTGAACTCTTTCTGCTCCACACCACCTTCAGCTCTCTTCCCTAAACTGCCATTGGTGATATGTATATCTGTCACTTTGGGTGAGATGGTAATAAAGGAGGCAAAGTCCGTACCACTTATCAGAAACACGAGAAGAGAAACATATCCTTGGACTTGTTTTAGTGTTCTAATTGGCAAATATGCCAAAGGACTGACAACCTTGTATGCTGTGGTGGAAACGAACCTCTGATGCAAGATCTACAATCCTCTAACGCAACATACAAAAGCAATATACATAGGCCAGTTCAGTTAAAACTCTTACTTTTTTTGGTACTCTGTGATAGGACTTTAGAAAAGATAAATCCCAATGGTGGAACATAATTTAAGTGCGGCAGAAAAGTAGAAATAATGAGGCCTGAAATCCAAAGATAAACGCATTATTGAGGCATATTCCCCTGGCCCTTAGGTATGTGGACAAAGAGGTCACGCGTTACTGTGAGACAGAGGGTCAAAGGTGACACAGGGCTCCAAGAAAATATTTACCAGAGAAATGTGATGATTCATTTATCAGTCCAGAAATACCAAGTACAAAACTTCAAGATATAAAGAAGGATCAAATTATATAATGTATATGATTCAATTTAAAAATTCTTAGCCCTCTTACATTATGTTATCTAGATTACAATAGTAAAAAATCAAATTACATTCATATGAAACTTGTATAAAAAGAAATCAAATCCATTGTTATGAAATTTTATAGTACAATTATTTTCTGATGGGTCTTTTCTTAGGTCATGGTATTTATAATTCCATTTACATCTGTGTAATTTTTCAAAGTGAAAAACAAAAGACAGTCAATAGAAATCTAAACTTTCATTTGCAAAACTCCATTCAGTTTCCGGGCTAGTAACACATGGTGATGTCGACTTGTCCTCCAGACATGGACTGCTACCAAAGATCCCCAGTTTATGGAGCATGCAGGCCTCTACTCATTAGGAACGCTTTTTGGTTTGGCTCACGTTTCAAGAAATTCTGCAGCATGTCCATGCCGTCCAGAGATCCCCCAGGTTTCAGGATTAGGTTTCTGTATTTCATTCCAACCTAATAAAATAAAACATCACACCTAATAATTCATTGTTAAAGCAATTTCCCAAATCTCTAGATGCAAAAGAAAAAGGAGGAAGGGTGAAGAAAAAGGGACTTTGACTTTACTTTGTCTGGATGTTCTCTTTTGCCTTAACTACAGCTCTATAGAGCTGTACTTATTTATTTTGGTAGCTATGAGAGCTGAAGCTTAAACCTCCAGTCTTCTACGTTCCTCTTTATTACTGTCTTATCTCCTTAGAGTTTCAACGGTGAGCAAACAAACAAAAAATAGCCAATGGAATGTATAACAGATTCCTATTTAGTAGCCCATCTCAAATGCTATTTCAAAAGAGTTAGCAAACCAAGTGTTCAAGAAGGCCATAAATAGGGAATTTGTGTACCTAGAACCAGTGGCATCACCACTGCCAAAATGGCTTCTGCTATGTTTTTACAAGGGGTTTATAAAAAATGCCTCATCCTTATGGATGGCGGTAGGACAACAACACATGTCCCAGGTGTAGGTTAAGTTATTTCTGTGGGCTCAGAGCTAGGAATAAGGACCTTTGTAAAGTTTTCCTTGGGGATGAGGTCTGCAACCTTAAAACACAATGTAGTTACTCTGCCTTTATTTACATAAACGTAGCAGCAAGTAAAGTGAAGGAAAACGACTGAAATTCAGTATCAGTGTCATTCATTATTTTCACTTCCTTTTCATCATCCTTTTAGGGATACAAAGCAAGACAATTCAGTGAAGAAAAATTCCAAATAGTTCACAGAGTAACACTTTTAAATTTATATCCATTAAATCATTTGATCAATATGACTAACAGTCTTTTTGACAATAATAGCTAGAGAATTTTCAGAGACAAAAGTAACTTTTGACTTATAACAATAATTCTCTTTGGTACAACCATCAGAGATAAGTCTAGTCAAATTGTTAATAAACGAAAACATGCATGAATGAAATTTACCAAGTTAGATACAAAACTATTTTATTCCCTATAGGGTCATAAAATAAAAATTTTGGGGTTTATCTTTTTGTTATTAACAGAAATCATCTGCAGTTTATTAATCCTGACAGGTTAACATCAAACTTCCTAGTCTGGGCCCTGATTAGGAGTAAATAGTCAGTTACCTTCCTGTAAAGTCTAGGGCAGCACAGTCCAACAGGAATATAATATAAGAAACATAAATAACTTAAAATTTTCTAGTAATCACATTTTAGAAGGTAAAAAAAGTCAAAATGGTGAAACTAATTTTAATAAGATATTTTAACCATATATCTATGTTACTTCAGCATATGTCAATATAAAAATTACTGAGATTTACTTTCTGTGGTAAGTCATCAAAATCTCGTGTGTGTTTTTCACTTTTCCAGCACAAGTTTTTAGTTATGCTAGCCACATTTCAGGTGCTTGACAGCCACAGGGAGCTACCACAGTGGACAGGGGTAGGGCCTAGAACACAATGTGATCTTTAGAAGGGCTTATTGGACAATATTCTAGTATGACAATGAAAAGGCATGTGGTAATCTTGTTGCCTTATCTACAAGTTTTAGATAAATTTTCCTAAAGAGGGTAGGCCTGTAATCACTGATACTCGAATTCCTGAAAACTCTGGTAATGAAGACTTAAGCTAGATTTAATGTTCTTTGGGGGGGGGGGGGGAATGATGTGTAGCTTTTTGCTTGGTCTGTAGCAATCCATTACTGTTAGGCTAGCAATTGGGAACCTAAAATGTGAGTGATCGCTGATCCTGCCATAGACATTATTATTCTAAGAAGTAGCAGCTTAGAGCTCTGGAGCCCAAACACAGTCTACCTCCCTTTTCTTTCTTTCATTGCCCCAAATGCCTACATTTGACCAGTGTTAAATCAGTAGGGGGAAAGGGTAGGATGGGGAAGAAAGACGGTGCTCTCCTGGATCTTCACCCCTTTCCCTAAGAAGCCACCATAAAAATAGGGAGAACTGGGGCTCCTGGGTGGCTCAGTCGGTTAAGTGACTGACTCTTGATTTTGGCTCAGGTCATGATCTCATGGCTGTGCAATCATCCTGCGTCGGGAAGCTCCATACCCAGCTCCATACCCTGCTTGGAATTCATTCTCATTCTCATTCTTTCTGTCAATTTCTCTCTCTCTCTCTCTCTCTCTCTCTCTCTCTCTCTCTCCTCCCTCCATACCTCCCTCCCTCTGACCCTCCACTGCCTGTGCTCTCTCTCTCTAAAAAAATAAACAGACATTTAAAAGAATCTCCCACAATGTGGCTACCTGACAAAATAGTCTCATTTTGTACAGAGAACTGCAGTTCTAGCCAGCAAAGAGATGTAGGTACTTGAGGAGTTGCATGGCGCTGTGAAGAGGCAGCTCAGGGCTCCTCTGACCAGTAAGGTCATCGCGGAGCCGGGGGGGGGTGTGCAGCTCAACACAGCTCCAGTCCTGTCCCGCTTACAGCTCCAAACAAGTTGATTCAATTTCCTGAATTACAGAGCAATGGTCTTTTAATAGTTTCATTTCCTTCACAATGAAGTTTGGAGAAGAGTTTAAGAGTCATTTTGGTAATAGGATCTTGCTTTTCTTAAAAAAAAAAAAAAAAGTTAAGTGAACTTTTGTGTTTTAGGAAGGTACTGGCTCTCTGGGGGAGAGAACACTGTCTGGGAGACATATGCCACAGGTGGAAGGAGTCTTTGCCATAAGTTGTTCTAGTCTGTTTACATAATAAAGAAACTTGAACTGTAAGGAAGGCAGAAAGACAAGTTCTAAGACAACCAGTGAAATTTTTTTATGCTAGAAGAATCCTTCAGGAGGATCTGCACATAGTAAGAGCTTCTATTAACTAGTCTATGAAGGCAAATCAGCATCAGTCACCTGTGTGGTTTTTAAAGTTTTTTTTTTTTTTTTTTTTTTTTTACTTATTTGTTTAGAGAGCCAGGGAGGGACAGAGAGAGAGAGAGAGACAGAGAGAGAGAAAGAGAATGAGCAGGGGAGGAGCAGAGACAGCGGGAGAGAGAGAATCCTAAGCAGGCTCCCCACTGTCAGCATAGAGCCCGCTGGCAGGACTTGAACCCATGAAGTGTGGGATCATGACCTGAGCCAAAATCAAGAGTTGGACGCTTAACCAACTGAACCACCCAGGCACCCCACCTGTGTGGTTTTTAATCCTGGAAGATTAGAGTGTATCTTTTGGCAACTGTGCAAGTCCTCTCTAACAGTGATGTTTCCTAAAGCAAGGTCAGGAGTCTTGGACTCAGGCCCAAGTTTGAATCTTGGCTTAACCCTCAGCTCTGTGACCACAGGCCTTGGTTTCTTTTCCTGTAAAATAGGAACATGCCTCCTTCACCTAGTTTATGGGGAATTGGGGATGATTTCAGGACACTGCCCTGTCCCTAGTATAACACATGGCACCCAGGGCCACTCAGTAACCCTCTGTGGTCATCCATTCCTCCTCTCATTTCTGTCCCTCTCACACTGGCCCTCCGTTCAGTGTCTCATGTACACAGCAGGGACACAGATGCATTCCTGGTTTGGAGTCTCCTTAAAATTAGTTCTGTTTCCTAATAAAACTAAAAAAAAAAAAATGCAAGAGACTTCATCTCCATTATTAATAAGAAATAGACTATCTCGTTCAGTAGGAATATTAGGGAGGTGAGACAAGGCACTCATCTAAGAATACATACTCTTTATTTGAGGTAATATTTTAAGAGCAATCATAATGGCCTGAACGAAGGATGCCACCATCTGTAAGTAATGAGAATATGTCTCCTGCTGGGTCTGGCATTTCTGAGGCAGCACATGCAAGCTCCCACTGTCTTCCAATCCTCCCTCCTTCCTACTGTGACTGACTCTGGGGAGGAGAGCCAGTTGTCTCCTTCCTACACTGAGTAACAGGCATCAGGGAAAAGACATCCATCCAACGATAGGTGATGATGATCAGGCACACAACAGGCTCCCTAGCCAGCTTTAAAAGTGGATGCTGAAACCTTCCACAGCTCATCTGTAAACTCCTTCCCAACAGCACACTCTTTGTTTCCTATGAGGGTGGGGATATCGTGGGTGGAAAAAGAATACCTTGGACAACAACAAAGAAAAAGGGAGAGAGTGAAAGAGTGGTGCTGGTAGTCAGGGAGATGGAAATGAGAACAGTGGGTCGGAATCTGCTTGATTAGAAGAGGCCTTCCGGAAACTGTGAGCAAAGTTTCAATTTGTGAGGATAGAAGGATAGATCTATATTTATGGGGAGGGAGATCAGAAAAAAAGAAAAAAAGAAAAAAGGAAAAAAAAAAAAGAGTAGTCTGGCTATTAATATGTATTGGGGGAAGGGGAAATAGATGGGGACAACTACCGTAATTAAATGTAACAGTTTTGAAGTAGAGGACACACAAAAATGAATAAAACAGCTCCAATTACAAGGACTTTATCATCTAGGAGGTAAAAAAAAGACAATGTACAAAGCAGATTATTAGGGTTCTAAGAGAAATACAGAGAAAGGCTGTAAGAACACAAAGGAAGAAAAAGTGCTTCCAGTTGGTTGGGATTCAAGACTTGGAAAGTCTGGTCTTGTAAATATGCAAGAAGTTAAGTTGGAAATCAATCCCATTTCTTTCCTTTGTCCCTTAAATCAGGCAAAACCTAAGTCTGTCAAGAAAGGCTGAAGTGTAAGAAAAATCAGCTTTGTGGTGGTAGGTCAAGAGAGCCGAAGCAGAAGTTAATCCATTTGTAAGGACCTTCAGAAGGAATTTCATATTCTCCCTTAGCAACACATTGTAGCAGGAATTGGGCTTAGAATTCTGAGTGGAGAGCACTGGAATAGTTAGCTTTAGAGTACAAATTCTCTGTGAAGTAATTCTTTTTCATGTTAACCCAAAGTTTGTCATGTTTCTGTGTCTGCTATTGCATGTAAAGATCTAGCTACTTCCTTATGGCATTACAGATTAAAATATAATAGTTGCATTTGACTGTCTTGATTTTCTTGGTATTCCATTCTACAGTGATACTCAGTTTTATTTTTTCTTCATTGAAGGAAAAACAAAGGTTAGCAATTTCTCTAAATGCAAAAGAGGAGGGAGATAATTCTAGCTTAATAATATAATTGTCTTTGAATCCACCAAGTCTATTACCTCTCAGGAAATTTTCCCACAATGAACTTGCCTTATAAAAAGAAATGGCCCTAGTTAAAATGCCGCCATTTTCTTCAACCCTATGATTAGCTGCTGGATTTTGAAACTACATTTGGTGACGCTGGATATCTTCTTTAAAGAGCTCCTAGAGCTTGCTGGAAAAGTTTTATTCCCAAGCAGCTCCCTTCCATAGTTACTTAAGAAATCAGCTGGAGAAGGAAAACATATGTCTGATAATGAGAATTCTCTATATTCTACTAGAAACAAAGATTTTAGGATATGTTTAATGAACAAATTAAATAATGAAGATAGTCTAACTATTTATAATGAAGAAAAGAGAAAATCACAAATAAAACCAGAAATAGCAAACTGTGGCTATTATAGGTAATTGGCCAATTCTAACACTTGGATAGAGGCCCTCAAAATAGAATGAAAACCACTGTACCATAAAAATATGCTATTGCTACCTTAGGTATTCAGAAGACTACAGGTTTGGGGTGCCTGGCTGGCTCAGTTAGTAGAGCATCTGACTCTTGATCTTGCAGTTGTGAGTTCAAGCCCCACAATGGGTGTAGATTACTTAAAAAAAAAAAAGAAAAAGACTAGGTTTATATTTGACCCTTCCTATTATTGTTTTCCCAGTGAGTAGTGCACTTTCTATAGTTCTGCTTGCTAACACCTGGAATGTTTCTCAAAGCAGACCCTGAGCTTTGCAGGATGGCAAGAGGTTATAGAGAGAAGGCCTGGAGATGTTCTTTTGTTGATACCAATGACCAGGACAATAATGTCAACAGTACATGATCTTTCAGTCTCCAGCCTCTCTACATATTTTGGGGACGAAGAATAGCAGACACTGATTCCTTGAAGGGCCATCCAGTTATCTTCTCAAAATGATTCAAATACATACTAGGTGAAACTAATGTAACATGATGTGTCAACTACAATTCAATTAAAAAAAAAAAGGTGTCAACTTTACATCGATATAATGGCACCAATATGTACTCAATTGTGATGCTTATTAAGAAATCTAAGACACTCTAATCCTCCTTCCTTTCAAGGTGTCCTTTTATTTGCTTGCTTTTGTTGTGGTTTATTACTGAACATTTCTAGAGCCTATTATTTATCCTTGCTAATACAGAATTTTCACAATGGTTTTAGGAAAGAGTCTTTTTACCTCCCTGTGCTGGGCAGTAATAACTGGTCCCTATCTACCAGAAACTTTGTAATTCTGGAAAATACAGCAGAATTTTAGTGATGAGGGAAAAAACATACGAGGGAGACAGGGAGCCTTGAGACAACAGGGTCTGTGTGATATATTGTGAATGCTCTGATACCCTTGACTTCAAATCAAATTCAGTATTTCTATAAAAATTCTTTCGGGACACCTCGCTGGCTCAGTTGGAGAAGCATGTGACTCTTGATCTCGGGGTTATGAGTTTGAGCCCCATTTGGGTACAGAGATTACTAAACATAAATAAATAAACAAACAAACAAACTTAAAAAAAATTCTTTCTCTTCATCACAACGTAGCTGTAATGACCAAATATTTTTCTTAGAACAGGATAACTGTCTCAAAGTATTACATTTTAATAAGTGGGTATTTGAATTTTGTAAATCAGGTATTACTTTAGAGCAAACATTTGTAAAACTTAAAAAAAAAATAAGTGAACCAAACAAACAGTATACTGTAGAGGGAACAAAATGGCTATTTAAAAAGCTGTTCTAGTCTCTGCCACTGCAGTGAAGAGTGTGAGAGTGGGGTGCAAAGGGATTCTCCTTGGTCACTGGAGCCCGATTCACTACTGTTGTGACAAAAGGGGAGCAAGAAATGCTATAATATCCCAGAATACTTGATAGGGAAGAAAAAGGAAGGGATTAAAGTTAGCTTCATGGCGTAAGATGAATAATATATAGCAATGTTGAACCCAGAATTTTAGTGAAACTGAAAACTGTGTTTTACATTACAAGGCAACAACTCCAAGTTGTTGGGAATCTTGTGTTCTCCAAGTTCACCCCAGGCCCCTGATCTAAAATAAAAGTAGTCTGGCTGCCTGCCAAGCTGTGAAGCTTGAGAGTAAGAGGAAGTACACAGAAGCATAATGGCAGGGACTGCGTCTGCTGGACTTGCAAGTTCCTTGGGGCCGACTGGGATCAGTACATGGGCTGTTACCTTGACAGATGGAAAAGAAGAGGTAATAGCGGAAGGTACTGGAGATGTGGCTGTGTAAGTGGAAACACAGAGGAGATGAGTGAGGAAGCTTAATTGAAAAAGGTACTGTGGCACTTATGCTAGGAAGCGTCACCAACTTATAAGAGTCAGTAACAGGTCATAATTGCACCTTTATATAAGTAGACCTGGAGTCTCTACAATCATTGTTTTCTGATTTCTGCAATAATGCATGCTCTGTGTAAAAAATAAGGAAAAGCTCCATAGAAATCACAGAAAAATATTTAATAATCACTTATGAAATTATCACTCGAAGCTAAGAATGGACATTTTGATGTACTCTTTTTCTAAACATGTATTTTAAAATAAAAATTTGCATTCTATGGTACAAAATATTTTATAGCCTGATTTTTTTCACTTTGTGTTAGAGTTATATTAAACATTCCAGACACAAGAAAAAGCTTGGTGAAATCCTTCCCTCACACTTCCCTCAAGTCCATTCTTTTCTTCAAAAAATGGAAATACCACTTTTGGTTCAGATGATCTAGAAGATTTCATAAGCGAGTAGCCAGCCATGTGACTAGGGCCTTTAAGAATGGTAAGATTGAAGCTGTATCTGGGTGGCTCAGTCAGTTAAGCATCTGACTTTTGATATTAGCTCAGGTCATGATCTCACGGTTTGTGAGATCAAGCCCCATGTGGGGCTCTGTGCTGACAGTGTGGAGCCTGCTTGGGATTCTCCATCTCCTTCTCTCTGCCCCACCCCTGCTTGTGCATGCTGCCTCTCTCAAAACAAATAAATAAACTTAAAAGAATGTTAAAATTTTTAAGAGGTAGAGACAAGAAAGTCACACCTTTTAGGTGGAAGAAATAGAATGATCGTATTTGTGAAGGTGCAAAGACCTATGGGAACACATAAATCTGGCTGACACATTGAATTCTGGGAAGTAAGGAAGACATGTGATGGCTAAGCTAAGGACTGTGAACAAGGAGAGGAAAGCAAGAAACAGGAAGTAAAAACAAAAGGGTAGGTGAGGGCCTTTGGAAGTTGGCAACTGGGTCATCAGTGGTCACTCGAGAGAGAGTAATTTTCTAGTTCCGTTGGTGGAGGCAAAATAGAGGTTTGCATGGACGGCTCCTTACACCAAGAAATTAGGCTGTGAAAGGAAGGAGAACTGAGTAATAGCAACAGGGTTACCAGAGGCAGTAGCAATAATCCCAGTTTTTGCCAAGACACATTAAGGCTTGGTGTTAGACACATCTTTCAGACAGAGGGAAAGAAGGTGAATACTGAAGTATAGAAAGAGAAGAAAAATGACATATTTAGTCTTGATGACCGTAATTTTCTTAGTGGAGAGGAGAGAGGATTTGAGACTCGGGGGATCTCAATAAGGGAAGTGGGACAGGACAGCAGAGTAACACTGGGTGTCCACTACAGGTTGGATAGCACGATTTTGTAGTGGGACATGTTAATGGAGTCACACAATCTTCCTCGGAAAGGTCTGAATCCCAAGGGCACCATCCCTAAGTGAGATGGTAGAGGAATCCAGGGCTGGGTACTTGGCTAAGGGTCATACAGAAGTCAAGACATATATGAGAACAGTCAGTGGCTGGCCATTGTAATAGGTTGGCCAGGGAATGGAAGGAGACTTACAGTGACCTAATAGCCTGGGTAGGGTAGGATGGAAGAAGGAATGATTGGGAAGGTTAGTGTAGATAATGTAGGTACCCTGGAGGTGTTTTGTTTTGTTTTGTTTTGTTTTGTTTTGCAGGGGGGGTGGGAAGAAGGGGATGGTGGGCTAAATTACAGCTATGTGGGGCGCCTGGATGGCTCAGTTGGTTGGGCAGTTGGGCATCCGACTTCGGCTCAGGTCATGGTCTCAGGGATCGTGAGTTTGAGCCCTGCATTGGGCTCTGTGCTGACAGCTCAGAGCCTGGAGCCTGCTTCAGATTCTGTGTCTCCCTCTCTCTTTGCCCCTCCCCTGCTTGTGTTCTCACTCTGTCTCTCTCAGAAACAAATAAACATTAAAAAAAAATTATAGCAATGAATTTCAGTATATGTGTGTGAGGCACTATGCAATCCAGAAACATAAAGTTGGGGGGAAGAAATTGGTTGGCTGAAATAAGCACAGAGAACCTGAATTTGGTAACTTGCTCTTCTAATTTGTGAATCAAATAGAATGAGAAGCACACTGAAAAATGCATCAGGCCTGGAAATAATCTGACAGCTGAGTCTTCAACAAGAGTGGAGACTAGGGGACTATAACTCAGGAAAGTTTGGCTGGTAGCCACCTGGCAGTCAATTCACTGTACACAGAAAGGAATGGCTCAGGTTAATGAAGCAGCCTAAATTACTTAAAGGCATTTCGGTTACAAACTATGTAGGAGGTGGGGTATGCCAGTCACAGAGAAAGGGTACCTCCCATAGAAAATGTATAAAGAAACTGTGTAGAGAATGTGAAAACATACCTAGACCATTAACATCAAGAAAGAGTTTACCTTTCTTTCCCAACCTCCTATAAAACTAAAGCATTGTATGGCACATGTCAAAACTAGCAGCTATAAATGCTCAAATGCATAAACAAAGCTTTGAATTTTAATTATGCAATATATTGGAATGTTAATAAGCAAGAAAATGTGGTAGTTTTTTTTTTTTAACTTAGAGAATTAGAGTTAATCACTTGTGCACTGCAACTTAATGATGGATGATTTGAGAAGATTCAAGATTTTCAAGTTAAAAGCTGTTACCAAATCTCTTACGCTAAAATCTAGGTGTAATAAATATTTTACACTGGGAACGACAAAATTAACAAAAGGAGAAAAGAAAATACAATACCTCTGGATTCATTATCCCTTCTTTTTTAAAACAGCTGTAAAACATATCCATGGAAAATACTTCACTCCAAAGATATCCATAATATTGGCCATCATATCCCCCTGCCAAATGTCCGAAAGTAGCTGGCATATTTGTGCCTTTAAAGAAAGATACATTTCAATCAATGTGATGGCCAATGTTAATTATCAGGTTATCAGCTGGCTAAGGTTTCCCTTTGGGGAGTCCGGAGAGTGGAGAGTGACAGTCTCCAGCAAACAAGCAGGATCTTACCTGCAGTACTCCCTGGGTTTACGTGTGCCCTTGGCCAAGATGTTTACAAACTTCTCTGCTATGATGACTCAACTTCAGAGCTGGTTTCGGCCCTAAGTTCTGGAATGTCTAACAATAGTTTCAGAGGCTTTGTCCACACCCATCAGATAGCTCAGTATTTCAGGACTACTCAGTCCTTTCTAATCCTTTAGACACATATGTGTCTTATAGATTCTCTAATAGTAAGCCCACTCTTTGTCACACAGCTTTGCATCTAAAATGTGTCAGAACGGCACTTACTTTAGGTTCATAATTACTGAAGAACTCTTTATTTAAAAAACTAAAAAGGTTTTGCCAACTCAATCTACCTCTAGGGCTATTTTTAAAAAGGATTTTTTCAGGGTGCCTGGTGGCTCAGTCAGTTTAAGCGTCCAACTCTTGATTTAGGCTCAGGTCATGATCTCACCATTTGTGAGATGGAGCCCCGTGTCTTGGATTCTGATAGCGTGGAGACTGCTTGGGATTCTCTTTCCCTCAGTCTCTGCCCCTCCCCACCTCCACTTTCTCTCTCTCTCTCTCTCTCAAAATAAATAAATAAACTTAACAAAAGTAAAAAGGATTTTGTCAAATTGGTCTCAGGGACAAAACTGTTGTATGGTCTACCATAAACAGATCACAAAAGTAAGTGAGGAGCCTGGATTGACTCCATTGGACTCTTCTGACCTTTATTATCACTATCAATGTGACAGGTTCATTTAAATAACAACTTCCTTGGTGGAAAAAAGTCACCTTGCCAACTATGTATACATGAACAACTACATGTTGGCTTAAAATATATAAATACAAATGTAAACACAGTCACGTGTGTAACTGCCCACCTACCCACATGAATCTCATAAATACTGGGCTAGAAAAGGCTAGCTGGAATTCCTTAACTGATCTCAGAACCAAAATCAGAAACAAGGTAGAAGTTTGTACTTCTCTTTAAAACTTCCCCGTTTGCCAATTTCTCAGTGAAATCACTAGGAAGTCAGGGCACACGTACGGAGGGAGGAGCGAGGTGGCTGTTGCCAAATGCGAATGGCTTTCTCTGCTCTGGGGTGGAGGCCAATTGCTCATTCGTGATTACACTAAAATGCTGCAAAGCTGGAGCCACCTTTCCTTTAAACACACTTGGACAGGATAAGTCATACGGACATAGTAAGCTTATCAGAAAGCCATGGCCTGATTATAGAAATCAGAAACAAATATACATTAGGTGAGCTGCCTGACAAACCCTATGTTTCCTGGCAGTGTTAGGAGGATACCCTGTACTTCACTGAAGAAAATGAATTCAGGTCATAGTGCTTACATACCTGGAGTTGCCGCGACACCTAAAATCTCTGTGCAATATTTGGCATATTCACTTGCAGCATCCAGCGACGTGTTGGTATGGAGAGACTGATCAACTTTGCTCAAAACAATCTGGCGTAAGGTCAGAAGACCTAATAGCATAAGAATGTTTGGGCATGTTTTGGAGAAGAGAGAACTACGTATTCTAATATCACAAGATCAAAGATTTAAAAAACTGACGCCTATAGTACATATTACAAAATGGGAGTAAGATACCTCATTTAAGATTTAAAAGAACATGTATTTTTTTTTTCTTGGACACATTCCCAGGATATTTAGCAGTCTCCCCTCCCCATATTAGCACTCTTAGGGTAATACCATGATTACAAGGGAAATAAGTTCTATAGAACAAGAAGCCAGCCATTGTCTATTAAAGCAATTCTAATGTATTTTCCTTTTCTAAAATTACAAGTCATACCTGTGTTGACCAGTCTGGAAGCAACAAGTTTTTCAAGCAGATCATCCATAATAGGACTTCCATCTTTATAATGTTTTGACAATCTTCGGAGGGAATCGATGTCCCATACCCAATTCTCAAGCATTTGTGATGGCACCTCTACAAAGTCAGTTTCCACATTTGTTCCACTAAATCGAGCAAAATCAGTCTAGAAAATAAACATAAAAGTCTTTTTTTAAAGCACTGAATGAAAACTACCTATGTGATGAATCATAATTAAGACTCTGTAAAACTTGAGTCAGAATCAGAGTCAACTACCTGTTTGAATAAAGGGTTAGGATAACTTCAAATTTAAATAAAAACAAAACACAGTACCAAGCAGCCTGAAAAATAACCCCCAAGTACTCTATGTTAAAGTAATATTTCATTCTTTTAAATCATAGACAAACTTGGAACAATCATCAGGAAATCATAAATGAAAAAAAAAATCAGACTGAGTTAAAACAAGCCCTAAGCTTTGGAAATAAAAATATTAAAAAAAATTTTTCCATTAAAAATGAATAGATTTAAGACAGTTTCTCCCTACTTATCTATTTCATGTGCTTCATTTTGTTTATTCAAAACATGCCTTTCTGGAGCACTCATCACTCTATGGTTTAACTATTAAAGTTAAAAAAGTTTTTTTTAATGTTTATTTATTTTTGAGAGAGAGATAGACAGAGTGTGAGCAGGGGAGGGGCAGAGAGAGAGGGAGACACAGAATCTGAAGTAGGCTCCAGGCTCCAAGCTGTCAGCATAGAGCCCGATGCAGGGCCTTGAGATCATGACCTGAGCCAAAGTCAGATGCTCAACCAACTGAGCCACCCAGGCGCTCCTTAACTATTCAAGTTTTAATCAAAATCAAAGAGTTAAATTACAACACTGCAGATACCCTTTGCGTGTTATATTTTGTGTTCTGAACTTTAAATACGTGATTCTAAGATAACTATGTTGCAGAAAGCCTAGTTGTACCTCTCAGGGTAGAAGAGGTTAAAACAAGAAGCCACTTCAGGGGGAGGTATAAGTGTGGATCAGTTGGCAAGAGGGTAACTTAAATGCAGGGAGAGCTTTCTGGACAAACAAAGCATATATCAGAAGTTAAAGCATCCCTTGGAAAAATAAAGGGCTTACTCTCAGGGTGTGGTCTAAAAGTTAAAAAAAATTTTTTTTGAAGTATAGTAAGTTGTTGAATCTGATGTCAGGAAAGCTCTTGATCAAAAAAAGGGGAATTCACTAGAACAAGCTGATATTTTCTACCTTTCACACTGTACACAAAACTTGTGTAAAGTTGACATTGACAGAGAAGACTGCATTAAACCAACCGGCTCATCTGCAGAATGGGGTTATCTTTCTGTTGTTTTTCCCTGAACCTCTGTCCTGTTTCCTTCTTCAGATGTGTTACAATCCCAGTCCCTCCCTGACTTCATCATCCCTGGGGCTCTGAGGGGAAGAGAAAGGAAGAAGGGCTTAAGCACTGGAGAAGGCAGCAGATGGGATGCCAAATCAGCAGCAAATAACGATTCTGCTTTTGGCCCAGGGCAGAAGCACAGATGTCAATGCCATTTCACATTCTGCCTTCCTCTCTTTATGCAAAAAAATGTTTTGCTTGACTTCCTATCATAATTGCGCTGATTCTAGATATGAAGAGCTGCAAATACTGAAGGGCCAAAGGGAATGAAACTCACTAGATGCTGGAATTAGGCCACTTGTGTTTGAGGACATCCTAATAAAAAATTCTTATAGAAAAGAGGCAAGGGTTCCAGAAAACTGAATATTTTGCCTCTTTCTGGTACATAATCTAAAATAACAACTATCCTACATTTAGATTTAAAAAATCTGATAAAATAATCAGATAATAGTGGATATCTATTGAGACTTTACCACGTTAGGCATTATGCTAGGCCCTTTACCTGGATTATCTGATTCAAATTCCAAAATAATTGTATGAAGTATATACCGTAATCTTCATTTTGAGATAAGGAAATTGAAACATACTGAAATTAACAGTAGAACTAGGATTTGCAACCAGATAGTCTGATTCCAGAATTCAGGTTTTTTAAAAAAAGTTTTTATTTATTTATTTTGAAAGAGAGAGAGAGAGCAGGGGAGGGGCAGAAAGAGGGGAGAGAGAGAATCCCAAGCAGGCTCTGCAACTGTTAGTTGGCATGGAACCTGATGCAGGACCCAAACCCATGAGCTGTGGGACATGAGCCGAAACCAAGAGTCAGATGCTCAACTGACTAAGCCACCCAGGCACCCTCCTGGCCCCTGAATCCACAGTTGGAACCACAATTGCTATAATTCCTCTCTACCTTATAGAAAAATGAAAAAAAAAAAAAAAGGAAGTTTAAATTATGAGGTTACAAAATAACTAAATCCTCTTGGAAGTTATTTAAAGTAGCAAAGTCTTTTATCAAAACCGACTTTAAAAACAGAGCAAAAGTGAGGTTTCAGTTCTATTTCCTTAGAAATCCTACTTCCTCTATATACTGGAAGCTGTCTGTTTCAAGGGTCAAACATGAGGCTGGATGTAAAGGTCAGCCTTTATAACCATCTACCCTGGACTAGGGACTGATTCTGTAATACTAATTGCATGATTTTCTAAAGATTATAGTTTTTAAGTAAGTATTAACAGGGCAAATAAAGGCAAATACACCATCAGCTACCACTATAAAATATTTTGAGAAAAATATACATTTTGTATATTTTGCTTGTGTGAATATTTTTCAGGCAGCCACTGCAGATTAGGGTACACCTCAACTCCAAGTAACAACAATTGTGTGTGTGGTTGGAGGTGGTGGTGGTGGTATTTCAGAACCTAGAAAAACATGAACAAATGAATAACTCATGAGTTGCAATTGAATAAAATAAGAATTAACACAGTTATGTCATGCAGAGTAGAGAAGAGAGGACTTATTCTGCCCCAAATCATGGTGGGGGTGGGGGGAGAGAGTGCAGCAAATGAATGAACAGATCAACAATGTCTTCTAAAGAACAAAAGGAAATGTTTGCAAGGAGTAAAAGCTAAAAATAACCCTACTGCTTACTAATTTCCCGTAAGTCAGTCATGCTGTTTCTGTGTGCCCTTTGAGCAAGATCATTTAAATATTTTTCAAATGAGGAGGACAAAGAACCTACAAAATTCAAAAGCTCAATTTCCAGCAAACAACTAAATTCTAAAAAGAAAGGAATCCACAGTCAGCCACTGTATAAGTCTACAAAGAAATTCTGAGCAAGTCTTAGGATGTAGGAGCCTGCTGGGGGTCTGACAAGCAAAGCAGCATGACTGCTGAATTATTACTCACTGCTGACCAGCCAGCAAACACTACTCCCTAGTATTAAAGTATTTAGGTTCCAAAGAACCCTAAAAAGTCCTTTATACAGTTTTTTCCTTTTTAAAATTTTTAAAAATTTTATTTTAAAGTTTTTAATTTTATTCATTTTGAGAGAGAGGGGGCAAGTGGGAGAGGGGCAGGGAGAGAGGGAGACAGAGAAACTGAAGCAGGCTTCGTGCTGTTAGCACACAGCCCAACACAGGGCTCAATCTCATGAACTCTGAGATCACGATCTGAGCTGCTTAACTGACTGGATGCTTAAGTGACTGAGCCACCCAGGTACCCTTAAAATTTTATTTGAGAGAGAGAAAGAGAGAGTGTGTGCCAGCAAGGGAGGGGGGTGGGGAGAGAGAATCTTAAGCAGGGTACATGCTGAGCCTGGAGCTTGAAGCAGGACTCAATCCAATGACCCTGGAATCACAACCTGGGCCGAAATCAAGAGTTGGACATTCAACCGACTGATCCACCCAGGCACCCCAATATACAGTTTTCAGTAAGACCAATTCAAACGTGTCAAATATAGTAGCTTATGGGCTATAATAACTATTGATGTTAATATGCTTCCCTGATAAAGCAGAGCATTGTAAAATACACACAAAATAATTCAATTAAATCATTTTGCAGGTGACACTTCAAAAAAGTTTTAGAGCATTATTGGTGCAAGAAATATTTTGAGAATAAAAGTCTAGAAAACAACGTAAACTTAGATTTCTGTTTGGTCCTAAGTTCTTGAGAGGAAGCAAGTTGTCTAAAACTATGAGATTTACCTTTATTATCTTTTCAACAGACAACAGGATGCCTAAAATATATACCACCATAGATTTTTACAACAGATGACTCGATGTTATAGAGATTAACTTCTCAATTCATACAACACAGTAAGAGCTGGAACCAAGTTACATCAACCAAAGCTCACAAGTCACAAGGGTTTTTGCTCTATTTAAAGACCAAAGTCTTATGGGTTACTGTTCTAATTAAGAGGCTGATTGATTTTAGTGGTTGTAACTAAAGTGTTATATTCATGATACCAAATCCCAACTCAAAGAAAAAGCAATCGCTGAAACCAGTAAATGTACTGTGTTTAGAAAAGGAAAAGGCCTCAAGAGACTAGCCTTTGGCTGTGTAAGGTGATCCCCTAATGATTTCTTAGCATTCATTCCATACCCCAACCTGACTTGCCCCGAAATGTACGGATGATACAGAAATTTATGTAACAAAGCATTAAAAAAAGAAAAGTGCCAGCGTCTCTTAGACTTTGCTGCAAATAGAGGGTTAAAGTTCATACTTTTAACTTCACATACACCTAGCCATCATTGGAAGTAATAATAGTAATAAAGAGACCTTGAATAACACTTTGTTAACTTGCTTATTAAGCTTCAGAGCAGTACTACAGTTCAGCAGATCAGTATCACCACCATGATTTAAAAGACATGAGAAATGACACATAATCCACAGAGGTCTTAAATACTGCCATCTTGAACTCACACATTCATCCCCAAAATGGCTATACCTTCCTGACTACTCCTTCCTGTATATAAATTTCTTTTTTTCTTTTTTTTTTTTAGACACAAACAAATAAAAGTTCAGTTCAAACTCAAATGCTAACTAAGAAGGTTAGGGAGTATGTGTGCCATATTCACCAGTGTATCTCAATACTTAATAAATACTTAATTGATATCATTTTACTTACTATTCTTCTTCTTTTAATTTAGTATTTCGTGTCCTCAAACTAAACTCGAAACATTCAAAATATTATCTCCTTTTTATTTTTCTTTTGAACCCCATCCTACCACATGTTAGACACAACAGATAATCAATAACTTTGCTTCTAAGGAATCAACTAAACATTTACCTCCATTTAAAATAACTTTTTCTAATTATTAAAAAAAAAAAAACACGTGTAGAAAAGACAGTAAGCAAATGAAAAAAAATAAGTGTGTCCCCACATAGAAATAAACCATGTATGGGTCATCATATTTGGTTTATGGCTTTAGCATTTGTTCTGTGTACACAAGCATATATATAAAGAAATAAAAACACACATAAACTAACAAAATTGAGATCCTGAAAAAAATCACTTATAACGCTGATGATGGAAACACTAACAGTGTAAGGGCTGGGAGTCGGGAGCAGAGGCTACAAGGTTGTTGATAAGTGTTCACTGTACTTCAGGACTAAAACCTAAAAGGTCACTTTAGACAAAGGGAAATGTGGAACTAGATGAACTCATTCATTCCCCACATGATTACGTATGATTGATTTAGAGGGAATGTCATTTAAGAAGGTAAGGAAGTAAAAGTCGATCCAACAGGAATACATACTTGGGAGACCAAATTCCGACCACATGACACAGTGCTGTCTCCAAGGCACAGAAGAGGAGCACAAAAATGGTTATAGTCAGTAGAGTAGCAAAGAGCATGACAGATCGTGGGTGAACCATTTAACCCTCTTGAGTATCAGTTTTCTCTGCTTGAAAATGGGGGGGGGTAATAGTACAATAAGAGAAGTAGGTTGGTAAATCCACTTCAGAGAATACTGTGAGGATAAAATTAATTAATGAATGGAAGGCAGTGATTATGGTGTCTGGAACATGGACAGTGCTCACCAAGCCTTGGCTGTTATTATCCTTCTTAGCCTGCCCAGTTTGCCTAACCAGGTATGGTCTTGACTGATGTCATTGTGACTGTCCTCGGTTTCCTCCAAGTATCTATTTTTCCATATTAATACTGAATATATTCTCTTCAACTAATCCTGCCATTCGTATTCCTCTATAAACTGCTCATTCTGTTCTGGCTTCTGGAATCAAATTTCCAAATAGGCAATAATCATTAAAAAAACAGAAAAATCCAAACTTGGTTTCTAATCACCTTCAACAGATCTTCACCCAAAATCCACTGAGGATAACCATTTGTGAATCTCTTAAACTGTAAGCAACAGTACTTTGCCTCATGGATGCTTTTTCCCCCCTATTAAATTGTGACTTGTGTGTTACATATTGATCCCCAAAGGGTTGCATTATGTATAAATTATAGTCAGAAAAATACTTCAAATATATATGGCACTTTATGCTTTCCCAAATAACTTTCACACATTATTAAATCTCACCAGCACCCCAGGCAAGTAGGTATGAGAAGTGTTGTCTTCATCTATGAGTAAGAAAAATGAGATGGCTCAAGGAGGTGAAGTAACTTGCCAAAAGTCACACAGTCAGGCCCACAAGTACATGGATGGTTTTTAATGCAGTGTTCTTATCCTAACACTAGCATGCCTTCCTGACTGGTACAGGGTTTACTTACAAGACGAGAAGCTCTCTATTAGACTTTTGACCAAATTAACAAATTATTTGGAATTACATAATTTGAAGTTTTTCTGCTCTTCCATTCCTTTCACTTTGAATTAATAAGGCTTTATTATGATTATGTGTTGCTTTAAAATGATCTCTAACAGTCCAAAACTCATTGCTTTTAATGTGCAAACGAACACAGACATCCCAATGGAAGCTATTAAGAAGTATTACTTTTCTTTTCTACCTAAGTTCAAAAGGCCAGTGATTACTGAGAGCCCAAACCACAATAAAGCCAAGAAACAGGAACAGATTCTAAAGATACCACCTTGTGATTGTATCTTCAAAATTATATACCCAGTAGTATAAACACAAGAAAATATGAGTGAAACTTTATCTCCTGAATGATGAGACAGTAGACATATTGAACTAGTGCACTTACATGTTTGAAAACTGGATGTTCCTGCAGACACATTTAAATATTACTATGACAAGCTCCAACGAGCTCTTCTGGTCATCAAACTTGCACACTGCCAAGGTGAGGAACCTAAACAGTGAGCTGCTATATCTTAAAATCAATCTAGTGAATATGTATGGCAAATTTAATTCACTATGTATTTCTCAGGGAAGTCAGATGTATTACTAAACACAGAAGCTATTAAGCTCCTTATTCACTACCACCCAGTTTAGGTCAATACAAAAGGTTTTGAAATTAGTATAGAGCTGCAAAAAAATGGTCCTGTGCCCATTAGTTTTGAGAAAAAGTAGTGATTATTGGTTCTGTATACAATTACCTAAAAGTTCTTTTTTTTTTAATTGATGTGTAGTGGACATATAATATTAATTTCAGGTGTACAACATGGTAATTCAACATTTTTATCTTTAAAAGTTCTTAAAACATTACAGGACACTTGAAAGAATTAAAAGACAAATAGCGATTTTTTCAAAGATAATCTTGTGAGGAGATGACCAATCAAGGGATTATACTACATACTATTTAACTATATGACACATTTTGTGTTCATGGAGGAGGTTAGGCAAACTCCAAGAATTGAATATAGTCCACTGTTTCAAGAGACACCATATACGAACACTGTCATCATCATATATACTATCATCAGTATATGAGTACATATACTGACTCATGTATATATTATATATTCATAGATGTATATCAATAATTATATCAATATAATTAAAATATACATTATTCATTACAACATTTTAGAGAAACGAAAACAAGACTTATCCTAATTAAAGGAAATGTCAGCCAGAGAATGGACACTGACTGAAAATAAATATTTCAGGATCCCTATAGCTGTGAAAGTACTTTAAGACTATGAGAAAGAAAATTTAGTTTATTCTGAAAGATTTCCTTTCCTTGGCTTGAACACAGGATAGAAATGGCTATATCAGTATATAAGGACTTTTTTTTACCTGAACAGATGCATATCTTATTTCCCGATGTTTTTTTTTTTTAACATGGAAATACCAGAATGTAAAGATAAAATGTTGAAACAACTGAACAGTTTTTTTTAACAATAGTGACAGTGGAATTTTGGAATTAAGTAGGTACATTTTTAGTCATTATAATGATTAGGAGCAGTTTTGAGGGCTGGGGATGCTAGATGTCCTGGACTGAATTGTACATACCAGGAAAATTAAAAAAAAAAAAAAAAAAAAGGTCCCATATGCTGCAGGCCATTCATATATCCTACTGGATATTCACACAAGTGAAAAATCTATAATTAAGTGAGCCCAGACACCAACTCTATTGCACATATTTCTGTAAATTATTTTTTACCCACTTTTAATTTCCAGGACTCCTTACTGGGATCAACTGTGTAAATCAAAGTAAGACTGCTTTTTTGTTTAGAAGTTTCCCAAGAGATGCTCACCATATTGGAAAATCATGTCACCACTGGTGCTAGTGACCAATATGAAATGTCTCTCTGATCCCCCATTCATATGTTAAAACGTAACCTCCAATGTGATGGTAGGAAATAAGGCCTTTGGGAGGTACTTAGGTCATGAAGGTAGAGCCTCCATTAGTGGGATTTAGTGTCCTTACAAGAGAGATCCCAGGGAGCTCCCCTGCCCTCTCCACCATGTGAAGACATAGTGAGAAGGCACCATCTCTGAACCAGAAAGCAGGTTCTCACCAGACACCAAATCTGCCAGCACCATGATCTTGGTCTTTTAGCCTCTGGAACTGACTAAGAAATAAATTTCTGTTGCTTATAAGCCACCTAGTCTATGGTATTCTACTATAGTAACCTGAACCAAGACATTTGGCAATACCATTCTAGGACTTGAGTTGATAACACAAACCACATTTATCACTCTGTAGTTTCTGCTAATGGATTTTATTCATAATGAATACTTCATTATGTCTTACTACATAGCCATATCCAGGCATTACTATTTGGAAAACATAAAAATGTATTTCTTTTATGTTCAGTGAGGACATTATATCAATTTAAAAAATTCTTTGTATGGAGAAAGGCTGTTAGGGAAAAAAAGTAAAATCCAAATAAAGTGCTGAGTATAGTTAGGAGTACTGTAGCAATATTGGCTTCTTGGTTGTGACAAATGTATTACAATAACATTAGATGTTAACAGTAGAGGAAATAAGGTGAGGGATACCTGGGCAATTTTTATACTATCTTTGCAAGTTTTCTGTAAATATGAAATTATTCTAACCAAAAATTTCTTATTAACAAGTTTACCTTTAGAGATGCATAGAGATTTCAAATTTGGAAAACTGTTCCTCCATTTCTGTTAACATCAGTTTTCTAAACTGTTAGGTTGAACTACTAACTTGATGTTTTCATATGTCAAATAACAGCTAAATATGAACAAGTTCATATGGTTTATCCTAGAATAGTGTGGGGCGAGTTTACCAAACTGTATTACACAGCTGAGAAAAACTGTACTTTTCATTTTCAGAAGTAAAGAGAAATGAGTTACAATCTACTGCACATACCCACATGCGCTTCTTAGCAAAGTTTCCCCATGGTTATAGTATATTACCTATGATTTTGATTTGAAGCTAGTAATGGAAGGTGTTTCAACATAATTTATTATTAAAAAAAAAGAGTTGAGTCTGAGACCATTGAAAACCACTAAACCACTGAACTAAACAAAGCATTAGTAAGTGGAAGAGACAGATTACAGCATAGTTTATCTGTGAAGCTTACACTAAATTCCTATGCAGAAGAAAAGAATGAAAGGAAAAAAACAGAGTATTTGTAACCCTTAATGATAAGTCTTCCTTCTTTTTCTTCTGCAGGGTGGTCTTCAGTGAGCTCTTTGATCAGTGAATTAAATTCCTAGTAAAAATCTGGTGTTAAAGAGGACACAGTAAGAAAAATTTCATGTTTTTACAGAAGGCCTATGAAATTCTTGAGCATATTCAGCTTTTGAAAAAACATGTAAGGGGAGGAAACTAACAGCAGTAGAAAAAATAAAAAGCCAGAAAAGCAAGTGATAGGTTTACTATAAAACACTCACTCACCTGTGCACAAATCTGATGCATGACATGACCAAATTCATGGAAGTAAGTCCGCACCTCATCATGCCTCAGGAGAGAGGGACGACCAGCTATTGGCTGCGAGAAGTTCACCACAAGGGCAGCCACTGACATCATGCGGCTCCCATCAGGGAGGAGGCAGCCGGGCTGGAGACCAAAGCAGGCTGCGTGGTTGTACTTTCCTTCCCTGGGAACCAGAAGCATTGTTGGTGAGATAGGAACGCTCTTCTCTAGCAACAACATTGCTGTGACCTCTCTCAGTCATTAAGTCTTATTTGATACCAGAGGACACTTTGGAACATGTAATCCACCCTTTAGAAAGTAGGTCAGCGTTTTATTAAAATGGACAAACTAAAACTAAGCGAATAAAAACCCCACTATCACTTCACATGAGTTATATCGCCAAGGTTTCTTCTGTTGAAAAATCTTAATGTAAGAATTAAGAATATACACCACACCTACTGTAGAGCTCAGTGTTTAATTTATTTTAATGGGATCTTGCTTTTCTTCTTCAAAGATGGTGTCACTAAACACTAAACTGTGTTGAAGCAAGCTTGAGGTAAAAGATATAGTCTGATACACTAGGTAGTTTTTTCTTAAAGTTAGAATTGATAAAAACCAAATACCAGACAATAAGGTTTTTCCTTTTATTCAAGGAAGGAAGAATAAGTATTCACAATTAAATGAGCTCCTTTTATAAACTAGTCAGGACTTTTTGAAACAGAATACTTTTAGTTAGCTTAGGAAAAAGCATAAATTATACTATAAAGTGGTCTATTCTTGGACAATGGGGTATCAGTGATGGTCTCTCCAAAAGCTATGTGCAACTGGACTTTATTCTAGAAGTAGGCTTCCTTCTTCTTCTTTTTTTTTTTTTTTTCCTCAGAAAACTAATGGTACTTTCAGGTTTGGGGAAGAACTTTTAATTTGATTTGTTTTGATTTATATATACTTTTTTTGTTTTATCTTTACTTGGTGACTACTCGTCTTCCCCCCCCCCCCACCCCCACTGATGCCATTCAATTAAAAAAATAAAATAAAAAAAAAAAACTAGCCTTTTCCAGCTTTCTATTATGAGGTATAAAGCTAAAAAGTGTGTTGTTCCTATATCTGTATAACAATATGCTGCACAATCTTCAAATCACAACTTTCCTTGAATTTATCAGAAATCAGAAGGCAATCAACTAACTCACAATCTAAGACAGATGACTTTAAGGAGAGAGGAAGTGAGGAAGCAAGCATTTTTTCACCTGGGGCAAATACTGCAAACACCAGTGAGAAAAGTCTTTCAACAAATTGTTAGGGGCACCTGGGTGGCTCAGTCGGTTAAGTGGCTGACTCTTGGTTTCGGCTCAGGTTACATCTCTCGGTTTGTTTGTTCGAGCCCCACACTGGGCGCCGTGCTGACACCTCAGAGCCTGCTTAGGATTCTTTCTCTCTCCCTCTCTTTCTGCCCCTCCCCTGCTTGCTCCCTCTCTCTCAAAATAAACAAACAAACACAAATTAAACAAAAAAACAAAACTGTTAAAGGCCATCGTGGTCCAGCAAAACAGGGAGACACTGGGAGATATATAAATAATATAGCCATTTGCAGGGTCTTCTCCCTGGACACACACAAAAGGACGGTAGCAGGATGACAGCCCTGAGACAGCATCAGTCTTGATGTAGGCCTGGGGATAGGGAGCCTCTACCCTGATAAAGGAATGAAGCACTGCCTTCTGGGAGGAAAGGCAACAAACCCTGTTGTCCTATCAGCACTGGTGAAAAATCACTGCCACTGGGAAAGAGAAGAGAAAAAACCTCTACTTCTGAAGGAAGGACAGGGACATAGTGTGGACCCAGACATACCACTGAGGGTGGGGCGGGACTACTGAACAGGCTGAATCATCCCTGAGCAGGGACATGAGAAGGGAAGGCGGAGAGAGGAGGGGAGAGAACCCATGAACATGTACACCATAAACTGTACAACGAATGTCATAAAATTTTCATCCAGCCAACCTTCTGGTTGTTCAATGGGCTAATCAGTGTTCCTGGAAGAATTTTGTGTAGTTAGTTGGAAATGCATAAAGAGATCCATAAATCTTATTTTTAACGGGGGAAAAATAACTAATCTGGAACATGTATATCCTGTTATATTTTATACCTCTTGGTACATTATGAAAGGCTAAAAACGTATCGTCCCCACACCCCTTCCAAAGTATTCCTAATTTGAGAGTAATGTCAGTGCTACTATGTTAGAGAGACAAGGGTTGAGCTATTTGGAGAATTTTTAAAGTGTAAGAATAGCTTAAAATCAAAGATTTTCTACCAATTTAAAAATCAGTGCCATTGAGGGGTTTTTAATCTTTCCTTTTAAAAAATAAACTTGACACATTTAATTTTAAGGGATTCTTTATTCTGAGGTTTTGCCTTTTCACATATTGTTTATAAAATGATATGGATTTAAAAAAAAATGTCCTTTCCTTATCAGGCATCTTCTATCGGAACCATCAGAATACTTTTGTTTTTCTTTTGAAAATCTCAGTATTCAATGAAAAAAATTGAAATGTGATTTAAAAAAAGTAACTGGTCTTTCTTAGACCTATTCCAAAAATCCTTTTTTGAGTCACAATACAAATTACCCTATCTTACTTTTATGGAGTGACAGGAAGGTGACAGGAAGTGAATATTAAGTAGGTCACTACTTTCACAAGAGATCAGCTTCTGATCCCCATACCAGTGCTGGTAGGAATGGCCAGATGTTAGAGTATGAAAGAAATCAATGATATGTTGGCAGGGAGACAGCAGGATGGGGTGGCAAGAACTGCTAACTTTGACACTGGAAGTAGAATTTGGGGACAGTTACAGAAGACTCCAAGGTTGAAGGATCTCTCCTGAAAGAATTCTTGCTTAAAACTGTATGCTGACACTCTTCAATTAAAAATAGATCCATCTACATTTGACAAGGGCTTATTTTTAGACCATATCAAAAGTGAAATTAAGTCCATAAAACATTGGGATAAGACATCACTGTCCGTCCACTTGTCTGAATGGCATAGTTATTCAGCCTCCTTCCCAGCAGCTACCCAAAGTCACCTAAAGTCTGTGGATTAAAAACTTGTTTATGCTGCTCAAGTAGGGGGACACTGTAATTTCCTTTGGCCTATTTAGTAAGATGAATTGGTAATTGGTTAACAGGCTGGCTTTGGTTTAGAAAGGAGCTTAGAGGGGCGCCTGGGTGGCTCAGTCAGTTAAACATCCGACTTTGGCTCAGGTCATGATCTCGTGGTTTGTGGGTTTGAGCCCCGCGTTGGGCTCAGAGCCTGGAGCCTGCTACAGGTTCTGTGTCTCCCACTCTCTGCCCCTCCCCCATCTCTCAAAAATAAATAAACATTAAAAAAATGTTAAAAACAAAAAAAAGAAAGCACCCTAGAGAGAATGTGATTCAAATCCTTTCATGTCTGATGAAACAGAGTCCATAGTTACCACATGTTTCAGAGATAGTATTTTGAATTCTTAACATTGGCTGAATACCTAGCCTGGGTGATATGCATATACAGCCTGATGCACAGAACAATCCTATAAAGGGATCACCAGCCCCATACTACAGAGGAAGAGATGGAGTCTCAGAGAGATTAAGTCACTTAAGCATCCCAACTCAATTTGAATGACTACAAAGACTGTGGTATTCTTACTGTATTATGCTGCCTCTCAGCCAGACTCAGGGAAGTGGCCATAGACTGAAGAGTACTGGCAGACAGATTACCTGAATAACAAATATTTTGGGGGCCAATTTAAAATTAAGTAAGTATAGTACACAAACTAGATGATGATGATAACGATGATAACAGCTGCAAATTGCTGCAATTGCTATATGCTGGGTAGTCTTCCAATTAATGTTTTGCATGTGATTAATCATTTTATCCTTCCAACCCTACAAAGCAGGTAGAAGTAACATTCCTGTTTTATCGGACCTATAATACAGGTAAAGAAACTGAGGCACAGGAACATTAAGTAAGTTGCCTAGTAAGTGTCGGAGCCAGACTCTCTGGCTTCAGAGCCTGTATCTCTACTCGCATTACGGAGAACCACACAAGAGAACTCTGGAAGACAAGAGTCTTAATCTGGGTAGGAACTGAATCCCTAAGGTCCCTTCCTTCCAACAACGTGATCCTCAGTACCTTGGATAGAGGTCCAAGTAGAACTGTCCCAGTACTTCTCCTGTGGCTTTATCCTTCACAGTGTAAAGTGTAACACTTGTATTCCACACGTGAGCATCTGCCACTTGCTCAAATGAAAGCCCCAACAACTCCTGGTAGATGTTGAGTAAGCCTTCAGTGACCACTTCAATTGGGAAGTATTCCTTGAGTATCTCTTGATCTATGGAATACTTGAGTTCTTCCGTCTGAGTCATGTAGTAATGGAGATCCCAGGCGTTGATTTTCCCATCGTATTCAAAACCTCTCTCTTCACATTCCTTTTTCTTCAAATTCAAAATAAACTCTCGCTCTGCCTCACCCAAGGGTTTTAATTTCTGGCTTAAATCATCTGTGAGGGAAGTGAGAAAAGTCAGTGATTTACTGCTTCTGGGAGCAAGCACATTCATACATATACTGCTGTTTTAGCATGGTGCTTCCTGCTTTGAATACTTGATACAGATAATTGGGAGCAAGGAAGGGCGGAAGGAAAGAGGGAGGGAGGGATGGATAGCAGGCTCTGTTATGACAGCACGGCTGTTCTTTTCAGGGTAATTTATTTCATGGCTCCTTGCCCTCCCATTTTTTTAAGCACCAGCCAAACCAGGCCACAACTTCCTCACACCATCAACAAAGCTCAAGTTTATCTCAGAGAACTCTGACTCCAGAGTGTTATAATTCAGGAAACAAAACAATAGTGCAACCAGCTCATATACATGATTATTCTTCAATGAGATTAGACTCCTGAAAAAGCCAGGGAAAATAAA
The DNA here is from genome assembly GCF_007474595.2 of Lynx canadensis. Lineage (NCBI taxonomy): Eukaryota > Metazoa > Chordata > Mammalia > Carnivora > Felidae > Lynx > Lynx canadensis. The sequence continues at coordinate 133,122,880 of NC_044303.2, read as the reverse complement.
TCAGATGTGACCTGGGATCACTATTAGTAAAAACTATTCAACGCCTAAACAGCCATGGGTTTATCACTAATCCCTTCCTATGAAGAACGTCTAATTGGACACTTTTAGCAATTCCACTTTTTAGATGGATGCCACAATTTATACACTGTGGTTAATTCTATTTTAATTTCTCCCTAATTTATTTTAATTTAAAATTGGCATATTCCCATCTGAGTTACCCTCTTGCCGCCTGTATTCACACACTCTCTCACAGTTTTAGTCAGAACTGTATCGCTTTGTATACTCCATAAGTTTCCTTCTTTCTCCTTACAGCATTCCTCATGCTGTTGGCTTCACCTTATACTTTGGGGCTCCCTTTCAAATTGCCATGTCCCCTACAGGACCAAACACACGTTTATCTTACATATGTGACAAAGAGTAAAGGATAAATACATAATAAGAACATACACAGTTAGCCAAATACAGTTCAACACTCAAAGACAAAGAAAAATGGAAATACAAAACAGATTTAAAAGAGACCCAACCTAGAAAGGCTGTTACATGGCTTGTACTCTTTGCAGTGTTCATTTCAAGGACAAAGTCAGCATGTGTGCTGTAGCCGAGGAGTTTGGCTACCTTGGCCCGCAGTGGGAGTAGCTGCTGCAGAATTAAGGTGTTTTCCTGGTAATAAACAACAAAAACAAAGATTAATAATTCACTGGATCCAAAGAACTAAAAGGAAGTTATTACATGTGTTTTGGGGTTGGTAAACTGTCAAATATTTTTAGACCATCTCAACCTTGTAATAAATTACTCCATTTCAGTGTTACATTTTTAAAATTCATGATCCAGGGGTACCTCGATGGCTCAGTCAGTTAAAGGTCCAACTTCAGCTCAGGTCATTATCTCACAATTCATGGGTTTGAGCCCTGCATAGGACTTTGTGCTGACAGCTCAGAGCCTGGAGCCTGCTTTGGATTCTGTATCTCCCTCTCTTTTTCTGCCCCTCCCCTGCTTGTGCTCTCTCTCTCTCAAAAATAAATATTTAAAAAAAAATTCATGATCCAATTTTATTTCTGAAATAATTGACTTTTTAAGCCTCAGGGGACTCCTATGAGGTCTTAATAAAATTTTAGGTACTGTAAACTTACGAGTTAAAATGTATTAGGGTGTAGGATGTAGGTTAAGTGTCTGACTTCGGCTCAGGTCACGATCTCATGATTTGTAAGTTTGAGCCCTGAATCAGGCTCTGTGCTGACAGCTCAGAGCCTAGAGCCTGCTTTGGATTCTGTGTCTCCCTCTCTCTCTGCCCCTCAGATGCTCGCACTCTGTCTCTCTCTCAAAAATAAATAAACATTAAAAAAAAAAAGAGTTAAAATGTATTAAAATGTATTCTTAAGGATCACAGTGATTCCACATTTAATTTCATTGACAAGACTATAACAAATGTATATGTATATTAAGCTGTTTTTTTGGTGGTTAAATATATATATATATATATATATATATATATGTAAATTTGTCACTTTAACTTCACATATAGTATGGCTATTTAAAAAAATAGTATTAATGAGGATGTGAAGAATTTGGAAACTCTGTGTATTACTGATGTGAATGTAAAAAGTATAGCTGCTATGGAAAACAGTATTGCAATTCCTCAAAAAATTAAACACATAATTACCATATGATATAGCAATTTCACTTGGGGGTATACATCCCAAAGAGCGGAAGCAAGCACTCAAACAGATATTTGTACACCTGTGTTCACTACAGCATTATATGAATATTAGCCAAGTGGTGAAAGCATCCCAAATGTCCATCAGTGGATGAATGGAAAAAGAAAATGTGGGGCACCTGGGTGGCTTAGTCAGTTGAGTATCTGACTTTGGCTCAGGTCATGATCTCACAGTTTGTGAGTTCAAGCCCCACATCAGGCTCTATGTTGACAGCTTGGAGCCTGGAGCCTCTTCAGATTCTGTGTGTCTCTCTCTGCCCCTCCCCCACTTGCACTCTGTTTCTCTCTGTCTGTCACAAAAATAAACATAAAAAAAAAAAGACGAAGAAGAAAGGGGCATCTGGGTGGCTCAGTCGGTTAAGCATCTGACTTCAGCTCGGGTCATGACCTTGCCATTCGTGAGTTCAAGCCCCGCGTTGGGCTCTGTGCTGATAGCTCGAGCCTGGAGCCCACTTTGGATTCTGTGTCTCCCTCTCTCTCTACCCATCCCCAGCTTGCGCTGTCTCTCTCTCAAAGATAAATAAACATTAAAAAAAAGAAATTAAAAAAAAAAAAAAGAAAATGTGGTATATACGTATAATGGAATATTATTCCATCTTAAAAAGGAAAAGAAATTTTGACACATGCTAAAATATGGATAAACCTTGAAGACATTATGCTAAGTAAAATAAGGCAGTCACAAAAGGATAAATATTCTGATTCTACTTACATGAGGTTCTTAGAGGAGTCAAATTCATAGAGCCAAAAGGTAGAACAGCGGATGCCACGGGGAGGGGGCAGGAGGATTCGGAGTTAGTGTTTAATGGGTACAGAGTCTTAGATGAGAAAGATGAGCAAGTCTGAAGACACATAGTGGTGATTGTTGCAGAACAATGTGAATGGACTTAATGCCGTAGAACTCTCTACACTTACAAATGCTTCAGGGATTTGTCTCAAATTATAACAAACATTTTTTTTTTTTTTTGCTTTCTGTATGTATTAAGAATACAAATAATGATATTGCTTTATTTATTTTAACAACAAAAGGAAGAGTAATCCCATGGAGAAAGCAAATAAATGTTGGGGCTAAAGAAAAATTACCCCCAATGATTACATCAGCAAATTTATTTACAGACATGTTTCTAAAGAAGATCACATGCTGGGGTTAGTCTACCTGGGTTCATAATTAGGCTCCACCATTTGAGACTTTGAGAAGTCCTTTAACCTTTCCAAGCTTAATTTTTTCGTTTGTAAGATGTGGATAATAAAAGTAGCTAAGGCACAGTGTGATAATGAAGATTCAAGTAAGAATATAGGTCAAGTGTACAGAAAAGTACCTGGTACAAGAGCAAATACTACATATAGTCAGTTCAGCATCTGACTCTTGATTTTGGCTCAGATCATGATCCCAGGGTTATGAAATCAAGCCCTGCATTGGGCTCTGTGCTGAGCATGGAGCCATGCTTAAGATTCTCTTTCTCTCTCTCCCCCTCTCCCCTGTTCATACACGCTCTAAAGTAACAAAACAAAACAAAAAAAACTTCAAGTATGGAAACATGGATAAGAGAAACACGTAATATAATTCTATAAAATTAATAAATTAATAAATAAATAAAATTAATAAAATTAACTAGTTTGAGGAAGGGGGCAGGAGGGAAAAATATAATTAACTAGTTTGAGTTTTTCTTCCATCTTTTTCAGTTTTCCCAGACCTCTCTGGACTGCCAATTTTCTCCAAATACTCACCCTCCCCCATTCTTTCTTATAGTAATAGAATTTCCTGAGGTTTTGCCGGACACATGGTACCCTGACTGCCTTCCCTACCCTTCCTTAAAACTAGTTGTGGCCACGTGATATACAATGGGACAAGGGACTGTCAATGAGGTGATGAGTGAAATTCCTGGCTCATCTCTTTATAGAGGCTTATCTCACCAGCTGTTAAATGCAGATGATGATGACCTTAAAAGCCACAATAGCGAGGACTGCAGAACTATCCTTTCCAGGGCAGATCACTCATCTATGTAGTTAGTTGCAAGGCAAATAAACCTTTCTTTAAAAATTATGTAAAACAGGGGCACTTGGATGGCTCAGTTGGTTGAATGTCCAATTTTGGCTTGGGTCATGGTCTGGTAGTTTGGGAGTTTGAACCCTGCGACAAGCTCACTGCTGTCGGCGTGGAGCCTTGGAGCCTGCTTTGAATCCTCTGTCCCCCTCTCTCTGCCCCTCCCCACTCATGCTCTTTCTCTCAAAAAACAAATAAACTTAAAAAATATTGTGGTAAAACATATATAACGTAAAATATGCCATTTTAACTATTTAAAAATTATTTAAGACCTTTATTAACAGGCGCTTGCCAACTGTTGACTTTTTTTTTTTTTAATTTTTTTTTTCAACGTTTATTTATTTTTGGGACAGAGAGAGACAGAGCATGAACGGGGGAGGGGCAGAGAGAGAGGGAGACACAGAATCAGAAACAGGCTCCAGGCTCTGAGCCATCAGCCCAGAGCCCGACGCGGGGCTCGAACTCCCGGACCGCGAGATCGTGACCTGGCTGAAGTCGGACGCTTAACCGACTGCGCCACCCAGGCGCCCCGCCAACTGTTGACTTTTTGAAAAAAATCACTTTTTGAAAAAATCAAGTTGTAAACTTTCATTACACATTAAAAATGAGGTTCTTAAAAATCTCAACTTGACCAGATAGGAAAACAGTTTAAAAACCTTTAAAGACATATTGAGAAAAATCAGGCTTAAATTTAAAAAAAATATTGGTCATTACCAAAAAGAGATGTCTTTAGGTAAAAATAATAAAAACCCAATGTTGCATAGATAATGCAGATTAGAAGTTTTAGTTATCTGTTCAATGGACAAAAGGCAAGCACTTCAGGTCTTCAGCTCCAATCTTTTGTCCATTTCTTTTTTTTTTTTTTTTTTATGTTTTAATTTTTACATTTGCGAGACAGAGAACAAGCAGGGCATGGGCAGGGAAAGAGAGACAGAATCTGAAGCAGACTGCAGGCTCGGAGCCGTCAGCACAGAGCCCAATGCGGGACTCAAACTCATGAACTAAGATCATGACCTGAGCCAAATGCATAACCGACTGAGCTACCCAGGTACTCCTTGTTCATTTCTTATTGTTGGAATTTCATATTCACTTCTTGTGGAAGGATGAAACCATATGATGGTAGAGAAGGTAAGCTGGCATTTACTCAGCCAGCAGATTACTTCTCAGCCTGTAGATTTGGCTGCTTTGGTCTCCGTGCCATCTTGTGGTTTAGGGTTTTCTGGTTGTCTGTATGGGTCGCTGAAGTTGTATCGGCAGTGACCCTGAGGTGGCTGCTGACACTGGGTCTCATCTTGATTTTCCTTACTGTCTTCACTGCCATCCTCTCTAGGCTGTCTCTGGTGAGGAGGACCCCTGTGGAGTCGTGGTCTGCCTTGCTCTCCTTCACTCTGCTTGCCAGTGCCCTCCAGCACTTCTCCCTGCACGGGAGGGTTGGAAGACTGGTTGCCACCCCTGGCAGGTAGGAACCATGGCCTGCAGGAGGGCAGGCGTGGTAGGGTCTGGCCTTTGGGAGCACCGTTCCAGCCCTTCTCTCCCAGCCCCCACCTCACTATTCTGGTACTTCTGTGGGTAACTGTGGGGAGGAGCCCCATGACAGAGAATCAGTAACAGTTACCATCAGCTGTGCATTTACTGCCTAGCGCTGGGGCTCCATGAGGGCCTGTCACATTTGCTGCCTCCATACCCTTTCCTTCTCCAACACCAAACTCCAGTCTCTCCCTCTCCTACAATGTGCAGGTATCTCCCTGGGTTATTCTTTTTTTTTTTAAATGTTTATTTATTTATTTTGAGAGAGGGAGAGAGAGAGAGAGAAAGCACACATGAATGGGGCAGAGGGACAAAGAGAGAGGGACAGAGAATCTCAAGCAGGCTCCATGCTCAACATGGAACCCAATGTGGGGCTCGATCCCACAACCATGAAATCATGACCTGAGCTGAAATCAAGAGTCAGATGCTTAACCCACTGAGCCACTCAGGTGCGCCCACACCGGGTTATTCTTTATGGCAGTCTGGAGCAGAAACGCATCTTCCTTGGTCTCATTCCTGTTGATGAAACCACAATTGTTTCTTACATGCTGAACCACTTGACAGTTCCGAAAATCTTCGTTGTGATGACCTGTCTCTGCTGACCATGGAGGTGAGGGGGCCTAGGGTCTGCAGAGCAGAGGGTGGGTGAGGGCTGGGTCCCCCTCTCCCTGCTTGTGGTGGCTGTGATGGTGACTGGGCTGGCTGAGGTAGCTGCATCTCCTCGGGGTGTCATGCGAACTGGCCAGTGGGGGCTGGGCTGCTCAGGGCTCTCTGGTCCCACTCCCGCTGGAACTCCCATTTTAAACATTTTTCAGTGTACAATTCAGTAGCACAAATTGCATTTATGCTATTGTGCAACCACTACTACTATCTGTTTCCAAAACTTTTCCAACACTCCAAACGGAAACTTGGTAACCATTAAACAGCAATTCTCCAGTATCCCCAACCTCTGCCAACCACTAATCCTTTCTCAAGAGAAATAACTTTTATCTTATTTGAGTCACTATGCTTTTGGCTGGCTTTTGTTAGCTGCTTAACCTGTAACCTTATACCCACAGAGGCTGATATTAGGAATAGGATATTGCTATAAGAAAAATGAAAAATGTACGGGAATGGAAGGTAAGGACAAAGACAGTGCAAGCTGGGAGGGTGACAATCCTTATACCCCATGGTAACATTTGTTAAAGCTATTTCATAGCATTACTTGGAAAGCAGGGCAATAACCTACAGAGTCTTAGCTCTAGGGGAACTGTTGGGGGAAAACTAACAATGTTGGTGCATGTTTGTTGTTATCTGTGGCTTTTAGAAAGACTACATAAGAGAGATGAACTCAAGTTCTCAAGTGAGAAGCGATCAGTTTGCAAAGATGGAAGGAAAAGACTTCTCCCAGCAGAGATTCTGTCTATGGCCTACAATCTGGGCCTTCAGACGGCTGGAAAAGCTGACTGCTCTGTACTCCTAACATTGGGAGAAAAGACTGTCACTCAGAGTTACTGAATTGTAGAGATGCATTTGAGAATGTTGCCTTCCTCCTCAAGCCTACTGTTTCAGAAGGCCCCAAAACAGACTCCATTAAATTGAAAAAAAGCAGGATGGATAGGATATAGGAGCCAATATAAAAAGATCTGGTAGGTTTAAGAAATGTTGACCAAAACATTATTTGGGTGTAAACGTTTTAACATGGATCTGACTAGAAGCAAACAGACAATAAACCTACTAAGTTTTTGAGGGAATTGTATTACCAAAGGCATCATGAGCTTGGCCTACAAAAGCTTGAGGTTATTTGATCCCTAAAGCAATCCTCAGGTGTCAAACCAGCATCAGCAGGCATCTTTATTAGTAGCTGCCCAGGATATAGTCATGGAAGGTAACAGGAAAGAAAGAATTTCTGGCAGGTAAAACCAGGCGTCATGGAGTACAATTGCTAAAACAAACTCCTATTGGAAAAAAAACCCAAATAACTTTAATGAGCTATCCAAGGAACTTCACCAGAGCTTTTTGAAAACTGGTATGGGCCTATGTTTCTCATGCTTTCCTTTTCCAAATAGGAGCTTTTAGTGTGGTTATTCTGTTCCTATTCTATCAGTGGGTGTGCATGGTGGGGATGAATGGACCAGACAACTTGCCCTCTCTTTCACAGGCTGCTAGATAATGAGAAGCTACAAGTGGGGAGGACTCCAGACATCCAGGGGTTTGAGCTCAAGGCAGTAACTGGTTAGAATCTGACATATGGTGAATAGGTTCTATATGTGGGGGAAAAAAGGAGTTATCTGCAGAGCTAGAGAGGCAGACTGTGGTGGAGCTGGCTAGTTGACTCTAAGAATGCATTTCTATTTCTTCCTTTTTTGGTAATAGAATTCCCTGAGCTGAGCCAAAGACTGCCAACTAAAGTCTATACTTCCCAGGTTCTCCTGCAGCTAGATATGGCTACATGATGGAATCTCGAGTCAATGGGATGTGAATGGAGTTGATGTATGTCATTTCCAGGTCTTCTTAAAAGTGCTGTCTTTATTTTCCTTCTTCCCAAGAAGCTGGGGAATGGTGACAGCTGGAATGGCCTTGGAAGTCACTTGTTGAAGACAGGTGCTCCACGAGCCCTTGACTAGCAACTTAGTGAAAGAATACAACTTTTAGTTTATTTAACCCATTCTATTTTTATTAGAATAGCATAGGATATGGCCACACTGAGGCTGCTAATGAGCAAGGGAAAAGCTAAAAGCTTTCAGGAATTAGGAGGCATAATACTCACACAAATAAGTGTACTGGTCTCTGAGCTAACTCTGACACTGGTAAACAAAGCAAACCTCTTTCTTAAAATCTCCCATAAAGACAAAAGACAAACATTTAGAGTACCTCTTTGCACCTTGTATTAAAAGCCATTTCCATCTTCCTTCTGGTTTCAGGGATGCAACATTTCTTCATGACGGGAAAATAGTGTGGATATTTTAAAGTAATTTTATACTTGTCATCATCTGTCTTTTCTAAACTGTCAATGAAATCATCAGGAAGAGCACCTGCAAAAAATCATTTTCTCATACATCAATTTTTTCCACTCATTATTGGTTGATTTAGCATTGGCATGGTGCCTTTAAGAATCTCTAGGAATTCTGTAGAGTAATTGAAGTTCAAGTAAAATAATGACAATCCTTATAATATCATTTGGATGTTACCGGATTGGGGGTGGTAGTTAGAAGACAGGTGGCTTAGGAGGTGGTAATTCAAAACATGAATAGGCTTCAGTGCACTGGTGCAGATGGTATTTTGATGGAGAACAGGCAAAATTAAGCCAAGAAAGATCCAGAACAGATTAAGAAGACACTAGGTTAAGTGATAATGTAGGGGACATTATAAGGCAAAAAAATGTCAAGGCATTGAAGGCTGTTAAATACCAGTGTAATTTACCAAGAAATATTATGAAATCTCCTTTGGACTATCTCTAAAAACAGTATACACTCTTATTAGCATAAAATCTATGCATGGTTTGGTTGTCTTTTCTGTAGAAGGCATGATGGGCTCTGTAGAAGGCACTGGTTCATTTTTTAAAAAATTCTTTCAACTCTGATTTGACAAATTATGAGGTAACATTATTTGCCTAAATTATATTATTTAATCCAGAAAAAAAAAAAACCACAGGATTTTACCAAGTTCGGCCTTAGAAAATACAAGGAAGGTATCATCCTCATTGAGATTTTTGTTGAAGTCAATACATAGCTCACTCATTCTTTTCTTCATTGCTTTGATTTCCTGAACAGAGGATACAAATACAGAATATGAACAATAAAATGAAACTTTGATTTTTATTGTCATTGGTCAAGTAAGTTTCACTTTTATATGAAGACTGGCTTCTATACCCAACTATCAGGAAGTACTTTTTTTAAAGGCATACTTGAGGAGTGCTTGGGTGGTCAGTCGGTTGAGCGTCTGACTCTTGATTTCAGCTCAGGTTTTAATCTCAAGGTTTGTGAGTTCGAGCCCTACATCAGACTCCGTGCTGACAGTGCAAAGTCTGCTTAGGATCCTCTCTCTCCCTCTCCCTCTGTCCCTCCCCTGCTTGTGTTCTCTCTCTCTCTCAAAATAAATAAATAAATGTTAAAAAAAAAAAATAAAGATATGCTTGATACAACAGTTCCCTTGCAGTCTTCTCTGCTATGTCCATGAGTATCTGTATGCAACATGTACAAAAAGGCAATTCCAGTGATGCAGTAGAAATTAGCTGTAAACTTGTAAGAGCTAAATAAATTTAGGAAGGATAGTCAAAGTGCACTCCGGCACATGGTATATACACAAAATAAATAGTTGCTGGGTGAATGGATCAATCTAGTAGCTTATTAATAATTAACATATTTCTAATCTTTTCCAATTCAAAGTTTTTTTTTTTTTTTTTTTCCAACGTTTATTTATTTTTGGGACAGAGAGAGACAGAGCATGAACGGGGGAGGGGCAGAGAGAGAGGGAGACACAGAATCGGAAACAGGCTCCAGGCTCTGAGCCATCAGCCCAGAGCCTGACGCGGGGCTCGAACTCCCGGACCGCGAGATCGTGACCTGGCTGAAGTCGGACGCTTAACCGACTGCGCCACCCAGGCGCCCCTCCAATTCAAAGTTTTAATGTAGAAATCAGTATTTGGTGCTGAAGTAAACCAAGAGATAAGAAGTGCAAATTAATTCTATAGTTGCTTTGGAAAAAAGGCTATATCTTAGTGTTACAGAGCTTTGTAAACTGAGGTGATTTATGGGAACTAACATATGTATAAAAACTATTAAGTGGGAAATCAAAGGAAGAAAAAAAAAGGAAACCACAAGAAAAAACATGAGACATTTTTATTAACCTGTCCCATCTTCTAAAAATGCTAGATAATGAAATTTACATAAACCATAATGGTTCTCAAAGCATGGGCCTGACCAGAAGCCTCAATATCACCTGGGAATTTATTAGAAATGCATATTCTTTTTTTTTTTTTCTTGAGAGACAGAAGAGAGAGAGAGAGGGGCAGAGGAAGAGAAGAAAGAATCTTAAATGGGATCCATGCCCAGTGTAGAGCCTGAAGCAGGGCTCGATCGCACATCTATGAGATCATGACCTGAGCTGAAATCAAAAGTTGGATGCTCAACCAAGTGAGCCATCCAGGTGCCCCAGAAATGCATATTGTTGAGATTCACACCAAACCAATGAAAACACAAACTCTCAGACATGAAGCCCTGTACTCAGAGCTTTAAAAGCTTTCCAGGTAATTCTGTTGCACGCTAAATTTGAGTCGGCTGACTTAACACATACTGCGCAATACTGTTTTTGGACACTCTGGTTGTCACCCCAAACTCCCTTCCCCTCTCCCTCATTCTACAGTAGCCATGTAGATTGGGTGGGACCTGATCCTATCTGAAGTTCCAGGGGTGTGACTCTGTGCCAGTTAGGATATCAATTGGGATGGGACTGGTTCAGGTAAGCCAGGCCTGGCATTATCCTCACTAAAAGGGGATTTGAGATTTGGCATATGATCCAATCTGGGCCACCACTAAGACATGAGGGGAGGTTTGATGGAGACTTCTCTATGTCCTTCTGGATGGTGGAACTTCCCAGTTATACAAGCAAATAAATCTCCTGTTGTTTAAACTGTGTCAACAGGGTTTTGTGAGCTGTAAGTAAACACATTTTAACTAATACAGTGTTCATGCCCCAAATAGATTTAATGAGTGACCAGGAAGACAAAAGGTCAGATAAGTGAGATCAGTCACATTGCTCCTATAACGAGGTAAAGACACAAGGTGTTCAAAGGGCATCTGGGTGACAGAAAGGTACCCGTATGTCAGTTGTACCTTCAGTTGTATCTACTATGCTGAACATCACTTGGTTATTTCCTGTTCTACTGGAACAGGAGAATAGAAGAATGACCTGGAAACAAATCATGGGTTTGTTTTTCCGGTCCAAGAAGAATGAGTTAATTCTACAGCTGAGTTTACTATACTGGAAGGTGTGATCAGCATTAGACAAGAGACAATTTGAGAAGCACTTTTCAGTAGCTAATCTCTCTGGCTTTAAAAGGTTTATGCAGTTGGCCCTTGAACAACAGGGATTTGAACTATCTGGGTCCACATATATACAGTTTTTTTTCAGTAAATAAATTTCAATCCTGTCAGTGTTTTTTCTTTTGCTTACAATTTTCTCAGTAACATCTTCTTTTTTCTGGCCTTCTTTAAGAATACAGTATATAATACACAAAACATACAAAATACAAGTTAATTGACGACATTATGGATAAAGTTCCTGGTCAACAGGAGACTTTAGTAGTTAAATTTCTGGGGAGTCAGAAGTTATATGTGTATTTCTGACTGTGCAGGGGGTCACCACCCTGACCCTCAGGCTGTTCAAGGGTTAAATGTATTAATCATAGGGTATTTCATTCTAAAATGCTTGTATTAAAACTCTCCATCATATGAACATAGGGGAAGGGAAGGAAAAATAAGATAAAAACAGAAAGGGAGGCAAACCATAAGAGACTTAATTATAGAGCACAAACTGAGGGTGGCTGAGGGGAAGTGGGTGGCGGGAGGGGCCAGATGGATGATGGGCCATTAAAGAGTGCACTTGTGATGAGCACTGGGTGTTATCTGGAAGTGATGAATCAGTGAATTCTATTCCTGAAACTAATATTACACTACATGTAACTAACTTGAATTTAAATAAAATCTTGACAGAAAAAGAATAAAACTCTCCATCATAAAAATTTTATTACCAGAGTGTGCTATCTCTGTAGGACCAAGGGAGTGAGGATGTAAATCAACTATTAAGATCTGGAACCAGCTTTAAGAAAATGTAAAATACAGTAGGGAAAATAAACCCAGCACACGTGAAACAAAGGTAAAATATACAGGATTAAAAAAAATCATGAGTTGTTTGTCAATCACCATGAGGTTTACAGGAGTTATAGACTTTTTTTTCTTTCTTTTTTTTTTTTTTTAAGGGGTTGCAGAATTTAAAAACACTGACTACCAAATACACTGTAAACGGATTTAATATTACGTGTTATTTTCCATATTACAAATGTGTTACTTGTTTTTTTTGTTGTTGTTGCTGTTGTTGTATTTTGTTTATTTATTCTTTTTCTTTCCAATAAGAAAAATAAACAGGGTGCCTGGGTGGCTCAGTTGGTAGAGCATGCCTCTTTTGATCTCAGGGTCATGAGTCCAAGCCCCACGATGGGTATGGAGTCTACTTAAAATAAAACATTTTTAAAAATTAAAAAAAAAAAAAGAAACAAACTCACATTTTGTACTTGTTCTGGAAGATGGAGCCCATTCCTTTTTCCCATTTTAACTGACTTTTCCAAATATCTCCTGGCTTCAGGTTTTATCTTACCCAGATCACAGGTTTCCTGAAATGAAAGAGCATGACAGCCATTTCTGTACAACAGTGCATGGGTATATTATCAACTATGAGACCAAAGCAAATTTATTCATCATCTCTGTTGGGCTATGAAACACATAGGTGATTACGAGGCAGGCTCTTTTGAAGACCTAATTTCTTTTATGCTTAAGTGAGCTTTGCTCATTTAAAAGAGATAAATTAAATAAATAAAAAGCTAACCAGAATTGCTTTGCCTTGCATTAGAATCAAGAGCGTCTGTACTACTTGAACGTGTGATAATAGAAACATTTGCATAATCTCATTCTGAGCATTCTCTATGACCATGGTCTTTTTCATAAAACATATTCCTTATCGCGAATCATCTGGATTTAATTTTCTATCATTTGGCTAACCTGGCTCCACTTGAGAGGCAGGAATAGAAATAATGGGCAAATTCTACACAAATGGAGAGTGGGACTCTTTTGCCAACATACCAAACAAGGACAGCTGGATAAAACCCCAGCCAAAGACTTCCGGCACTTCAAAAATGCCTTACTGTCGTTTGGCAAGAGAGATCAAGAGACGACAGCAAGCAGCATATGAACAAGTGTCTGGGGAAAATGAGTCAACACTGCACAAAAAGGAAGAAAGCTGGACAGAACATTTGAACCCTTATGCAGCAACACAAACAACATCACTGAAAAGAATGGAGGGCCTTGGAGGAGAATGGAAAATTCCCCCAGCAATAGCAAGGTAATAAAAACACCAGATGTTTCTTCAAAACAGGTGGAATATGCATGGCACATCTGGATGGCTGGTCAGTTCATGGTCCTTCGGAGGAAATGGACTGCAGACAGAGTCAGCAGGTGTAATGGACTCAGTGTGGGTGACAGCCAATGAGAGACTTCTGTCTCTAGAGCCTTAGAGATCTACCATTGGGTGCACTCTCTCTCCATGAAGACCTGGGCTGTCCACCCCTGAACTTTATATTTTCCCAACTAAGTATATCTTTGAAAGAACAGTGCTCAGCTTTAGTGTCTGCATTTTAGACTGTTGGTGCAAGCCTTTGCTGCAATAATTCTGTAATTTTTTACATTTTGTTGCAGCAGGCAAATAGCTGTATTTTAACTGAGGGCACTTCTTAATATAACAATCTGTATCTCACGTTGCCTGCCAATAAAAAATTTTATGTCCTGGTACTAAAAAGCACTTGTTGTGCATACATTACTCATAGTTTCCTCTGCATTTATTCTCTGTGGAGGCAGAGAACAGTAAGTCTCCTTTTTCTATAATAATCTCCTTTCATATCCATGGAGAACTTCTGAGCATGCTGGCATGACTGGAGTTGGAACCCTCTCTAGTTGGTGTTGGCAAACACTAGGGTCCCCACAGCAGGTGCCTGCAATGGCAAGAGACCCAGAATGACCAGGGGGACTTAAGTGGGCTGTGGGCTGGCTCCCTCAGGGACGGCTAGCAGTTCAAATCACAGAGTTCATGTGGATGTGATTAACCTGGATTTATCAAGGCCGGTTTTAACAGTACCAGAAAGTATGTCCTGAGGTGTGGGGCATGGCAATAGGAGTTTCTAGAAAGTACAATACTGGATGTTGTAAGGTTGGGGAGCATCTAGGCAGGAGCTATATGTAGCAGGGGCAGAAAAAAACTGCAGTGAAAAGGGCCTGTCAAGAGTTGGGTTAAGTTGTGAAGGACCCAAATGAGCAGGCTGAGACTGGGAGCAGAGGGCTTTCCCATCAGGGAAGTGGGCCAAGGCAGAAGCCAGGCACACTGCTGCACAGCAGTGTACCACGTACTTGGTTCCTGGGTTTACCTGGTCACACTGACCCTGACCTGAGAACAGAGGCTCTTCACCTATCTCAGCAGATGACGCGAGCAGAATTCTCACTCTGTGCTAAGCTCCATCAGGAGGGGCTCCCTAACTAGGAGTGCCTGGACTTGCTGTATCTGGGAGCACCAGGGCTGCTACTTCAGACAGCCCAGAAGCATACTCAGCACAGTAAACTCAAAACTCATGGTCTAGATTAGGTAAAAACTATTGACTCCCCCAAAAAGGTAAGACAAGCATAAACAGGTAGAAGGATGTTCTATGAAAAATCTGCCTTGAATTAGGTCTAATTAAAATATGACTAATCATCTGTACTGAAATAGTTGACTGGGCACAAAAATGACACTTAACAAAATTCTGACTCAAATGTAACCAGGCACCATCTGCCAGTCAGACTCTGAGGTCTCGGCAATCTCTGGAGGGCTCTAGTAGGAGTTAAGCACTTCTAAAATGTGCTTCTGAAGCACATTCCTGTCCCAGAGCTGATCATAAGAATATTCTCCCTTACAATCTCCAGGCAAGGTCAGAATTACTGCCCAAGTACTTACTACACTGTTCTGCTGGCCTTGCACCATCCTTGCTGAACAAGAATTGAATCCACTTGAATCCAACAAGGTCTCAGGCCTCTTTGGGTGAAGTTTCTCCTCTTCAGGGTTAGGGCAAGGCCTAAAGTGCTCTGAAGTAACTTTCAAATTTATATAATCTGACAGCAGAGGCACTTAATTCATTTAATCTCTGTGGTGACAAGATTTAGTTTCCCCCTAACCTCTTCCTGTAACAAAGAGCTTTTATATAGAAGCGTGAAAGCACCCGTGCACACGTGCACACACACTTACACATATGCTTGTATATTCATTTTACAGACAAGAAAACTGAAGAGAAGTTCCTGAGATTATTCAGCTATTTATTAGTAAAATATATTACTAATTATTAGTACTATAATTAGTATATATATAATATACAATATATATTATAAATATATAATATATAATATTTATATATATGTTAATATAATTCACATATAAATAAGTGAAATTTCTTAATATCTCCCAAATCCTCCCCACCTTCTATCCCATGACTTTGTCCTTTTCTTCACAAGACCTTCACATTTTCAGTTTCTAAAATATATAGAGGCACCTGGGTGGCTTAGTTCCTTCAGCATCCTACTTTTGATTTCGGCTCAGGTTATGATCTTATGGTTTATGAGATCAAGCCCCTCATTGGACTCTGTTGACAGCATGGAGAATGGTTCGGATTCTCTTTGTCTCTCCCTCTCTCTCTCTCTCTTTCAAAATAAATAAACTTAAAAAATATGTAAATAAAAATTTTTTTCAGTGGGACATTCTATATTGTGTACACAAAGTAGGAATTATAACCGTGTTAAAAGAATCCTGAAAACAGGGGTGGCTGGGTGGCTCAGTCAGTTCAGCATCTGACTCTTGGTTTTGGCTCAAGTCATGTTCCCATGACCCTGTGGGTTCTAACCCCACGTTGGGCTCTGTGCTCACAGTGCAGAGCCTGTTTGGGATTCTCTCTCTCACCCTCTCTCTCTGCCCCACCCCCACTTGTGCTGTCTCTGTCTCTCTCAAAATAAATAAAACTTACAAAAAAAAGAATCCCAGGGTGCCTGGGTGGCCCAGTGGGTTGACCGTCTGACTTCAGCTCAGGTCCTGATTTCCCTGTTCCTGAGTTCAAGCCCCGTGTCGGGCTCTGTGCTGACAGCTCAGAGCCTGGAGCCTGTTTCAGATTCTGTGTCTCCCTCTCTCTCTGCTCCTCCCCCACTTGTGCTCTGTCTCTCTCTCCATCTCTAAAATAAATAAACATTAAAAAAAAAGAATCCTGAAAATTAAGATAGTATATTCTTTTGAATATCATTTAGAAAAACTGATATGCTAAAGCAAATAGAAGATAACAGAATACAGATTCTATTGCAAAAGCTAAGACAGAGGCATAACTTACTTAAATATGTTATATATGAAGTTTTGTTCTCCTTTTTCCTGTTCATTTATTTAAACATAACTTATTGTCAAATTGGTTTCCATACAACACCCAGTGCTCATCCCAACAGGTGCCCTCCTCAATGCCCATCACTCACTTTCCCCTCTCCCCCATCCCCCATCAACTCCCAGTTTGTTCTCCGTATCCAGTGTCTCTTATGGTTTGCCTCCCTCCCTCTCTGTAACTTTTTTTCCCCCTTCCCCTCCCGCAGTCTTCTGTTAAGTTTTTTTTTTTTAATATGAAATTTATTGTCAAATTGGTTTCCATACAACACCCAGTGCTCATCCCAACAGGTGCCCTCCTCAATACCCATCACCCACCCTCCCCTCCCTCCCACCCCCCATCAACCCTCAGTTTGTTCTCAGTTTTTAACAGTCTCTTATGCTTTGGTTCTCTCCCACTCTAACCTCTTTTTTTTTTCCTTCCCCTCTCCCATGGGTTTCTGTTAAGTTTCTCAGGATCCACGTAAGAGTGAAACCATATGGTATCTGTCTTTCTCTGTATGGCTTATTTCACTTAGCATCACACTCTCCAGTTCCATCCACGTTGCTACAAAGGGCCATATTTCATTCTTTCTCATTGCCACGTAGTACTCCATTGTGTATATAAACCACAATTTCTTTATCCATTCATCAGTTGATGGACATTTAGGCTCTTTCCATAATTTGGCTATTGTTGAGAGTGCTGCTATGAACATTGGGGTACAAGTGCCCCTACGCATCAGCACTCCTGTATCCCTTGGGTAAATTCCTAGCAATGCTATTGCTGGGTCATAGGGTAGGTGTATTTTTAATTTTTTGAGGAAACTCCACACTGTTTTCTAGAGCAGCTGCACCAGTTTGCATTCCCACCAACAGTGCAAGAGGGTTCCCGTTTCTCCACATCCTCTCCAGCATCTATAGTCTCCTGATTTGTTCATTTTAGCCACTCTGACTGGCATGAGGTGGTATCTCAGTGTGGTTTTGATTTGTATTTCCCTGATGAGGAGCGACGTTGAGCATCTTTTCGTGTGCCTGTTGGCCATCTGGATGTCTTTTTTTTTTTTTTAATTTTTTTTTTTTAACGTTTATTTATTTTTGAAGACAGAGAGAGACAGAGCATGAACGGGGGAGGGTCAGAGAGAGGGAGACACAGAATCTGAAACTGGCTCCAGGCTCTGAGCTGTCAGCACAGAGCCTGACGCGGGGCTCGAACTCATGGACCATGAGATCATGACCTGAGCCGAAGTTGGCCGCTTAACCGACTGAGCCACCCAGGCGCCCCTGGATGTCTTCTTTAGAGAAGTGTCTATTCATGTTTGCTGCCCATTTTTTCACTGGATTATTTGTTTTTTGGGTGTGGAGTTTGGTGAGCTCTTTATAGATTTTGGATAGTAGCCCTTTGTCCGATATGTCATTTGCAAATATCTTTTCCCATTCCATCGGTTGCCTTTTAGTTTTGTTGATTGTTTCCTTTGCTGTGCAGAAGCTTTTTATCTTCATGAGGTCCCAGTAGTTCATTTTTGCTTTTAATTCCCTTGCCCTTGGGGATGTGTCAAGTAAGAAATTGCTGCGGCTGAGGTCAGAGAGGCTTTTTCCTGCTTTCTCCTCTAGGGTTTTGATGGTTTCCTGTCTCACATTCAGGTCCTTTATCCATTTTGAGTTTGTTTTTGTGAATGGTGTAAGAAAGTGGTCTAGTTTCAAAAGTCTGCTAGAACTGATACATGAATTCAGCAAAGTTGCAGGATACAAAATCAAGGTACAGAAATCAGTTGCATTCTTATACACTAATAATGAAGCAAGAGAAAGACAAAGAAACTGATCCCATTCACAATTGCGCCAAGAAGCATAAAATACCTAGGAATAAACCTAACCAAAGATGTACAAGATCTGTATGCTGAAAACTATAGAAAGCTTATGAAGGAAATTGAAGAAGATATAAAGAAATGGAAAAACATTCCGTGCTCATGGATTGGAAGAATAAATATTGTTAAAATGGCAACACTACCCAAAGCTATCTACACATTCAATGCAATCCCAATCAAAATTGCACCAGCATTCTTCTTGAAGCTAGAACAATCAATCCTAAAATTCGTATGGAACCACAAAAGCTCCCGAATAGCCAAAGTAATTTTGAAGAAGAAGACCAAAGCAGGAGGCATCATAATCCCAGACTTTAGTCTCTACTACAAAGTTGTCATCATCAAGACAGCATGCTTTGGCACAAAAACAGACACATAGACCAATGGAATAGAATAGAAACCCCAGAACTAGACCCACAGAAGTATGGCCAACTAATCTTTGACAAAGCAAGAAAGAATATCCAATGGAAAAAAGACAGTCTCTTTAACAAATGGTGCTGGGAGAACTGGACAGCAACATGCAGAAGAATGAAACTAGACCATTTTCTGTTAAGTTTCTCAAGATCCACATATGCGTGAAAACATATGATATCTGCCTTTCTCTGCCTGGCTTATTTCACTTAGCATAATACCTTCCAGTTCCATCCACGTTGCTGGAAATAGCCAGAATTCATTCTTTTCATTGCCAAGTAGTATTCCCTTATATATATATACCACATCTTCTTTATCCACTCGTCAGGTGATGGACATTTAGGCTCTTTCCATAATTTGGCTATTGTTGAAAGTGCTGCTATAAACATTGGGGTACATGTGCCCCTATGCATCAGCATTCCTGTATCCTTTGGGTAGATTCCTAGCAGTGCTATTGCTGGGTCATAGGGTAGTTCCATTTTTAATTTTTTGAGGAACTTCCATACTGTTTTCCAGAGCAGCTGCACCACTTTGCATTTCCACCAACAGTGCAAGAGGGTTCCCGTTTCTCCACATCCTCGCCAGCATCTATAGTCTCCTGATTTGTTCACTTTAGTCACTCTGACCAGTGTGAGGTGGTATCTCAGTGTGGTTTTGATTTGTTTTTCCCTGATGAGGAGTGATGTTGAGCATCTTTTCATGTGTCTGTTGGCCATCTGGAACTTTTATTTATTTTTTTTTAACGTTTATTCATTTTTGAGAGACAGAGAAAGATAGAACATGAGTGGGGGAAGGGCAGAGAGAGAGGGAGACAGTATCTAAAGCAGGTTCCAGGCTCTGAGCTGTCAGCACAGAGCCTGATGCGGGGCTCGAACTCACAAACCGAGAGATCATGACCCGAGCCAAAGCTGGGCGCTTAACCTACTGAGCCACCCAGGTGCCCCTTCTGTCCTTTTAAATGTTGTTTTCTGTTAGGTTTCTATCTGACTATTGTGAAGCAGGCATTCTTAGGCAGCTGCCTATGTTCCCAGACAGGAGGGCCACACAAAGGCCTGCTTGCTTACTACTAATTCAACTTACCACCACAGGAGCCCCTGCTTTGGTCTGAGTCACAGCACAATGAGGACACTGGGAGTGGGAAGTGTCATCCTGAACGAAGACACATTTAACTGGGGCCAGTTTAGCTTGATTCGGCATACATTCACCGAGCTCTCACTTACACTAGGTACCAGGGAAAGAAAGATGAATATCCTGCAAGTGCTTTAAGTAATATGAAAGAAAAAAGATACATTAGCAGACAATGTCAGGATCACATAGTGAGTGAAGACAGAGTTAAGCACTCAGGAAGCACAAGAGTGGTGTCTGGCTAATGGAGAAACTAAGGCAAGGTAGTTGATGCTTTGTTTCTAGGCTTTTAAAGCCTCACAAAGCTACAAGTTTCAGTAGTTCTGATAATGACCAATAACTAGACTTACGTATTTCAAAATCAAGAAGGGATGGTGTAGGTTAAGACACTTATCATTACCATGCTGAATTTTGGACTTAGTTTTTTCCTTCCTTGCCACTCTCCCTTTTTTCTTCTCTTTTCTTTGTTTTTCTTTTCTTTTCTTTTCCTCTTTTCTTCCATTCCTTCCTTTCTTTCTTTTTTGCCATGGTTTTAAGGCATGTTTCCTGTATTTTAATTTGGCATGAGGCTTCCATGGCTGGTGGAATACAAAAATGTATAATGCTTCAAAGCATTATTTTACACTTTAAAATTAAAACTTTTCACTAGGTGGCTAAGATTAATCAGCCTTGCAAAAGGCTCTGAAAGATTAGTATAAACAATATTAAAATAGATAACTGTATTTCTCAATTCAGCTTGCATAATTGAGACTCTTATTTCACTAAAGAGTCCCTCTTCTGTGCTTTTTACTCAGTAGTCCACTGGAATAAAATGTTATATGCCTGGACTGTTTCAACATAGAGACAGTGCACATTTTTCTCACCAATATGGCTTGAAAGAGGGTCTATGAAACCTTTGCTGGCTTTAGCCAACAACTAAGAAACCTTTGTCAGGATGGGGAAACACCAAGATCTGTGGCCTTGACTGCTGGCTTTTGATACCTGGACATTTTTAACTGAAAGGAATAAGGAGATGTTTGTTTTAATTTCTTATTCCTTTTTTTTTTCCTGGTAGAATTAAGGATAAATTTAACATGTTAAATTTGCATGTAATAATTTTTATATAACAAAGGGGTAAAATTACATATACATGTTATAAAGACAAATGAAATCTACCCTTTAACTTATGAAAAAGAATATTAACAACACTGCTATACTTTCCTATGCAACAGGTAACCATTCTCTTGAATTTTATATTAAACATTTTTTTTTTCATTTTTACCAGTATGTATACATTTGGTTTGCTTCTTTTTGAGCTTGGTAAAATGATACGGAGTTGTAGGTAGTGTTCTGGGACTTTTTTCTTTCACTGTTACTCATATTCAGCCATGCTGTTGCATGTTGCTGTAGTTTATTTACTTTACTGCTATAAAATATTCCAATGTAAATATAATAAAATTCATTGATCCACTTTCCTGCTAATGGAAATCTAAGTTGTTTCAGTGTTTTGCTATTATAGATAATGTTGTTATGCACAAGTGTCCAATTTCACCTGTGTACAAATGCAAAACTATTTCTAGATAAATGGGGAGGTAGGAGACAGTGAGGATATGCTGAGTTATGGAGAATGTGAGATCCTACTTCATAATATTAAGTTTTTCTCCAAATTAGTTATTACTCTAATTTTTTAATTAAGTTACACCTTTACCAGTAATGAACAAACATTCCCATTGATTCACATTCACAGATTGTTGGCACTGTTAGACTTCTTAGATTTTGCAAATCTAGTGAATGAAATGGTATCCTATTGGGATCTTCATCTGCATTTCCACAATTACTGACGAGGTTGAACATCTTTTCATGTTTAATTGACATTTATGTTTCTTCTGAAATATCTTTTCATGTCCTTTGCCCATTTTTCTTTTGGGATTTGTTGTTGTTGTTGTAGTAGCTCTTTATATATCCTAGGTACTAATGCTTTGCTAGTTTCCTGTTTTATAAATTTCTTAATTTAATATTTGTGTATTTCACTATTTTTTAGTTTTAGTGTCTTTTCACATTATTAATACAAGTTCTTTATTTTTTCTAAGTCTCAAAGTTATAAATGGGCATTTGTTTTTATTTATTTTTTATTACTTTTTTTAATGTTTATTTATTTTTGAGAGAGAGACAGAGCATGAGCGGGGAAGGGGCAGAGAAAGAGAGGGAGACACAGAATCTGAAGCAGGCTCCAGGCTCCAAGCCATCAGCACAGAGCATGACGTGGGGCTTAAACTCACAGACCACAAGATCATGATCTTAGCCGAAGCCAGAGGCTTAACCAACCTAGCCACCTAGGCTCCCGTATTTTTTTTTTTTTTTAAAGTTTACTTATTTTTGAGAGAGAGAGAGAGTGTGTGTGAGCAGGGGAGAGGCAGAGAGAGAAGGAGACTTAGAATCGGAAAGAATAGAATGCTTAACTGACTAGGCCATCCAGGAACTCCAGAAGTTCTTTATTTTAATGCAATCATGTTTATCCGTCTTATGCTTTAGTTAGGACTTTGGGGTCTTGTTTCACAAATACTTCTCTGCTCAGGTATCATAAAGACATATTCCTATATAATTTTCGAAAAGTTGTTTCTCAGTTTGCTTGTGAGGAGAAGAACCAATTTTTTCTTTCCCACATTTGAAAACCCCTGTCCTAGCACCAATTACTAAAGGCCTAGCTTTCAGATTGGTCACCAACTGTTTCTAGCTTTAGTTTATGATCAATGACTAAATATTTACCTCTGTGGCTCTTGAGAAGTTACCATTTCTGAACTTCAGTATCTCCATTTATAAAAAAGGGATGCCTCACAAGCTTGGTAGGAAAGTTAAATTAGATAACTATACTGCTATGTAAATGTAAAGTACTAATCACACATAAGAAGGAGGCAGGAAGACTATGGCACACTGGTTAGTCTCAGGCTCTATTATAATTTCATCCATTTAGAGTCAACACATGACTTATTTTGGAGGTTTTGAAACATGACTGCAAATAAGTTGATACTCCTTAGACTGAGATGTCGTGTCTCCTGAATTCGGGCAGATCGCAGTGACTGGTCAATCAGTACAGTATGGCAGAAGTGATGCTAGGTGACTTCTGAGGTCAGAAAATGTAACGGCGGCTTCTGTGGAGTTTGTGGAAACACCATTCTCGGAGTCCTGAGTCTCCATGAAACAAGTCCTACTACCCTGATGCTGCCATGCTATGAGGAGACCCAAATTAGGCCACATGAAGAGACAACATGTAGGTGCCCAGACATGACACCAAGAGAGAGATGTCTGGTTAGCCTCCACATGCTTCAGCTCCAGCCACCACTTCCTTTTTCCATGTAAGACCCCAAGCCAGAGCTACCCAACTGATTGATTCCTTTCTGAATTCCTGATCCACAGAAACCATGACAGAAAAAAAAAATGATTGCTGCTATTTTTAGGCAGTAAGTTTTGAAGTAATAGATTATACATCAATAGATAACTGGAAGGCTTACTGAACGCAGATTTTGCACAAAGAACTGAGAAAAGTAATTTCATATATTTTTTAAAGATTTTATTTTTTAAGTAATCTCTACGCCCAATGTGGGGCTTGAACTCAGAACCCTGAGATCAAGAGTTGCATGCTCCACTGACTGAGCCGGCCAGGTGCCCCTAATTTCTTATTTCTATTTATTAATCCTACGTGAAGAACAACACGAGAGCCAAAGTAACATTTTATATCAAACTAAAAATATATTTGATTATTGTCTACATTGGTGGTATCTTGAAATCTCAGTATTACTCACAGTACCCTCATTTTAGTAGGTTATGCCTGAAATTGCTGATTTCATATACTTTTAAGAACCTATTATCCAACTTAATGAAGGCTTTATGTGTCACATCATGGTTGCCCTATTTTACTTACAACATTACACTGAAAAGTAAATAGATATATCTACCTTTGTCTTTTAGGTATGAATGGGATGAAATTTACCATTTGTTAAAGTGTCCAGTACTAGCAGAAAACTCATATTGATACTTTTAGATTTTAAAAAATACTGCCTATATACCGAGTAATATATAGAATTGTCAAATGGCTATATTGTATACCTGAAAGCAATTTGACACTATATCTTAACTATATTAGAATTAAAATAAAATAGAGGCACCTGGTGGCTCAGTTCGTTGACTGTCCACCTTGATTTCGGCTCAGGTCATGATTGATCACCGGGTGGTAGGATTCAGTCCTACGTCAAGCTCCATGCTGAGCATTGAGCCTGCTTGGGATTCTCTCTCTCTCTTTGTCATCGACCTCTACCCCTTTCCTACATTCATCCTGTGTCTATCAAAAAAATAAAATACAATAAAAAAAAATACTGCCTAAATAAACACAACTATTTGTCAATGAAGGTATTTAAAGGTAACTAAATTCACCAGATAAGTTCCACTGTATAAAAAAAAAAATTGTTATTTGTCTATTATTCTGATCTAGCCTTAACAGATACAGTAAAAGCTCCTACCAATGGTCACAGAACGAATGACATGCATGGGAGTAATTACTCTCTTGGAAAAAAGGAAAAATTATGGAAATGACTCTGAAACCACTGTAAATTATTACAATAAAACCAGCACAAACAAATGAACTAATATGATGAATGCACTGGTGTCTATCTGGTATAGTATTTTAGTATACTATCCCGGCAGCAGTTTGTTTCCAAATTTACTGGGATCAGATTCCAATAAAAGTGTAACAAAGAAATCTAAAGTGACACACCTTCCATATCTTGAGAACATTCATAAATATCAGAGAAAAACATTAAACACGATATATAACATTAAGATTGCAATACCTTCTTGAGGCTAGAAAATTCCAAATGAAAACTTAGAAGTCAGAATGAAAACAGAGTTAACAAAAGAAAATGAGATATTCTGGAAAAAGTTTTAAAATACATACCTAATATAGAGCTAGAAAGGAATTAGATGGGGGGGATGAAATAAAATAAAGGAGACTGTAAGGGCCATGATTTGAATCACACAGAGTAATAACTGAGGTCAAAAAAAGAGAATAATGTAACTAATAAAGAATAATCATGAAGTTATTAAAGTTTATGTTATTTTTATAGTGCTAAGGGTGAACAGTTATGGGGGCACTTGGGTGGCTCAGTTGGTTAAGCATCTGACTCTTGATTTTAGTTCAGGTCATGATCTCATGGTTAGTGAGTTTGACCCCATATTGGGGTCTGCACTCACAGTAAGGAGCCTGATTGGGATTCTCTCTCTCCCTCTCTCTGTCCCTGTCCTGCTCTCTCTTTCAAAATTAATAAACTTAAAAAAAAAAGATGAACAGTTATGAACAATATAGATGAATATAAATTACAGGGTAAAAAGTGCCTATCTGACATGAGAGAATAGACAGCACATATATCTTAAATGTCTAAAATCTTGATTACATATTCTTCAGTAAGTTAAAACGTGAAATAAAACTGCTTTCTTATTTCAACTCTTATCATAATTTGCTAAAAGGAACAAAATGTTTGAGATTTAAAAAAAATTTTTTTTAATGTTTATTGTTTTTGAGAGAGAGATAGAGAGCAAGCAGGGACGGGGCAGAAAGAGAAGGAGACACAGAATCGGAAGCAGGCTCCAGGCTCTGAGCTGTCAGCACAGAGCCTGATGTGGAACTCGAACTCACAGACCGTGAGATCATGACCTGAGCTGTAGTCGGCCACCCAACGGACTGAGCCACCCAGGTGCCCCCAAAATGTTTGAGATTTGAATAAAGAAACATGCAAAATTAAACAAAAATGTCTAGGATTATAAAGAATGGCTGTTTTCCAAACAAATTGCTGAGTGTCATGAAAATAAAAATTCAAAGCCAAGACATGACGAAAATGCTAGGAAGCAAATCAACATTGGTGATGAAAATATCAAAAGCACTGAAGGCAGACCCACCTAAAACATTCATTATCTGTAATTTCTGTGAGTCTTGAAAAATGTAAGGATGACAGAGAGGAATGACTTTGGTTGGCATGCAGCATCAACAGTATGTCATTAATATCAAGGCCAAAACCACATGATATTTACAGATAAACAATTCAATTCCATTTAGTTGATCTAATCTAATATAAACCTTGCAACATTTAGAAAATTCAAAGAGTAACCATTATGTTCATGACAATTAACAATCCTTAGATTTATAGATGTACACTTTTTCACACTTGGTCTTTAGTATTAAGTGAATGTAATTAGCAACTCAACATTAACCTATGTAGTATAACAATAAATACTATGCTGTACCCATTACTATAATAATTAGAAACAAAATCTAGAAATTTTCAAATACCTTTTTTTAAAGTTTATTTGTTTATTTTGAGAGAAAGAGAGAATACAAGCAGGGGAGGAACAGAGAGAAAGAGAGAAGGAGGGAGAGGGAGAGGGAGAGGGAGAGGGAGAGGGAGAGGGAGAGGGAGAGGGAGAGGGAGAGGGAGAGGGAGGGAGGGAGAGAGAGAGAATTCCGAGCAAGTTCCACACTGTCAGCGCAGAGCCTGATGTGGGGCTTGGACTCATGAACTTGAAATCATGAAATCATGACCTGAGATGAAATCAAAAGTCTGATGCTTAACCAACTGGGCCGTCCAAGCGCCCTAAATACTTTTTATTGTTGGTCAAAGATTTTTACTTTTTTAGTATAGATTTTGGTTTTCTTTTAAAAGGGTTTATAACATCATTTACCTGTAAATGAACAATTCTCAGAAATATATCTTCTCTCATGCTCATCTCGATATCAAAACGAGAAAGTCTTTTGTCTGCTTCTGTACTTGCTGCCCGCACTTCTTTGTCAGAGGAGACATGCTGGGGAAAGTCTAACATGGTTCGTTCCACTGTCAATAGAGGACAAAATCATAAGGATTCATCCAATCAGCATTAAGAAAAATACTTCCTACCTAGATGAATGATTATCCTAATATAAGTTTTTCATTTTATACCTTCTGTAAAGTTTTGTAAGGCTATCAGGAAACAGCATCTAATGCAGGACTTGGCTGTTGCAGTGGCATTATTAGGAACAATAAGGGTATAAACTGAGCACTTATCAAAGTATGTTTAGGGTGTAACTTATTAACTGGGAATGCTGAAAGATAAAGACATAGTTCTCATACTAACACATTTTATAATCTGGTGTGTGGGAGGAGGGAACAGTACATGAAAAGATAAAGAATACAGGATAGAGCAGCTTAGTTGCCAAAAGAATGGGATAGTAACTCGAACACAGCAATATTAGGACTGGAGCACCATGTAACACCTATGATGAAGGCTGGACCTTAGGGCGGGCAGGGCAAGAGGAAGACCTCAGGAGAGGACTGGAAAAGTAGAGACTACAAGCATGGGGACTGGCAGAGAGAGAGGATGTTTTAGAAAAAAGCAGACTTACTTACTTACTTATTTATTTAAATATAATTTATTGTCAAATTGGTTTCCATACAACACTCAGTGCTCGTCCCAACAAGTGCCCTCCTCCCTACACATCACTCACTTTCCCCTCTCCCCCACCCCCACCTACACTAGTTTGTTCTGAGTATCCAGTGTCTCTTATGGTTTGCCTCCCTCCCTCTAACTTTTTTTTCCCCTTCCCCTCCTCCATAGTCTTCTGTTAAGTTTCTCAAGATCCGCATATGAGTGAAAACATATGATATCTGTCTTTCTCTGCCTGGTTTATTTCACTTAGCATAATACCCTCCAGTTCCATCCATGTTGCTGCAAATGGTCAGAATTCATTCTTTTCATTGCCAAGTAGTATTCCCTTATATATATATACCACATCTTCTTTATCCACTCGTCAGGTGATGGACATTTAGGCTCTTTCCATAATTTGGCTATTGTTGAAAGTGCTGCTATAAACATTGGGGTACATGTGCCCCTATGCATCAGCATTCCTGTATCCTTTGGGTAGATTCCTAGCAGCGGTATTGCTGGGTTATAGGGTAGTTCTACTTTTAATTTTTTGAGGAACCTCCACACTGTTTTCCAGAGAAAAGCAGACCAATTTAGTTGGGGTGGGGGAAGTTTATTTAAAATAGAAATTCCTAACCTTCACTACAGATTCTTTAGAGAATCTAGTCAAAGTTATGGACCCTCCCCGAAATGCAAACGTTCATACAAGCATAAAATTTCCATACAATTTTAGAAGATTCCCAGAAATCTCAGTGGACACATCCAGTGAAGAGTTGAATATTGGGACTATTCCTATTAAATGATGGTGGTAACGAACTGCTCTAATGTTCACATATTAAAATTCTTTCTTGGGTTTTTAATACATTTGTATTGTGACTTTCATCAGGCAAAAATCTGATGTCACTGAAATGACCCCAACTACAGAAAAAATGAGTATGGTTTATTTTTTTTGTTTTTATTTATTTAAAAAAATTTTTTAATGTTTATTTAATTTTGAGAGAGAGAGAAAGAGAGAGAGAGAGAGAATGAGGAGGGGAGGGGCACAGAGAGGGAGACCTAGAATCGGAAGCAGGCTCCAGGCTCTGAGGTCTTAGTACAGAGCCTGATACAGGGCTCAAATTCACGAACCATGAGATTATGACTTGAGCTGAAGTTGTATGCTTAACCACTGAGCCACCCAGGCATCTCTTTATTTTTGAGAGAGAGACAGAGAGAGGAGGGAAGGGAAAGTCAGAGAGAGAGAAAGAGAGAAAGAGAGAGAGAGAGAGAGAGAGAGAGAGAGAATCCCAAGCAGGCTCTGTGCTGACAGTGAGGATCTTGACATGGGGCTCTAACCCATGAACCATGAGATCGTGACCTGAGCCAAAATCAAAAGTTGCACGCTTAACCGACTGAGCCAGCTAGGAAACACAAAATGAGTATGGTTTATAGGAACGGTGTGGCTATACTGTGACAATGAATACACTTTTATTAGCTTTAGTACTTTGAAGGTATTGTAAACAGGTAAAACTTCCACATATGATATATGGTAGACAGTAGAGCTATCCTTTCCATACCAAGAAACTATCCAGTTAAACAAGCTACCTCACTCATATCAGTCCTCTTAAAACAGTGCTATAAAGCTGTAAAAAGAAAAATCACCTCAAATATCTGCATAAATTCATAACATGTGGTTTAAAAAGTCTAATTAAATAATTATTCTTTAAGGATTTGATTTAATATACACTTTTATGTTCCTTGATTAAAGAATGGAACAGAATTAAAGTTTCATAGATGTAGCACCTGTTTAAGTGATAAAGTTAACTATATAGGTATAATTTCTATTTACTTTTTAAAATTAAGTCAAGGAGATATTAAGAAAAAATCAAATTGCTCAAGAACTAAAATGAGCAGAACAAAATGCAGGCGCCTAAAACTGGAAACATATTCTTAAACAAACAATAATACTAAAAACCATTTCCTTCCTTACTTTGCCACAAAGACCTGAACCAGACTTATGCTCTTACTGCCAAACTATAAACAGTATTGGACACTAGTCAAATGAGGTTTTAACAGTTACTGCAGGAGGCAGAATGAGCTCTGAGAACAAATATAGATAAGATAAAGTTGGTCTTTAAAAATCTCCTAAACTCAAAAATTTTTAGGATTAACTTACAGAGGTACATTTATGAGAGAGCAAGGACTTCTGAAAACTAAAAGTATACTTAAAAGATGCATTACTGGGGGATGCCTGGGTGGCTCAGTCAGTTAAAAGTCTGACTTCGGCTCAGGTCATAATCTCACAGTTTCTGAGTTTGAGCCCTGTGTTGGGCTCTGTGCTGACAGCTCAGAGCCTGGAGTCTGCTTTGTATTCTGCGTCTGCCTCTCTCTCTCCCCCTCCCTCACTTATGCTCTCTCTCTGTCTCAAAAATAATAAATAAACATTAAAAAAAAAATAAAAGATGTATTATTGGAAAAGCAGCAGACTTTAAGATAATTTTTAAAAAGATTTTGTTTTTTTCCCCACTGATTTTTATATTTGTTAAATGCATAATTCACCAGGCTGGCACACCATGTCGGCCATATATGACTGAAGAAGAAATGAGTCTCTGAACCAAGGACAAACCACATATAGCAAGGGAGACACACAAAATATTGCCTTCTGGGAAAACTCTGCCAAATGCGAACCAACTCCATCCCTTTGAGTTTGACTAACGAGACCCACCAGGTGTTTTTTATTTAGTAGTTTAAACTCAAGACTTTTATCCAGATTTAGTGGCCATTAATGAGAGTGAAGCAGCTGGTGGGAAGAGGCAGAAACTGAAACAGAAGAGGTAAGAGAGTCCCTATTAAGGTGGGGCACAGGGTAGGGAATTCTTGGTGTTGAGGGGTTGGTGAGGGTTAAGAGATGACTAGGTCACTAGGGCTGTACAGGATTCTGGACAACCTTCCAAATTCCAGAATACATACAAATGTTTATGATATCCCGATAACTTACGTTCTTACAAAACCTGGATAGCCAAGGTTGTTTAGCCATAACTATATCACAGAATATGTCTAACCCTTAGGGGCAATTGGAGTGAATCTCCATTCCTTTAACTCAAAGGGCCTAATACTTATATTATAGAAATAATGTATTTTAAGTATAGGAAATATGCAAAATAGAGAAAGGCATGGAGAGTAAATTTTAAAAAATCAAGCATACCTAAGAAATTAGCTACTAGTAAAATTTTCTTCTGGTTTTCGTCTCTGTATTTTTTTTCTATGTTAAGAAATGCTGTTCCTCAACGTGATTATGGCTACATAGTGTTGCAGAGCCTGAGCATACCATTACGTGGTCTTTCTATATGCTGGATGGCACCCAGGAGTTGTTTCCAAGGTTCTGCTACGACAGAGTACCTGTTTATACATAAATTTGTACATAATTTTTCCTGTATCTGATAATTTATTTAGATTAAATGCTTAGGTGTGGAACTGCTGGGCTAGGGTATGAACTTCTTAAGAGTTTTGATATATTATGTCAAAATACTCTCCAGAAAGCAGATGTAATGAGATTGTACATTTTGTAGCACCACTGCCAACATAATAAAACATTTTAATTTTATTTAATTGAATTCTAAGCAATTAGTTAATCATTATGGAAAAATCAATGTCTTGTAAAACTGGAAAATGATTGCCAACACAGAAAGCATAAAATGGTTTATGATGCCTACAAAATGAAATATCAATGGACGTCTGCATGCTACTCACCTATATACTTCACTTCGACATCTGCCAGTGCCTGCAAACAGTTCTCGTAAGTTACTTCCTCAATGTCAAGCATTCCAATAGCATCGTACACCTGTTTGGTCTGCACAATGAGCTCCTCAGTTCTTGTTTTAATTTGCTCTGGTGAAAGATCCCATCTTAAGACATTTCTGCCAGCTACAGTATAGGAAGACATTGCCTGAAGAGAAGACATCACTTCTCTTCCTAAAGTCATTCTGAATAAAATCCTGGAACCACCAACTCTGAAAAGAATCAGAAAAAGAATAAAAATTAGACATCTGTTGATCCAAAGCCAATACACAAATGTATACTGTCTAATTATATTAAAAAGAACTTTTTAATAAAATTGAGCAAGTCTCTTTCAGGTGAACACGTAAGCACAAAATTAAATGCATTTGTATTTTTTTCCCTTGAATGTAGATTTAATGAAATTAGTACTTACCAAACACTGAATTGGTCATGTAATTAAGTCATGGTGAGAAATGAAGTTAGGTGTCAAAGACGTAATAACTGTCCTTTATAAATTAAACCAGTAATCTTTCTTATATAAATGTTTTTCCTGTGCTGGGGCATCTGGCTGGCTCAGTCAAAAGACCATGTAACTCTTGATCCTGTGGTTCTATGTTCAAGCCCCACGTTGGATGTACAGATTACTTAAAAAAACAAAATCTTAAAAAAATTAAAAATTAGGGACACCTGGGTGACTCAGTTGGTTAAGTGTCCTTCAGCTCAGGTCATGATCTCGTTGTTTGTGGGTTTGAGCCCTACATCGGGCTCTGTGCTGACATCTCGGAGCCTGGAGCCTGCTTCGGATTCTGTGTATCCCTTTCTCTGCCCCTCGCCCACTCTCTCTCTTTCTCTGTCAAAAATGAATAAATGTTAAAAAATTTTTAATTAAGAAAAAATTAAAATTAAAATAAAAAAAGTTATTTCCTGTGTCAACATCTACCTACAATGTTTCAAAACGTTTTTATAATGAACAGCATGTAAAAAAATGTTTTTTTACCAAAATTTCACACAAATCAACTATGAAAATTTGAATTTAAGGTTTGGGAAATAAACTCTGGTATTGCTATGGCATTATTCTAAAAGACAAAAGAAATTAAGTTAATGATAACAATCCTTTACCTCCCTGAAAACCTCAAACTAATAATTGATGCCATATGTGTGTATATATGTACTATATATCATGCAATATAATTTCAGAACTTATAAATAAAAATATTATAATTAATGGCTAACATTTGTTGTGTGTTTAGGCACTGTACTAAATGCTTGCCATTTATTCACTTAGTCCTCAAAACAAAACTATGAGGCAGATACTGTAGTTATTCTCATTTTACTAAAGAGGAAACTAAAACACAGGAAAGTTAAGTAACTTGTCCAAAGTCACATAGCTGGTTATATGGTGTGAACTAGGATTAAAAACCAGACGGAGATAATAGAGATCCAGAACTCACACTCTTAACTGCTATGCTAAACTTCAATCCTATTATCTTACAAGACCCCAAAACAACCCTATGAGGTAGGCAGTGCATTATTCCCTTTTTAATGATGAGGCAGTTGAGGCTCAGAGAGGCTAATGACTTATTTAAGGTCATTCACTTAACAAATACTTATGAGCATATATTGTCTGGTCATTGTGACAGGCATCAAGGATAAACAGGCAAACTTACTAAGATTCTGCTATTATTGTGGAGAGACAAATTGACAAAGGAACTATTATTCTATATTGAGGTGAGTGAGACGACAGGTATAAGCAGAGGGAACTCTGAAAGACCTCAGAAGGAACTTTTCTTGGAAGATTTTACAGAGGCAACAAGGAGCAAGCCAACATCTGGACTACATCCAGAAATTATCTAAATGCCAAAAGCTGTAAGGAGAGAGAAATCTGATAAGGTCAGTAAGGACTACAGAATATGAAGAGCCTTGGGAATCAATAAAGAGTTCAACCTGAAGTCCGTGAGAGAGCCACTGAAGGGTTTTAACCAGGTAAGAGATGAAATAAGGTATACATTTTAGAGAAATTGCCCAAATCAAAGTGAGTTGAAAGGTTTGGGAAAGAGAGATTATACTAGAGGAAAGCTATTCCTGTAACTGGAGCATAATATCATGGTATACTGAATTAGGAAAAGGGGGGAACTGGAGTGACTTAAAAGATAATTCAGGAAGTAGAATCAGTATGACTTGGTACTTGGTATAGGGGTGGAGGGTGAGAAAGTCAAGGATGTCGTCCAAGATTCTTGTAATTGGATGTATGGATGGTGGTAACATCATTAAAATAGGCAATGTAGAAAGAGGAGGAGGTTTTTTGGAGAGGGGGAAGAGATATTCAATTTTGGACATGCCAAGTTTGAAGTGGTGTGGCACATTTAAATGGAATTCATTAATATGAGATGATAATTGGAGTTAGAGGAATGGTTGAACTGGCCCAAGGGAGTTTGCAGATTAAGAACAGAACTGAGCCCTAACTCTAGTTTAATCATGGAGATAAAGGAAAACCAAACCAGAATGGATTTAGGAAGCTGTGAAAAGTAAGCAGAAAAAAAGGGAGGGAGGGGTGCCTGGCTGGCTGGGTTGGTAGAGCATTCAACTCTCGATCTCAAGGTCGAGTGTTTAAGCCCCACCCTGGGCGTGGAGCCTACTAAAAAAAAAAAAAAAAAAAAAAAAAAAAAAAAAAAAAAAAAAAAAAAGAGGGAGTAAATAACTGCCAAATGTACAAATCTCAAGAAAGATGGAAGAGTCTGTTAAATTCAGCAACAGGAATGTCATTGATGATTCTGGCAAGAGTAGTGTCAGCGGGATTGTGGGGTGGAGGTCAGACTACAATGATTGAGGGATAGGAAGAAGGTAAAGAACTGTAGAGTACATCTAAGTGATTCTCTAGAGTTGGATATATTTTACTTTTATTTTTATTTTTTTATTTTTGGGAGAGTGCAAATGGGGGAGTGGCGGAGATAGGGGAACAGAGGTTCCCAAGCGGGCTCAGTGCTGACAGGCTGACTGCAGTGAGCTGGATGTGGGACTCAAACTCACAAACCAAGAGATCATGACCTGAGCAGAAGTCAAACACTCAACTGACTGAGCCACCCAGGTGCCCCAAGTTGGATGTGTTTTAGATAAGAAAAGAGACTGCAGTCTCAGTAAAATCAATAAAACAGGTAAAGTGGGAGTAGTTAGGTTGTAGTAAAAAAGTGTGGGTTTGAATTTAAGAATTCAAAGGTTAAGCAGTCTGATACGATTCAGGACATTTTCCCAGAAGTGGATGGTTGATATAAATGAGTTGAAGAATGCAATCTAGTATTGGATAAATTGTTTATGTGAACACTGGAGTCAGCAGCTTGACAGCTGGGCCTGGGAATAGAAAGGAAGACTGAGCCAGAAACCAAAGTCTTCAAAGAATGGAGAAGCCAACCAGGTATCTGGTGGAGGACATCATGAGCAGGGTATAGAATGATAAAACCAGATTGTGAGCCTTGAAGGTGTTTATACAATGGTGAAGAAGTATTGGTCTGGGAGCGTAAGTGAGGGCAAGGCAGGAGCTGGCAAACAAAGAAGATGTGGTCTTTCCTCTTTACTTTGTGATATATGGGGTGTGAAAGAGAGGGATATAGACAAAATATTTTCCCCAGGATTGAGTGGATTTCAGTAATGGTTAGTAGAAGAAAAGACAATCCAGAGAGTATCAAAAGGGGAGGAGTTTGTTGACTACAGGACAAGGGTTCCAGAAATAACAAGGCAGAAGTCTAAGAGTAGAATAGATAGCTAAATATGTGTTCATTGTCCAGCCATTCACTGCCTCCCTCTAACTAAGTCTATGCACATATTTCTTCCTAGTACCCATGCACAACACGACTACCACACCCCCTGCCATGTCCACGATCTGTGAAGGTGGCTGCCCCTACCCTCAAACTCCTGTGAGAGAAACAGGTCTTATTTCCACTGTGTGTGACCGAGCAAGCTTGTGTTCTTGACTGCAGCTGGCATCCACCTTATGTAGAACCTGACTTAGGATGAAATAAACACTGTGAACAGAAGAATAAAGGAAGGAAAGCAAATATTTACTGACATCACCATTATAACAGTTAATTCTGAAACCTGACCTAGACCTATTTTCCAGTTATATTTAAGCCAGCTTGAATGCAGTTTTATGTTATTTGTTTCATAGAGGATCCGAACTGATAAAGGAATGAAAACTGGTAAAGGAATGAGCACATACACACAAAAATATGAAGGTCACAACAAGAAATGGTGGATGATTGGAGGGTCTCATATGCTTGGTGGTGGCTGAAATTAACAGGGATGCAAAGTTCAGTGTGTGGAGCTGGCTGAAAATGTCTAAAATAATTATTTCCACAATCTCTTACGGATACACAGAACTGAAGCCTCGAGGAGCAGTGAGACATCACCACTACTGACTGGGTTTCTGAGGAAGTTCTAGTATAAGTGAAGAGGCTGGCCATGGGATTACTGACATAATGACTAGCAAGTGGACTGATGACTGAAATACAAGACTTTGGTAGCTAATCACCTGTTCTTTTCACAACTCTTCTGAGTACAAACCAATTATTACAGACAACTTTTCATTACTGTTAAACACCTTTAAGAGAAAATTACCTCAAACATTTATTGATAAGATGAACCTCCACTAGTTTTCCTTTATTTCCTAACATTTACCTCAAGGTTGAGTGTTTCGTTACAGCATACCTGATTTTAACTCAGTGAAACTGGTGAAGGTATCAGAACCTCCACCCTGGCTGAACAGATACACCCATAATCACCCTTGTACAGTTTCTGTTGCAATTCATGAAAAACTACCACTTTCTTGAAGTGATACTATTCCCCAAATACAGGGAGGGTAAAAAGAAAGGAAGAAAATTTAGAAACCATAGTTTTATGTGTCAAAAGAACACATTAAATTTTGTGTCATACTTTCTTCTTACCTTCTGGGATTTTATCTTAATTTCTTTCAGGATTTACAATTCTTGTTACCAAAGAAAAGGAGACTGAAGGATTCCTTCCTATTTCTAACTAAAACATTTTGATCTAGGGGCACCTGGGTGGCTCAGTTAAGTGTCCGACTCTTGGTATCAGCTTTGTTCATGATCCCATGGTTTTTGAGATTGAGTCCCGCATCAGGTTCTGTGCTGACAGTGCAGAGTCTGTTTAGGATTCTCTCTCTTCCTCTCTCTCTCCCCCTCCCCTGCTTGTGCACGCATCCTCTCTCACAATAAATATTTTCAAAAAGAATGAAAACTGCCTTTTTAAAAAAAATTAAAATATTTTGATCTACTGGGAATTTTTCTATCTGCATTCTCTCTGCTTTTCCTCTTATATCATCATTTTGTGGAGTATCTTTATTCCCCTTTGTTATGACTTCAAGCTCATTCAATGCTTCAGGTGCTGGTACATTTATCTTTTCTCCCCCTTCAGTGCCTCTGCAGCCCTGGAGAACTGCACCTGTGTGGAGAAACCAGTGCACCTGCAATCACTCTAGCAAATATGATTATACCCTTGGGAATGGATTTTTCTAGTCACTTTTTGCAACCAAGAAGTACAAAAGTTGAAAACAGGCAATACTATGTGATTCTGTCTTCTCTACAGGAGTTAATACATGCAATTATTTGAAAATGAGAATCTAGATTAAATTTGAGATTTCTACTGTCTAATTAAACACTAGTTTTTTTCTTTCCCTAAACTTCCAGGCTCTATTATTTCTGTCCCAGCCACACCTTCTTCATTGTTTCTTTTCTCTTTAAAACACTTTCAACACAAAACTCTGAAACTTCTAAGAAATAATACAGAATAATATAACAGCATTGACAGGAAGGCATATTTGTTAGGTTTGATGTTTCCTGTGTCCAGCAAACAAATGAAGTACTCAGGCAAAAAAAATCAAGTGGTGTGGATTTTGACATAGATCACCAGACTGCAGAGCTGCATTTGGAAAAATGAGCATGCCACAATTATACTGAGTTAATTACTGTCTTAAAACTTTTGCAAAACATTTTGTAGAATATACTTTCAGAAATCTTCTGACCTACTGGCATAAAGGCCTCCATTTCCTCCTATCAAGTCTTCTTTGACCATTCAAATTCATCCAAATCTGAGCTTCTATCACCTTTTACCTATGCCATTCATTTTAGGTATTTAAATTACTGTCATCCACCTGTTCAGTTGGTTTGACTCATACTCTAAATTAGACGAGGGCTTTCTCAAGCACAATAACCATTGTGTCTTCTTTTGTCAAAATCCTCAACTCTAACACACTGCACACTGCTGAGCACATAGTAGACGCTGTGTACTTGAAGTGAGATGGGATTGATATGGCTAAAATACTACAGCAACAGCATCGTACATCAACATCACAAATAAATATCCATGCAGGGAAATGTGTTTTATTAGAGCCAAGACTTGAGTGAAGACCATTATGCAAAATATCCTAACTTCTTTTCCCTACAATTTACATTTTATACATTCTTTCTGGTGGTTGCATAGCATTTCCTGAAACTTGTCCCAATTCTTCAAAATACTTGGCAAATATTCCTAGTATTTACTTTAGAACTAATCTTTCTTTACAAGCTGCTATTGAGGACTTCAATGCCCCCAGACTGGAATTATCTTTTCTTTATTTACTTTGAGAGAGAGAGAGAGAGAGAGAGAGAGAGAGAGAGAGAGAGAGAGAGAGAGAGGGAGGGAGAGAGGGAGAGAGGGAGAGCGAGCAAGCACAAGCTGGGGAGGGCAGAAAAAGATGAAGAGAGAGAGAATCCCAAGCAGGCCAGATGCGGAACCTGAACTCAGAAACCATGAGATCATGACTTGAGTTGAAACCAAGAGTCGGACACTTAATCAACCGAGCCACTCCGGCTTTTGATCTCATCTCAGACCTCACCTTCTCCAGGAAGTCTTTTTTTTTTTTTTTTTTTTAATTTTTTTTTCAACGTTTATTTATTTTTGGGACAGAGAGAGACAGAGCATGAACGGGGGAGGGGCAGAGAGAGAGGGAGACACAGAATCGGAAACAGGCTCCAGGCTCTGAGCCATCAGCCCAGAGCCCGACGCGGGGCTCGAACCCACGGACCGCGAGATCGTGACCTGGCTGAAGTCGGACGCTTAACCGACTGCGCCACCCAGGCGCCCCTCCAGGAAGTCTTTTTGATTACCTCCAGCTGTTTTATTTTTTTTAATGTTTATTTTTTTTAAATGTTTATTTTTGAGAGAGAGGAAGAGTGAGAGACAGCGCATGCAGGGGAGGGGCAGAGAGACAGGGAGATGGAGAATTCCAAGCAAGCTCTGCACTGTCAGTACAGAGTATCATGTGGAGCTCGATCTCACGAACTGTGAGATCATGACCTGAGCTGAGATTAAGAGTTGGACACTTAGCCAACTGAGCCACTGAGGTGCCCCAATAGGAATTATTCCTCTGTGCATCTACAGTACCCTAAACGTACACTGACCAAAGCACTTATCAGACTGAAGTGTATTCACCTATTGACTTGGCTATATGTCCAACAGACCTTAAGTGGAAACTGGTTTTTAGTGATACCTATAGACCCTGAACCTAACATAGTGTCCAAAAACTTCCACTTGATCTTGATCAAAAGGCCAAGAAGTGATTGACTTAAGGTTATTTAATACTTCTCTTCTATCTACATGTCCAATAT
Organism: Lynx canadensis; assembly: GCF_007474595.2. Classification (NCBI taxonomy): domain Eukaryota; kingdom Metazoa; phylum Chordata; class Mammalia; order Carnivora; family Felidae; genus Lynx; species Lynx canadensis. Next base: position 133,084,207 of record NC_044303.2, on the reverse strand, counting down.
ACAAGTAGCCCCACCTGACAGTATTTAGCCTTCGTGGGGCATTTTATAAAGCCCTGATCTGCAATTAGAGATGATGCAGAATGGAAATAATGGCACATATTGGACTCAAGCATTCTGAATGTTGCTAATATTTTTTTCTTCTGAATGGACTGTTGCATTGGAGAAACAGATTCATGAGTAGTACTCAATAGTTAGTGAGCTCCATTTTGGGTACTTATAGCCCCTTAAAAAAGATAAGCATCTGGTATTTTAGTTACTAATGGTCCAGGCAACAGCTTTTTTATTTAAGGAACTTTCAATTTGGCTCAGGATAGAACTGCTTTACAAAAAGAATGTTATAGAATTAAATGCCTTAGGATAAGTCAACTTGTACCAGTAAAGAGAGACTCACATTCTTAGCCAAAATTGTTACTTTTGATGTTATTTAGCAGAATTGATGTCTAGAAAGACCCGTCTAGCTTGGTTACTGAGTTTACAGAAAATGTAATTAAGTACGATAACCTCCTGAATCTCTACCGGTTCCCATGTTCTTTCTTAGTTTTAAAGAAAGATGTGTCTCCCTACTTATAGTCTTCGGTTTTTGCATCCTGCAAATGTCCCACCTGGTGTCTCTACTTCTTTGTCTTGTCACTAAGTCGTCCACATTATGTCACTAAAAGTTCTCTGGCAAAGCTCACTTTTACTCTTTCTTAGTCCTTCTTCCACTTTTCTGACCATTTCTTCTCAGTCTCCTTTGTTGGCTTCTCTTCCTGTACCCATTCAAAAAAGTTGGTGACTTCCATGATTCTACCCAGATGCCTAGCTAGAGGACCAGACCCCACAGACATCTCAAATGCAGCATGTTCAAAATTTTTCTTTCTAATGAATTCCCAACCTCAGTTTACCAATCTTCGTTGAGGCTCGTAAGCTAGAAACTTGCCACACCTATGACTGATGTTATCATCATCACCCCTACTGTTTATGAAGAGCCTGCTAAAGTGCCGGCACCATATCAAGAGTTTATGTGACTTTTCTTAGTTAATTCTTCCAAGAAGCCAAGAGGCATATAGGGTCAGGGTCATACCGCAGGTGTGGAGCTGGGATTTAAAACTAGATGTGCTTACAAAGCCCATATTCTTAACTACCACTCCACACTCATGTTGCAACTGCATCCTAGAGAAGGAAAATAGCAGATTTCTCACTAGTTGCACCTCTTTGATCTTCCGCCCTGCTCGTAGTAGGGGAGAAAAGGCAGGTAAGGCACACACACTGACGTCACTTATCTGATTTGTTATCTGAAGGACTGCTACAAGGGCTGGGGACGAGTGCTCTACTTCAGCTTTCATCCAGCTCTGAAAAACAGGCCATGTAGGAATGGGCAGCTTGTAGTCACCCATTTCCAAAGATTAAAACAATTCACACTGGGGCAACCTGATGGCTACCCTTTGCACTGGGTTTCACTCTTTTTCAGAGCCCTTTGATTAACTGTTCTTAGGTAAGTAGTAAACCACTTGAAAAAGTGTACTCCTAGGAAGCTGCAAACAATCTACATTTCACATAGATAAGGTTCAGCCAAGGCATTCTAAGAAAACTTTTACGCAACAAATGCTAGTTCTTAATTCCCTGTTAATTTTTCAGGTAAGTTACGTTGAGTTATTACTGTCATCTGTGACTATGCTTAGATTCCAGATTGTATTACCAAAAAATGTGCATCATAAAGGGATGTGCCATGAAGTAAATTAATTGATTCAGTCATTCCTTTAATAAATACTTACTGAAGTTATGAAGGTATTGCCCTTTAGGAACTTACAGACTTGTGAACAAGACACAAAAGATTAGAACACAAGTCAGCAAATTTTATAGGAATAAACTGATGGGAAATTATTTATTTGTTTATGTAGAGACAGAGAGAATGTGAGTAGGGGAGAGGCATAGAGAGAGGGAGACAGAGAATCCCAAGCAGGCTCCATGCTGTCAGTGTGGAGCCTATCACAGGGCGTATCTCACAAACCCTAAGATCATGACCTGAGCCGATATCAAGAGTTGGACGCTTAATCGACTGAGACATCCACGCGCCCCTAAACCGATGGGGAATTTAGAGGACAGAACAAATAACTGCCTTGGGAAAGTTTTATCTTTCACTTTCCACACATACACATGTGCGCGCGCGCGCACACATACACACACACACACACACACACACACACACACACAGCCTTAGATGTTGATTCTCCTCTTTCATTTCTATCCTTTGTATAAAATTTTTATTATCATTCTTTTTAAAAAGTTTATTTGAGAGAGACAGAGACAGTGTGAGTGGGGGGGAGGGGAGGGAGGGGGAGAGAGAGAGAGAGAGAGAGAGAGAGAGAGAGAGAGAGAGAGAGAGAGAGAGAGAGAGAATGAATCCCTAGCAGGCTCCACACTGTCAGCCCAGAGCCCAATGCAGGGCTTGAACTCATGAAACCATGAGACCATGACCTGAGCCAAAATCAAGAGCCAGACACTTAACTGACTGTGCCACCAGGTGCCCCTTATCATTCTTATTAGCTGTTACTAAATAGCTAACAGAACTGGTCTAGAGTATCATGCTTCCATTTTATTTCAACTAGCATTTGTAGAAGGTCTTCCAAGTATATTCAAGGAAATGTTACTAACATTAGCTACTTCTAACTTCTTTTTTTTTTTTTTAATTTTTTTTTCAACGTTTTTATTTTATTTTTGGGACAGAGAGAGACAGAGCATGAACGGGGGAGGGGCAGAGAGAGCGGGAGACACAGAATCGGAAACAGGCTCCAGGCTCTGAGCCATCAGCCCAGAGCCCGACGCGGGGCTCGAACTCACGGACCGCGAGATCGTGACCTGGCTGAAGTCGGACGCTTAACCGACTGCGCCACCCAGGCGCCCCAGCTACTTCTAACTTCTAAATGTCTTAGGTTCAATGTTTCTGGGTCTATATGTCAATTGGATACTTACTCCATATGTTCTGTATTAAAAAATTTTAAAAATAAATGATACATACAAAGATTGCTTTGGTCTTTTTTTTAATCTGTAAGGAAAAAAGCACAAATTTATAAGTTAAGCCCCTATATAGTAGCTGGTACTCAGCAGATATTTATTGAATGAATTAAAATGTATATGAATATTGAATACCAGCCACATATTGGCTGGAGAAAAACTAGGAAGGGTGACTGATCTGTTTCTCCCAGGTCAGGGGAGGAATGAAGACATTCTCCTTCTAATTCTACTAGAATATAAGTTCTTTGAGAACACAGTGCATGTCTTAGTCGTATTTGTGTTTCTTAGCAAATGTGGAAGAATGTTCAATGCAAAGCACACATGTTGTAACTGTTCAATCAATGAGTTAGAAAAGTGATAAAAATCTAAATTTGTCCCAGAATAACTATTAAGTTCAGCCCGAGACACCAAGTAAATAAGGTAATAAAGCAATCAAGAGAAAGTGCCAAGACAATAAAATTCTTGAAGCAAAGTAATTAAGGGATATATCATAAAGATACTTTGAATCACGAATAGATTGTCTACAGAACATGCCAGTATACTTGGAAAGTCAAGTACACAATAAGACTGCTCTTGCTTCCACCTGCTGGTATGGGCAAGTAATTTTTTATATTACACAGAAAATGTTTAGCAGCTCTAGGAAAATCTTTATGGAAACACTGAACTTTCAAAGTGCTCTTGCCAAGGTAACACAGTACACTTCCCAAAAAAGCCCGTTCACAAAAAAGTATATATACCAAGGTCTCAGCCACAAATATTTTGAGTACAGAACAGAACTACCCTTAACATAGAGGCATTCCAGGGTCCTTTATTCTGAGTGTCCTCCAATGTCTAATAAAGCCAAAAGCAATATCTATTTTCTTTCATTGTACAGTCCTGTTATTATACTCAAGTAGCATTTAAACTTGAGGACTAATGGTCACAGTAATTCACATGTGAAAAAATTGCAGATATAAACACACAATCACATAGAAATGAGTGGATGTATCACTGGTGAAACATGATTAAGATTGGTGGATTGCATCAATTCCTTACTCAAACTGGGGAAAACTGTATGAAGTAGATATGGGGACCATTCTGTGTTATTCCTCATAAGTGTATATAAATCTAGATCTCAAAATTTAAAGTTTAAAAAAAAAAAGGTGGCTGTGAGACACCTGGGTGGCTCAGTCGGTTGAGCATCCGACTTCAGATCAGGTCATGATTTCACGGTTTGTGGGTTTGAGTCCCACATTGGACTCTGCACTGTCAGCACAGAGCCTGCTTGGGATCCTCACTCTCCCTCTCTCTCTGCCCCTCCTCTGCTCGCATTTTCTCTCTCAAAATAAATAAATAAACTTAAAAAAAAAAAAGGGTAGCTGAGTGCTGTACACAGCACTTGTGGCTTCTTTAAAGGGAGGGAGAGTCAAGGTATGACTGGTTTTTCCAAAGTATAAAATCCATGACTCCATAAATACATGTATGAGTGAAGAAGGAAGAAGGAAGAAGGAAGAAGGAAGAAGGAAGAAGGAAGGAAGAAGGAAGGAAGGAAGGAAGGAAGGAGGAAGGAAGGAAGGAAGGAAGGAAGGAAGGAAGGAAGGAAGGAAGAAAAAACAGTCTCCTATATAGGAGAACTCCAAATATTTGATGTAAATATTCCATTGCTCAAGAAGGTGAAGATTAACTTCTCTCCTACCTTGAGCGTGGGTTGCACTTAGTGACTTGCTTACAAAGAGGAAGGGCATGGAAAAGCAGAGGAAAGTAACTTTATGGTAGAGAAACCTGGCAAACACTATCTCAGTCATGTAGATATCGTGTACCCCTAAACATGACATGAAAATAAGGGCACTTTACCTCTGTAATCTTCTTCCCCGAAACCTATAACCTTAGTTTAACTATGAGAAAAACATCAAACACAAATTGAGGGATATTGTACAAAATAGCTGTTGGTACAGCTCAGCACTGTCAAGACTACTAAAAACAAAGACTGAATGATTCTCACAGCCCATGGGAGCCTGAGGAAGCACGCTGATTAAATATAATGTTGATCTCCTGAAAGGGATTCTGAAAGAGGAGGGAAAAATGAGTGAAATCTGAGTAACATACAGAATTTAATTAATAGTAACAGACAAATATTGGTTCCTTAGTTGGTTCCATAGTAATATAAGATGTTAACAATAAGGGAAACTGGGTAAGGGATTTATGATAACTCTGTGTACTATCTTGGCAACTTCCTATAAATCTGGAACTTCTCAAAAAAGAAAAGTTTGTTTTTAAATAACACAAAAAATTTGATGACTAAAATGACCAGTGCAGCTATAAAGTTCCAATCTTGGTCTTACATAATGAAAATAATACTATTTATTGTGGAGCCAGTGCCACATACAACCTCAGTCGTGTACAACTTCCTGTTAGAATTTTATATTATATATTATATTATATATCATACCATACAAAATCTCCTCAGGAATGAATGATAATTCAGTTTGGTGAACTCTTTCTTAAAATGTTAATGATCCATTTTAAAAAAGAGAAAATGGAAATTTTGCGTTAGATTTTGGAATGTAATGGAAATAAGTTCTTATTCCCAAATTTCACTGTAAATAAATGAGAAGCGGCCTCTTCAAAGTAATTTTTTCCAAGAAATAGGAATTAAAATTAAAGATATTAGAAAGAGGGGTGCCTGGGTGGCTCAGATGGTTAAGGGCCTGACTCTAGATTTCAGCTCAGGTCATGATTTCATGGTTCATGAGATCGAGCCCCATGTCAGACTCTGCACTGACAGTGTGAAGCCTGCTTACGACTCTCTCTCTCTCCCCTTCTCCCTACCCCCTGCCCCCACCGCCAAATAAATAAATAAACAAACATTTAAAAAACTGTAAGAAATAAACTGCTTAAGGTCATATGAAGAACTATGCGACACTAGAAATATTTGTACTATTGCTACTCTTGACAAATAGAACTTTTAGAGAAGGTTCAGATTACAAACTTGTAAGGAAGGAAATAGTAAAATATCAGGTTTTGAAAAATAAGAAACAGAGGATATTAGTCTTTCTCCTAATGTTTTATATAGGACAAGAGGTTTAATATTTACAGGGTTTTTTTTAAATTCTTTTTTAACGTTTATTTATTTTTGAGACAGAGAGAAACAGAGCATGAACAGGGGACGGTCAGAGAGAGAGGGAAACACAGAATCTGAACAGGCTCCAGGCTCTGAGCTGTCAGTCAGCACAGAGCCTGACGCAGGGCTCGAATTCATGGACCGCGAGATCATGACCTGAGCCAAAGTCCGACGCTTAACTGACTGAGCCACCCAGGTGCCCTATTTACAGGTTTTAAATGTGCTATAAATGAACATGAAAAGATTTCTCTTCTTAAATCCTTGAACTAACTTAAGTAAAGCCACCTGCAAATTAAAGCATCTGAAATCAAATGCTGTGTCACAAATGAAATGAAGACTTCCATAATAATTCATTAGTAAATGGCCTACCCACACTCATGGAAAACCGCAATTCCAAAAAGACATTCTACTTTTATTTTTGTCTAGGAGGATGAATAAATTGCTTCTGGCACATTTAATTGGTGTTTGGGGTATACTTTTCAGAATTGAAATCCCTACTAAATTACTCAGGAGAGAGACTTTTCTCCACAGTACATTACTTAATACTTAGGCTTTTTTTGGGGGGGTGGTGGTGATCTACAGATGGATATTTTGTTGAATGAATGAGGATGGCTAAATATTTATGCTAGGCCTAGCTAACAACTAGTTTGCTCTTCTTTTTAAACAATGGTTCAGCCACAAAGGGGTATTCATTTTTTTTTTTTTACATGTGACAATGGTATTGTGATTATGTATCTTAGAAAAAGAATTTATCTTTTAGAGTTATATATAGGAATACTTATGACTAAAGTAATATAATGCTGGAAAATATTTTAAAATAATTGGAGGAAGAAGTATATGAAAAGCGATTAACCATGAGCTGACAATTTTGAAGCATGGTGAGGGAGGTTCATTTACTAATTTCTGACTTTGGTTTATGATTGAAAATTTACATAATAAAAAAATTAGTAACTTTTCATGTGCCAAGCTCTAGTTATTCTAAATTCAGACATGTTCTTAAAACCAGATGAATGGGGGTGACTGGGTGGCTCAGTCGGCTAAGCATCCAACTTCGGCTCAGGTCATGATCTCACAGCTTGTGAGTTCAAGCCCCGCATCGGGCTCTGTGCTGACAGCTCGGAGCCTGGAGCCTGCTTCTGATTCTGTGTCTCCCTCTCTTTCTCTGGCCCTCTGCCATTAGCGCTCTGTATCTCTCTGTCTTTCAAAAATGAATAAAGCCATTAAAAAAAATTAAAAAAAAAAAACCAGATGAATGCAACATTAACATGAATTCAGTATATGAACTCATGCTGGCAAGCATATTAAAAGGGAAACTAGGGACACCCGGCTGGCTGAGCTGGTACAGAATACAACTCTAGATCTCAGGGTTGTAAGTTCAAGCGCCATGCTGGGTACAGAGATTGCTTAAAAATAAAATCTTAAAAAAATTAAAAAAAAAAAGGGATACTAAATGGAGCAAACCTCAAAGGAAAACAAGAGCACAGGAATAAATATATTTGATGAGTAAATAAAGACTCACAAATTCACAGTGGGAAGGGGACTTAGAAACCAGCTAGTCTAAATCCTTTAATTTAGGATGAAGGCCAGTGAAGTTAAATCACGGGTAATCAACTATGGGTCTATGTGTCAGCATTTTACTTTCTTGCAGATATAATGAATGTTACATTATAAATGCATTGTTAGAGAAGATTCAAGGGATGCGGCTTTCAGTGTACCTAAAAACATGTGGTCAACAATTCTGAGAACAGCTACGAGATGGCTGGCATGCTGCTTCATCCAGTTACAATTAAGCCTCTAGTTGCCACTTGGCCACTGCCAACCACTACTACCAGCACCATTGATAATAATAATGAAAATATTTATATAACAGACACTGTTTTAAGTGGTTTACAAATATTAATTCATTTAACGCCCCCCCCCCACAACACTGCGACAGAGATTACCGACATTTTGAGAGATGATGAAACGAAGGCACAGACAGATTAAATGACTTACTCAAGGTCACACTATTAGAAATGGCCAGTCACCCAGGCAGTCTTCCCCCAGAGTCAGTGCTGTTCAGTACAATAGTCTATCACCAGTCACTAGGTCAATTCTGCCATTCTCTTGAAGTTACCCACAGCTCCTCAGTGCAACTGTTCTTTATTCTCTCCTGTCCTTGTTGGGAGACAGGCACAGAGATCATCAGAAAGCATGGCCTGTGTGGCTCTGTGTTGACAGAAGCCATATTCCAATTCTCCTGGTGGTGTGGCTTAGCAACCCCTAGAAGTCAACTGTTTGTACTTATGTGAGAAATAAGAAAATCAACAGACTATGTGAGAAAGAAAAAATAATGATGACACCTTGTATTTCTATGATACACGTACATCCTTAGCAAATTTTACCAAGAGAATAAAAATGACTTCAAGTTCTCTGCCTACAACAAAAGGGTACTCTTTAAAGCAGCAAAGAGTTTTCTCACCAATAAAAGATAAAAGGCAGGTTTTTAAAAAATTTCCTAACAAACATGAAAGATGAGTAATTACCAACCTCAGCTCCTTTAGATTTGGAAATCACATTGAAAGCAAAGGAAAGCACCTACTTGAATACGATACGAGGTCATTTTACTTACTTGTGAAGTCTCGTTATGTCTGTGTACTATGCTAAGTGTTTTCTACGCATTACCTTATTTAATCCTCACTCTAAAGATGAAGCGAGGGCAGAGAAATATTCAATTATTAAGTTCAGAGTCACACAGCTATGTAAGTGGCACATGTGGTATGTGAATCAGGCAATCTTATTCCAGAGTTTGAAACTTGACTATTTACTAAGCTGCCTCTTCCAACCTGAAAATGCTATATAATTGTGGCTAAGTCAAGCTGCTGATTACCAGAATAACAAAATTTCAGAACAGGAGGTCATCCAGAATGATTCTGCTTTCTAGTGGAGCCCCAATGAGATCTGGTAAAGGGAGAATGGAAGGAGGAGGGGCATCCAAGATGATGACCATATTTCTGTTTTGCACAGGCATGAGTGAGAGCTAGAGGGTTCAGGAGGAGAAGCAGATTAGAATGTTTCTTTTTCTTTTATCGGGGAAGGGTGGGAAGGCTGAGAAAATAGAAGCTTTACAGGCATTCGATTTTAGAAGTATGATTTTAACACCAGTAAGCTATCCGAGGATAGATATGCAGTAGGCATTTGGAGCTCAGAAGAAAATGAGTACAGAGCTAGTTGATAAAGATAAAAGATGGATATGTCTCCAAGGAATTTAATGGCTAGTATGACAGAGAAACATGTAAGGATTTAGCAAATACTGGGGCGCCTTGCTGGCTTGGTCAGTGAAGCGTGTTACTCTTGATCTCAGGATCATGAGTTCAAGCTCCACCTTTGGTGCAGAGATTACTTAAAAACAAAACTTAGGGAAAAAAAAGAATTTAGCGAATACTTATTGATCACTTAGGTGCACCAGTCAATATAGTATTGTAAACGTAATTAGAGTGTTACACCAAGATGTTACAGTCGGATAGAGGAACAATACTCAACTCAGACTGAGGAGTCAGAGAAAGCTTCCTGGAGAGGGGATATGAATAGGAATTACCTAGGCAAGGATGGAATAGGATGTGTGGAGAAGCCTAAAAGCAAGACAAGCATAGTGGAAAGACTAACAGAGGCCCACTTTCAATCACCGGATAGGTGATATTCTAGGAATTACAGCCAATTTGGAGGTTAGAAATGGGAATTAGAGAGAAGTAAGGCTGGAGAGGTTGATAGGCAAGACTGTGGAGTTTTTTTATGTCCTGCTAAAGAGCCTGATCTTTGCACTGTAGGCAATGGGACCTCCTGAGCAAGAGGGTAAGATCTGTAGTTTAGCCAAGCACTCTGGTAGCTGTGGAAGTCAATTTTAGGAGGTAAAGGAGACCAGTTAGGAGGCTTCACGAATCCAGATGGACAATGAGAATTAAAAGTGGGAGAGAAGGAGTGGGAGCTAAAACGACAAATTCAAGGAATATTCAAGTAGTAAAACTGGCAGGACTTTGGGAAAGACAGGATGTCATAGTTTGTAGTTTGGTTGAGAGTGTGGATGGTAGCATTAGTGATGACACACAGAGCATTTACCACTGCAAATGGAAACTGCAACAGCAAGACCAGGCTGGGAGAAATATACTAGGTAAGTTTTAGACACGTTGCTTTTTGAGTGCCTATAAGATATGCCAGGGTGTGGAAACATGGTGATTTTGGCAACTAGACATAAACCTGATGACTAGGACAGGACCGTGGGGCAGGAGACAAAGATAGAGATGTCTTCAGATGTCCTATTCCTAGAATGGACTGGGACATCTCGGAAAGCATGCAGATTAAGAACAGTGGGATTAGTGTGGAAAAGTAGGGAGAGGAAAAGACTGCAAACTAGCTGGATTGGGGGAAAGTTTCAGACAGGACAGTACGTGTGGAAAAGACTTCATACATGTAGGCTCAAAGAAAGGAGATTTTAAAAAGAGCTTTACAGCAGACATTGAGAAGAGAAACTTGAGAAAAACTATCACTAGAGGGGCCGGTATCAGTAAAAAGAAGCTTGAAAAAAATTTCAGGAATGCTCATAGTAGAGAAAATTAGGAATTTGTTTCTCTGGAAGTCAAGACTGTGTGGCCAATAGTGTAAATGTTACATAAAGACTAAGTAAGGCAAGGCAGGACTGTAAAGTATATACCTGATGGCAACTAACACCAAAGACTTATCGTGTCATCTGATAAGTGACTCTTTCCTCTCTTACTCTTTAGCAGCCACATGAACCGGCTTCATACTGAATCTGGTAACAAGTAAAGGTTCTGAGTTTTTTCCTATGTGCTGCTCTTATGTGATTGTGCTCTCATCTAGGTGTGATTTGTTTAAAAACAGACTTCACATTTAGTATCATTAAGAATCTCTTTATTAGAATGGTGTTCTAGAGGTATCGGGCTGGCTCAGGAGGTCAAGCATCTGACTTCGGCTCAGGTCATGATCTCACCGTTCGTGAGTTCCAGCCCCGTGTTGGGCTCTGTGCTGACAGCTCACAGCCTGAAGCCTTCTTTGGATTCTCTCTCCTCTCTCTGCCCCTCCCCACTCACGCTCTGTTTGTCTCTCTCTCTCTCTCTCAAAAATAAATAAAAACATTAAACAAAAAAAAAAAAAAAAAAAAAGAATGGTGTTCTAGTGAGCTGAGATCCCCTGGAACTTGAAGTTTTCACCTTTACTTAGAGTCATCTGAAAACTTTATCAATAGGTCATCGGTATCCTCTCCCAGTCACCAATAAAGCATTTGTGACTTTCAATAACCACATACAGTCAGTCTTATTATCCAAATCCTTAGGACTACTTTTTTCTACCTTAAATGGAAGGGAGGAAATTATAAGTCACTATGTACTCAGGTGGTATCAAGCATTGTGCTACATGTGTTCATGTACATTAATTCCTGAAATCTTTATAAAAATTATGGCAGGTAGCTAATATTATCTCTAATTTAGGGTTGAAGAAAAAGGTTCTGTGAGATTAGGCAAGCATACGAAACCAGGTCTGCCCCAAGAGCCCTATAGATTGCACATTCTCTTTCTTTTCTCTTTTCCTTCCTTCCTTCATTCCTTTCTTCCTGGTATCATCTACATATACTGAGATTTGTTTTTTCCAGTTTTGTTGAGACATAATTTATATATAACATTATATAAGTTTAAGTTATAGCACATTTTCTTTCTTGGAGTCATTTCATTAGTCTTTAGCATGTTTGCCTTGGACATTCAGCTTACTCAATATGGCTATTTCTAGATTCTGATAGTCTGGGGATAAGAGAACACCCTCTTCTAAACTTCATATGTCCAAATCCTACCACCCTTCAAGGATCAGTTATGATGTTGTCCTTCCCTTTTATCTTGGAACTAATCTCTCACTCCCCTGAACTCCCATATCAATTTCTCTATTACTCTGACCCTTGTATTCTAATTATTTATGTATGTGCCTTATCCCATACATAGGATCACATTTATGTATGTGTTTTATGGCCCTTAGTAGGCTGTGTTGCCTTGGCCTTTTAAGAAAAGTCAAGGGGCACTTGGGTGGCTCAGGTGGTTAAATGGCCAACTCTTGATTTTGGCTCAGGTCATGATCTCACCGTCATGGGATCAAGCCCTGAGTCAGGCTGTGTACTAAATGTGGAGCCTGCTAGGGATTCTCTCTCTCCCTCTCTGCCCTTCTACCACTCATGCTCTCTTTCTAAAAATAAATAAACTTAAGAAAGGTCAAAATAGGACATAGCCTTTATAAAATCTACTTCTGCACTTACTGTATAAGTATTCTTGAGGCTAGCATTCATTGGACTTACTCAATTTCTCTTATACAATAAATCTACATGATAAATTTATCACACAAACAGTACCAGGAAAAACTGTGTTCTTGATATTTCTTAACTAGATATATTCCCTTTGCTCTGACTGCCAGAAAGCTTTCAGTAAAACTCTGGACCCAAATAAATCAACAAGGCTGAAATCCTAATGTTCTTTTTGATTTTTTGTCTAATATTCTTCTCCTTTTATTCTATTAATGTGTATTTTTTTTTATGAAATTTATTGACAAATTGGTTTCCATACAACACCCAGTGCTCATCCCAAAAGGTGCCCTCCTCAATACCCATCACCCACCCTCCCCTCCCTCCCACCCCCCATCAACCCTCAGTTTGTTCTCAGTTTTTAACAGTCTCTTATGCTTTGGCTCTCTCCCACTCTAACCTCTTTTTTTTTTTTTTTTTTCCTTCCCCTCCCCCATGGGTTCCTGTTAAGTTTCTCAGGATCCACATAAGAGTGAAACCATATGGTATCTGTCTTTCTCTGTATGGCTTATTTCACTTAGCATTACACTCTCCAGTTCCATCCACGTTGCTACAAAGGGCCATATTTCATTTTTTCTCATTGCCACATAGTACTCCATTGTGTATATATACCACAATTTCTTTATCCATTCATCAGTTGATGGACATTTAGGCTCTTTCCATAATTTGGCTATTGTTGAGAGTGCTGCTATGAACATTGGGGTACAAGTGCCCCTATGCATCAGTACTCCTGTATCCCTTGGATAAATTCCTAGCAGTGCTATTGCTGGGTCATAGGGTAGGTCTATTTTTAATTTTCTGAGGAACCTCCACACTGCTTTCCAGAGCAGCTGCACCAATTTGCATTCCCACCAACAGTGCAAGAGGGTTCCCGTTTCTCCACATCCTCTCCAGCATCTATAGTCTCCTGATTTGTTCATTTTGGCCACTCTGACTGGCGTGAGGTGATACCTGAGTGTGGTTTTGATTTGTATTTCCCTGATAAGGAGCGACGCTGAACATCTTTTCATGTGCCTGTTGGCCATCTGGATGTCTTCTTTAGAGAAGTGTCTATTCATGTTTTCTGCCCATTTCTTCACTGGGTTATTTGTTTTTCGGGTGTGGAGTTTGGTGAGCTCTTTATAGATTTTAGATACTAGCCCTTTGTCCGATATGTCATTTGCAAATATCTTTTCCCATTCCGTTGGTTGCCTTTTAGTTTTGTTGGTTGTTTCCTTTGCTGTGCAGAAGCTTTTTATCTTCATAAGGTCCCAGTAATTCACTTTTGCTTTTAATTCCCTTGCCTTTGGGGATGTGTCGAGTAAGAGATTGCTACGGCTGAGGTCAGAGAGATCTTTTCCTGCTTTCTCCTCTAAGGTTTTGATGGTTTCCTGTCTCACATTTAGGTCATTTATCCATTTTGAGTTTATTTTTGTAAATGGTGTGAGAAAGTGGTCTAGTTTCAACCTTCTGCATGTTGCTGTCCAGTTCTCCCAGCACCATTTGTTAAAGAGGCTGTCTTTTTTCCATTGGATGTTCTTTCCTGCTTTGTCAAAGATGAGTTGGCCATACGTTTGTGGGTCTAGTTCTGGGGTTTCTATTCTATTCCATTGGTCTGTGTGTCTGTTTTTGTGCCAATACCATGCTGTCTTGATGATGACAGCTTTGTAGTAGAGGCTAAAGTCTGGGATTGTAATGCCTCCTGCTTTGGTCTTCTTCTTCAAAATTCCTTTGGCTATTCGGGGCCTTTTGTGGTTCCATATGAATTTTAGGATTGCTTGTTCTAATTTCGAGAAGAATGCTGGTGCAATTTTGATTGGGATTGCATTGAATGTGTAGATAGCTTTGGGTAGTATTGACATTTTGACAATATTTATTTTTCCAATCCATGAGCAGGGAATGTCTTTCCATTTCTTTAAGTCTTCTTCAATTACCTTCATAAGCTTTCTATAGTTTTCAGCATACAGATCCTTTACATCTTTGGTTAGATTTATTCCTAGGTATTTTATGCTTCTTGGTGCAATTGTGAATGGGATCATTTTCTTTATTTGTCTTTCTGTTGCTTCATTGTTAGTGTATAAGAATGCAACTGATTTCTGCACACTGATTTTGTATCCTGCAACTTTGCTGAATTCATGTATCAGTTCTAGCAGACTTTTGGTGGAGTCTATCGGATTTTCCATGTATAATATCATGTCATCTGCAAAAAGCGAAAGCTTGACTTCATCTTTGCCAATTTTGATGCCTTTGATTTCCTTTTGTTGTCTGATTGCTGATGCTAGAACTTCCAGCACTATGTTAAACAACAGCGGTGAGATTGGGCATCCCTGTCGTGTTCCTGATCTCAGGGAAAAAGCTCTCAGTTTTTCCCCGTTGAGGATGATGTTAGCTGTGGGCTTTTCATAAATGGCTTTTATGATCTTTAAGTATGTTCCTTCTATCCCGACTTTCTCAAGGGTTTTTATTAAGAAAGGGTGCTGGATTTTGTCAAAGGCCTTTTCTGCATCAATTGACAGGATCATATGGTTCTTCTCTTTTTTTTTGTTAATGTGATGTATCACGTTGATTGATTTGCGAATGTTGAACCAGCCCTGCATCCCAGGGATGAATCCCACTTGATCATGGTGAATAATTCTTTTTATATGCTGTTGAATTCGATTTGCTAGTATCTTATTGAGAATTTTTGCATCCATATTCATCAGGGATATTGGCCTGTAGTTCTCTTTTTTTACTGGGTCTCTGTCTGGTTTAGGAATCAAAGTAATACTGGCTTCATAGAAGGAGTCTGGAAGTTTTCCTTCCCTTTCTATTTCTTGGAATAGCTTGAGAAGGATAGGTATTATCTCTGCTTTAAATGTCTGGTAGAACTCCCCTGGGAAGCCATCTGGTCCTGGACTCTTATTTGTTGGGAGATTTTTGATAACCGATTCAATTTCTTCGCTGGTTATGGGTCTGTTCAAGCTTTCTATTTCCTCCTGATTGAGTTTTGGAAGAGTGTGGGTGTTCAGGAATGTGTCCATTTCTTCCAGGTTGTCCAATTTGTTGGCATATAATTTTTCATAGTATTCCCTGATAATTGTTTGTATCTCTGAGGGATTGGTTGTAATCATTCCATTTTCATTCATGATTTTATCTATTTGGGTCATCTCCCTTTTCTTTTTGAGAAGCCTGGCTAGAGGTTTGTCAATTTTGTTTATTTTTTCAAAAAACCAACTCTTGGTTTCGTTGATCTGCTCTACAGTTTTTTTAGATTCTATATTGTTGATTTCTGCTCTGATCTTTATTATTTCTCTTCTTCTGCTGGGTTTAGGCTGCCTTTGCTGTTCTGCTTCTATTTCCTTTAGGTGTGCTGTTAGATTTTGTATTTGGGATTTTTCTTGTTTCTTGAGATAGGCCTGGATTGCAATGTATTTTCCTCTCAGGACTGCCTTCGCTGCGTCCCAAATCGTTTGGATTGTTGTATTTTCATTTTCGTTTGTTTCCATATATTTTTTGATTTCTTCTCTAATTGCCTGGTTGACCCACTCATTCGTTAGTAGGGTGTTCTTTAACCTCCACGCTTTTGGAGGTTTTCCAGACTTTTTCCTGTGGTTGATTTCAAGCTTCATAGCATTGTGGTCTGAAAGTATGCATGGTATAATTTCAATTCTTGTAAACTTATGAAGGGCTGTTTTGTGACCCAGTATATGATCTATCTTGGAGAATGTTCCATGTGCACTCGAGAAGAAAGTATATTCTGTTGCTTTGGGATGCAGAGTTCTAAATATATCTGTCAAGTCCATCTGATCCAATGTCTCATTCAGGGCCCTTGTTTCTTTATTGACCGTGTGTCTAGATGATCTATCCATTTCTGTAAGTGGGGTGTTAAAGTCCCCAGCAATTACCACATTCTTATCAATAAGGTTGCTTCTGTTTATGAGTAATTGTTTTATATACTTGGGGGCTCCAGTATTCGGCGCATAGACATTTATAATTGTTAGCTCTTCCTGATGGATAGACCCTGTAACTATTATATAATGTCCTTCTTCATCTCTTGTTACAGCCTTTAATTTAAAGTCTAGTTTGTCTGATATAAGTATGGCTACTCCAGCTTTCTTTTGGCTTCCAGTAGCATGATAAATAGTTCTCCATCCCCTCACTCTGAATCTAAAGGTGTCCTCAGGTCTAAAATGAGTCTCTTGTAGACAGCAAATAGATGGGTCTTGTTTTTTTATCCATTCTGATACCCTATGTCTTTTGGTTGGCGCATTTAATCCATTTACATTCAGTGTTATTATAGAAAGATACGGGTTTAGAGTCATTGTGATGTCTGTATGTTTTATGCTTGTAGTGATGTCTCTGGTACTTTGTCTCACAGGGTCCCCCTTAGGATCTCTTGTAGGGCTGGTTTAGTGGTGACAAATTCCTTCAGTTTTTGTTTGTTTGGGAAGACCTTTATCTCTCCTTCTATTCTAAATGACAGACTTGCTGGATAAAGGGTTCTCGGCTGCATATTTTTGCTGTCTAGCACCCTGAAAATCTCGTGCCAATTCTTTCTGGCCTGCCAAGTTTCAAAAGAGAGATCAGTCACGAGTCTTATAGGTCTCCCTTTATATGTGAGGGCACGTTTACCCCTTGCTGCTTTCAGAATTTTCTCTTTATCCTTGTATTTTGCCAGTTTCACTATGATATGTCGTGCAGAAGATCGATTCAAGTTACGTCTGAAGGGAGTTCTCTGTGCCTCTTGGATTTCAATGCCTTTTTCCTTCCCCAGTTCAGGGAAGTTCTCAGCTATTATTTCTTCAAGTACCCCTTCAGCACCTTTCCCTCTCTCTTCCTCCTCTGGAATACCAATTATGCGTATATTATTTCTTTTTAGTGTATCACTTAGTTCTCTAATTTTCCCCTCATACTCCTGGATTTTTTTATCTCTCTTTTTCTCAGCTTCCTCTTTTTCTATAACTTTATCTTCTAGTTCACCTATTCTCTCCTCTGCCTCTTCCATCCGAGCTGTGGTGGTTTGCATTTTGTTTTGCATTTCCTTTAAAGCGTTTTTCAGCTCCTCGTGACTGTTCCTTAGTCCCTTGATCTCTGTAGCAAGAGATTCTCTGCTGTCCTGTATACTGTTTTCCAGCCCAGCGATTAATTTTATGACTATTATTCTAAATTCACTTTCTGTTATATTATTTAAATCCTTTTTGATCAGCTCATTAGCTGTTGTTATTTCCTGGAGATTCTTCTGAGGGGAATTCTTCCGCTTGGTCATTTTGGATAGTCCCTGGTGTGGTGAGGACCTGCAGGGCACTTCCCCTGTGCTGTGGTGTATAACTGGAGTTGGTGGGCGGGGCCGCAGTCAGTCCTGATGTCTGCCCCCAGCCCACCGCTGGGGCCACAGTCAGACTGGTGTGTGCCTTCTCTTCCCCTCTCCTAGGGGTGGGATTCACTGTGGGGTGGCGTGGCCCGTCTGGGCTACTTGCACACTGCCAGGCTTGTGATGCTGGGGATCTGGCGTATTAGCTGGGGTGGGAAGGCAAGGTGCACGGCGGGAGGGGGGGCAGGCTTAGCTCGCTTCTCCTTAGGTGATCCACTTCAGGAGGGGCCCTGTGGCAGCCGGAGGGAGTCAGATCCGCTGCCGGAGGTTTGGCTCCGCAGAAGCACAGAGTTGGGTGTTTGCGCGGAGCGAGCAATTTCCCTGGCCGGAACCGGTTCCCTTTGGGATTTTGGCTGGGGGATGGGCGGGGGAGATGGCGCTGGCGAGCGCCTTTGTTCCCCGCCAAACTGAGCTCTGTCGTCCGGGGGCTCCGCAGCTCACCCTCCCTTTGTCCTCCAGCCTTCCTGCTTTCCGAGCAGAGCTGTTAACTTATGACCTCCCAGACGCTAAGTCGCGCTTGCTGTTGGAACACAGTCCGTCAGGCCCCTCCGCTTTTGCAAGCCGGACTCGAGGGCTCTGCTTGGCTGGCGAGCCGCCCCTCCGCCCCGGCTCCCTCCCGCCAGTCCGTGGAGCACGCACCGCCTCGCCGCCCTTCCTACCCTCTTCCGTGGGCCTCTCGTCTGCACTTGGGTCCGGTGACTCCGTTCTGCTAATCCTCTGGCGGTTTTCTGGGTTATTTAGGCAGGTGTAGGTGGAATCTAAGTGATCAGCAGGACGCGCGGTGAGCCCAGCGTCCTCCTACGCCGCCATCTTCCTGCGCCTCCTTAATGTGTATTTTTAAGGTGAGCAATCACAAAGTAATTCTGGTAAAGAGACGACCACGAAAAGATTTCAACAAGCAAATAATGCCAACCTAGGTGCTTTGCTTTACACATCTATTCTTGTGGGATTTAGCAGTTCATGGCATATAGTAACTGTACTCAGTTGATATTTGTGGCACGAGTGAATAAAGATTTTGAAGTTATATACAGGTTTCAATTAGCCACATTCTACTACCCACCACTCCTGTCATTTTACAATTTTTCAGTGTCATTAAGAAGATTTTTGATGAGCTGTTATATACTTTAATGAGTAGCCCTGTGTCCTTTTTGTCATGCTAAGCAAGTTTTTCGTGTTTTTACTTCTTCTCAGCTACCTCTGTGCATGGAAGTATAGTACCTGCAGCACAGGGTCTAGATCTAGCAGAGCAGGCATGAGATGTGTTCCAGAATGGGAACCAATCATCATGGCTTCTTTGGGTTCTCCTGGGTACTTTTTCCACCAGATGGGGCAAACTGCATGTCATTACCTTCTTGGTCTGACCGATAAGTACTTTCACTGCATACGTCCAAAACAGGATTATGTTCTGTTCAGTGCCACGTTTCACCAGCCCCAACTAACTTCCAAATCACACAAGTCCAGAGACTCTGGATTCCGTGTCCTCGGCTGACCTCAGGCTCACACATGAGAAGTTTGCCTTCTGTTCTTTCTCAGCTTGGTTGCTTCTGACCCAGTACTTCAGAGGCTGGCACCTCCCCTGATCTCGTCAGTATCCAAGATGACATATTTAGAATGAGCCTTGCTCCCAGAGTATTTATTACATTAGACTATTACTCTTCAGACCCATTAACTAAGTCTATAGGGTACCAAGTCACTGTGTGAATATCCTAGTGATGATAAGAGAATATGACCAATATTCTTTTAATATGGCTTTTAATATATGGCTTCTCTTCTCTCATACCCACCCAGCATGTACTAAAAATATATCCATGTACTAAAAATATATACCCAGCATGTATATATTTGTTGGTTAAGTTTGCTTCCTATTGCATATTACTCTACTCTGTAATTTCTTATCACAAAACTATGTCTAAATTAAAACTTAGACATAGTACTTTCCCCTGGCAACTGTGTTTTGGGTAAAGAAATTTGCAAGGTTTAAATATTTACTTTCTACTTTTACCTGTCCTTGTCATATCAAATTGCCAAATCCAGGCCTATACTCCTTATATATCAGCAGCGAATGCTGAATTTTCAGTTATTACCACTGATGACAACTTTCCATTCATTCATTCAAAAAAATGTATTTATTAAGCATCTACCATGTAAACAACACCAGGTTAAGTGTTGGAGATACAGTAACAAACAACAACAAAAAAGGTTCCTGATCTCAGAAAACTTGTCAACTAGAGAGGAAGGCAAACAATACTACTAATATGTGTGCTCTGGAAATACAGTATTCAAAGGGACCAAATTTAGTAGGAGTCAGGTAAGTTCGTTCCGAGGAAGTACAAAGTGAGCTGATATTAACAGCACCTATTACAATCTAACTACTTTAGAGATTTGATTACTATCTGACTCCTTGAGCACAGTGAGGGCAGGAACCCATGTGAGCAGGGATAGTTTCTTTTTTCTTCTTGATTAAGTTTAAAATTTTAAATTCCAGTATAGTTAACATACAGGGTTATACTAGTTTCAAGTGTACAATATAGTGATTCAGCAATTCTATACATTACTCATTGCTCATCAGGATAAGTATATACTTGATCCCCTTCACCCATTTAAGTCATCCCCCCATCCACTTCCCCTCTGGTGACCATGAGTTCATTCTTTCAAGTTAAGAATCTATTTTTTTGGTTTGGCTCTTTTTTTCCTATTGTTCATTTGTTTCTTAAATTCCACATATGAGTATAATCATATGGTATTTGTCTTTCTCTGACCGACTTATTTCACTTTGCATTATACTCTCTAGCTCCAAGGGATAGTTTCTTTCTTGTCCACAGCTGTCTTCTTGGTTTAGCACAGCACCTACCATGGATAAAATACACTATGTTTTCTGAGTGGAAATCAAATGGAATGTATCTAGAATGTATAAATACTGCTCAAATCCAATATGAATAAACAACCTAATAGGAAAATAGACAAAAGATACCACAGGCATAAAATACAAATGGCAAATAAACATGAAAATACACTCTAACTCATTAGTAAACATGGCAATACATACAAAACCCAAGAGATACCATTTTACACCCAGAGCTGCTAAGGATGGAGTATCAATGGCTATACATGAACACTATACAGGAAGAGGGAGTCAATTAGTATTACCACTTTGGGAAAAAATTGGACATCATTTGGTAAAGTAGAGAACGCACAGATCCTACAAGAGAGCAATTTTTCTCTTAGGCCTATATTCTTGCACATATGTATCAGGAGAATTACAAGAATACTCATAGCAATATTGTTTATAATAGCAAATAACCGGGAATAACCTAAATACTCACCAACAAGACAACAGATAACAAATTTTGGAATGGTCACCCAGGTAAAGATCTTAACAGCAGTAAAAATGAACCACAGCTATGTAAAACTAGTTTCATCAAGTGAAACTAAACCATATATTGCTAAGGGAAACATAGACTTGTGTTATGACATTATAAAGAAAAGGAACAGGACTATAAATGTAAATTCAGGACAGTGGTTATCTTTGGAATAAGGAGAAAAGATATGGTCAGAAAGGGGCACATAAAAAACTTAAAAGGTACTAGATGTATCATTTTAGATATACAGATACTCCTTTTTCATTCTTTTAACTGTAGATACATACATTTTTTGTGTATAATACTTCGTAATAACTTTTAAGATGAATGACAAGTATTAGCCAGGCTGTGGAAAGGTAGGGAAAGAGAAGAATGTTCCAAATAAGGGATCAGCTGTGTTAAGAAGAGGAGGTAAAGACATGAACTATCTGCCAAAAACAATGAGTTCCCTGAGTGAGAGGAAAAGCTGGAACAGCTTAGTGGTTAGACTGTACAGGGATTTATAAAGCAATCAAAGAGTTTTGATTTTATCCTAAGGTTAAGGGCAAACTAAAGAATTTTAAACTGGAGTATGAATGTCACATTTGGATTGCATAAAGATCTCTGTTTTCATAAGGGAAGTATATTAATAGGAAGCAAAAACTGAGGCTGTGACTCATGATGAGGATTTGGGTCATAGGGGTGGTAATGCAAATAGAGAACAGAGAAAGACTTTAAACCTGGTAATTGATGAAAAAGGTAGAGACAGAAAAAGGCCAGGGACAGCTCCCAGACTTTTGACTTCAGTAAATGTTAACATTTGTTGAGACAGAGAACAATGGCAAAAACAGATTTATAAGATTTGTAAATCTGGTTTAGGATAAAGAGATACTGAAATTAAACAATAACATAACAAGTGCTCAATAAATATTTATAAAATGAAAATGACTGAATGTAAGACTTTTAAAAGGAATTACACAATTGGTAGTTGGAATCTAATATTCATTGATTTCTCTTTCACATAAATAATTTGTGCTTCTCTATGTTGTACCATGGTATAAAAGAATTCCTATGAAAAATGAAATCTGAAAGTCGTATATATGTATAAATTGCAGTGTTACAATGAGAAGATCTAATAATGTAGCCCTTACTGTATGAATGTTACGCAGTATAGCAATCAGACTATAACTAAAAGTTGTGATTATCTCAGTCACTACAACCATACTTAAGATGTGGGGCAGGAAAACCCAGAAGAACCCACCAAAAAGTTGCTAGAACTGATAAACGAATTTAGTAAAGCTGAAGAATACAAAATCAACATACAGCAATCTGTTGTACTTCTTACACTAGTGATGAAAGAGCAGAAAGAGAAATTAAGACAACAATTCCATTTAAAATTGTACCCAAACCAGTAAGATATGTAGGAATAAACCTAATCAAAGAAGTGAAAGACCTGTACTCTGAAAACTATAAAAAACTGGTGAAAGAAACTGAAAATGACACCAAGAAACGCAAAGGCATTCCATGCTTATGGATTGAAAGAACAAGTATTGTTCAAATGTGTATACCACCCAGAGCCAACCGCACATTTAATGTAATATCTATCAAAATATCGACAGCATTTTTCACAGAACTAGGATAAATAATTCTAACATTTTATGGAACCACAAAAGACCCTGAATAGCTAAAGCAACCTTAAAAAAGAGAAGTTAAGCTGGAGGAATCACAATTCTGGACTTCAAGTTATATTAGAAAGCTGTAATAATCAAAACAATATGGTACTGGCACAAAAATAGACACATAGATCAAAAGAACAGAATAGAAAACCCAGAAATGAGCAGTTTGGGATGCCTGGCTGGCTCAGTCAGTAGAGCATGCAACTGTTGATCTCCAGATTGTAAGCTGGAGCCCCATGTTGGATAGGGAGATT
This sequence comes from Lynx canadensis, assembly GCF_007474595.2. Classification (NCBI taxonomy): domain Eukaryota; kingdom Metazoa; phylum Chordata; class Mammalia; order Carnivora; family Felidae; genus Lynx; species Lynx canadensis. The sequence goes on along the minus strand of NC_044303.2, from coordinate 133,061,185 downwards.
ACTTAGAAATAAAATCTTAAAAAACAACAACAACACAGAAATGAATTCACAACTATATCGCCAATAATATTCGATAAAGCAGGAAAGAATATCCAATGGGAAAAAGAATGTCTCTTCAACAAATGGTGTTGGAAAAACTGGACAGCATCATGCAAAAGAATGAAATCAAGACACTTTCTTACACCACACACAAAAATAAATTAAAAATGGATTAAAGATGGGAATACAAGCTGGTGCAGCCACTCTGGAAAATAGTATGGAGGATGCTCAAAAAATTTAAAATAGAACTACCCTACAATCCAGCAATTGCACTACTAGGTATTTATCCAAGGGATACAGGTATGCTGTTCCGAAGGGACACATGCACCCCAATGTTTATAGCAGCACTATCAACAATAGCCAAAGCATGGAAAGAGCCCAAATGTCCATCGATGGATGAATGGATAAAGAAGATGTGGTATATACATACAATGGAGTATTACTTGCCAATCAAAAAGAATGAAATCTTGCCATTTGCAACTACATGGATGGAACTAGAGGGTATTATGCTAAGCGAAATTAGTCAGTCAGAGAAAGACAAATATCATATGACTTCATATGACAAATATCATATGACTTCACTCATATGAGGACTTTAAGACACAGAACAGATGAACATAAGGAAAGAGAAGCAAAAATAATGTAAAAACAGGGAGGGGACAAAACATAAGAGACTCTTAAATATGGAGAACAAACAGAGGGTTACTGGAGGGGTTGTGGGAGGGGGGATGGGCTAAATGGGTAAGGGGCACTAAGGAATCTACTCCTGAAATCATTGTTGCACTATATGCTAACTAATTTGGATGTAAATTTAAAAAAAATAAAATTAAAAAAAAATTGAAATCCCACACAAAAAAAATGGATTAAAGACCTAAATGTGAGACCTAAAACCTTAAAAACTGTAGAAGAGAACACAGGCAGTAACTTCTTTGACATCGGCTGTAGCAAACTTCTTTCTAGATATGTCTCTGGAAACAAGGGAAACAAAAGCAAAAATAACACATTGGAAACTAAAAACCTTCTTTACAGTGAAGGAAACAGTCAATAAAACTAAAAGGTAACCTATACAATGGAAGAATATATTTGAAAATGACATATCTGATAAAGGGTTAGTATCCAAAATGTATAAATAACTTATCAAAGTCAACATCCAAAAAACAAATAATCCAATTAAAAAATGGGCAGAAATTTGCAATGACATGGATGGAATTAGAGTGCATTATGCTAAGTGAAATAAGTCAGTGAAAGATAAATACCATATGATGTCACTCATATGTGGAATTTAAGAAACATATGTGGAAATTAAGAAACAAAATAGATGAACATAAGGGAAGGGAAGGAAAAATAATAAATATAATGATAGAGAGGGAGGCAAACCATAAGAGTCTCTTAAATATAGACAACAAACTGAGGGTTGCTGGAGGGGTATTGGGTGTGGGGGATGGGTTAAATGGGTGATGGTAATTAAGGAGGGCACTTGTGATAGGCTTTGTGTGCTATATGTAAGTGATGAATCACTAAATTCTACTCCTGAAACCAATACTACACTATGTTAATTAACTTAAATTTTAGAAAAGTATTCAAAGAAAAAAAAATTTTTTTAAATGGGCAGATGGCATGAATACACATTTTCCAAAGAAGACATGCAGATGGTCAACAGACACATGATGGTCAACATCATTTATCATCAAGGAAGTGCAAAATATAAACTACAATGAGATATCACCTCACACCTATCAGAATGGCTAAAATTAACAACACAAGTCTGGGTGGCTCAGTCAGTTAAGTGTCTGACTTCAGCTCAGTTCATGATCTCAAGGTTCTTGAGTTTGAGCCCAGCACGGGGCTCTATACTGACAGTGAAGAACCCACTTCAGATCCTCTGTCTCCCTCTCTCTCTGCCCTTCCCCTGCTCTCTCTCTCTCTCAAAAATAAAAGAAAAAAAAAACCATTAAAAACATTTAAAAAAAGAAACCACAGGTGTTGGCAAGGATGTGGCCAAAGGGGAAGCCTTTTGCACCGTGGTGGGAATGCAAGCTGGTAAGTCACTCTGGAAAACAGTATGAAGGCTCCTCAAAAAGCTAAAAATAGAACTACCCTATGATCCAGCAATTGCACTACTGGATATTTATCAAAGGAATACAAAAACACTAATTCAAATTGATACATGCACCCTGATGTTTATAGCAACATTATCTACAATAGCCAAATTATGTAAACAGCTCAAGTGTCCAATGAGGGATGAATGGAGTAAGAAGATATGGGGTATGTGTGTGTGTGTGTGCATGTATGTATATGTCATATATATATATATATATATATATACACACACACACACACATATATGTAATATTCCTTTGCATTATATCATTGTATATATTATATACATCATCATATATATACATACATATAAATGAATATAACTCAGCTATAAAAAAGAATAAAATCTTTCCATTTGCAACGACATGGATGGAGCCAGAGAGCATTATGCTAAGTGAAATAAGTCAGAGAAAGACAAATACCATATGAGTTTCATTCATAGGTAGAATTTAAGAAACAATACAAACGAACAAAGGGAAAAAAAATACAAACGAACAAAGGGAAAAAAAAAACAAAGGTGGAAAAAAATGAACAAAGGGGAAACAGATTCTTAACTATAGAGAACTGATGGTTACCAGAGGGAAGGGAGGTGGAGAGATGGGTAAAATAGGTGACTGGGATTAAGGAGAGCTCTTGTTGTGATGAGCACCAGGTGTTGCATGGAAGTGTTGAATCACTATATTGTACACGTGAAACTAATACTAGACTGTATATTGACTAACTGGAATTTAAACTAAAAGGTAAGAAAGCAAGAAGGAAGGACAAAAGGAAGGAAGAAAAAAGAGGGGTGCCTGGGTGGCTCAATCGGTTAAGTTTCTGACTTTGGCCCAGGTTATGACCTCATGGTCAGTGAGTTCGAGCCCAGCTTCGGGCTCTGTGCTGACAGCTCAGAGCCTGGAGCCTGCTTCAGAATCTGTGTCTCTCTCTCTCTCTCTGCCTTTCCCCTGTTCACACTCTGTCTCTTTCTCAAAAAAAAAAAAAAAAGAAAAAAGAAAAAGAAAGAAAAAAGGATTAAAGGGGGAAAAAAAGGGTTCATCTCTTTCTGTATGACTATGCATTTATTTATTCAAAAAAAGCCCTCCTTTCCCCTACTACAGTACTGCACACCAAATATTATAATAGTTGTCAAGTATGTATTAAGTTTATTTCTGGACTCTGTTCCTTCATCTATTTTTCTATTCTTGCACCAATACAAAACTGTGTTTTGTTTTGTTCTTTTTAAATTTTTTTTTAAATGTTTTTATTTATTTTTGAGACAGAGAGAGAGCATGAGCAGGGGAGGGGCAGAGAGAGACAGGGAGACACAGAATCTGAAGCAGGCTCCAGGCTCTCAGCTGTCAGCACAGAGCCTGACGCGGGGCTCAAACTCACAGACTGTGAGATCCTGACCTGAGCTAAAGTCGGACACTTAACCAACTGAGCCACCCAGGCGCCCCTTGTTTTGTTTTTGAATGACTGTAGCTTTGTAATACCTTGGTATTTAGTAGCTTAAATCCTCTAACTTGTTATTTTTCAAGTTTGTGTTTTGCTATTCTTGGCCCTTTATGTTTCCATTTTAAATTTTAGACAACGCATGTCAATTTCCACAAAAAGTTCTTCTGGGATTTTGATTGGGATTTTATTGAATCTAAAGGTTAAATTAGGGGAAATCGACAATTCTCCTGCATTCAGTAGTCCACCTTTCTGTGCTACCCAGGGAGGGGTTGATACCATGTTGTTTTGTGTTCCCGTTGTAACTTAAAGGGAAACTTTCACAATGTCCGGAGCCCTGATGTCCTACAAGTGAAGGAGGAGAATATCCTCAAATTCCTTGCAGCAGGAACCCACTTACTTAGGTGGTACCAACCTTGACTTCCAGATGGAACAGTGTATCTACAAAAGGAAAAGTGATGGTATCTACATCATAACTGAAGAGAACCTGGGAGAAGCTTCTGTTGGCAGCTTGTGCCATTGTTGCCATTGAAAACCCTGCTTGATGTCAGTGTCATATCATCCAAGAATACTGGCCAGCGAGCTGTGCTGAAGTTTGCTGCTGCTACTGGAGCCACTCCTATTGCTGACAACTTCACTCCTGGAAACTTCACTAACCAGATCCTGCAGCCTTCCAGGAGCAGGGACTTCTGGTGCTTACTGATTCCAGGGCTGACCACCAGCCTCTTACAGAGGCATCTTATATTAACCAGCCTACCATCGCTCTGTGTAACAGACTCTCCTCTGTGCTATATGGACATCACCATAGCATCCCTTGCAACAAGGGAGCTCGCTGAGTGGGTCTGATGCAGTGGATGCATGTCACCATTTCCCGTAAACACCCATGGGAGGTCAATGCCTGATCTCTACCTCTACAGATACCCTGGAGAGATTGAAAAGAGCAGGCCACTATTGAAAATGCTGTGACCAAGGAGGAATTTCAGGGTGAATGGACTGCTCCTGCTCCTGAGTTCACTGCTACTCAACCTGAAGTCGTAGGCTGGTCTGAAGGCTTGCAGGTTCCCTCTATGTCTATTCAGCAGTTTCCCACTGAAGACTGAAGACTGGAGCACTTAATCTGCCACTGAAGATTGGTCAGCAGCTCCCACTGCTGAGGCCACTGAATGGGTAGGAACAACTACTGACTGGCCTTAAGCTGCTCTTTCCCAAAGGCAAACAAAATGGAAATAAGGTGGACAGAAAATAAACAGTTTCTATCTTCAGTAGTCCAATCCCAAACTGACATCTCCTTTCATTTACTTGGATCTTTTGTTTTAGATCTGTTTTTTAGAACTCGCTTTTTATTTACTTAGACTTTTATTCTTTTCACAAATGTTTTGTAGTTTGCTGATGTTTTATATTTTTTGATTTGTTCCTAGATATTTAAAGTTTTTAATTCTATTTTTACTTATATAATTTGAAAATTTCACTTTCCAATTGTATCTTGCTAAGGAATAGACCTATAATTCAATTTGTATGTTGATCTTATGTCCATGGATATAAAACATTCATTCTAATATTTTATCCTTTGAATTTTCTATACTCACAATTATGTCATTGCAAAAAAATGACAGTTTTATTTCTTCCTTTCCAATATTTCCATCTTTTTTTTTTTTCTTAAATTATTGCACTGGCTGAACCCTCAAGGACAACATTGAATATACATAGTAAAAACGGTCATCTCTGCCTCATTCCTGATCTCAGGCAGGCTTTTTAAAAGTAATTTTACTACTATGTATGAAGTTTCACATAGGCTTAAAAAATATATACTTTATGAAGTTAAAGAAGTCCTTCTATTCTTGGTTTTGCAATTTTTTTTAAATTATGGATGGGTATTAAATTTTATCAATTTTTTTTATGCATCTCGCATAATAATCACATGATTTTTCTCCTTTATTCAATTAATTGGTTGATTTCATGGATTGATTTTCTAATTTTTTCAAACTTACAAAAGCCCACTGGTTTTTCCTTGTAGTGTCCTCTTGAATTTGTGGAATGAGGGTTTGTAGTCTCATAAAATTAGTTAGGAAGTATCGACTATTTTTTGCTTCTTTGGAAATGATTATGTATGACTGGTATTATTCCTTAGATATTTGGAAGAATTCACTGCTGAAGCCATATGGGTCTAGAGTTTTCTTTGTGGAAAATCTTTCAATACAAAAATAGTTTCTTTAATAAATAAAAGATTTTCTATCTCTTTTGGTGTCCATCTTAACGTTATATTGTTCAAATAATTTTTCCATTTATCTAAATTTTCAAATATATCGGCAAACACTTCTTTATACTCTCATCTTTGACCATCTGTACAATCTTTAGTGACATTCCTCTTTTTAATCCTTTTATTGATGTATATGTATTCCCTCATTTTTCTTGCTAACCTAAGTCAATCGATTTTATCATATTTTTAAGGGACAAACTTTGGCTTTGTTGAATTTCCCTATTGTGTGTTTGTTTTCTGTATCATTGCTTTTTGCTTTTTATTATTGCCTTCTTTCTATTTTCTTTGGGTTTAAACTGCTGTTCCCTTTCTGGCTTTCTGAGATAAAAACTCAAATCTTTCTTCTTTGCTAATGTATTTAAAGATAATTTTTTTTTCCTGAATACTACATAAGCTATGTAATAGACTGCAAAAATATCTATAAAATTTTCCTATCTCTGTCAGCATAACCTACTGTAATATAATTCAGCAGTTTTTTTTTCTAAGTAATAAAAATATTTTTTTTAGTAATCTCTACACCCAATGTGGAGCTCAAACTCAGAACCATGAGATCAAGAGTTACACGCTCTTCCGACTGAGCCAGCCAGGTGCCCCACAGCAGTTTTTTTCCATCAAGAGTTATCTCCACCCTTGAGTCTAGGTTTGACCATTCGACTTGCTTTAGTCACAAGATACTAGCAAATATAAAACAGAGACTTGTAATGCTTTTAAGCATTGGAACTTGTCTTCTTTTGTTGTGCTTGGAAACTTGGGAAGACTAGGTAAATGAGAGGAATGTTTCTGTAAATATTTTTGTAGCTACATCCTTATGTATGGTGTGGCATACTCAAAGCATAAAAAACCTACTCCTAAAGAGGAAGCCTTTTGCACTGCTGGTGGGAATGCAAACTCGTGTAGCAAGTCTGGAAAACAGTATGGAGGTTCCTCAATAAAAATAGAGGGGCGCCTGAGTGGCTAAGTCAGTTAAGTGTCCAACTATTGATTTTGGCTCAGGTCATGATCTCACAGTTTGTGAGTTCGAGCCCCACAATGGGCTCTGTGCTGATGGTGCAGAGCCTGCTTGAGAGTCTCTCTCTCTCTCTCTCTCTCTCTCTCTGTCACTCACTCAAAATAAATAAATAAACCTTAAAAAAATTTTTTTTAAGTTAAAAATAGAGCTACCCTGTGACCCAACAGTTGCATTACTAGGTATATTTACTCAGAGAATACAAAAATACTAATTCAAAGGGATACATGCACTCTGCTGTTTATAGCAGCATTATCTACAAAAGCTAAGGTATGGAAACAGCCCAAGTATCTATTGACTGAAGAATGGATAAGGAAGATGTTGTATTGTGTGTTTGTGTATGTGTGTGAAAATATGTATATATACACATATAATATATACGTATACACACACATACACACACAATGGACTATTACTCAGCCATAAAAAAGAATAAAATCTTGCCATTTCCAATGACATGGATGGAGCTAGAGTGTATTATACTAAGTGAAATAAGTCAGTCAGAGAAAAACAAATACTATATGAATTTCACTCATGTGGAATTTAAGAAACAAAACAAATGTGCAAAGGGGGAAAAAAAAAACGAAGAGAGAGGCAAACCAAGAAACAGACTCTTAACTACAGAGAACAAATTGATTGTTACCCTAAAGGTGGTGGGTGGGGGTACAGGAAGAAAAAATAAAAGATGTGAGGCAGAAAAAGAATTTTCCTCTTAGTCTTGAGGTTAAATACGATTAGGTATCAAAGACACCAGCTATGTGTGGCTTGGAAATAGAAGGATATCCTTTTGAGTGCCAAGTAGGTGGAATGGGATAGGATCTTCCAATGTACACTGAGGTAATCAGAAACCCCAATTTTGTAAGCTGGAGTTTCTCATACTTCCTTCAGTTTATGTTGATTTTCTTTTGGTTTCACTTAATAATTAGAAAAGTCATTTCAAAAAAGTCAATATTCATGATAGATAAAGGTTTCAAATATGCAAAATGAAACATACAAGTACTAGAAGAAAAGTCAGGTGATTTAAAAAAATTCTAATCTTGGGGTAGAAGGACATTCTAGGCACATGACCAAAGGCAGACGTCATTAAAAAAAAACAAACAAAAAACTGATATACTTGATTACATAAAAATTTTTAACTTGTGTAGAACAAAAAGCGGGAACAATCCACCCCAAAATTCAAAGACTAAAAAAAAAAAATTAAAAAAAATTGCAACATTTATGAAGGGCTATTACAAATTAATACTCTGAATTTAAAAACCTCCAAAATCCAACCAGGTAATTCACAAACATGAAAATAATAGCTAACATATATTGAGCTTTGATGTGCCAATATTGTAGACCAAATGCTAAAATGACCCCCATTTCACCCCTCTATGTACCTATGACTTCTTACAATTTTGAGTTTGCTGCTCCTCCCATCAGGATACAGTCTGTCTTTGGGAGTTGCTCTGGCCAGCATAATGTGGCATAGTTGATGGTACTCCAGTTTGAGGCTAAGCTTCAGGAGGCCTGTATACACTTCCACTCTCATGGAACCCTGACATCGCCATAAGAACAAGTCAGAATTAGCCTCTTGGAGGATGAGAGAGAATGTGAAAGAGAGCCAAACGGCCCCAACTTTTGCCATCCCAGATCCCCAAATATATGACGCAGCTCAGCCAAGATCAACAGAGCTGCCTACACAATCCATGGCTGATAGGTGGAATGATCCTGGTCAAGACCAGAAAAACTGCCCTGCAAACACAATGTGTGTCAGCAAACATAAACATTTATCACTAAACTCCCGAGATTTGGTTTGCTACATAGCATTATTTTGGCAATAGTAATGGATATAGTCAAGTAATGTTCAAAGTACTCTATATTTATTTACTCTCAATCTTAAACAGGTGATATGAGATAATAGCGAATATATATTGGTCTCTGCCCCTGATTCTTGGCAATGAGCTCCTAAAAACCTTATTACTTCCTAAGTGATAACGGCACTAGGATCATCTTTTGTTGTAATATTTGGTTTCTGATGCTGGTTCCCGACACAGGGCTCCTGAAAGCCTTGAAATGTCCTGGTTGATAGGAGTGTCTTTTGTTCTGATGAAGTGACTGGATAGGCTCCTAGATGAGGGCTGGTCACCAAAAAGAGCCATGATTAGAAGATTGAAATTTTTAGCCTTCCCTCCCATTCTCTTGAGAAGGGAGAAGGGCTGAAAATGGAATTAACGACATATCATGCCTACCTCATGAAACCTCCATCAAAATCCCAATAATAAGGGGTTTGGAGAGCTTCTAGTTTGGTGAACACAGCCATGTTCCAGGAGGATGATGCACCCCAACTTCAAAGAGACAGAAGCTCCTGTGCTCAGACCTCAGTATCTCTTCATCTGCATCCTTACAATAATGTCCTTTAACTGGTAAACATGTTTCCTGAGTTCTGGGAGCTACTCTAGCAAATTAATTGAACCCAAGGAGGGAGTCATGGGAACCTGAGACTTATAGCCAATAGGACAGAAGCAGTGGAAACAACATGGACTTGAAATTGGCATCTGGAGTTGGGTTAGCAGACTTGTGGAGCCAGCCCTTAACCTGGGGGATCTGATGGTAACTCCAGGTAGACAGTGTCAGAATTAAGTTAAAATGTAGGACACCCCGCTGGTAAGGCAGAGAATTGCTTGCTGTGGAGAAAACTTCCACACACATTTGGTGACCTAATTGTCATAAGCCAAAAGTTCTGGGTGAGTAGTAAAAGGCCTCCTAGGAGAAGGAACAACTGTTTTTCTAATACAGATGAGTACAATTTTTCCCTCTCTTATCTCATTTCCTGTACTCCACTCCAGTCACAATGGCCTCTTTGAGTTCTCAAACACATCAGGCACAACACCAGCTTCTCACTGAGCCCTCTCCTGTAAACTCACCAATACTAAATACCCATCTATCCTGCTTTATTTTTTGCCCCCCTAGCACATTTTCCCATTTAACATACGCTGTAATTTCCTTATCTGTCTTTCCCATTAGAAAGAACATAAGCTCCACGAACATAAGGATTTGGGGCTGCTTTGTTCATCACTGTATCACTAGACCTAGAATAATGTTTGGCACATAATACTCAGTAAATATTTGGCGAGTGAAAAAATCAGCCAATCAATTTCAGCTTGCTGATGAAGAAATAAACACAGAAAAATTAAGTAACTCTGCCTAAGATCACAGTGCTAGTCAGTGGCAGAGGCAAGCAGGCTACAGATTATTCTAGTCTAGTCTAGAGTACTATACTACCTGCCTTTCTAAAGCAGAGTGTGGCATATACATATGTGCCCAATAAGCATCAATTTCCTTGGTTCTTCATACTTTAATCTAGGTGCTTCTCTCCACAGAAGTTCTCTCTTTTGTCTTAACCAAAGAAGTGATATTATTTAAACATGAGAAAGTACTAGGACGTTTCTGTGCAAAACCAGGGGTAAAGAGCAACAATAAAAATCCTCCTTTACAACATTTTAAAATCCATTTATACAACTAATGTGTAACCTTTGATATTGGTAACTTAAAACCTTTTCTCCATTAGTATTTTTTTTCTAGCACCATTGTAAAATTCTGGGGTTTCTATCTACTGGATTTGGGGACACAATCTCGATTTTATTTAATTACAGTTAAGATACATAAATGTTAAGTTTATGAATAACTATAATTTAATTTGTCTGACTTTCTAAGACTTCCCATATGAATAAATTGGGAATGCCTGGGTGGCTCAGTCAGTTAAACGGTTAAGCATATAACTCTTAGTTTTGGCTTAGGTCATTATTTCCTCCTTTGTGGGATCAAGGGCCGTGTCAAGCTCTGCACTGACAGCAAGGAGCCCACTCGGTATTCTCTCCCTCTCCCTCTCTGCCCCTCTCCTGCTTGCATGTGTGTGTGCATTCTCTCAAAACGAATAAATATTTTTTAAAAAAGGAAAAGGAAAACAAGGAACTTTTTTGGTCTTCAGATCACAAGTCCTGAAATTTTATTAGAGAATTAAACTCACCAAATAAACTCTCAAAAAAAAAAAGGGGAAGTGAATGTAAATTATAATAAGAAAAGTTTCAGGGCATCTGGATGGCTCAGTTGGTTGAGTGACTTCGGCTCAGGTCATGGTTCATGAGTCCAAGCCCTGCATCTGGCCGCTCGTTGCTGTAAAGGCGGAGCCGACTTTGGATCCTCTCTCCCGCTTTCTGCACTTGCACTTTCTCTCTCTCTCTCTCTCTCGAAAATAAACATTAAAAAATAAACATTTAAGAAAACAATAAGAAAAGTTCTACTTAACTAATTGGTAAGGATAAAAAATATTAAAATGCTCAGTGTTGGTAATCGTGTAGGAAACTAGCATTTATACACTCCACTGGTAAGAGTGAAATTTGGTCGAAACTTTTTGGAAAAAAATAGGTACCAAATCCTGAAAGATGTGCATCAAAGGCCTCTGATGTACAAATTCCTTTGCTAAAAACTTATATTGATGAAATAATTAAGGATTTGGAAAAAGACCTAATAGCAAGAATGTTTATCTAAGCACTATTACTCAGCAAGAAGTTGGGAAGAGTTATATCCAAAAGTAGGGATTAATTATCATACATTTCCAAATGGACTATATTGTAACTCTTTATATTATGGAAGAGTGCTTGCAGTACATAAAAATTATAATAAATATGGTATAATCTCATATTTGTAAAAACAAAAACATCTATGTAGAAAAGATTTTGGAAGCTATTAACACATGGCTCTTCTGGATCGGTGGACTTGTTTCTTTTGCTTGTCAATATTTTCCAGTTTTCCACAGTGAACACGCATTGCTGTCATAATTTTTAAAACCAAGGGTTTTTTTAATTGAATGAGGAAACGAGGGCCATTATGGGCATAATCTGGACTAAATATTGTTGAGTCATCTTTCCCATTTGTCTTTTTGATCATGCAATGATCCATCCCTCACTCTACATTAGATTCTGCTTGGCTCAAATTCTGTGCAATTTAGATGAGGTAGGAAGGGAAATTCTCCTGGTTTAATTGCTATGGCAACAAAAGTTGAAAGAAATCTTAGGTATTATTTAGTCTAGTCCTTTTCATTTTACAAAATAAGGAATTTGAGAGATCCAAGATATTGAGTGATTTACTTAAGGATATAGGTTATCTCAACAGCAAGCATAATGTCTTCAGATTCTCAGTCCCCTCATTCCCAAGAAGTTAGCCTAGTAATCCATCAATGATATGGGCTGCTCAAATGGCTTTGGAAGGGGATATATAGCAGCTCTGCCAACAGGAAAACACAAGAAGAATCTTAAGTCAGTAAATAAAAACCTGGTCACTTTAAAACACTAAAATGAACTCCCAAGTGTCGGAAGAAATTAGGAAAAATATATCAAGAGAACACAGAGGCCTTCCATGTTGCCTAGTATCGACTGTTTTTTGGAGGATACAGTTTGAAACAAAGATACTGTGATTAACTCACTCACAAATGCTGTAATTTAATGACTACTACTACTGTATATGTTGATTAACTGTAATATTATGCTGTTAAGTAATAAAATAGTTGCTATAGTTGATCACCAGCTTTTTTTTAAAGTTTATTTATTGAGAGAGACAGAGAGAGACAGAGAGAGAGGAGAGCATGAGCAGGGGAGGGGCAGACAAAGAGAAGGAGAGAGAGAGAATCCAAGCAGGCTCTGCACTGTCAGCACAAGCCCAATGTGGGGCTTGAACTCACAAACTGTGAGATCATAACCTGAGCCAAGATCAAGAGTCGACACTTAACCAACTAAGCCACCCAGGTACCCCTGATTACCAGCTTCTAACAAGATAATAATTGCATGGCTTTCTATATATTTATTTTCTTCCACACATAAACAAAGAATCTGAGTAACAAAGGGCACTTGGGTGGCTCAGTCAGTTAAGCATCTGACTCTTGGTTTCAGCTCAGGTCATGATCTCATGGTTCATGGGTTCAAGCTTCTCAATGGGCTCTGTGTGGAGCCCACTTGGGATTCTCTCTTTCTCTCTCTCTGCCCCCCTCCCTTGCTCTCACACCTCTCTCAGAAAAAAAAAAAAAAAAAATCTGAGTAACAAAGACCAGTGGTTTTCAAAATGTGGTTTGCAATCCTTGGGGATGGGAATATGGAGAGGGGTCCTTGAGACCATTTCAAGTCATCTGTGAGGTTAAAAGTATTTCACGATAATACTATGATATTATTTACTTTGTTCACTTGGTCGACATTTGTACTGATGGTAAGAAGCAATGGTAGATAAAATCATTGGCACCTTAGAACAAATCAAGGCAGTGGCACCAAAATGTCTTAGCAGTCATTATACTCTTTACGACCACTCACTCATGCTAAAAATTAATGTCAATTTCACTTTCATGAAATAGTAAAATATTTAATTTTATTAAATCTCAATCACTGAATGTGTATGTGTGGCAATGTATGCATACAGCATTTCTGCTGCAGAAATTCTCTCAAAAAATGTAACAAAGTGAGCCTGTCACTTCAAGGAACTGACAGTATTTGTTAGCAGTGATAAAATGTCAGCTTTAAAATGAAAATTAGAATTTTGAAAAAGTGTATCTGGCATTGTGAGCTTGCTAGTTCCCTAATACTTCAAGACATTTATGATGAGATGGATGATGATATTAGGGAATATGATTTGATATTGTAAAATGTAATGTATCAACATTAGGAAGATCTGTTTAATAGAGTGAACTACTATTTTCCAAGTAACCAATGTTTGGTATTTGAAAATCATGGGTAAAAGATCCGTTTAAAATCTAAGATAGACACATGGATTTTAATATGATAGAGTAAGAAAAGTACATGGATAGTTTCATATTCTGCATTGAAACTAATCTTTAAAACACTACCACATATCAAACTTTGGTATGATATAAAGCATATCCATGATTACTTTTATTTATTTATTTTTTTTTTTTGTAAATTTTTTTTTTTCAACGTTTATTTATTTTTGGGACAGAGAGAGACAGAGCATAAACGGGGGAGGGGCAGAGAGAGAGGGAAACACAGAATCGGAAACAGGCTCCAGGCTCTGAGCCATCAGCCCAGAGCCCGACGCGGGGCTCGAACTCACGGACCACGAGATCGTGACCTGGCTGAAGTCGGACGCTTAACCGACTGCGCCACCCAGGCGCCCCATGATTACTTTTAAAAAGTAGTCCTAGGGGTGCCTGGGTGGCTCAGGCATTTAAGTGTGTGACTCTTGGTTTCAGCTCGGGTCATGATCTCACGGTTCATGGGTTCGAGCCCCATGACAGTGAGGGGCCTGCTTGGGATTTTCTTTCCTTCTCTCCCTGCCCCTCCCCCGCTCACTTTGTCTCTGTCTCTCTCAAAAAATAAATAAATTTAAAAAGAACAGTAGTTTTTCCAACTATATATGAATGGGAGGTGGAATTTTTTTCATCTTAAACCAAAACAGTGTAACATATCAAATGCAGAAGCAGATGTAAGAATTCAGCTATTTTCTATTAAGTCACACATAGACAAAAGGTGGAAACAACCCAAATGTCCATGGACAGATGACAAACAAATGTCATATATCCAGACAATGGAATATTATTCAGCTTTAAAAAGGAAGGAAATTCTGACCTAAGTACATGGATGAAACTTAAAAACATTATGCTAACTCAAATAAGCCAGTCACAAATACTTTATGATTCTACTTGTATGAGGTACCTAAAAAAGTAAAATTCATAGACAGAAAGAATAGTGGTTACCAGGGATGGGAAAGAAGAGAATGAGGAGTTATTGTTTAATGGGTACAGAGTTTCACTTTAGGATGATGAAAAAGATCTGGAGACAGATAATGGTAATGGTTGCACAACAATGTTTAAGTTCTTAATGCCACTGAATCTTTCACTTAAAAATGATTAAAATGTCAAATGTTAAGTTATGTATATTTTACAACAATAAAAAAAGCTGAAGAAAAGGAAAAAAAAACCCCACAATTCCACTCTTCTTACTCATGTTTTTGGAGGAGTTTTGGAAAATAGTTAGTTTGGAAAATAGTTTCATTTTTAATGAAATGTTATTTGTGCATGTAATGAGTTTATTATTGTTTTATAAATAAACTAATAAATACTTTACAATTCCCTAGTTTTCATTTCTAATATGGTTAATATGGATAGATCTAGTACAACCCACATAAACAGAAGCTCTTAGGTCCTCGATGATTTTTGTAAGGTAAAGAGGTCTTGGGGCTAAAAAGTTTGAGAAGTTTGAGAATTGGTATCTTACTCGATATTTATTCTCTCTTCTCACACCTGCATTATTTATCTTCACTGGTTGGTATAGCTGCATTTTAAGCTATTATCACTTACAGCCTGCAGACTAAAAGGACAGCGTGAAATATGGCCAAAACCATCACATTAACTCTTTATAATTACTACTGTCCCTTGGACGCACCGTAAGTATAAGGACTGAGCAACATAAAGCTCCTCACGGATGAGTGACCATGTACAATAGAAAACTGTTAAAAAGGTTGAATGCTTAACATTTCCCAAAGTAGTTTCATAAGTATCTAGCAAGAAAGACACATTTCCTTTTTTCTGTTGGATCTTCATTACGATGTACAGTTCAAGGCTGTCTTCGGGAATGGGAGTGGTAGAGGCATTGTTTCTGAAAACCACTCCATCTAGCGCAGCCAAGCAAAGAATTTAATTCTCTCACCATCTTGCTACTGGTCTGTTGCAGAGGGGTGTGGCTTGGGAGCTAGGAAGCAATCCAAAACAGCAGCTGAGGCTGCCCCAAAGCGTGTCCAAGCAATAATTTCCTCCATTTTGGGCCAAGTCAATTTGCCCCAGCAAGAGGCCGAATGTTTTATGGGGAAGAGGTAAATAAAAAAGGAAATTAGAAAGCATGGACGGAGAAAAGCCGCAAAACCATAGCGGTTTCATCTTGCAAGGACGTTAAACGATTTGTATGCTAATGATGTGCGTGAGGGGCAAATTAGAATCGCTATTCCTGAGTCTACAGCTGCCGGCACTTTCAATAAGAGATCTGCAGTTCTGGATGGGGGGGCGGGGCGGAAGTCAAACGATTTTCTTATCCGAACCATCTTTCTGCATTCTTTTTGGGCCGGGCTTGTGACCAGTCTCGCTGACTGCAGCTGAGGCAGTCCCAAACAAAGGGGAATGGATGCCTTCCCAAGAGAGCGGAGGAGGGAAAGGTGGCCCGAAGTTCCCCCGCGCCAGGTGTCCCTCAGGGCAGAGCATGCGGGCCGCGGGGAGGGAGAGGCCCAGGAGCGTCAGAGGGGTGCGCTTGGGAAAGCCCGAGCACAGGCACTTGGCACTGACAGGACGGAAAACCACTCCCGGCCCACAGTCAAGGTTAACCCGCACACCGAGATACCTGTGGAGGTCTCGCACAGCCGAAAGGCACTGGGCGATCATGGGAGCGCCGAGAGGCGGTGGCGGCGGCGGCGGCGGCGGGCGCGTTGTCCTCCGGTTTGGCGTGGAGGGAGGCGGGGCGCCCGGGAGCCAAGAGGCGGCCTAGCGGAGGAGGCAACAGCGGCGGTGGCTGCCAGCCCTGCCCGCGCCCTCCCACGTGCGACAGCACCACGCCGGCGCCCACTTGGGCCCCGCCCCCCCGGCTTGCGCCCCGCCCCGCGCTCCTGGCACCGCCCCGGGGGCGGTTCTGGCGAGACCCACTGGCCGGGAGCAAAGCGCACAGCCGGGTGGGCTGAGGGGCGGCGGCGGCCCAGAGCAGCGGAAGTTTTGGCGACCGCTGGCACTACTACGATCGGGAGTCAGGCTGAAGCTCGGAGGACCAGCGAGCGGGCGGACCGGTTTACGGACGCCCGTGGGCCCGCTGCCACCATCTCGCGTCCTCTTGCCTGGTAAGGGGCTTCTGTCTGGGATGGGTGCGTCTCCTGCCGCCCCAGGTGGGGCCTGCACCGCGCACCCGCATCAAACCCCGTCTGGGCCGAAGCGAGGCCCGGGTACCCAAGGGAGGTAGGAGGTCGATGTGTTATGGGGAGAAGAAGGGGGAGAAGACGGGAGGAGATTGGCTGTCTTCGTTTCCCCTCCTCACCTTCTTCACTCCCATTCTTTTTTCACCTTCTGCCCTGGGGCCTTATTTAATACTTGCAACCCCATGGCCTAAAGACTGGGCTTGCCTTTAGAATAAGCCTAGAAATAATAAACATCCTGGCGGCGGGTACCACACCCTGGTTTTGGATTAGGGAACCTGGAGAACAGATGGATGATGCGATTTAGTGGAAATAAGCCATTAATGCCGGCTGGCCCTGCGCCACTGTTTGGATGCGATAGTATTCCATGTGAATGAACATGACCGGGAGCTTCCAGCTTGTCCACGAGAGCACAGCTACTGCAGAGAGCACTGGTCGGTGTGTAGTATCCATCGATTTAGGCAATGATTTTCCGACATATCTAGATTAAATAGAAATGCTATTTTTATTAAGAATGACACTCAATAGTTGAACACCCTTTCATTAATATACTTCCTCCTCAAGTAACAGTCTCAGCCTAAAAAAGTTGGTGCAGTGTAAATTATGCATACATTTAAAAAAAATCTCATGAAATAGACGAAGATGCTTATTGTAGATGAGCATCTGAGTCAGCAGTATGAAATCTCCCTCAACATAGTACTGAGGCCTTTTGGGGATTTCTACTTCTGTATCTGTACCCCTGTCCTTATCCGTATCTGTACCATATATACTGTTAAGATATAATGAGATAATGGGGCGCATGGGTGGCTCAGTCGGTTAAGCGTCTGACTTCTGCTGAGGTCATGATCCCACAGTTCGAGGGTTCCAGCCCCCCATCGGGCTCTGTGCTGACAGCTCAGAGCCTGCAGTTCGGAGCCTGGAGCCTGTTTTGGATTTTGTGACTCCCTCTCTTTCTCTGCCCTTCACCGCTCACACTCTGTCTCTCAAAAAATAAATAAACATTAAAAAAAAAAAATACAGTGAGGTAGTCAGTGACTCTCTCTCTCTCTGACCCTCCACTGCTCACACTCTGTCTCCGTCTCTCAAAAAATAAATGTTAAAAAATTAAAAAAAAAAAAGATCCAGTGAGTTAGTGTCTAAGCTTGTGTGGTACATGTTTTGAGAAAAATTCTACTTTTGCAAGTTTTAACATAATCTAATACTACTGGGTATAAATCAAAATATGTGATACATTATCATAACAATACTTTGTGTTCTCCTGACTTTTAAAAGAAGAATGAAGGTAATGCAGGTTTTGTTTTTGCTTTTTACTTTTGATGTAATTTATAACCCTTGTTATTTATAACTTTCCTAATTCTTTAAAATAACTTAGATCAGTGTTTTCCTTTTTCTTATCAAGGAAAAGCATTTAAGCTTTTAAAATGTCATCTATCAAGCACTTAGTTTATGCAGTTATTCGTTTCTTACGGGAACAAAGTCAGATGGATGCTTATACTTCGGATGAACAAGAAAGTTTGGAAGGTAGGCATGAGCGCTTTTTGTTCATTTGTATTATAAATAAAGACTAAAATAACTATAAGCCTGACTTTATGACCTATAATAACAAAATGATAATGTTTTGTTGATCTTTCGAGAAGAGAGATCTTGTGTCCATTCTCTGAGGCTTGTTTGGTTTTAATTAACAATACAATAGGAGGACTGTGATTCACTTATTGAGGACCTAGTATGTGTCAGAACTATGCTGTTCACACTGTGGGGAATTTTTTCTTTATAGTAACTGCCAAGTTAGTATTATCTTCATTTAACAGATAATAAATGAAACCAGATAGATTAAGTAACATAACAGCGAAATGTGGCAAAGCTGACATTTAAATCCTGGTTTTTATTCTGAAGATCTTGTGTCTTCCTGATAGGAAAGCATCTCGTTTAGGATTGATATATGAAAATACCTTAGTCATCATAAAAGCAGTATGTAAAAGTCTAATAATTACATCACAATTAAACTCTAACAACGTTCTATTTGGACACTTGAAAATGAGAGGATTTTACCCTTGTTTATGTAAGCTTTAAATATTAGATTTGGTAATCTGTAAAGTTGAGTGAGACTTGCATGAAAGCATCATGTGTTTCCTTGACACCATCTTTTCTGCTTCACATTTATGCATTATAAAAATTAAATTCACTATAACCATGGAAAGATTGAATTCTGCAGATGAGCTTGCGGAGGTTCAATGAGTATACCTTCCTTGTGGCCTAAAGACTTAATTATTGCAATGAGACAGTGCATTTGGGAGAATTTAATAAGTTATACAATTTGATTTTGTCATCTTGAAGCTATTTCTCTTACAAAAGGGATCCCTCTATTAATTTCAGTAGGCACTTCCATTGTGAATATGCTTTTAAGAGGTGGGGATGAAAATCGGCATTTGCTCTAAATCTGCTTGCAATCTGGTGAGATGCTGTCTTTCCAGGTGGCAGTGAGAGGAGCAGGTGACACACAGTTGGAGAACATTGCAGTTGGTTCATTTCATATTAAAATCTTTTTGTCCTCAGTTAGACTATGTGAAGGTAAAGGTGACTGGTTATCTAAAGAAAGTGTTAGTTATGGTTTCTCAGTAATAAACACATAAATGCAATTATTTAATAAAAGATGTTTCTTTCCTAATCAAAGCAGTATAATACTTTTAAGGGCCAGAAAGAAAATTGAGAGGTTTCTAAAAATCAAGATGTTATGCCCTATTTTTAGGATGGTCTTCAGCCAAAAATATGTGCCTTCATCTGTTTGTTATGTATGGCAGTCAGAAATAGTGCCAATTGTTTTTGACCGACCCCTATTTTTGACTCTGTGAGTCTAATTTAATTGAGTATGAAATCATGTGGAGAAGTCTGCCCACCTTCTAGACATTTAAAAAAGCTCTAGGAAAGGAGCCTGAGTTCTAGTACCAGCCTTACCATAGTGGTGAAGAATTATAGCCTTATCAGCTTTGAGCTTTTTCATCAGATTTTGTCACCCACACCTAATTGTCATCATCTACCGACATCTACTTCATGTGGCTCCTGCCCTCTGTCACTCTTTCTAGTACTACTCCTGTCTTAATTTTTGGCAGTTGCAGTGTACTCATAGGTGATTCTTTGAGTTCTCTCAATACTTCTGTTCCTTGGCCTCTACTCCAGTGATCTCAACCACTCAGCTGTTTGGCCATACCCTAGACTAGTGGTTCTCAACTCAGGATGATTTTGCAACATCTGGAGATATTTTTGATTGTCACCAGTGGGGGGCTGCTCAATGGCATCTAGTGGGTAGAGGCTATGGAAATTGCTAAACATACTATAATGCACAGGATGGACCCCAGAACAAAGTCCAAAATGTCAGCAGTGCCAAGGGTGAGAAACTCTTCCCTGGACATTATCATTACTGAAACTGCATTCTCCCCATAATCTCTATCGTCAACATAACACTTCCTGACCACTACTGCCTATCTTTCCAACTCACTCCCTCTAAAATCGCTACCTCAACAATTCTTGACCCTACCAATACCTCCAGTATGTTGATCCCTTACCTTTCATACCCCTTTTCTTACCCCATTTAAATACCATGGTTCATAATTATGTTCATGCATTGTACATCTCTCCCTTTCTTGTAAAACCCAACCTTGTTTAAATTCAGCTCTCCACCTACTATGTGCTCATGTCCATGTGACTTTGTATAGATGGAGCAAAACCTATAACTTTGCCAATCAATCCCACTTTGATTCCATCATCATGAGCTTCAAGTGGACCTGTCATGCTGCCTGGCAATCACACTGTCTCTTCCAAGTTCATTCACACTTTTGCTCTCCTAGACCACCACTTTAACACTTTCTCCCATCTTCTCAAACTGTCAAATCTCCTCCTCTGTACTCACTTTTAGTTTATGAGCTTCCTTCTTACCCTACCAAGATAATTGAAGGAATAAGAAAACAACTTCCACAGACTCCCCCTACCCCACCTACCCACCCACCAGCATGTACACCCCTACATATTCTGCTTGCTTGGCTAACTATTATATGCTATGGACTAAATGTTTGTGTTTTCTCAAAATTCATATGTTGAAATCTAATGCCCAGTGTGAGGGTTTTAGGAGGTGGAGCCTTCATGATTGAAGTTAGTGCTCTTATAAAGTGACCCCAAAGAACTCCTTTACTCTTTCTACCATGTGAGGACACAGTGAAGAGGTACCATCGATGAACCAGAAGGCAGGTTCTCATTAGACATTGAATTTACCAGCACCTTAATCTTGGACTTCCCAGCCTCCAGAACTATGAGAAATACATTTCTGTTGCTTATAAGCCACCCAGTCTATGGTATTCTGTTAGAGAGGCTGAAACAAGATTAAGATACCACAGATGAACTATCCATTGTCTTTTCTAAATGGAACCTCTTTACTGGCACACTGGGTCTGATTCCATCCTGTCTCACCTACTCTGGGATATCGCTCTAGTTATTCTACCCTTCTTGTCTTACATCAGCAAATTTTCACTCTGTGTTGGATCATTTTTATCAGAATATACTTTTCATTGTTTCTCACTTCCTAAAAAAAAAAACAGAAACAACAGCTAATTACTCTTGCCATATTACCCCCTACTTCCAAACTACTGCCTACTTTTATTGTCTTGCTTTTGCTGGAAACCTCGTTGAAAGAATTATCTATACTTTTTTTTTTTTCCACGTTTTTATTTATTTTTGGGACAGAGAGAGACAGAGCATGAACGGGGGAGGGGCAGAGAGAGAGGGAGACACAGAATCGGAAACAGGCTCCAGGCTCTGAGCCATCAGCCCAGAGCCCGACGCGGGGCTCGAACTCACGGACCGCGAGATCGTGACCTGGCTGAAGTCGGACGCTTAACCGACTGCGCCACCCAGGCGCCCCTATCTATACTTTTTAAAATTCCTCTCTTATTCTTTCTTGTACCCATTCCAGTTTGGCCTTTGCTTCAGCCTCTCCACCCATAGTCTTTTCATCAAAGTCATCAGTAATTGCTGAGTTATTTAGTTCAGTGATCAGTTGTCAGTCTTCATGTGTCTTTTTAGCTGATGTTGATAAAGCTGATGATATCCCTCATCTCACAGCCCCCACCCCTGCCCCGCTGTCATATATTTGATTCACTTGGCTTCCAGGATACCTCCTCACACTCTCTTGGTTTTCTTCTTATTGCTTGCTCCTTCTGTCTCCTTTGCTAGTTTCTCATCTCTTCCCTGATCTGGAGTGCCCAAGGTCTAATGCTTGATCTTCTCTTCATTATCTATGCTTATGTTTTTTTTTTTTAAATGTTTATTCATTTTTGAGAGACAAAGAGAGACAGAGTGTGAGTGAGGGAAGGGGAGAGACAGAAGGAGACACAGAATCCCAAGCAGGCTCCAGGCTCTGAGCTGTCAGCACAGAGCCTGACACGGGGCTTGAACTCACAAACCATAAAATCATGCCCTGTGCCAAAGTTGGACAGTTAACTGACCGAGCCACCCAGGTGCCCCTACACTTACTTTTTTGATGATGTCATTCAGTTTCTTGGCATTTAACTAAGACCTTCCTTCTGAACTGCAGATTTTTATATCCAACTGCCTACTAGATATCTCTACTTCTATGTGTAATAGGCATCTCAAAGTGAACATTTCCAAGACTGAACTCCTGATCCTCCCACCCAAAATCTGTTCCTTATCTCAGTTGATGGCAACTCTATCTTTTCAGTTGCTTAGGCCCCAAACTTGGGCATCATTCTTAACTCTTTCTCTTGGACTCTGCCTTTAATCATTTAGTAAATCCTGTTGGCTGTACCTTCAAAATTAGAGTCTTAACTGTTTCTTCCCATCTCCACTGATGTCACCCATGGATATAATTAAGTATTTCTCATCTTTTTTAATGTAATAGCCTCCAACTGATCTCTCTGCTTTTGTCCTTGCAGCTTAGTTGACTATTCCCAATACAGCTATCATTGATATTTTAAAACAGTATGTCAGGGGCCCCTGGGTGGCTCAGTCAGTAGAATGTGCGACTCTTGATCTCATGGTTGTAAGTTCCAGCCTCACGTGGGTGTACACATTACATGAAAATAAAATCTTAAGGGGCGCCTGCATGGCTTAGTCCATTAAGCATCCAACTTCTGCTCAGGTCATGATCTTGGACTTTGTGAGCTCGAACCCGGCGTCCGGCTCTGTGCTGACAGCTCGGAGCCTGGAGCCTGCTTTGGATTCTGTGTCTCCCTCTCTCTCTGCCCTCCCCTGCTCATGCTCTGTCTCTGTCTCTTTCCCACACTTAAAAATAAGCCAACATTTTTTAAAAATTAAAAAAATAAAATCTTAAAAAAAAGAGTCTATCATTTCTCTACTCAAAATCTTGCAGTGACTTCTTCACGCTACTTAGTCACTGTTTAAAGTATTTATATAACTCAGGCTTCTGTGATGTGTTGTTCACAGACTCTTACCCTTTCTCATTTGGCTTTAGGCAAATTGGCTTCCTAACTCTGAATACACAAAATCCTCTTTCCTAAAGGCTTCTGTTCTGGTTATTTTTTCTGCTTAGAATGTTGTTCTTCTAGATAATGGTAATACCCCCATCTTCTTTGAGTCTTTGTCAAATCTGTTTTCTGAATGAGGTGTACCCTGGGCACGCTGTTACATCTGGAATCTGCTTCCCTGCTTTGCTCTCCATACTCCCATATCTTCACCCTTCTCTGCTTTTTATTGCTTATAGCCTAGCTCTTCACCCCTGTCCCTGAATGTCAGCCCCAAGAGGTCAGAGATCTTTTCTGTTTTATTCACTAATCTATCTAGCGCATGTACAAAAGTACCTGACACATTGAACTGCATGTAATATAGTGTAAGTACAGTAAACATGGGTTGAATTGAATTGGTGAATTGAATGAATCGAGTGATCCTGGGCATATCAGTTAGTTGGACTATATCTTTATTTCTAAGTCTGTTAAGGGAAACTGTCTGCCTCTTCTCCATCAGACAGATTTGTTAGGAGAATCAGAATCAGTCATGGCAGGTAACCAGAGTATGGAAACTTTTGAATAAAGTGCTGAACAGGTAGGATGTGGTAGGTGTTGAATAGAGTTCTTCACTGTCCTTCTCCTCATCAGTACCAAACACACTATTATTGTTTGGTGCTAAAGGGGAACAATATTTATATACAGTATTTGTTTATAGCGTATGACTTATTCATGAGTATGACCTCCTCAAAGGAGGATTGAATGTAATAATCCTTGTTTCATAAGTGATAATCTTGAGGTAAAAGTAAGATAAATTATTGTACCTAGGTTATTTAATTTTTTTTGGCTGGATAAATAATAAGGTAGTTCTGAGTTTTTGCCATATTACCCTCACCCCACATAATACTTCATGCTTTTTTGTTTTCCTTTTGCTGGAAAACTCTTTGAAAGAGCAGTCTATGCCTTTTCTAATTCCCCTCCTTCTCTTTTTTCTTGAATCCGTTCCAGTTGGGCCTTTGCCTCAATCTGTCCATCTACACTAACATCATCAAGGTTAAACACTTTGGCAGCTAGGTTTACCTATCGAACAATTCTTTTTGCTTATACAGAGAATCTAAAATAGTCCAACTCATAGAAGCAGGGAGCAGAATGGTGGTTGCCAGAGCCGGGGAAGGAGAAAATGGGGAGGTGATTGTCAAAGAGTACAAAGTTTCACTTATGCAAGATAATCAAGTTCTAGAGGCTTACTACTCTTCACAGTGCTTATCATCAGTTGTTATATACTTAAAATTTGGTAGGAATATAGAACCTAGGTTAAGTGTTCTTACAACACACATAATAAAAGTGATAAGAGCAAACTTTGGGAGGTGATGAGTATGTCTCTGGATTCAATGGTGGTAATGGTTCCACAGGTGTATACTGATCCTCAAATTCATCGAGTTATAGATGTTAAATATGAATAGCTTTTCATATGTCAACCATACTTCAGTAAAGCGGTTTGAAAAAACACACACCAAATAATTGTGTTTAAAACAAAACATCCACCTCCTTTAATGATATTTAATTGTGTCTAGTATGTACAAGACATGTGTTTTAAGATCAGTGGCCACAGAGATAAAGGAGCTAGACTGAATTGCCTCAACAAGATAGAGCATAAAAATCCCTTAGTTACCACATGGACTTTTCACCTGTCAGTGTTTAGCACTGAAGTTACATACTCTGGTTTTTGGTTAAAGACTTGGTTGTGGACTATCCTTTTTTCCCATGGCTGTGAACTAATGTTTTGGAGCGCAGAAGGGCCCTACTCTACAGATTTTATTGTTGTTATTTCCTCTGTAATTTAACTATACTTCCATTGTAAACAAAGAAGTAGATTAACTTTATTGAATACCTACTATTTGCCATATATGTTAAAGTCAGAGATGAATAAGGTATAGGCCTTATCCTCATGGAGACAGTCTAATGTGGGAGATAGACATTTAAGAGCATGTCCTATAGTATGATAAGTAAAATAATAGAAACATGTACCAGTATGAGTTTACATGGTACAGTAAAGGAAATGACCAGTCTGATCAGGGAGGAAAAATATTGATCAAGAATCAATATATACACATAAACAGACACATTTACCATTATTATTGTTGTTGTTTACATTAACTGACTTCATGGCAGTGGGAGCATATTTTCTTGTAGCCCAATGTTTTTAGTGCTGGAGCAACTAAAGTGTGAAAACAAGCGCTTGGCAAGAATAGAAATTGAGAGGATGAGGGATGGGTAAACAGCAGATTATTTTCTATGTTAAAGGCACTCTGACTTCTTGTGGTTGGTAACTTAGTTGCTTATTAGTGTTTATTTATTTATTTAACATTTTTTTTAATGTTTATTTATTTTTGAGAGAGAGAGACAGAGTGTGAGCGGAAGAGGGGCAGAGAGAGAGGGAGACACAGAATCTGAAGCAGGCTCCAGGCTCTAGCTGTCAGCACAGAGCCTGATGCAGGGCTTGAACTCACAGACCGCGAGATCATGACCCCAGCCAAAGTCAGACACTTAACCCACTGAGCCACCCAGGTGCCCCAATGTTTATTTATTTTTGATAGGGAGAGAAAGCGCGTGCAGGGTAGGGGCAGAGAGAGAGGGAGAGGATCTGAAGCTGGCTCTTTGCTGAGAGCAGAAAGCCTGAATCAGGGCTCAGACTCACAAACCATGAGATCATGACCTGAGCCAAAGTTGGACGCTTAAGTGACTGAGTCACCCAGGTGCCCCAATTCAGTCCCTTTTCTAAGGAGAATTGTTCTGTGGATAGTGATAGTAATAGTATTTCTATTATGACAGAGGTGTTTTTCTCAGGGCCATAATTAATACATAATGTATCCTTTAAAAGTCATACACAAGTATCAGTGAATCTATAATCAATCAGACAGAGGGAGATGAATACTCTATGATCTCTCTTATATGTGCTACGCTAATAAATAAACAAAGCAAGCACATAGATACAGAAAAGAGATTGGTGGTTGTCAGAGGTGGGGCATGGAGGTGAGAGTAACGGGTGAAGTGTTTTTGTTCTGTTGTGTTTTTAGTTTAAATATATTGCATACAAATAATAATGAAAGTCATACATAAATATTTGTGAATCTATTCCATACTGCTTGGAAGTACACTGGACACTGTGGCTACATTCTCATCTTGTGGAGCCAGGAGAGAATTCCTTTTCAAAGGAGAGAATTCTCAAGATGAGAATCTGCCTCCATTCACCTCAGTGAGTACTTGTAGAGAGGACAGGTTATCTTTCTTCCCTGTGATTGCCCTGGTTTGGACTCCTTATGTTTAGATCGTTTAAGTAAGAACCCACTTGGTTTTCTGCTTCCATTTTCTCCTTCAGCTTGTCTTATTCTAATTCATTCTCTGCATTCCTATCAGACTTGTAGTTCTTTTTTTTTTCTTTTTTAAATTAATTTTGTTTTTTAAATTTACATCCAAATTAGTTAGCAGATAGTGCAACAATAATTTCAGGAGTAGATTCCTTAATGCCCCTTGCCCATTTAGCCCATCCCCCCTCCCACAACCCCTCTGTTTGTTCTCCATATTTAAGAGTCTCTTATGTTTTGTCCCCTCCCTCTTTTTATATTATTTTTGCTTCCCTTCCCTTATGTTCATCTGTTCTGTGTCTTAAAGTACTCATATGAGTGAAGTCATATGACACTTGTCTTTCTCTGACTGACTAATGTCACTTAGCATAATACCCTTTAGTTCTATCCACGTAGTTGCAAATGGTAAGATTTCATTCTTTTTGATTGCCAAGTAATACTCCATTTTATATATACACCACATCTTCTTTATCCATTCACAGACTTGTAGTTCTAAACACAAATCCAGTTATGTTATTCTCCTTCACTGAATTCTTTAATGGCTCTCCATTTGCCTGTAGTGTGAAGTGCACATTCTTTAAGAATGTTATGTGAGGTGCCTTGTCATCCAATAACAGACTTGCTTTCTAGCATCATCTCCCATCATGTCTTTCTACCCTGTCCATACCCTGGCCATATCAGTTACCTTGTCATATACCAAATGCACATGACACACCTTATCACCATTTAACATGCTGTGTACTTTTGTGTTTCTCTGACTCCTTCTGTTAAATGTAAGCTTCATCACATGAATAGTGATTTTTGTCTTTAGATTAACAGCTGTATTTCTACCATCTTGCACGTAGTAGGTGCTTAGGGTAAATTTGTATGCATGAATGAATTTTTTAAAGCCAACCTATCTATCTAAGTAAATATACCAGGATTAATATTTAGTGCTGTTTCTGTTACTGTTTTTGGTCAGGTTGAGAATTCTGTTTCTCACATAAAAGAAAGAAGATTTTTTTTGTTTGTTTTATTCAAAACATTAGAACATTGGTGGATAATAGATATTGGCAGGGAGGAATAACTTACTGTTAGTGACTGGCTTCAGCAAGAATATGATGTAATAGATATATTGAGAAATTATATTCTAGGTAACATCTTTCTTTAAGTGAGGAATAAGAAATCAAGTTATCTTCCTTCAACAGCTGATCTATAAACAGAAGTCTCTATGTAGCTGAACCATTTAGTTTTCCTTATGTTCTGTGATCATAAATACTGAATTACCACAGATTGCACGGAGTGCAGATTTCTACCAGAAAAAAAGAGGTTGTTTCTTTTTTTAGGTTGCTAATTTTCTTTTTCACTATTCAAATTTATTTCAAGTTGCAATTCAGTGCTTGGAGACAGTTTTTAAAATCAGCCCAGAAGATACTCATCTTGCAGTTTCACAGCCTTTGACAGAAATGTTCAGCAATTCCTTCTGTAAGGTAAGCTGTCATTGTTTTCTATTAGTATCTGATCTAAGTATGACTACAATATTATGTTGAGTTCTTAATATTTTACGGGCCAGGCCTTTAAGTACCTAACTTCTCCCTAGGTGTAAGGTAGATAGTTCACATGGATATGATTTGGGAACTAAAATATAACTCTTTTAATGTGCTTTTAGATTTTCATATTAGTAGCTATTCTCATTCTCTCACCTTCTTTTATATTTAATGATGTACTTTTTAAGTCCTTTATATTATCTGAGCATTTTTAGATTTCTGACATCTGTATTAACATTCCCCTAAAGCATTGAATAAAAGATAAAAACAAGATTTTCCTGCTTACGCAGCAACTATGTAGAAATAGATTCATCAGGAATTGAATCATCACTTTGAAGCAGATTTCATCAAATTGGCCATTGTAAGGCCTCTTTAAAACAAGGGAAGGTTCAGGCTCAATGTGCAAACGTAACACTGAAAACCAAGTTTCTGATGTCTGCTCTTGAGAACTGTTTACATCGTCTCTGGTTTCTGGCCTTTTCAGGGAACATGACCATAAATTTGAAAATTTTAAGGTGACTGAGTTTAGGGCCCCAGGGTGATCTCCCATGTGTTTTTTGGTTACATTTTGATGCCTCATGAACTCATTTTGTTATTCTAGTTCTGTATTCAAGCTTCAGTACAGAAGGAGGCACTCAGGAGAGAGGCTGAATCATGTAGTATATATTTAAGCCTGGCAGGGACATTGCTGAGAATACCACATTGACTGTTTCTAGAACTTGTGAGAAGAGGTTCTGAGAGTTGCAATGAAGATGGCAGTTTGGCAGTAAACTGTTCTCTCTTTCTATTCTTGGAAAAAGAATAATGCAGTTATCACACAGATGAATTCTAATTATATAACAAAGATATAAGGAGATAGTGACGTGTCCCTGCACTCCTCATCAGAGAATTCCCCTTTTCTTCACTTCAGTTGCTATGGTTCTTTCATTGCCTGGGTTTCTGGCCTCCTTAGGGAACCCCATTTCAGTGGCTGGACATGCCCATGGCTGAAGCTAACCTTCTTTAACTCCTAGATGCCCAAGAGGCCTCTGCTGGAGACAACACTTGGATGTGCTCACTCCTTAGCTCTTGTCACTGGTGACTTAGTACTAAAGAGATCAGAATTTTTCTTTACCTCCCAGAAAGCTCAAATTGACTTTTGCACTCTGTTTAAGTAGATCTTTTTTTTTCTTTTTGACACCTGTCTTACTTTTTCTCTCTGATTGTGTTTAACTGTAAGCATTTTTGACTTGCTATTTTTAAAATATAATTTCTTTTTTTTTTTACATATAATTTTCTTTATCCAGTCATCCATTAATGGACATTTGGGCTCTTTCCATACTTTGGCTATTGTTGATAGTGCTGCTATAAACATGGGGGTGCACGTGTCCCTTCGAAACAGCACACCTGTATCCCGTGGATAAATGCCTAGTAGTGCCATTGCTGGGTCGTAGGGTAGTTCTATTTTTAGTTTTTTAAGGAACCTCCATACTGTTTTCCAGAGTTGCTGCACCAGCTTGCATTCCCAAAAATATAAGTTCTTAAACCTGGCTTCATTGTGTATCTGTATAGTGTTATTTGTGATGTCACTCTTTTGTTTGCCTTATTTAACAGCAGCAACTTCATTACGTATGTCTTTGTTAGCAGAGTACAGCAGACAGAGTCTAAACCTGCCCAGAGCAGCATACAGATTGTTATAATTAAGGAAATTATTTGCCTCTTTTCAGCAATAAAAAAGAATGAAATCTTGCCATTTGCAAAAACATAGACAAAGCTAGAGTATAATGTAAGTTGGATAAGTCAGTCAGAGAAAGACAAATCCCATATGATTTCACTCATGTGGAATTTCGAAAACAAGCAAACATGGGAAAATAAAAAAGGGAGACAGAGACAAACTCAGAAACAGACTCTTAATTATAGAGAACAAACCGATGGCTACCAGAGGGGAGGTACGTGGGGAGATGGGGGAAATAGGTAATGGAAATTAGGAGTCCACTTGCTGTGATGGTCACCTGGTGATGGATACAGCTGTTGAATCACTCCATTGTACACCTGAAATTAATATAATATTGTATGTTAACTAATTGATTTAAAATAAAAACTTAAAAAAATTGAAGTTATTTGTCTCACCAAGTGTCCATGGTTGTTATTTCTGTCATTTTAGTTTTAGGATGCTGGTCTTTCTCTTCTGTTTTTTCCCTCAATTAAGTTTATATACTAAATGGATTCATTCCTTTTATATAAGGCAGGTAACACTCATCCCCTCATCATGGCCTGCTCAAATGCATTTAATGAATATGAGAATTAGTTTTCAAAGTTATACAACTGTGGCAATTTCATTAAAATAATATAGAAGAATTTAAAAGACAGAATGGATTAGAGTCCATTTCTCAATATGCCATTCTTCTGACTCAAAAAGTCACTCCCCTCCCTCCTCCCCTTAACTTCCCAGGATTATTAGAAGATGTGAAATAGAAGAAACCCTGAAAGTAGGTACTGCAGGGCAATAATGTGTCCTTGAACTACACTTACATCCTAGGAGACTATAGCCAGTTTTAAGTAGTGACCTCTAGTTATAAGGATTCCTATTTGTATTCTATACATTTTTATTCCAATATTTTATGCTTAGAAAAACTGATTAGTATAGAAAGATTAAAAAAAATAAGAACAACTCACATACTTTATGATTTTGTACTTGTGAATATTTGTGTGCAATTAGCGAAGTATATTTCCAAAGTTAGAGCTATCAAGTTTATTGAAACTTTGGTCAAGACAGAGATAATGGTGAAGGACGCCTGGGTGGCTCAGTCAGTTAAGCATCCAACTCTTGGTTTTGGCTCAGGTCATGATCTCATGGATTCGTGGGTTTGAGCCCCACATGGGCTCTGCACTGACAGTGCGGAGCCTGCTTGGGATTCTCTCTCTCCCCCTCTCTCTTCCCTTCCCCACTCATGCTGTCTCTGTCTTTCTCAAAGTAAATAAATGGTGGATATATTCTAAATGTGGGGATCAAGTCATGATCTCGCGGTCTGTGGTACCTATGCAGTCTGAGTTCAAGCAAGTTAAAAAAGATCTTTCAAGGGGTGCATGGGTGGCTCAGTCACTTAAGCCTCTGACCTCAGCTCATGTCATGACTCACCTTTTGTGGGTTTGAACCCCCATTGGGCTCTGTGCTGACAGGTCAGAGCCTGGAACCTGGATTGGATTCTTTGTCTCCCTCTCTCTGTGCTCCTCCCCTGCTTGCACTCTCTCTCTCTCAAAAATAAATAAACATTAAAAAAAAATTTTTTTTTTAAAGATCTTTCAGAAATGGAAAAATACATTGTGTTCCAATTGCTACTCAAGATATTTCTGAATGCCCCTTCGGTTTGAACATTAGTAATGCAAAAGAGGTTTGAGGATGATAGTAGCTACTGAAAACAGGAAATTTACATTGCCTTTTTTAAATGATAAATTAATATATGTCCATTGTTTTTAAAAAATTGGTCAACAAAGAAAGATATAAAGAAGAAACTGAAAATTTTACCTCCAAATATTACTTTTAACCTTTCTCGTTAGACCTTTCCTGTCTTTGTTGTTTTAGCCTGTGTGCACGTATATGTGTGTATGCACGTATTTAAATAATAGTGTTACATTATTAATGCTTCTTTTTATAAACTGTGAATTTGACTTAGGATATCTCTTTAGATATTAAACATTATGCTTCAAGATTTTTATTAATATAAATAATCTCTTGAATATATTTTCTTTTCCTATTCTTTGTATACTGATTATTTATATTGTTCATGAAGTAGGGTTTTTTTGATGTAGGAAAAGCAAGTAAAAAATTTGATTCATATTAGCCCATTATCTTCTAGAAAAATTCTACATACTCATTTTTCTAAAAAACGTATGTGGAAGGACTTTCCCCCTATGTCTATGTAACCCTATTATTTACAGCCAGATTTCATCCTGTGTAAATATAGGTGATTTACTGTAATACAATTTATTTATTATTATTTATAGTTCTGTGGGATGACTTTTTTATGCAGGTAAATGGAAACTCTGTACATTGATTTTTATTTAATTTCAGAATGATATTTTGCCTCTCTCAAACTCAGTGCCTGAAGACGTGGGAAAAGCTGACCAATTAAAAGATGAAGGTGAGTATTTCATAGAGAAATTACTATTTCGTAAAACTTCATGAAACTCTGGAGAAAGTGACTCTGGCAGTTGGTGAGAATCTGATTTACGCTGCCAAGTCTGAACTGTCATACATCCACATGATATTTGTGAAACAGAAATGAATGTGATATGGAAGAAACCTGGAATGGCTTGTGAACAATAATGTAGTTATGCCTTGCTTCCAGAGAAGCAGATCTGCTGTGAATAAAACTTGCAAAACAAGTAACTTAAGGGGTGATTACTTCTAACTGCATTTGCTACATGTACTCTGGGGTTCCAAATTCTTCTTTATGCTTGCAGAGAGGAAAGGAGAAATTTGGGACTTCAAATTTTTTTTTTTATGCTTGCATAGAGGAAAATAATTTTCAGTATTATTTTGGGGCGCCTGGGTGGCACAGTCGGTTAAGCGTCCGACTTCAGCCAGGTCACGATCTCGCGGTCCGGGAGTTCGAGCCCCGCGTCGGGCTCTGGGCTGATGGCTCGGAGCCTGGAGCCTGCTTCCGATTCTGTGTCTCCCTCTCTCTGTGCCCCTCCCCCGTTCATGCTCTGTCTCCCTCTGTCCCCAAAATAAATAAACGTTGAAAAAAAAAAAATTAAAAAAAAAAATTTTCAGTATTATTTTAACTTTTGTATATGTTTAGTGTTTTTGAGTTCTTTGATACTTGTTAATACATGTATGTGGCGCTTGACTTAAGTATTTATTACCACATTTGACTACTACATAATTACATTTTTCAATACTGGCTCTTGAGGCATTTTTAGTTATAATAAATAAGTCAGTGTTGAAGATCTGCATTTAATTTTTTCTGTCATGTCATTTATGTTAAGCTATAGAGGAGAGTTAGGTCAGGCACACAAGATTTGTACTAAGAAGCTCTCGGGAAGAGTCTTGTATTGGCAATGAATGAGAGCCAAAAAATTCCCTGTCCTGTAGGCAGACATTTATTAGGGAATATGCCACATTCAGAAGCTATACAGAATTGGTTCAGAAACCATTTCCTGGACTTTAAACTGAAGAAGGCAGTTAAAAACAAAACAAAACAAACACAATCACTTGATTTCTTAAAAGGTAGATATGAAAGAGAGTATACTCTTCCTATTCCTTGGGTCTTATCCTCTCTATCAAATTTTTATTTTAAACATACATGTATATCACTGTTGTTGTTTTTTAATATGTCACTGCTTTTGATGGCCGCATAGTGCTCCATAGTACTTTAGACCATGATTTACTTACCTAGCCAGATAATTTTGTAATCTTAGATAAACATTGTCTTTTTTTAAATTTTGTTTTTTAATGTTTATTTATTTTTGAAAGAGAGAGAGACAGAGACAGAGCATGAGCAGCAGAGGGACAGAGAGAGAGGGAGACCCAGAATCCAAAGCAGGCTCCGAGGTGTCAACACCGAGCCAGACGCAGGGCTCGAACTCATGAGCTTTGAGATCATGACCTAAGCCAAAGTCAGCCACCCAGCTGACTGAGCCACCCAGGCGCCCCATAGATGACATTGTCTTAATATCTTTGTCTATATTTTTACTATTATGTGATTATCTTCATGGGATTACATTATAAAGTTCTGTATATCCAACAAATAGACTGATTTCAATTTTTAATTTCTTACTTTAAGAATTAATACTACTATAGTGGCTTAAAATTTTAGAATAGTATGACTTTCATAAATTACATGCAAAATTAAGTAAAAACTAGATCCTTGTTGTCATTTGAATGAAGAGTACTCCCCAAAGAATTTGGATTTAAACTATCTGGATAGAAATGCATTTTTCATATATTTAGTTTCTAGTTGAAACATTTAACCTGATGTTTTTTTCCCCCCACTCTGAGTTTTGTAGTTGTGTGAAATCCTTAGTGATGCTGTGTATTTTCCATTAACGCTTGCTTTTTAAGCTCCCTTGGTTTAGCTCTAGTAATGATATTGAATAAATGGCAAATTGAAATTTTATTTTTGGCCCTCATGTTTACTCCCTCTGCATGCAGAACATGGGGAGATTGCATTCCCCGCAGAGTTTGCTTTGATATAATGAATGTTGGTAAGATGAGGATTAAGAGAATATGCAGGCTGAGACTCATTTAATGCTCCAGCATGGGTAACTGAATTACTTACTACTTTCCCCTTTAACCACAAAAGCTTTTATTCTTTTTATTTCTTTTTTTAATATTAGAGAGAGAGAGAGAAAGAGAGAGCATGCACACACGCAACAGGTGGGAATGGGGAAGAGAGAGAGAGAGAGAGAGAGAGAGAGAGAGAGAGAGAGAGAATCTCAAGTAGGCTCCAGGCTCAGCGCAGAGCCTGAAGCAGGGCTCGACCCCACAACCCTGGGATCATGACCTGAGCCAGAATCAAGAGTTGGACACTCAATCGACTGAGCCACCCGGGCACCCCTCAAAGCTTTTATTCTTTCATTTTATTAAAACCTATCACATCTGAGACATGTTACACACAAAGTTAAAGCAATTGTTATCTTATACAGGTTTTTATTCATGTGAGCACTAATGGCCACTGCAGTTTGTCAAGTATAAGGTTTTTCCAGGCTGCCTGTGACACTTGTCTGTGTTAATCAAGGCTTCTAGCCAGGTAGTACCTTCCTAGAGGTGTCTTTCAAATATTTTTGTGTGCTTCATTTGTAAAGAGTTGCAGTAAGTTGAGACAAAACCAAGATGGTTTCTTTTCTGTGATTCCCTGACACATCACAAAAATATGTACATATCTTGTAGGTTGTCTTTTTTTTTTAATATTTATTTTTGAGAGAGAGAGAGAGAGAGAGCGAGTAGGGGAGGGGCAGAAAGAGAGGGAGACACAGAATCCGAAGCAGACTCCAGGCTCTGAGCTGTCAGCACAGAGCCTGATGTGGGTCTCCATCCCATGAACTATGAGATCATGACCTGAACTGAAGTCAGATGCTTAACTGACTGAGCCACCCAGGTGCCTCTTATAGGATGTCTTGATAATTAAAGGAGACAGTTTTACAGGAGAGTACCCCATAAGTATAAAGTGCTATACAATGTTCGGTTATATTTATCTTTACAAATTTCTTCATTTGTGTCCCAAATATTTGCATATTGGATATTTTGTGACCTAAGGGTTATCGTAAATATATGTAAATATATATATACATCTAGTGTACATATGCATAGTGTATATACAATGTAGTATGTAGACTTTTGATATGGTGGTTTATAAGAAAATACATACAATAGATTTTAATAATAATAATAATTATTATTATTATTATTATAAAATAATAATAATTATTATTATTATAATACCACTCGACTATCAAACGATCTGTCACAGCTGCTCACTCAGGAAAGGAACAGGTGAGCTCTTGCACTGCAGGGCCAGCCGCTCTGTCCCCTGGAATCTCAAGGGGGCTGCACAGTCAGAAGCACAGCTCCTGGCTGGGTTTGCCAACACTGTTGCTGAACAAACTCAGATAAAGTCCTAAACTTCTTGCAAGAGTAACCAGTAAGTCAAGAGAGGAGGGTTTGGAAAAGAGAAAGGAGAAATTAACTTTGGGTGCCAGCAGCCAGGGGAGGCGGCAGGCTCCATCTTTACACATGCCCACCTCTCCTCCCACAAGATGGACACCTAGAGTTTTACTGGCAGAGGTTCAGGGGGTATGTGCTAGAGAGCCTGGAGGCAGTGCATGATCACAGCTGGGGATCAGTATGTTTTCAGCACGTATAAAGGGTAGGGAAAGGGATCTGAGGGGCGTGGTATTCTAGGCATTACCTTGCTATCAGGGCTTTTCTAGTCTAGCAGTTGGAATGTTCTGGTCATTGCACAACACCTTCGTCATTGCCTCAAGAAAGTGTGATAAGAAATAAGAACAATGGATTTTAGTTGGAGCATGAGTTAAGTAGTCTTTTCATTTTCTGGTTTTAACTCTTAGGGTCTATAGTTGAGCAAGAGGGCTCCCTAAGAACCCCGAGACAAAAGGCCCATAGCAACAGGAAAATCCACATAACCCAGAAAATTTAAATCTTTTACATGGGTTAAGCAAGTGTATTTCAGTACTTAGGCTCATGTAGTTAATTTCTTGCTCTATCATAAAAACTATGTAATCCTCTTAGCTTCCTTAGAGGCTTTATATTCATTACATTTTGGGGGTGGGGGTCTAAATTAGTTTTTTATTTATTGTAAAAACAACTTTATTGTAAATAAAATTTACTCCTTTAAAGTGTATAAATTCAGGGGCGCCTGGATGGCTGGCTCAGTTGGTTAAGCATCTGACTTCAGGTCATGATCTCATGGCTGATAAGTTCTATCCCTGCATCAGGCTCTGTGCTGATGGCTCAGAGCCATCTGAAGCAGAGCCTGCTTCAGATTCTGTGTCTCTCTGTCTCTCTGCCCCTCCCCTACTCAGACTCTGTCTCTCTCTCTCTCAAAAATAAACATTAAAAACAAAAATTTTAAGTGTATAAATTCACTGGTTTTGAAGAATATTCAGAGTTGTGCAGCCATTACCACAGTTATGGAACATTTTTTATCACCTCAAAAGAAACTGTGTACCTATTAGGTTACTCTTTATATTCATTTCTGATTCTTTTTTTTTTTTTTTTAAACCAGGATGAAGGTCTGTTTTTTTTTTATTTTTCGTGTTTATTTACTTTTTCTGAGAGAGAGAGAATGAGCAGGGGAAGGGCAGAGAGAGGAAGAGAGAGAATCCCAAGCAGGCTCCCCACTGTCAGTGCAGAGCTCTACCTGGGAGTTCGAACCCAGAACTGAGATTATGACCAGAGCTGAGATCAAGAGTCTGATGCTTAACCAACTGAGCCACCCAGTCACCCTTCATTTTTGATTCTTAATTTGCAGTAACTTTTGCATCCTTTTATATGCTTTTGTCTACCTGCCTTTCCTTTAATCTTGCTGTTCCTGTTCCCTGCAAAGTTATACTCTCCTACTCCTGTTAAGTAGCTAATGATGTATTAAAAGACAAAACTAATGGGAGAGCTTCTGGTTTAGAGAAAGTTGGGAGGAGTAACAGAGGCTTTTGTGATGTAAATTCTTCCTCTTAATCCCAATGTTTTATTTTTTATTTTATTTTTATTTTTTTGAAGAACTAACTGGCTTTATTAAATGATTCATAAATTGGGAAGCTCCACTGAGTTTCTTTTCTTTTTTTTTTTTTTTAATATATATGAAATTTATTGACAAATTGGTTTCCATACAACACCCAGTGCTCATCCCAAAAGGTGCCCACCCTCCCCTCCCTCCCACCCCCCAATCCCAGTGTTTTAAAATTTCAGTTTTGAACCGTGGTTCTTATCAGTGAGCAGGACACATTTTTCCCTTTAATGGAATACAAAAGATAGCCAACAGGAAATTCCTTATTTTGCTGGCTAGTTCTTAACCTAGCTAAATTATTACCAGATGTATCTGTAGATGACTTCCTGAAAATTAGCACCCTGTGGGCTAGCCATGGTATCTGAAATTCTTTCTAGAAATTAATGTCCAACAGTCCCCTTTAAGAAATCTGTCTCTGGAATGGATAGCACAAAAAAATGTGATCTTCCGATAGCATATTAACATGATTAATTTTACTGGCTTACCCACATAGCAGAATTCTGAGATTTTGGCTATTCAGTACGGTTTTTTTTTTTTTTTAAACATTTTATTTTATTTTATTTTTGAGACAGAGAGAGACAGAGCATGAACGGGGGAGGGGCAGAGAGAGAGGGAGACACTGAATCCGAAGCAGGCTCCAGGCTCTGAGCCATCAGCCCAGAGCCCAACACGGGGCTCGAACTCACAGACCGCAAGATCGTGACCTGAGTTGAAGTCGGATGCTTAACCGACTGAGCCACCCAGGTGTCCCTTCAGTAGGGTTTTTTGTATCGTTTTGTTTTTTGTTTATTTATTTTAAGAGAGTGGGGGGAGGGGGAGAGAAAGAGGGAGAGAGAGAATTTATTTCACTGCACACTGTCAGCCTGGAGCATGATATGGGCCTCAATCCCATGTTCCCTGGGATCATGACCTTAGCCTAAATCGAGTGTCACATGCTTAACTGACTGACCCACCCAGGTGCCCCATAGCAGGTGTATGTTTTGACAAGGGAAGGAGTGGATAATGAGATGATGATGGGGAAAGGGATTGCATCTGGAATGGGGGAGCAGCTCTAAAAGGAAGGCAGGAGATGAATATAAGGAAGGTGAGAAGAGATTAAATTTTGCCATGGGATACTCATAATTGTTGCATTTACTCACTTATGAAGCCTGGATTTAATAAGGTATACCAGCTTTACTTGCTTTAAGACTTCACGTTGTTAAAAATCACTTG
Organism: Lynx canadensis; assembly: GCF_007474595.2. Classification (NCBI taxonomy): domain Eukaryota; kingdom Metazoa; phylum Chordata; class Mammalia; order Carnivora; family Felidae; genus Lynx; species Lynx canadensis. Next base: position 133,022,628 of record NC_044303.2, on the reverse strand, counting down.
AACACACTGATGGCTAAGGAGTGTCAACTGTATAGTAAAATATAAAATTTAGCTCTACTGCTGATGAAAAAATCATGTTGGAGGGGTGCCTGGCTCACTCAATTTGTGGAGCATGCGACTCTTGATCTCGAGGTGGTGAGTTCAAGCCCCATATTGGGGGTAGAGTTTACTTAAAAATTAAAAAAAAGAAAAATCACATTGCTGACCTTCATTTTGTTGTAGTTTCTATGATTAAAATGTATCTTTCAGGCTTTTTTCTGTGTGTATGTTATACTTATTGTACATATTGATTATTTTAGGCAATAACCACATGAAAGAAGAAAATTATGCTGCTGCCGTGGATTGTTACACACAGGCCATAGAACTGGATCCAAATAATGCAGTTTATTATTGCAACAGGTAAACTGGCACTGTTGTGGCAGGTTTATAGTTCTTCAATTGTAATTTGTATTAATAGCACTGAAAATTTATTTTGAAATAAATTTATTTTGTAAGATTTATTTTGAAAAATTTGAAAGTTCAGGAAGGTAGAAAGAAGGAAAAGTAACCCATAAAATTAACACTCAGAGGTAGTCACTCTTATTAACTAACCTTTGGCATATTTTGTTTGATGTGTCATCGGTTTTAGATTCGTTGTTATTCAGTAGGCATATCATAAACATGTCCTTATTTTGTTGAAACTCTTCATAAACATTCTTTAAATGGATACAAATTAGTCTGTTATTACCTCTTAATCTTTTTTATATTTCCAGCACCTATCATTGTGGCTGGCAAACAAGCACTAGTTATTTTTTAATAAACGTATAAATGTACCTTAACTTATTTTATTGTTTTTTTAAATGTACTTTATATAAAGGTACTGGCAGATTGTTCCTTTTTTTTTCAATATGATGAAGTTGGAATGAACATCTTTGTTTCTCAAATTATTTTCTGAAATTCAGATTTTCTGGACTTTGGGTTTATCCTTGGAACTGCATTCAATTGATTTAACTGTGTAAACATTCAAAATTTGTCGATGCTGATTGCAAAATTGTTCGAACTTCTTTGAAAAATTTTGAAAATTTATTTCCTTCCCTGGAAGTGTATGAGTGCATCTGTTTTTACCACATCCTTATCAGCACTAAGTACTTGAGTTATCATTATTTATTATTAATTTAATATTAATTTTATTTTAATAGTAATTGTTCTAATTTATATTTAACTACTGGTAAGGTTGGACATTTTTCACATGTTGGCCATTTGTGTTTGTTTGTTTTCTTACAATTATCTCTTTGTACCTGTGCCCGACCTTAGCTTGTTTGACCTCATACTTCTTTCTTTCCCTGTTCTGCCCTTTTTAAACAAAGGGTCCGACCCTTATAGACTACATTTCCCAGGGCCCTTTGTCACCTGAGTTTTGTCTGGGTTCAGTCACAGGAGGTGCTGGCAGGAGATTGGAGGGCAGAGGAGGGGAGAAGGCGGGGTGTTTCTTCCCCTCTTTTTACATCAGGGTATTTATCCAGCAGGGGCTGCTTCTCATCCTTGTCTCCAGCTCCCACCCAAGACACCTGCTATGGTCACAGCTTTTGCCAGGCGATGTTGGCTTTTGGACTCTGCACTCTGTCCTCTATCTTAGGGATGGTAATGGCTCCTGCTGTTCCTCATCTCTGGATTGCTACACAACAAGATGCCCCTGCCTGGCATCTTAGCTTTTGCATCAACTGTGTAATGAATTCCCTGAACTAAAATAATCTATCTTAAATATTAAAGTTCCAGTAGTACTTTTTGCAGTGATGGAAATGTTCTGTATCTGCTTTGTTCATTACAGTCGCCACTAGCCAGAGTGGCTCTTTTGACCACTTGACATGTCTAGTGCAAATGAGAAAGTAAATTTTTATGGTTAATTGATTGAAAATCAATTTAAATTAATTTAAATTTCAGTAGCCACATGTAGCTTATGTCTACTCTCCTGTACAGCATAGCTGTATATTAAATATATAATCCATTTGTCCTAATTGCATAGCTTACTGTTTGCCTTTTAATGTTTTTCATATGTAAAGGTTTTAAATATTTGTGTAGACAAGTTTGTCTTTCCTTGTTTTTTTTTTTTTGTTTTTTTTTTCCTTTCTTTGGAATTTTATTCCAGTGTTTTTAAGTCTTACTTACTTATTTATTTATTTATTTATTTATTTATTTATTTATTTATTTTTGAGACAGAGAGAGACAGAGCATGAATGGGGGAGGGGCAGAGAGAGAGGGAGACACAGAATCTGAAACAGGCTCCAGGCTCTGAGCTGTCAGCACAGAGCCCGATGCGGGGCTCGAACTCACAGACCACAAGATCATGACCTGAGCCGAAGTCGGACACTTAACCGACTGAGCCACCCAGGCGCCCCAGTCTTATTTATTTATTTAAACTCAAGTTAGTTAACATACAGTGTAGTATTGGTTTCAGGAGTAGAACCCAGTGATTCATCACTTACATACAATACCCAGTGCTCAACCCAAGAAGTGCCCTCTTTAATGTCCATCACCCATTTAGCTCATCCTCCCATCCACCACCCCAACAAGCAACCCTGTTTGAGAGTGTCCAGTGTTTTTAGTCTTAAAGCCTTCCCCATTTGCAGACCTGACAAATAACTTCTCTTTCCTTCACATTTAAATTTTATCATTGCAAGTCTGCTTTGGTGAATGGTATCTATTTTAACCAATTTGAAACCTTTTAGGGCTGAAATCTATAAAAATTACCTTTTGTTACATAGTAAATTCTTAGATTTGGAAGAGATCTTTAATTTGGTCTCATCTTTCATTGAGTTATCCTTGTGCTATTTAGGGTATTCATACCCTTCTGAGATGACCCCTTCTTCCCTGCATTTTCTTTTATTAAGAAAAAACATTTTTTTTTGATGTTTATTTATTTTTGAGAGAGAGAGAGAGCATACAAGTGAGTGGGGGAGGGGCAGAGAGAGAGGGAGACACAGAGTCTGAAGCAGGCTGCAGGCTCTGAGCTGTTAACACAGAGCCCTATGCGGGGCTCGAGCCCACAAATTGCGAGATCATGACCAGACCTTAACTGACTGAGCCACCCAGGCGCCCCTCCTCTGCATTTTCTTTCATGGTTCTGTCTGTTGGAATAGTCTTCCTTATGTTGACACTGAACTTGTTTTCCTGAAGCCCTTGTAGCTAATCTCAGTTGGCAGTTTTAATTTTTATTCTTAAGGGCAGTTACAGAATAATTATGATCCTTCTTTTTCATAATAGTACCTTACATTTTGAAGATTGCTACCATGTTCATTTGAGTTCTTTTCTCCACATTGTATATTTGCAGTTTTTTTCAATTACACCTTAGATAATATAGCTTAAAGTTCTGCACTTTTGCTCTAAACTTGTTCCAGTTTACCTGTATCTGTTACTCTGTAGTTCCCAGAAATTCATACAGCATTTCCGGAATTGGTCTGACCACAGTAGTCTTCTAGGGCTCTCATTTAACCTACTTCTAGATAGCATAATTATATATGTTAGCGTTTTATAGCATTATTTATTGAATTAATATTTTGGTTTTGGTTTATTAAAGTGTCTCTTTTTCACACATTCTCTTTATTCTGTCATTCAGTCATATTTTCATTTGACAGGTTCTTGCCAAACACCTGCTGTGTACCAGTGCTGTCACTGGAGGTTTAGTTGTGTCTCTTCCAAAATTCAGGATCTTCTATTTTATCCCTGTAGAATTTTATCTTGTTAAAGTCTCTCGTGTGTATGACCCTTAATCTTTTCGGGTAATTTGTAAAGTAAGTTGTTTACTTTTTGCTCCAAGTTTCATGTCATTCACAAACTTAAGAACGCCACATGTTATATTCTGTCAGTTATGAAGTCAACTAAGGGAACAATCATAGGGAAGTGGTTAAGAGCAGGGGTTCTGACCCAGCCTCTTTGGATTCTAATTTCTGGCTCTGGCACTTACTAGGTGTGTGACCTTGAGCAGATTACCTAACACAGGTATACTTTAGTTTCCCCATTAGTAAAATTTGGCTAATAGTATTTACCTCATAGGATTGTTGTAGAGATCAAATAGTTAATACATATAAAGTGCTAGGAAGCTTTCTAGTAAAGAGTGTTGTACACAACAGTGTTATTATTGCATAATAATATTGTCTACTCATAATAATATAAATATTAGTTATATATTATATTAAATATATACTATATAATTAATTCTGTATTATAATGTTATTATTCAATATTATTATTTATGCACACTGGGTTTTTTTGTTTTGATCAGAATATGAAGAGAGATCCAAATTTATTGGGAGTCCAAATACGTTGTCAATTGTCTTTCTCTGATTTAATAGAGTCTGGTAGTAAGACTGTTAAAATGAAAAGGAAATGATGTTAGTCTGATAGGTGTTGTTTTGAATTAATCTAGTGTCATTTATCTTCTTTTTGGGGGGTTTCTTACATTTCTATGAAATACTTGGAAGTTGAAAGAAGTTTGCAGTAAGTACTCTTATATCCATCCATATCAAGATATTGCCTTTAATATTTCAGTATATTTGCTCAATCACATTTTTATTCAGCTATTTGTGCTCCCTCTGTTTATTAGTCCATGTTACTTTTGATGAATTTCAAGGTAAATTGCAGCCATTAGTACATTTTCCTCCTAACTACTTTATCGTGCAGTATCATTAATAGAATGATAGAATTAAGAGACAAATACATATACTTGTACAACACAAAAACCCCCTATCAAGATACCGAAAATTCTTTATGCTCCTTCAGAGTTAGTTGCCTAAAACATCAGAGGCAACCATTGTTTTCTTTTTTCCACTAGAGGTAAGATTTGTTTCTTTTAGAATTCCACATAAAAGGAATCATACCACATGTACTTTTTTGAGTGAGACTGTTTTTATTCAAGTTAATGGTTTCAAGCTTCACCATGTTCTTGCTTCTCTTAGTGGTTCTTTTTTTTTTTTAATGTTTATTTATTTTTGAGAGAGAGAAAGAACATGTACAAGTTGGGGAGGGGCAGAGAGAGAGGGGCTGACAGAGGATCTGAAGCGAGTCTGATGTGGGGCTTGAACTCATGAACTGTGAGATTATGTCCTGAGCTGAAGTCAGACATTCAACCGACTGAGCCACCCAGGTGCCCCTCAATGGTTCTTATTTTTAATTACTCAGTAGTACTCTATTGTTTGAGTGAACCACAATTTGCTAAGCTGTTTTCCTGTTTATGGTCACCTGGGCTGCTTTTAGCTTTTTGTTTTGTACAAAATTTATAGCTGTTGGATCCATAACAAATTTAGTTGTACATACTAGAAATCCAACTATATTATCTTTACCAAAAAAATCCCTTTATTAATATGTTTTAATAATCTAGCCCCCAAAAATAAAAAATCCGAATAATTTGTAGAAAATGAATTCCTCAGGCTATGGTTTTATGTTTTTTATTCCTGTCATCAGGTAAATATATGTTTTAGCATATTAAATATTTGAAACAAAAGTATTTAATGAAGTGTCACTAAATGTTATGACCAGCTATAGATGTTATCAGAAAATTGCTTGTTTATAGAACACAGTAAGCCATACACTTTTGACTATGAATATAGTAAATTGGATCCTAAATAAATCATTTATTTCAAATGAGATTGGGTTCATTAATAATCTTATGTTTGCTAGTACTGGATTTGAAGAGATTATTGATAATACCTGTGCTTGCTTTTCATTTAATTATGGTTAAATTGAAAACAATAATCAAGCTTATCTTTTTCATTTAAATGGTATCTATTTTCCTGAGGAGTTCAGTAATAGAGCATGGAATTTAATATTAAATAACTAGAAAACTTCATTTGTATATTTAATACAAATATTGAGAAAAGGTTTAAAAATTTTTTAGACCATAGTGGTTTTTTTTTTTTTTTTACCTTTTTTAAATGTTTATTTTTGAGAGAGAGAGACAGAGACAAAGCACAAGTGGGACCGGGCAGAGAGGGAGAGAGAGGGAGACACAGAATCTGATGCAGGCTCCAGTCTCTAAGCTATCAACACAGCCTGACACGGGGCTTGAACTCATGAACTGTGAGATCATGACCTAAGCTGAAGTCAGACGCCTAACCTCCTGAGCCACCGAGGCACCCTAGAAGTGATTTTTTTTTATTTGTTAAAAAACAATCAGTTGGCATATTTCTTAATCTTGAGTCTTGCTTTTCTAATATTTATCTTAAAGGCTAATGATGCTTTAGGCTCAGGTTGGGTACCAGGAAAACCTGAGTCTTCCCTTGAATACCTATTATTTATTTTTGCCTTTTTTGTATACTCCTAGAATTGACCGTGATATGTAACGTATCAGTTTATCATACGTTTTACCTTATAGTTATATACATACTTTTTTCTTCAGGTGAAGGGCAGAGATTGGATCTTTTTTTTTTTTTTTTTTGTATCCCCTATAGTACCTAGCATTGTGCCTCACAGGAGTTCAGCCAATTTTTTTTTTTGGTTGCATGGAGGACTATACATAGAGGACTGTACACTTGTATACAGAAAACAAGAAATGATTGAGTATAGGTCTAAAACATTTCCAAGTACTTTATAATATGAAATGATATTTTACATTAAACAAGCCAGTTTTCTGGGTCTTCTGTCCCTAAACAGTATTCTTTATTTCTTTTGTACAACCTCATTGCTGATTTGACCCATATTTGTCTCATGCTTCTGGGATGGAGGGATGGTTGAATGACTGAGGCAATAAATGGAATTAAAGATGTACAGGAGAGAGACCAGGCGTGATGGAGAAAATTTGTCCAGAAGACCTCTCAGGTGATGGGGAATTTGAGTTGGAGCTAGATTTGATGGACGTAAAGAAATTAGAGGACAGGGAAAGGGTCTTAGGTTGGAGAGCATAATTTAAAAGGCACAATTAGGAATCATCAGGGCATGGTACCAAGGAATGCTAGAGACAGCATGAGCTCCGAGAAAGCTTGAAACGGAGACCACGTTGTTTGTCACTCTGTTTTCTTCCACCTCCATAAGCAGCATGTAGTCATTAGGCTCCCTGGGAGTTGGACTTGGTTTGTTGAACTTGGAATTGAATCTCAGGTCAGCCACTTAGTAGCTCTGTGATCTTGGGCAGCCACTTAAGCTTTTTGAGCTTCAGTTTCCTCACTTGTAAAATAGAGGTGATACTAACCACATCATAGGGTAGCTGAAGAGTAATAATGTATGTAAAGGAACTAGGATAGCTCTAGGCTTTCAGTATTTGTTTCTTTCAAAAACAGTGTCATTCCTAGCTGTAGAAAGAGGTTTTTGCTATAACTTATTTATGCATGACGTATGGTATGGGAGATGTAAGGCATCTGTGATTTATTTTTCTGCCTTATTTTCTCTAAAAATAGAACACAGATTGTATTCATGGTCTTTCTCTAACAAGGTAAAGAAAGCGAGGGTGTCTCCAAACATGGTGACTCTGACTGTATTCTTCTGTTGGAATTTCATTAGTTATGCCCTGATAACCAGACAGCTGGGGCAGTGAGAGCCGGCCACACTGATATTCAGTTCAGACATTGGCATGTTTGGCTTTATCTCACAGAAGATTGGAGTGGAATGCAGCCTGACTTCTCTTCCCTTTCCTGGCCTCAGAGGTTCAGGTGCCTGCATCCTCTTTTGAAAGATGCTAGCTTGCAGTTTGTGTTCTAAAGCAAAAGCTGTCAAGATTGAAAGAGGTGTCAGGTCACCCTCTTAATGTTCTGCCCACTCTTCTTTCTCGGTGTGATTCTCCTTGCTTTATTCCTTGTCTTGTTATCAGCATCTGAAGCCAGAGATCAGGGTGTCTTCTCCTCAGTTTCCCTTTTCCATATACCTCCCAGTAGCCCATTTGTTCCCTCCTCCATTTCCATCACTATTCCCTTAGGTTCTTAAATCTGTTAAATTAGTGCTGTAGTAGCTTCATTTGGCTTCACGTTTCTACTTGCCCTCCGCAATCCATTCGTCTGCCAAAAGAGTCTTTCTAAAATGTGAAATTAATCATGTAATTCTTGCTTTTGCTGACTTCTTACGAGTAACATGTTGCAACATCTCTCTGTGGTTTTATGTGCTCTGCCTAGAATGTTTCCTAGGAAAGACTTTAAAACATTTTTTTACATTTATTTTTTATTCATTTTTTTAAAAGTAGCCTCCATGTCCAATGTGGAGCTTGAACTCAGAACCCTGAGATCAACAGTCAGATGTTCTACCGATGAAACCACCTGAGCACCCCTGGAAAGACTTTTTAAATTTCTTCTCTTCCCAGCCTCCTGTCCATGCCCTTCTGCCCTTCCCCAACCATGTCCTATGGAGTGGTGCTAATCAGTAATGTAGCTCCTAGCCACATGTGGCTGCTCAGATGTAGGTTCAACTTAACAAAATAAAAAATTCAGTTCCTCACTTGCACTACCATATTTCAAGTGCTCTTTAGTTACATGTGGGAAGGGACTACTGTATAGGATAGCACCGATGAAGAACTTCTTTATCACAGAAAGTTCTATTAGACACCTCTGCAGAAGGTTAACCAGACTTTTCTCATGTTGCCTCTTCCTCTGATACTTTGTCGATACCTCCTTTGATTCCATTGCTGAAATTATCATACTATTTACTTATTTATTTACATGTCTTATTCCCTATTAAGGCAGTGAAAGATTGGAGGGCAGAATTATATCCTCTTCATCACTGTGTATTTGGTTTGGAGTTCAGGGTTTAGCATATTATAGTTTTCAATGAAAGTTTGAGTTGAATTGATAAAGTGAATTTTAGAAGGGAGAATTGCCTTTACTTGAAGACTGCTGATCATGAAGCAGTCATATGTCAGCATGTTTTAAATTTTTTTTTTTCAACGTTTATTTATTTTTGGGACAGAGAGAGACAGAGCATGAATGGGGGAGGGCCAGAGAGAGAGGGAGACACAGAATCGGAAACAGGCTCCAGGCTCTGAGCCATCAGCCCAGAGCCCGACGCGGGGCTCGAACTCACGGACCGCGAGATCGTGACCTGGCTGAAGTCGGACGCTTAACCGACTGCACCACCCAGGCGCCCCTGTCAGCATGTTTTAATATATATAATCATAAATTATATATTATCTATAATTTCATAAGTTTATTATGGAATGTATGTGTATTTAGGAAAATAAATTTAAAGCTATTTAAAACCTATTTCAACTTATTGAAAGAGTAATACATGAACATCCATATATACTTACCTTAGAATCAGAAATAGCTAACATTTGCCATGTTTTTTTTTTTTGTCTCTCTTTCTGTCTTTTTATGAGTGTGTGTGTGTGTGTGTGTGTGTGTGTACCTGTGTATAAAATTTTCTTGGTGGTCCCAAATACTTCAATTATATCTCTTAAGAATAAGGATATACTCTTCATAACTATCATTCCCATCACATGCAAGAAAATGGCATTAATATTGAAATTTCTCCATTTGTCCCCAAAATACCTTCTGTAGCTATGTCTTTTCATCCAGAATCCAATCACTGTTTGTGTATTGCATTTTCCTATGTTACTTTCATCTGCTTTAATCTAGAAAATATTACTGTATTTATTTATTTATTTATTTATTTATTTATTTATTTATTTATTTTTAATGACAGACATATTTAAAGAGTTCAGGCGAGTGATTTTATAGAATGTGCCATATTCTTGATTTGTGTGACTGCTTCCTCATGATTAATTTGAGGTTAAAGTTTGGTGTGAAGCCTACAAAAATAATAACATAAATAAAAGTATACCATTTATTGCACTATGGTAGGAGGCACATAATTTCAAGCTATCCATTAATGGTGATTGTAAGTTTGATATCTTAGGGTGGTAACCACCATATCTCTCTTATTATTCCTTTTCTAATTAAAAATTATCTGTAGGGTCAGATCATGTGAATATCCATTCCCCAATAATCTTTTACTCAATGTTTTACCATCCATTCGTGATATTTCCTTGACTTAGTAAAATGCTGATTGCTACAAAATGATGATTTTCTGATTTTATCATTTCATTTACATATATTTCCTCACGTATTTCTGTAGAGAAGAGCTTCTTTCCATTCCCTCATTTTTTCTTTCCTCCTCCTTCTCCCTCCCCCAACTTTTTTGAGTATCATTATGGACTCATGAATTTTTAAAACCCTATTTAATATGTTATAATAAATGACCATAATCATTATTTTTGGCACTTCTATTATTCCATATTTAGCTGGTGGGAGCCCCTTTAAACTTGCTATGTGTCCTTCTATATAACTTTGTTTTTGGATACTTTCTTACTTTCTGAGACATCAAGGTATTCCACATTGCCTTGTGTTTTCTCTGCCCTGGACCTGAGCCCAGCTATTTCTACAGGTAGCTCCTGTTCTTATTAGTGGAGAATAGAATTCAGAAACCAGGATCTGGTTGCAAGACATGATCATTGCTACTATAGAAGTGTTAGTGCTTCTTCAGTAAACAGATCTAGGAATTAGAATTTTTAAAAAGGCATTGGTTTATACGGATATCTTCACAGAAATCTCTCTTACTATTCCCCTTTTATATGGATTTCTGTTCTTCCAGAATGAAAAACGCTGCTTTCTAATACCACCAGTATATTTACTCATTAGCTCTACCCTTCAATATTCTTCAGTTGATAGTCTGATATCAATATTCTACCACTAGGAAGCCTACTAAGTAAACTTCAGTTTCTTTGCAAAATTTTTTCTCCTTAGAATCCACCTCATTAAAAATATATACTCAGAATACTGTACTTGAAATTCACTTGAACTCTTGTTGATACACAGCATCATTTGTTTCTGTTTTACTCCATTTGAAGGTTTTCTTTTTCACCCTTTTTGAAGTCTCATTCCCATTTTTATTCTAACTACCCCATGCCACCCATCCTCTGTGAGAGTGAAACTTTTCTTACAAGTTTGATTTCTGAGCCATATTAATGTTTTCCATAAAATTAAACTAACAGGATTCATCAGTAATAATGACTCTCTTTATCCTTAATAATACTTTTTGTTTCATTTCTGATATTAGGGTTTCTACATCAGCTTTTTTTTTGCTTGGTTTTCAGTTGGCCCAATTGCCTTTTTCTGTCCCTTTAATATGTATGTGATTATGTTTTAGGTGATATGTATACAGTTTGAGAAACTGATTTTTATCTAGTTTAGTTTGTAATTGCCTTTAAGTTTGAGTTGTTTTTTTTTTTTTAATTTTTTAACGTCTTATTTATTTTTGAGACAGGGAGAGACAGAGCATGAACAGGGGAGGGTCAGAGAGAGGGAGACACAGAATCTGAAACAGGCTCCAGGCTCTGAGCTGTCAGCACAGAGCCCGACGCGGGGCTTGAACTCATGGACCGCGAGATCATGACCTGAGCCGAAGTCCGCCGCTTAACCGATTGAGCCACCCAGGCGCCCCAAGTTTGAGTTGTTCTTATGCTATGATATGTTCTGGCTTCTCTCTCCCCTTCTTTTTTTTCTTTTTTGCCTTTTATTGTAATGATTTATTTTTACTTCATTTTTTCTAATTGTTTGGAAGTGATATATTCTATATCTCTTATTTTAATGGTCATTTAAAAAAATATTTATTTTTGAGAGAATGCAAGCGGGGGAGGGGCAGAGAGAAGGAGCCAGAGGATTCAAAGCAGACTTCATGCTGACAGGAGTGAGCCTGATGTGGGGCTTGACCTCACAAACCATGAGATTGTGACCTGAGCTTAAGTTGGATGCTCAACTGACTGAGCCACCCAGGTGCCCCTTAATGGTCATTTTTAGTGGCCATCTTTGTCATGCTTGTTAGTGTGTGTTGAATGTTGAGTCGCTAAACCCATACCTCTTTTTCATATGAACTACCAAATCAGGTTTGTTGAATTCTATACTTTCACACTTAAATTTTTTTTTCACTAAAAGAAAGGAGGCTATATGTTTATTTTTTTTTTAAGTTTATAACCTAATTTGAAAAGAAAGGGTCTCAGTCATGCTATATGAAGAAAAATTGACAGAAAATTGGACTCACCACCACATTTCCTTTATAGCCTGCCAGCCACCAGTCACTCACACCACAGGAACCTAAGCACTGTTGAGGCCAGGAATGTTATTTTTAGTTATTTATTTGTTTGTTTACTTAAAATTTTTTTTAATGTTCATTTGTTTTTGAGAGAGAGACAGAGTGTGAGCTGGGGAGGGACAGAGAGAGAGGGAGACACAGAATCTGAAGCAGGTTCCAGGCTCTGAGCTGTCAGCACAGAGCCCGATATCGGCCTTGAACCCAGGAACTGTGAGATCATGACCTGAGCCAAAGTCGGACACTCAACTGACGGAGCCACCCAGGCACCCCTGTTTTTATTTATTTTTTTATTTGAGAGAGAGAAAGAGAGAATGAAAGAATCCCAAGCAGGCTCCACTCTCAGCACAGAGCCTGATTGATATGGGGCTCGATCTCATGAACTGTGAGATCACGATCTAAGCTGAAACCAAGAGTCGGTTCTTAACCAACTGAGCCACCCAGGCGCCCCCAGAATTGTTATTTTGATTAGTGCTGTATCCATTAGGCCTCGAAAAGTGTCTGTGCATTAGCTAGACCTTGATAGATATATGAGTTGAATGAATAAATAAGAACTATTTATTCTGGAATAAATAGAAGAATGAATGGGGCAGTAGTGGGATGGAGGGCAGGAGACGTTATGGAATGTTTTAGTTTGAAGGGCTCGCATGTAGAACAGTCATTCTGCTTATTTAGTCATTCTGCTTATGGCCTTGAGGGTTGAAGTGGGCACTATAACAGGGAAACAGAGGGCTGTCTACTCTCAAGATTGTGTGCAGGAAGAGGAAGTAGCTTGATTATACTGTCAGGCCCCAGTTATTACAGGAGAGATTTGTTAGAGGTAAGCTAGAAGGGATTCAATAGTGCTTAATTGCTCCGAGATTCTGTGCTCAGTGGATGGAATGCATTGCCATTCTTTGTTTGCAGCCAGATTCTGGCACACGGGTAAGTTAGATTTTCATCTTAGACTTGCCAGATGATGATCTTAACCCTACTAGTAAAGTGATCATTTAACAGCATACCCCTGGGTAGCCATTTGCCACTGTCTCTCACTCTGCATTCTCCTCTAGTAATTCCTGGTGTTTTCAGTTTTCTGTTTGGGCAAATTCGAAAGGCAATAAGTAGGTAGATCAGTTGTATGACTCACTTATTTGTCTTTTCTGTAGGAAAGCACACAGTGAAAGGTGGCCTGCATATTTTCTCTGAATTATTTTTTAATTTTTTTAATGTTTATTTTTGAGAGAGAGACAGAGAGGCAGAGAGATGGAGACACAGAATCCTAAGCCGGCTTCAGGCTCTGAGCTGTTAGCACAGAGCCCAATATGGGGCTTGAACTCACAAACCACAAGATCATGACCTGAGCTGAAGTCAGACGCTTAACCAACTAAGCCACCCAGGAGCCCCTGAATTTTGTTTTTGAGTTATCTTTTTGATTGTAGAATTATCTTTGTTTGATTTAGATATTTACTGGAAGTTATATGCAAAGTGGGACAAGGAAAATATAGTTTTATTAGTACTAATCTCAATTAGTGCCTTGAGGCTGCTTGTAATAAATATCTCTTCTCTTTCTCTTAGGGCTGCTGCTCAGAGTAAATTAGGTCACTACACAGATGCAATAAAGGATTGTGAGAAGGCAATAGCAATCGATTCAAAGTACAGCAAGGCCTATGGGAGAATGGGGTAAGTTCTGGCAAAATGTTCAAAGTAGTACCAAGGAGTATCAAATATGCTGTTCTTAATGGCTTGGTTTTCAATTTCCTGCTTAAATATTGCATTCTCTATTAGGAGGATAAATATAACATTGAGAGAGGAAATGACTGCAATTTCTATGACTTGGGATAGAGATGATCAGTTGTATGATGAATGGTTGGTTATTGGAGAAAATAATACAACCTTACTCAGTAGACTCACTTCCTGTTCAAGGCCACAAATCTCAAATGAGCACTCAATATCTTGGCAGACAATGCTACTATACTTGCTTCTAAATTCACCTTACTACGCTGAGTGGCTGCTTCTCACTTCTTCTCTCTTCAAATTTCTACCATACCCTCTATGGCAGCTCTCAGCTGATGGTATTGCCTTGCACTTAACTAAGAAAATAGATCCATGTAGGAGAAAAATAACTCTTCCTACTTCTGAATCAACCAATCTACTTGCATTTATATCCTCACAGACTGCCTTTTATTCCTTTTCAAATGGGAGGGTTCTTATCTAAGACTTCATTCATGCCTTAGGTCTCATCCTTTTGTACCTTCTTCAGGACTTTACCCTTGGAGTCCTCTCCTTTATCTTCTGCAACACAAGGTTGTCTCTAACAGCGGCAGTGACTGCGCGTGGAAAGGTCCTAGAAAATCACCCACTGGAACCAAGATTTTACTCCGCGAGGCCATTTCCCAGCTCCTCTTTTTCTGCATTGTCCCTATGGCTGGCTGGGTTTGCTCTCTCATCTCCCTCAGGTCTCATTTGCTCTCCACTCACTCCATTAAGGCCTTTGTCTCTATCACTGTGCTGACAGCCCTGTTCAAGGTCACCAGTGGTCTATATTTTGCCAAGGCCAGTGTTCGTGTCTGTATCCTTACCCTGCTCCATGTTTTAGTATTTGGCACAAGTAACTTTTTTTGTAAGATTATTGATTTAAGTAATCTCTCTACCCAGTATGGGGGCTTTGAACTCACGAGCCCAAGATCAAGAGTCGCATGCTTTTCTGACTGAACCAGCCAGGTGCCCCAGCATGATTAACTCATTCTTGAAATACTTCATTCTCTCTGCTTCTGTGTCATCATACTTCCTAGTTTTCCTTCTCCTTCACTGGATGCTCTTTCCTCGTCTCTCTTACTGTTTCTTCCTTCTCTACTGCCTCTAGATAATGGCATACTTCAGGGCTTTCTCTCCTGCTGCTGTCGTTTGTCTGTTCTCTCTTCTGATTCTGTCCTGTCCCATGCTTTTAAATTCCATTTTAAGTCTGTACTCATTATTCATGGAGTCTGTATTCATGAATTTGCCTACATGCTGCAATTTGTTTGCAACCCCCAAATCAATACTCACTGTGCTTTGGTGGTCATTCACAGAAGGGTGAAAAATTTGAGTCACTTGTCTATCATGCCAGTTCTCCGCAGAAGTCTGATAAAGCTCTACCTTTTTGTTTTAGCTCTTAGGCTGTAAACAAGTGTCCTTTTCACAGGTTTTTTAGTGCTGTATTTTTTTTTTTTTTTTGCTTTTTTATGCCTTTTGTGGTTGATTTCCTGTTTACACTGGCCCCCAAATGTAGGCTGAAGTGTTGTCTAGTGTTCCTAAGCACAAGAAGGCTAGAATGCACCTTATGAAGAAAATACATGTGTTAGATAATTCTTTTTTTTTTTTTTAATTTTTTTTTTCAACCTTTATTTATTTTTGGGACAGAGAGAGACAGAGCATGAACAGGGGAGGGGCAGAGAGAGAGGGAGACACAGAATTGGAAACAGGCTCCAGGCTCCGAGCCATCAGCCCAGAGCCCGACGCGGGGCTCGAACTCACGGACCGCAAGATCGTGACCTGGCTGAAGTCGGACGCTTAACCGACTGCGCCACCCAGGCGCCCCAAATAATTCTTGATCAGAAATGAGTTAGTGCTGTTGGCTGTTAGTTCATTGCTAATGAATCAGTAATATATATTAAATAAGGTTTCTTTAAACAGAAACACTTGTAAAATAAGATTATATTTTGACCTATTGATGAAAATGTTGTAACCAAAAGCTCACAGGATCCCAACCCTGTATTTCCTCTAGGAGGAGTTGTTCATTATTTACTAATTTTGTGTTTGTGGTGACTTTATAGAATTTAACTACTGTTATTAATGAGACTCAGCTTTGTTTGATGGAGCTCTTAAGTTATATGCCTGAATTCCATACTCATATATTCAATTACTTTTCATCTCCACCTAGATATTAATAGGCATTTAAAGCTTAACATGTCCCCAAAAGAACTTTTGTTCCCTTCTTAAATCTTCCCCATCTCAGTAAATGGTGTCATCATTCACCTATACCCAGTGCTCAGGTCAAAAGCCTAGGAGTCTCCTTCATTCTTATTACACCTGACACAACTAATTCTATCAGCAAGTCCTGTCAATTCTGGTTTCCATATTCAGTACTATGTATCTTCAATGCTGTCTTGTTTATAGCCCTAGTCAAATTATCATCTCGTAAATAGGCTATTGCAGTAGATTCATAACTGGTCCCCTAGCTACCCTTCCACCCCCACCCATGTCAGTCTTCTGCAGAGAAGCCAGAGTGAACATTTTAAAACATAGATCAGATCTGTGATTCCATTGCAACCAGAATACAATCCAGACTCCAAACCATAGTCATATATGATCTGGCACCTAATTATTCCCTGATGTCATCTCTTTCCACACTTTATTTTCTGTGCTTCCTCCTCATCAGCTTTTGTCCCATCCCTTAAGCCTTCTCAGGGCCATTGTGTTTGCTGTGTCTTCTCTTTAGATGTCCCTCCTCTGATTTTCATGTGGCTGCCTTCTTCTCATCACTCAGGTCTTTTTAGTGTGCCTGTCTTTGAGGAGCTCCCCTATTCATTCTCCTTAATATTACTATTTTTTTTTGTTTGTTTATTGCTTATTTTCCTAGGGAGGATGAAATTTTCTTAAACTCAAGGACTTTTCCTTTCTCATTGTGAACTATAAAGTAGTCTCTGGTATGCAGTAGGATTTCAATAAATACTTATTGACTGTTGATTAGTTGAGGACTCTGATGACGTATCTTTCATGGTTGACAAGTAGAAAACAAATTAGGTTCTGAGAACTTTTCTTTGGTTAGGCCCTGTATTCTGTCTAGATCATAAGTCTGGGAGGCAAGTCGTCCAAGAAAGAATTGGGGTAATTTATTAAAAATGAACATAGAACAAATAAAAAACCTCAGTACTGTCTCTCCATATACACCATTATTATGTAGTTCTGAAGTAATTGATAAATTCTACTAACTAGGTAGCGAAAATATAAAAATTTAGTAACTAACTCTTTGATCTATGCCTGGGATATGAGTTGAGTTGTAAAGGGTGCTAATTTTATTTACTTGACAATAAACATGTCTTGTTCAGGAGAAGCTTGCTGATACCTCATAGCCCATTTTTATTTTTTATTTTTATTTCTATTTATTTTTTTAATTAAAAAAATTGTTTTAATGTTTATTTATTTTTGAGAGAGCATGAGTAGGGAAGGGGCAGAGAGAGAGAGGAAGACACAGAATCTGAAGCAGGCTCCAGGCTCTGAGCTGTCCGCACAGAGCCCGATGTGGGCTCAAACTCAGGAACTGCGAGATCACGACCTGAGCCGAAGTTGAACGTTTAACCGACTGAGCCACCCAGGCGCCCCTATTTTTACCTTTTTAATGGTAAATTGATATTTATTGTGGCTCAGTGTCCCTGTTAGGAAGAAGGAAGAAAGTGGGACATTAGGAAGCACAAATCTAGTTCAGAGTTCTTGAAATGGTTTTAGCTTCATGGAGTTAAAATGGCCACAGGATTGTTAGCTCTCATCTTTGTGGAGCTTTATCATTCATAAGGCAAATTACTTCACATATTAGGCTTAAAATTGGAAGGGTAGGTAAGATTCATTTCTAAGCATTAAATTCATGATTCATAGGACAGCCACGTTTGTCAGCAAGCAGAATAGATAAAGTCCAGACTTACGAATCTTGGAATTAGAAGGAATTTTAGTTATACTTCTGTGAATCATAGTACAGTGAATAAATTAAATGTGTAGTCTGGATTCACATTGAATACTGAGACAGATGTTTCTTTGTGATGTTCTTTAATCATATCTTATATTTTATTCTTTTCAGACTGGCCCTCACTGCCATAAATAAATTTGAAGAAGCAGTTACAAGTTATCAAAAGGCATTAGATCTTGACCCTGAAAATGATTCTTACAAGTCAAATCTGAAAATAGCAGAACAGAAGTTAAGAGAGGTATCTAGTCCTGTAAGTTATTAATGCCAAATGAGGGAAATATTTTCTCTCATTCACAATTTATTAGAATCAAATTTTAGTGGTTAGAATAATTCTCAGATATAATTGTTTTACAGACAGGAACTGGATTGAGCTTTGACATGGCTAGCTTAATAAATAATCCAGCCTTCATTAGTATGGTGAGTATATTTCCTTTTCTGCTCTGCTGGCTGTTTTCCATAGAGTTATATGGTTCCCAAACTTGAAGAAACAAATAGGGGAGCTTTTGTAGAGGTGGTGGGGGTAAAATGGATGGACTTTAGGAAGCCCATGGATTCCCTGAAATTGTATATAAAAATTTGTATACATGTATGTATATGCATTTTTCTAGAGAGAACTGTTTTTTTTTCATCTGATTGGTGAAGGGGTCTGCAAATCTACAAAAGATTAAAAACAACTCTTTTACGTGAAAGTGGCCTTAGGAAGATCCCTAATAATGGAGGTCTGATCTAAGGAGTTTGGCTGTGGTGGTTCCCTAAGCTCTCCTCTCAACATGGTCTGCTTCCTTCCTTTCATAAGAGTTTATTTGAACTTTTAGTATAATTCTCCTTTGTATGTACTTCATCCTACAAAACAACAAAATCACTCATGGATCTTTTTGAAAACATATATGTTCTGGTCCAAAATGTGGAAACTCTGATTTCATGGGTCAGGGATATTACCTGGGTAATCTGTAATATTTCTGGCTGAGAATCATTCATTCCACCACATGCCATGCCCTTGGAAGGGCGCGGTACTACTTGTATTCGCCTTTGGTTCCTTCAAAAAATGTTGTCATGCATCACAAAAATCTTCATTTGAATTGAAAGGCATGGAGGGCTCATTCCCAGTGAGTTAAAGAAGTCTTTTGAACATTTAGTAGGTTTGTAGCAATTGGTAGTTGAAATCTTTGTAGACAGTAGTTAATTACGACTTGCAAATAATTCAGGAACTCTCTTCAAGTCTCAGGATTGAGCCCATCAAATTTAAGTTGGTCT
This sequence comes from Lynx canadensis, assembly GCF_007474595.2. Lineage (NCBI taxonomy): Eukaryota > Metazoa > Chordata > Mammalia > Carnivora > Felidae > Lynx > Lynx canadensis. The sequence continues at coordinate 133,003,640 of NC_044303.2, read as the reverse complement.
TCCGGTTTACATGTCAACAATTATATGTCCCTTTGTAGGTTTTGTGACATTTTTAAGCATTGTTACTCATTTGTGGGTGTCGGGCTATGCTCTTGTAGCAGGATGTGAAAATGGATTTCTTATACTTTCAGATTTGGTTTAGCCCTCGAGACGCTGTGCACCAAAGTGAAGTGCTGCAAAAGGTGCGGGTAAAAAACATACTGTGTGACTTGTATAAAGAGTCAGGTTGATAGAGAGTCAGGCTTTTTGGAGAAAGCTATTGAAGTTACAAAGCCCTTTTTCATGTATGAGGGAAGTAAAGGGCTGCCTTCCTCTCTAGCCCACAGAGAAAAGGCTTTTCTGGCCTTCTTAGAGAGCTTTCTAAATGGCCCTCAGTTTGGAAGACAGTAGACTGGAGTCTGACATGCCAGCTAAAGAAGGCTGTATGGTTTAGGAAGTAACTGTACTGAAGCCAGTGGAGGGGAGATGTGTTTCCTGTGGACCAAGGTGAGCACATGTGCTCATAAGATAGTCCTGTGTGAATCTGCCCAGAAAGGTTTCCAATACAGAGCCTCAGGACTAGAGGGCTGTGAAGAACCTGGGACTACAGTGTTCTTCATACTGTCCTTCCAGAAAGTTAATTACCTTTTTCAGAGAATGGACGAGAAATGCCCAGGTTGGTGGGGGTGGGGGAAGTTTCTGCAGGACCTCAAAAGTGCCGCTATAGAGAACCAGAGTAGTTTTAAACAACTTGCACACCCACTGAGCACAGGTGCAGAACCACTGAGCTAGTACCAGTCATCAAAGAATTTGCCTGCACCTGTGACTCTCTTCCTTCCCACAGAGCCAGGACTCTTGCCTAACAAGCTGGGAGAAGAGGCATAGAGGCACTGTGGTGAAAAAAGAGCAGGCAACTGGCCCACCTCTAGTAGGCCCACGTTTGGGAGGTGAAACGTTTTGCCTGTAAATGAATTTTATGTATTTGGTTATTACAGTGAGCAAGAAGTGAATTCCGGAGGTTGTTTTCTACCTTAGAGTGACTAGAGGACTGCATACTTCAAAGTGGCCAGAAAAGCTCTAGCATCTCCTCTGTATCTCTTCTACGTCCCAGAAACTAGAAGAGGGTGAACTGCTTTTGCAGAATCAGATAAAAAGTTCTGCGAAAGGAGCACCTGGGTGTCTCGTTCAGTTAAGCATTCGACTCTTGATTTCAGCTCAGGTCATGATCTCACGGTTTTTGAGTTAGAACCCCACATCAGGCTTTGTGCTAACAGCACAAAGCCTGCTTGGGATTCTCTCTCTCGGTCTCTCTGTGCCCTTCTCCCACTCATGCTCTTTCTTGCTCTCTATCAAAATAAACTAAAAAAAAAAAAAAAAAAAGTTTGTGAAATGAAATGCTTTATATTTATAGCTTATAAATCCTGGTTTTCCTGCGTAATGTCCATAGCACTCATGCGTTGGTACCAGAAGCACCAATCCTGAAACTTGAGGAGAGTTATTGAATTGTTGGCAAGTCAAACAGTTCTCTTTATGGTAATGAGAGCACGTGATGGCTTCTCCCAACACCTTGTTTAGGGTCAGTGAATGAAAAATTACTGTCTACAAAGATTTAGACTCCATTTAAATTTTACATGAACATTGTTGATGGAACAAATTTGAGGCAAAAAAAAAATTGTTATGCTTTCAAAACGAAAAGTTATACAAGTGAATGCATGCATGAATAGAATTCTCCTCCTACTGTAAGCACAGGAACGATTAATACTGCTGAGCCCCATGGAGCAAGGTCACATCTCCTAGAGTCCTCTTTTGAAGGAGACCCTCAAGGGTAGAAGATTCTTTAGCCATACTTTTAAAGTTTTTATTTTTCCTGTTGGCTTTATTGATCTGGTCAGTAGTAGGAAGTAAACTGCTTAGTTTATTATAGTGTGTGTAACCTCTTTATCCTTGCAATATACTTTCACTGCCATTTTTTCTAGTACTTCTCTATTTTTTACATTCCCACTTCGTTGAGTATGCTAAAACTCTAGAAAATGTTACTATATACTGGTTTTGCTTTCATTCTTTTTTTTCCAAGTCTTTGTTAAAGACCCATAAATATTAACTGCCTTTAATGGGAAATGCCGCTTTTCAATTCCAGGCAGCAAGTTTAATGCAGAATCCTCAAGTTCAGCAGCTGTAAGTATATTTTCCCTTTCCACCTACCTGCCAGGTTCCTAATTTGAGCACATCACCACCAAAATGATAAGTGATAAATGATAGATAAATGCCAATTAGAACTGATAGCCATGCATATTTGACCTGACTTCCTACACAGTGCGGGTATATTTAGCTGATTTCTCCTTAGTCTGCTTGTTAAGAATATATACCAATCCTAGTGATCTATCTTTTGCCTATTCTAGAATGTCAGGAATGATGACAAATGCCATTGGGGGCCCTGCTGCTGGAGTTGGAGGCCTAACTGACCTGTCTAGCCTCATTCAAGCGTAAGTGTTACTTAAATACAAATAGTAAAAAAGTTTATGTTTTACAGCTTGCCTCTAAAGTGAGAGGACCAGGGTTTCCTTTTTAAAATTTTCTTTCACTGTTCATATCAGTGGCCTCAGTAGTTATGCAATCTAGAGAAGTTTATAAATCGGAATTTTCAGACTGAAGGGCAGAAATCCAGAAGATCTGGATCCATGAAAAAGTTTTCTGGCAGATTTGAATAGCTACTCAAGGATGTAGATGAAATTCAAATATCTACTTAAAGAATGTATTAATTTATTAATTTAGGTGTATCTAAAAATCACATATTACATATATTAATGTTCCAACAATGTAGGAAACCATTTCATTTGAACTTTTCAGTGCATATGTCATCACTAAAGATACTTTTTGCATCTTCTCGTTACTTGAGTACACTACCTTCACTTCCAGCCAAGTTACTTTTTTTTTAGTGTTTATTTATGTATTTTGAGATAGAGCAAGCATGTGAGTGGGGGAGGGGCAGAGAGAGAGACAATCTCAAGCAGGCTCTGTCAGCACAGAGCTCAACTGAGGCTCGATCTCCCAAACCGTGAATTCATGGCCTGAGCTGAAATCAAGAGTTGGATGCTTAAGCAACCGAGCCACCCAGGTGCCCCAAGATACTCTACTCTTTGAATTGATTTTTCAGTCTGTGTGTCATGTTGTCACTGGAAATGTTATATGAAGACACAAATAGCATTTCCTTTTTTTTTTTCAATATATGATATTTATTGTCAAATTGGTTTCCATACAACACCCAGTGCTCATCCCAAAAGGTGCCCTCCTCGATACCCATCACCCACCCTCCCCTCCCACCTCCCATCAACCCTCAGAGCATTTCCTTTTTTGATCACAACCATGTTACCCCTTAGAATATTGCATTTTTACAGTGATCTTTAAGTGGCATGATTATAGTGATATGTAACACTTGTAATTGAGGGTTACACACTCAGGAATTTGTATTACATTTCTTTGCCTTTGTAAAAATCAGTTCTCTTAGGTGACATACAGGTGACCAGAATGGGTATGACACCTATCATACCTGATGACAAGAGAAATTCCTTGCCTTGTATTTGAGCACATACAATGAAAGCATGTACTTTTCAGCCCTTAGCTTATTTGTCATGTGGATTATATGCATTTCAGGGAGTCACTTTTTAGCATGGTGTTTTGTTCCTTATAAAGAACACTGTGCTGTAATAATGCTATATGGAGGCATTGGTAAACTTGAAGATACTAAAGCCATGATTCTAAAAGTTGTTTTTATAGAAAAAGTTCCCCCTGAGTAATACCCACATCCTCTGCAGTTCTTTTTGCATGGGTATTATGTGACTGGAAATTCCTAATTCATACCACTTTGCCTCTTTACTACAGGGGACAGCAGTTTGCTCAGCAGATACAGCAACAGAATCCTGAACTTATAGAGCAACTTAGAAATCACATCCGGAGCAGATCATTCAGCAGCAGTACTGAAGAACATTCCTGACTTGACCAGGGACCCTAGCCCAGAGCACAAATGATTATGGCTCTTAAATGTTTGCTGTAGATAGTGGCCAAAACAAAGACACCTAAAGAATCAATCTGTCTAGATGATAGGTTTATCATAAACAGACTTGAACATGACTCCTTTGTAAACAAATGATCATTAGCCCTGTTGAGTGCCAGTATAGTACTGAACAGGGTTCCATTTTCAAATCAAATCATCATCATCATATTTGTATATTAGACCTAATAGCAGAGTATATTTATTGAACAGTAGCGCTGTGTATTGGCAAGTTCTCTAGCTCCAAATTCCCTTAAGCAGACTTTTTTGAAAGATGGGGATGACCAAGAGGAAAGGTTTCTCATGCTGATTCAGGAGAAATATACAGCCATGGAACAGCATGTTTGGAGAGAAGAAATTTGTTGCCTAGTTTTAGCTCTGATAGTGCTATCAGTACTGAATATCTATCACAGGGGCCAGTACTGTCCTTAATGCTGCTTGCTCTGATGCGGAACAAGGAATACTAAGAGCTGGTGAGAAGCAGCATTTGGTGCAAGGGCTGTTTTGAAATGAAAAATAGATGCTGTGAATGTACAGAAGGTGAAAGTAGGATGTTCAGGTTGTTTGCATAGTTCTTAACCAATCTTGCCTGCAGTTTGATCTTGATAACGTTAGCATGGCCAATTACTCTAAGTACATAATCAAATACATTTAGAAATCCTTAATGGTACTGGTTAGGTCCATTGTATAACTATTCAATTTAACTAGCACAATTTCCCCAATGGTGACCTTACCATGGAAACTCTTAAATATATTTACATTTAAATAAGCCAGTGGTTTGATTCTCAAGTTAAGGATTTTCTAAGTGGCATTTAATTATGTGCCTATAAATACTGATTTTTTAAAACTAATTATTTGATGGCTTATAAAAAGCTTCTATCACTAACATTGCTTGTTCATATAAACCTTTGCTATAATTTGGCTTGGCATGTTGCTTTTATGCTTCATCTTAATTTGACGCAATGTAAACATAACAGGGGACTTAAAATATTTTATGGACATCAGATCATAGTAGTTAATGAAGAGATGGCATTAAGTATTAATGGCATGTCTCTACAGTGATGAGAGACCATTTTAACTAGAATTTTTGTTAATTATGAAATTGGTAAAGTTGGGTGAACACATAATCATTTCACAAGTGTTGTGAGAGAAAACTGAAAAATTAAGTAATATAAAATTAACTCAGTAATACTCATGATGATGAAGGCCTTACTATAACTGTTCTCCTCAAAAGACTAATAATGTGGTATCTACAAGGTTAAAAATCAACTCTTCCTTTCTTTCCTCTTGTGAGATTAGAACAGTGGTTCTGTAATTTCACTGTAAGAATTAAAAATGCAGATCCAGAGCCATACTTTCCATTTTTTATTTAATAGGTCCTATAGTAACGCCTAGGAATCACCATTTTAAACAGCATCCTACATGGTTCTGATGTAGGTCTAAGGACTCTAATTTAGAGTAACGTAAGTTAGAGATTTCTCCTCAGACCAGCAAATACCTCACTGCCTGTGCTCAGCTTACAGGGAAAACCCATAGGAATCTACAGTCTGGCCAGAGAAGAGCAGGACTTAAATTTTAGGCCCTCTGAATTCAATATCCTGTATTCCATTTAAACCAACTTTATTGTTCATGAGGTTAAATTCAACTCCTAGTGTTCAAGCATAATACAGAATGAAGTACTAACTATTCACATGAAAGGACTGTGCTGAAAACAAAAGTGAAACCTGATCCACAATTAAAAATTAGCTACTCTTGGGGTACTTGGCTGGCTGAGTCCCTACAGCATGTGACTCTTGATCTCAGGATCATGAGTTCAAGCCCCACGTTGGGTATAGAGCTTACTTAATTAAAAATAGCTACTCTTATCCAGTGGTAAGAGAAAGTTTCTAGCAAAACTATCTTGAGTATATTAAAATGCTTTTAGATCAGTAAAACTGGTAAGCCTTTAGTTGACTATGAAAATCGAGAAAATGCAAATCAACAGTACCAAAAGTGAAAGAGGGAATATCACTGCAGCCCTCCAGACTTTAAAGGGTAATCAGAAAATACAGTGACCAACTCTAGGCCTATATATTGGACAACTTACATTAAACACACAAATTCCCTGTAAGATAAAAGCTACCAAAGCTCAGTAAGGAAATAGATAAATCCCCCAGCAGAGCAAGCTATAGGCCCAGATGATTCCAATGGTAAATTTTGCCAAACACTTAATGGAAGCAATACTATCAATTCTACACTATCAGAAAACAGAAAAAGAGAAAACACTTCTGACTCATTTTATTTAGCTATTACTATTACTCTGATACCAAAATCAGACCAAGGCATTATAAGGAAAACCATTTTAAAACAATGTCTTGATTTGCTAATATCTTTAGCTGGGACAGCCATTCTTTTACATGAAGAGCTGGTGTATTTCTTCCATTTCAACTTTCTGATCTGTTTCTTGGCTGTTATACCACCTATAACAAATTCACTGTAAGTATCTGTCCACTTACCTGGATTTTTGCTCTCTAGATACCTTCATCACTTTGGAATCATTGCATTGCAAATTATTTCAAGAAAGTTTTGTGTAGTTGGACTGTGCTAAGAAATTATAAGGAATGCCCCAAATACTATACTGGCTGGTGTGGAACAAGAAAACATTGAATCTTTATATACATTCCCCTTAGGAATGACTGGCTTCCATTAACCACATTTCATTGTTGTAGCTATAGCAGTTATGATGCTATGTAAAACCTAAAAGGTCCTTTTTATGCAAATGACATTTTCATTTAATATACCAAATTGTTTACCTAATTTTTATAATATGATTTTATTTTATAATTAGATCAAATTATATAGCAGATTCCAAAAGACCATTATATGTTACTTTTAAAATCTGGAACAATGAAACATAAGGTTCAGTCATGAGAGGATACTTGAAAAGCAATCAAAATACACAGTGACTATCAAGTCTTATCATTTAATCAGTCTTACTCATTCTGGAAGACAGACTTCAACTTTACACTGCTTTTACTTTATTTTGCACAGATTTCATTATTAGTGCAACTTAAGGGGCAAATCTCATTCTGAATATAGCTTTCACTTTGGACCAAATAATTTGTCATGGCAATAAATATTTATGCATTTAAGAAAAACAAATTTTTGTATTTGACTTAATACCTCTAACAGTTAAGCGATTCTATATACATTCTTGAATTTCAACTTACCAAAATAAGTTTTTATTTAACAGCATAAGCTTTTGTTGTCCTTACAAAATATTGAAACTTACTATATTCATGTTGCAAAGTTGTTTACAATCTTTTTTTAAAAAATGTTTTTATTTATTTTTGAGAGAGAGAGCAAAAGCGGGAGAGGGGCAGACAGAGAAGAAGACACAGAATCCAAAGCAGGCTCCAGGCTCTGAGCTGTCAGCACAGAGCCGCACATGGGACTTGAACTCACAGACCTCGAGATCATGATCTGAGCTGAAGTTGGACACTTAACCGACTGGGCCGCTCAGGAGCCCCTCAAAGTTGTTTACAATATTAACTTTCTCACTCTTTTGTTCCTGACATAAGTAAATCAGTGTGATTACATCTACAGATAGTTTTGTAGTAGTATGCATGACTTAGAGTTCAAAATCAAATATCAGAAGGTAGAAATCCTTTCAATATGCCGTATGAAAATAAGTCACTTGTTTTTCAATATGAAAAAAAACCCAGGACTTTCTGGCTTTGAGTTAGAAAATTATCAGGTTTCTTAGTTAAAAGTTAATAGAGTAATCAACAATCCAAGAAATTAAGCCAATTCTGATCTGCTGTTAGTAACTGAAATTTAGATCTGTTTATATGTACATACAAACAGATACATACAAATATAGTAACTTTGAAAACACTAGGAGAACTCATACTGTGTTTGCAATATAAGGTTACACAGGGACTACTCTAGTTGTTTTATTTACTTATTATTTTTACTATAGTTTTCAACTTTTTCTGCTGACTGAGGAGTTAGGGGAAAAATGGACTAATTGAAAAGTTTCTATGTTCTATGTTCTAAGTCAAGGTCAGCAAACTATGGCCTGCGGGCCAAATCTGGCCAGTTGCCTGTTTTTGTAAATACTGCTGTGCTCTTTTTGCCTACTGGCTGCTCTCCTACTGTAACAGCAGAGCTAAGAATTTTCAACAGAAACCACATTCCCTGCAAAGACAAATATTTAGTATCTGTCCCTTTACATAAAATGTTTGCTAACCCCTGTTCTAGATACTTGCTAGGGGTAAATGGCCTCAAATACAGAGCTTTTGGAGAACAAAGTCCAGTGGTGAGAAATGAAATCAAATAGGAGATGTATAGAAAATGTACAAATATTCTTTTAGAATATAACTCATAAGATAAAATCAGTAGATGGCTGTTTTCAAAACAAATATTTAATATTTTAACTTTTGCAGGAAAGAAATTTAAATAATAGATACTTATTTTTGTTGTAGACTCGATCATTTCACAAAGGTGACAGAAATACAGAAAGTTCTGTTAAACTCAATGAAAAGCAGAACACTGGAAATTTTCTTCAGCTCTCCACTTTGATGGCCGAAGATACCACACAGACCTGTGCGATGTCATCATATTCATATGTTCTCTTTAAGAACGTGTCAGTTAGTCTTAAGCCGGAGACACTCTATTGAGAGAAAGATACCGGTGTAAAGTTTCATTCATTGGTAATTTATCAGAGGAAAAAAATGGAAATAGTAAATGACCACTGGTTAACAGTCCCCAAATACTGAAAAGATAGCGCACCTGCAGTCCCTGTACTGAAGACAGGAGAGTAAGGGCAAGGCAGAGAGAGGAACTTGGATGTAGCTTTCCAAGCTGTCTTCCTGAAATGCCACACCAGTGGATAGAATTGGTATTGCACATTTCCAAAACCAGATCCATAGTCCTTTCACTGCTGGAGGAATCAGAAGACAGGAATAAATCTTGTTCCTTTCACAAAGCGGTTCTGTGATATTTCTTCCACTAGTGCCAATGAATTTGTTTTCGGGATGTCCAGAAGAATAAAAGTGGAATCAGAAATAAAAAGCTATAATGTCGTTTTTATTTCACTTGAGACAATTAGGAAAATGAAAGATATGGTGTCTTCTAGGGTTTAAAGCACTGAGACTGATCTGCCTGTCTGGATATAAGCCTTCTGGTTCTATTATTGAATCCTGGCTCCCTGGTGCTGATGTGTTGGCAGCTTTGCCATTTCTCTGGGAAACTTCCAGACATCTGTGTCTCACCTTGTTGCTATGCTTCCTTCCTATTTCTGTTAAGTATTCTACAGGAAAGACAAAGATAAACTGAGCCTTTTGCTATTTAATCTATGTTCCTTTACCCTGCAGATAAAATGACAGACAAGATTTCTAAGTAAATACTATCCACGTTTGTTCAGTGTTCCTGTGAAAAGACTGCTTCTGCTTATAACTGATAGCACCAGTTTAGCTTAAACATGTAAAGTTAAAAATAACTTTCAATGAAGGTATACACTTTTTTTTTTTTTTTTAAATTACCAGAGACTCATAGTAAAAAATAGTCCTCTGGCTCTACCACCATTTCTGACCACACTCAACTGTTTGACCTCTTTTTATCCTCTCATAGTTGGCTCCATATTTTAAATATTTATTTAAATTGCAATTCATACATTCTTTCACATACTCATTTAATGATATTTAGCTTTATATGTATCTATCTCTGCAACAAACATTTGAAGTATCCATTATGTGCCATCGACCAGGTTAGATGCACTACATGAATTTTGTCAGTACATTTCACAAAAAGCCAGTTACTGTATATTGTGTGTATGTGTCTGTGTGTAGGTGGTTGGCAGTGGTGGGGGTCCTATTTTTATAGATAAGGAAACTGAAGATCTAAGAAACAGGTGGTTTTTAGAAAACTTCAGTCACCTAACATGAATTTTATTTTTTACAGTGGTTTGTCATTTGGTCATTGATTTGCTATACCTCAAAAAATTTAAACAAAAAATCCAAAAACACACTTATACACAAAGGGTTTTCACCCCATGTGAGTTGCTGTTTACTGAACTCCAATGACATGGCAGGCACTGCATTTACAATGCTAGGGAAGACATGGTCCCTTCTGTTGAATAATGCACAATTTAGTAAAGAGAAACTAAAAACCACAGCAATACATGAGTGTCACTAAAAAACTATATTAAAATTTGCTGTGACAGAAAGGAATGATTAACCGTGTGGGAGGGTCACTAGCTTCAGAGGGAGGGAGTAATTTTATAATTGTCATGGATGGGTATTTCCTGTATCAAAGTTGGAATGGATATGGAATTTTAAAAGATTATACATTCAGACTATGTGCATTGGGATTCATCACTGCAATAGTATCAAAGTGCCACAACGAATAATACATCCCAAGTAGTAATAGAAGTTGTACCAAAAGTGATAGGACTGGACTTTAATCCTCAGTTTTGTTGGCTTCAAAGCCCTGTGCTCTTTGCATCCCAATAGCTAGATTATACTCTCTATTATATGGCTCTATTTTCCAATCTATAATTAAGTGACCCCTTGTATTAAATTCGTGACAAATTACTTTCTTAATACTAAAGATAAAATTCAGGTATAAGTATGCCTCAGAAAAATCTATCTTACAATGTTAAATCTGTAATGTATCATTCCATAAGAATGTACTAGTTTATGTGTTAATAATCTGAAGTGTGAGGAAGTGCAAAAAATGAAAACAGCATGGGCTCTCAAGTCAAATACGCCTGGTTTCAAATTCTGGCCCCATCTTCTCTAGCTCTCTCAGCTTGACTAAGTTACTTAACCTCTGAATTAGCTTTGTATTACATAAAATGTGAATAATTCATATCTACCTCGTAGGGTACAATGCATGAAGGAAATAAAATACAGAAAATGCCTAATAAAGTAAGACCTCAAAATATGTAATACATACAGTTAGCAGATGAAGAACTTTACAGTATTCAACATCAACCTCAGAGAAGGCTGTTTGTCAAGGAGAAACTTGAGAGCATAGTCAAAAGATTTTAATTCTCTTTGATGCAGGCGAGGGGGAAAGGACACCCATCCAGAAACACTGCCATTACCTGCAGTTTGTTATTTTACAGGTAATATGAAAAGGTTCTTCTAGGTTTACAGTATCAGGGATTGCCTCCAAAGACAACCTAACGTCTCCATAACCTGGAGCCTAGGAGAAAAAGCAACACAGTTTTAGCACACATCTATTAACAAAACTTTCCCACTTTAATAAAGGTGCCACATCAGCAAATTCATTCAATAGTTGTGGATCTCCAAGCTGATGTTCAGGAAAAATAATTCACAGTCATTCTAACTTCTTTTTTCTTTTCTTTTCATCCTAACTTCTTTTGCTGCCATTGATTGCCTGTGGAACAATACTATGGACTCTGACTGTGTTTGCTATAAATACTTCATGTTCAGTAGAGTTCAAATGAATCTCAGAGGTAAAAACTCAGTAAAGAAATTTCAATAGGTCTGATCTTAAAGGGATGCTTTCCAAAGATCCTGCAGCTTATACATATATAACTCTAAAAAGACTATTGCCTAAGCAGAAAAAGTAAGATTGTCTTGAAAAGATCCAGGAAAAAAATACATGTCTGTTCACAAGACACTCAAGCAGGGAAAAGACCACAGAAGCATCAAAGCCTGGAACATCCATGGCAAGATGATAGCTAATGCTGTATTTTATTTTATTATTTTTATTACATTTTTTTTAACTTTTTAATGTTTATTTTTGAGAGAGAGAGAGAGACAGAGCACAAGCTGGGGAGGGGCAGAGAGAGAGGGAAACACAGAATCTGAAGCAGGCTCCAGGCTCTGAGCTGTAAGCACAGATCCAACGTGGGGCTCGAACTCACGCACCGTGAGATCATGACCTGAGTTGATGTCAGACACTCAACTGACTAAGCCACCCGGGCTTCCCTTAACTGCTATATTTTAAATTAGGCCCAGTGAAAATCTTTCTTTTTCCAATTATTACCTGACATAGTGAAAGAAAAGTAATTTTTAAAGAATATATCACAGCAGTTAATATTCAGCATAAAGGGATGATTCTGTAGCATAGTCTCACTAGCACAAAAGAAAGAAGATCGGGAGCCATCCCTGCTTTAAGAGCAGAAATTAGGAAAAGTATCCAAATAATGCTTATAAGACAACCTTAATGGAACTCACTCTCTGAATTTTAGATGACTCGGATTCTAAAAATCTTTTAAAAAGTCTGAACTGAGTTGGTGAATGTAGTAAGTCCAAGAGTTGCAGAACACTGCAAAAAAGCCTTTTATGTAGTGGAAGTCAGATGAACAGTGAGCATGAAATACTACAGGAGGGAAAAATTGGTAAGTAGTAATTTACTTTCTGTTTAGTAGAGTAACAAACCATGTATTATGGATAAATTAATATTTGAACATTTTTCATCCATCTCAATATGAATTTTCTACCTAGAAATCAGTAAAATTATTAATCTTTTATCTCTTATTCACTGGTAATAATAATACCTTTTACAAGTGCTGATTTTTAGTAATACACCTAGGAAAATTTAAGTTGGTCTATCTGCCCCTCCCATCCCCCAAAACCCCCTCCAGTGTTTTTTCCAGACTCACCATTCGTTGAAGTTGGCTGGTCTGTAATCTTCCCCTTTCACCTAGATTTGTTTTCCACACTATATCCAGTTTTCCAATTACTGTTACTCCTTTAATGATTCCTGCTTTTTCTGCAAACTCCTTCTTGGGTTTTAGGCAGTACAAATACTGGCGTGTATCCATTGGTTGCAAATAAGCTCTTGACCCAAATGTAGTTACACTGAGACGGGTGGAGAGAGAGAGATGAAGAAAATTCTCTAAAGTCTTAAAAGAAAAACCATGGCTGTGATTTTTCTTCTGGACGGGAACTGCATGATTTACCATTTCAACACAAATGAAAAAGGACTTGAACTGAGAAGATTTACTTTTCTTTAAATGTTTCCGTTGATATGGAAAACCTTTAGTTCTTTCTTTATAACAGAATGCAATATATTACCTAAAATACTGGATATGTATCAATTAACTGAAAAAATGTGACAGAAATCAGAACCTAAAGTATCTTGTCCCTTTTTCTAAAATTATCAAGGAAAATAGTTTAGAATAAGAAGAAACATACCACTGTAAACTAAGTGATCTTTTGTAAAATGAACCAAGAGATTAGGGAAAGAATGAAGTTACTGTTTTCCTCAGTGGGGATATGGGAGGCTACAAACTTTACTCAATTTAACCACCATAAGAAGATAGAAGTAAATTTTTCATCGATGAACAAAATCAGTTACTTTCTGCAGTGATTTCCTTCTTATCCATATTAATATCAACTTTGTATTTATTTATTCTTCCTCTTTTAAATTATCTATAGAAAGACATATATATTTCATTTCTGCAAAAAAACCTACATTGTCTCTTCCTATGTCCACTCCTTTTAATGTTGAGAGAATATTCTTAAAACTCATCCTTCATTTTTATCCTTTCTAGCCTCTCCATCATTTCTTCCCATGCCTCAGTTTTATCATATGCAGGAAAGGATGAACAGTTTCATATTTACCTCACTGAATTATTATAAAAATTACAAGACTATGTTTCAAACAGTAAAACAGAAAATGCAAATGGCTAGGATCTTTATAATTGTATGTGGAAGGAGGAATGAATGGGTGAAGCACAGGAGATTTTTAGGGCAATGAGAGTATTTTGTCTAATACAGTAGTGGGGGCTGAATGTCATTACATTTGTCAAAACCCACAAAATTGTATGACACAAAAAAATGAACCCCGAATGTGAATTATGGACTGTAATTAATAAAAGTGTCATCAATTCGGCTCATCAATTGTAACAAATGTGCCACATTAAAACAATATGTAAAAACTGGGAACTATGAGCAGGGACAGGGGCATGTGGGAACTTTGCTTTCTAATCAATTTTTCTGTGAACATAAGACTTAACTAAGAAAAATAAAGTCTATTAATTAAAAGGAAAATTATAAACCACCCAAGAGTAACAAATGTTAGAAAAGTTCAGATACTTCAAAATAAAAACAAACACTTCATAATTCATATTTACCATTCTCCAGCTTGGCTGACTGAATTTAATTCTGCTACGTTGTACATTATAGATGGCTCCAGTGAAACTTTCTCCATAAACATGGGTGAGGTTGTAATATTCTGAATCTGGGCTTCGAGAAATACTTCATCAGTCTGGGGACATGAAAAAAATATCCACCAAAGTGTAATGGTATTTAAAACATTTACCTCAACAAAAATATCTGATCTATACGAAGAAAAAATATTAACCACAAATGTGATTAGTTCATGCCTGCAAATTAAAGTTATCATAATTAATGCAAGAAAAGAAATCTTCACCCTAACATAATTAACAGGGGCAAAGTCAAGTGTTAGTTAACTGATAACTTGTCAAACAATGGATGGGGGATAACTATATTTTTTTATCAACATTCAAAAATAGTTCTTTAACTGGAATTTCAATGACAAATATCCTAAATCTTCTAATAACTCATTAAAATGTTAAACTGTGATTTAGTAGTATGCATATACCTATGCATCTATGATTTTAGTGATATGTTAATAGAATTAGGTCATTATAATATTCCATCATATCATTAATATAGTTTCAGTGGTCATATTTTTTCAATTTAGAAAGTATAAGTACCACCAGTACAAAGAATAGTCTATTTTATAATCATATAGGATTTAACTTTTTGAATAAAGCAGTTTGTTAGCAGTCATTAGTGATTTCTTGGTTTATTTTACACATATATTTAGGGCTGAAAAAAAGGATGTGAATTATACCTGACTATCATAGAGCTTTTAAATCAAACATAAGGTATTTTGTAGTCTTAGTGACAAATTTGAAAACTAATACTATTCAGCAATATTTTTATGAATGGGTAATTTAAATATGTATTTTTATATAAAATTTTTACTCCTAAAATTTAGGCATTGAAATTTAGATTATTTATGCAAACATCCTTCTTTTTATGTGATTTGGATTTTTTGTGTGCATAAATGAAGGATAACAGACAACTTGGTTCATTTGTGAAACAAACCTGTCTAAAAAATGATATAGCATATTCAATAATTACTTTGTTCAAACATTTCAAAGTAATATATATACAGAAAGAAAAAAAAATAAACTATGACCCCGAAATTTGGCACTTAATGTAACTTTTTATATATTAAATCCAGGTAAATGGAAATCATTTGTAAAAATATAATGATGAAGAATATAATATAAAGCATTATTATGTAAACTAAAACAGATTCTTTAGTTCTTGGCACATGTGCTCAAGTGAAAATAGAAATACAATGACTTATCTGTTTAAAAGAATGTACCACTCATAGCTATTATTCTGTTACTTTTTCTCAGAATATGGTAAATATATCCCATCAATCCATTGCTTTAAAAAAAATAACCATAGACCCACATTTCAAATTTAAAAATGCAATTTTCTGCTTAAATTTAGGAAGAACTTAGATAAAATGAAAGAAAAACAAGCAGCATAATGGAAAATTAAGTTAGTTTGAACAGTTAGTATAAAGTCATTTGACATTTGGAAAATTAAGAATTCTGTGCTACAGCAGTCGATGTTGTTATTATGTAAGTCACATATTATAAGCAAATGCCGCTTATATTAAACAGAAATTTGAAAATATGACTTTAGCCAACTTGGGAAAATTTGATATTCTTCTGTTTGCTAATGTCAAAGGGCCAACTTTACCTGACCCAGACGTAAAACTAAAACCACTATGCATTTGAAGATGAAAAAATTTCAACTAGAGTTTACTCAAAAAATTATAGTAAAGAACCTTACAGGAAGTTGTTGAAAATCCCAAGTCTATTTTAAACAAAGTTAACATGCCTCTTTTAAAAAAACACCCAAAGGAAAAACACTAAAAGTGAGAGCATAACTGTTTCAATATGACAATTTAATCTTCCATCTAATTTTTTTCCCACAGAGTAAGACAACCAATATGATGTAAAAAGTACAAATTATCTACCTCTTTTAAAGTCATATAAGTGGTATTCACAACTAACTTTGTTTTTCCACTATGTTTTGTACAGAGAGATTAATTAGGCAGAGTCAAAAAGTGGTAAGTAAGAAAAGCATATAAATTTATAATAAAAAATCAAATTACCACAGAACTGAGGTCACTCTAATGGAAAAATAAAAAAGAAAAATTAGAAAAATCAGAATTAAATGTTAAAGAAAAAGAATAACTAACTTTAAATAAAATGCATTTCTGCATTTTTTAAAATTTATTAAACAAGACAGCATTAGTAAAACAAGGAAGTAAACAGAAAGTAACACAGAAATATGACAAGTCATTTTTCTAAAGAGGGGAAACTGCTATGGTTAAATGAATAGAGAAGAACACGGTGAATATTTAAACACGAGCAAATATTCAAGGACACATTTGGGTGACAGAGGTATATTCCATGCCTTGTAGTTCTATAAATTCGTTACCTATACAGTTATTTTTCATTGATAACTTAGAATGGTTATACATTATCATCCACATCACAGGTGATATATACTGTACAGCTTCTCCTAAATTTGCCTAATAATGGAAGCATTTTTTCAAGGACCATCTTAAGTGATTAGAGTTCTATGCATTATACTTCAAGAAATGCTGGGCTAGATCACTTCTGAAAACTGAAAGTTTATTGTCTTCTTGTTAATATATTTCATAGTTTGTCTCTTTTTCATATATATTTCTAAGGCTACTTATTTATCAAGGGCCATCGTAAATGTTGCCTTTTTCATCCAACCCATAGCTAAAAATACTTTTTCACCTCTTGATGTTCTAAGTACACTTTATGATCTGGGGGATGGTGCTTACACTGTGGTTTTGTCATGTTTATTTCCTCTACCAAATCTAAGTACCATGAAGACTGGGAAGATGTCAAGTTTATATTTATTTCCCTTTAGGACCTGGGATAGAGCTCTATACCCAGCAGGTGACCAAATGTTTGAATCCTGGTTTCTAATGTCACCATTCTTCTTTCCCATTTTAGAAGACTACAACAAAGTTTCTCATAAAATTTGTTTTCCTTTAGGTGATTCACATACTACTAGAATTATTAGAAACAATGTGAAAAACATGTTCGAGACAAATGTGGGGCTAATAAAAGTCAATGTGTAAGAACTATGGCACATGGAATACTGAGTACTTAGTGAAGAATACACATATTTGATGGAAGGATACAGTCTCATCAAGGGATTAGTAGATGTTTAAAGAGTTAACATCTCTTTATCGTGGGTAGGGGAGTTGGAATACTACATGTGTTCTGTCTTTCTGGTTTACTGTAATACTGTTGATTAATTATAGTATAGCTATAATACTGAATATCTTAGAGACCCTAAAGATTCTATTTGTTCACTCCTAGTTTTTTTAATGTGTTTATTTATTACTGGGGATGGACAGAAAGAGAGGGAGACAGAGAATATGAAGCAGGCTCCATACTGTCAGCACAGAGCTGGATGTGGGGCTTGAACTCACGAACCGTGAGATCACGACCTGAGTTGAAATCAAGAGTCAGACACGTAACCAAATGAGCCACCCAGGTGCCCCTTCACTCCTAGTTTTTAAAGATATCTCTATTTTGAAAGGTTCAGAATTTTACTAAAACTTTTTTAGCTGACGTTTGTTGGCAAAGATTACAGATCATATAAATGCTAACTGAAAAAGGCAACAAACACAATTGGTACTATGATTATGAAAAGAGAATATTAAACACAAATGAGTGAAAACTGAAAGAAGACATGGATTAATGAAAAGCCCATTACTTTTTGGTGTGGTCCTTCCTTTTGGGGGAGTATATCACTTTTATAATATTATTCATGGAATAACTAGTAATTTAAAAAACTATGCAAATCACTGTGAATATTAGTGTTATAAAACTATTTGACAAGTATCCTACTGTACCACCACATTTTCATCAAAGGAAGCCTAAAACCGCTTAATATGTGCCTTCCTACAACCCAATTATAGGAAAAAAGACCCACATACAGCCCTATTTGTTTCTAATTTTCAAACATATGTGTTCTAACAGAATAGTTACCCATCTCCTTCATATTATGGATGAAATCTTTCCCAGCAAAATGATAAATTAAGATCACTTAAAATTCACCAAGCTGAATAGCTATACTATAATTAATCAACAGTATTCTAGTAAAACCAGAACATGTATGCAGTATTCCAACTCCCCTGCCCATGAAAAAGAAATGTTAACTCTTTAAATATCTAGTAATCTCCTTGATGAGACTGTATCCTTCCATCAAATATGTATATTCTTCACTAAGTACTCAATAATCCATGTGCATTTGTAATTCTGCTAGGAATGCCTTCACGACTTTGACACTTTTATGTTTCCAACAGGTTACTTCCAAACCCTCCCTCTAGTTCCCCTCCTCATCTTCCCTGAACACTACTCTAAAATCTCAACCCCAGACTTCCTATAGCACATCTTTTTATATCATTCACTTTAGATTCACTATATATACTATATTAGATAGTTTTATTATTTTATGCACTTTTTTTCTTTTCTCCTAATAGGGCTTTACTGCAGGTCAGGTTCCTTATCTTAGGCATGTTTTGGTATGTCCAGTAGTACAAACTTTATATTGAATAAAAACTCAGGTGTTGATGGTAAAAATACATAGGAAATTTGACATATGACTGTAAATTTCTGATCATGTGGCTTAGAGGAATAAAGATATAATTTTCATTTCAAAATACTGTAAATGTTTTTGAATTTATCACTGTGGTATGAAAGATATGATTTTTGCGGGAGTAAGGGACCTATTAGGAAATCTGCTTTTTCTGGAACTTTAGAAGCCAAGATAAAGTAGAATTTTTAAAAGGAAATCCAAGCAATAAGACATTTCTCCTAGGCAAAGTCTATTTTATCTCTTTTATTAGGACAGAAGATCTCTTCTATTCCAAAAGTTACATATTTCTATATTTTTGCCAAACCTGTTTCTCCCAAAAATTATTTCAAGCCATTCACTGAAATTTAATAATCAAACTGTAGCTAACACCCTAATTTTCCAGGGCAAAGAATTTAATTTGATGAGCTCTATTTGTCAATATTTTCCATGAACATTAAATCTTTTTTGCAGGGTTAGATCAACTACTTCAATTTTATGATATCAGAATCACACTCTAAATACTGAACAAATTGCTAATGTTTTTAGACAGTAACAATAACCATTACATGGAAGTACAGGGCAATCATTTAGTGCAAGGGGGTGAAAGCCTTACAAAATTTGAGAGAGTAAAATTCAAGATACACTGATTCTATGTAAGTTAAACACAGCAGATTAAAAGATCTACAAGGAAATTATTCTCTTTTGATTGAAATTTATGCTCATTTTTTTACAAGTAATGTGCAGTTATATAAGCAATTTAATATGAAAAGAAATGTATCAGAATTTTAGTCAAATAAAGATCTTACTGTTTAATCTGAATTCCCATTAAGTACCCAACACTTACCTCTGCGTTATAAAATTTGGTTTTCACATCCAATGGTTTGAGAACCTAGTTTAATAAAGCATATCAATCAGAGGAGATTATTATCATTTGACCATTTATCTTTGTTTGTTTAAACCATAGGGCATAAATTTATCAAAGGCATTTTCCAATCTTAACTGTGAAAAACTTTTCCAATAGGTATGCAGTATTTTTGCAAAAACAAACAAAAACAAAAAACAATCCCAAATGCATTTTTAAAAGACAACCATCATTTCTTGAGTGGGTGATAGTTACATGAATTACATTAAGTGTTTATTTCATAATATTTTGCTAAACTGAATATATACATTTTATGTATTTTTCTCTATATATTTCACAAAAGTGTTTATCAAAATAAGCAAACCTCTTATTTTCTTTTAAAAGGCATGCAAAATCTTAAATGTGTGATGCAGCAAAGTCATAGCAAAAATTTTTCCCTTTATAAAAATTTTTTAAAAATATTTTAAAGTAATCTCTATGCCCAATGTGGGACTCAAACTCACAACCCTGAGATCAAGACTCATATGCTCCACCTAATAAGCCAGCCATGTGCCCCCAAATAAATGTGGGTATGTATGCATGTATGTATGTATGTATGTATGTACGTATTTACTTATTTCCTACTGGTAGTACTTTTTCTGCCACTTAAAAACAGAGAGGTATGAAAAATATACACAGCATCATATCTAGATCTAATTTAGATAACTGTATATGGTCTTCCCATCCCTTCTCACATACATGTACCTACGGTAAACCAGTGGTTTTTAACTATTATTGATCATGGAGTGAAAGTTGTATATAAGTACAAAATTCTACCTACAATTTCAGTGACTCACGGAATCCCAGAAGGAAGCCTAGTCCACTCAGCTCAAGTCAATAATCTCTCATTTAAAAATTTGTTTAGAAATTTGATACTATTTACATTGATTTTATCTGGACTTTACACTCATTTCATCCCTCTCATATATTCTTGTGTGTTTTGTCAAGGCATAAAAACAGAACAATTATTTTATGGATAAAAATCTTCAAGTGAGGGGCACCTGGCTGGCTCAGTCAGAAGAGTGTGCAACTTTTGATCTCAGAGTCATGATAAGTCCCATGCTGGATGGAGAGATTACTACAAAAAAAAAACCAAAACAAAACAAAAACAAAACTTAAAAAAAATGTTCAAATGAAGTATTACATTGACAATGATAATTTCTCTGCTTTTACTTAATTTACTCTGACTTTAGATTGCTAGTAATATAACAAATCCAAATACATGAAGCTCCACTATTTGGAGCCTGTTTTCACTGCAGATACATAGGAATAACTTCATAGGGAAAAAAGGCATCTAAAAAATATTTACCATTGTCATATTTAATACCTGAAATTTGAAGAATTTTCTAAAATACATTTTTTCTCCACCCTGAGTTGTATAGCTCACTGCACACACCAGGCTGAAATAGAAAGATATCTCTGAATCATCTTCAATTTTGTTCTTAAATAATAAATCCAATACACCTCAATTCTACTCACAAATCTGGAAAAACATTAATACCAATAACGTGGAAGTATAGCCAAATGGGCCTAGAGTAGGAAAAAAAGAGTTTCAGCAGATAATATAATTCCATGAACAAGAAAGTTCTAATTAGCAAAATTAAATACACTCTTTTGGAGCAGGAAGTCAGAAACTTTTCCTTCAAAAGGTGAAATATATTCCAAAATAAATCCCAGAATAATCAAATAGTTGAGCGTACAAAGTAAGTTCACAAAAATTACAAGAAAAAAAATTACAAAATCAAAATTTCAGGACAGGGAAAGACTTTTTAATATTAAAGGGCAATGGAAAGGAAAAGAGTCTTATAAATTTACAAACTGAATAAATAAAAAACACTGAAACAAAATTAAAAAGCAGACAAAATGGGATAAAATACTTCTAACATTATGAAGAGAAATTCTTGTAAATAAAACATTAGTATCTTACTCAAAGGAGAGGGAAAGGATATACATAGGTATATCACAGCACCAGAACAGGCTAACAAAAATGTGAAAATGTTCAGCCTCACAAGTAGTCAAAGAAATAAAATAATGAGGTAACATTTTCTACCTCTTAAGATTTGGAAAAAATTCTTTACATATGTCATCAAGGTTGGCAAGGGTATAGAGAAACTGACTCTATCTATATTGCTAGTGGTTGTAAGAAATTTAGAAAACAATCTGGGGCGCCTGGGTGGCGCAGTCGGTTAAGCGTCCGACTTCAGCCAGGTCACGATCTCGCAGTCCGTGAGTTCGAGCCCCACGTCAGGCTCTGGGCTGATGGCTCGGAGCCTGGAGCCTGTTTCCGATTCTGTGTCTTCCTCTCTCTCTGCCCCTCCCCTGTTTATGCTCTGTCTCTCTCTGTCCCAAAAATAAATAAACGTTGAAAAAAAAAATTAAAAAAAAAAAAAAAAGAAATTTAGAAAACAATCCCTAACAGTCTTAAAAATCCTTACATGCTCCTATAGTAAACCCACTTCAAGCAATCTACCATAGGAAATACTATGTTATTTAATTCATCACTGTGTGAAATAACTCATACTGTGTTAATAACTTACCACTGTGTTATTTCTAATAGTGGGAGACTAGAAATAATGTGAAGTCCAACATTAGGGTAAACAAATTTAAAGAATATGGTCCAAGTATGTAAGATAAAACCATCTTAAAAATAATGTTTTCAAAGAATACTGACTCAAGCGACTCATAATATATATATGTTCATATATATATGAACATTTACAAGACTGGAAAATAGTACACTAATGTTTTCATAGTGGTTACACTCAGTGGTGATATTACAGGTAATTTAATTTCTCCTTTGTAACTGTCCATAAGCCAGATACTAGGGATACAGAGTTGATCAAAGCACAGTAACTGCTCTCAAGTGCTCGCGGTAGGAAGCAGTAATAGCAAGGTTATGAGTTTTTTGAAGCCAGATATAGATTTGAGCTCCGTGTCATTATTTATGAGTTATTTAATTCTACAAGAGTCTCTTTTTCTCTAAAAGGAGGATTTAACACATTTAATATCATTTTGGTAAACTCAATTTCAACAAAGGTTGACTACTGTCCTCTGGTATATCTTCTGGTAGCCGACTCCATGGAACTCATACTCTAATGGAAATGACAGGATCGCTTCTCGGCCTTTTGGCTAAGATCAAGTGTAATGGAAATGACAGGTACTAAGTAATTAATTTTAAGTACAAGACCAAAACAATGGTAAGCTGTGAATGCTATAGAATACATAAAAAGGGGTCTAGTGTAGGAGGTCAGGAAAGCCTCTTTGAGAAAGTTGTGGTGAATCAGAGATATGAAGAAGTAGTACTAAGGTAAACAAAATAACAAAGGCATTCCTTTGTGAGGGAAGAGTATATTTCCAGTCACAGAGGAGAAAGGAAACATCTGTATGACTCAGTATAAAGAAGGAGGGAGGAAGGAGAAAAGGTAAGAACTAGAGCAGCTGGTAAGGATTAGGCTCTAGAGAACTCTGTAAAGCCAAAGCAGTCAGAATTTTCTAAGGGTAGTGGGAGGTCAGTGTAGAGTTAAGTGACTTATCTAAGACCACATAATTAATAAATGATGAAGCTGGAATCTGAAATCTTTAAATTTTGATTCTAAGGCTTATATCAACCACAGAGTATATGCACTAAGAAGTGCCTACAAAAGAGAGGTCACCAAATTGAAATGATTAATAGCTAATATTATATACTTCTTTAAGTCAAAGAAGAGAGGCAAAAATGGTGATGTTAAGTGGAGATGAAGAAGGGAGGATAATGACATATAGTTAGTAAGAACAGGACTTTGTAAAATGATTGGATGTGGGGGTGGTAAGGCAGATGGAGAAGCCTAAAATTACTTTAGATGGCTGAAATTTTCATATTTGCCTCTCAGACAGGAAAATAGAGCATTCATATTCAAATACATATAAAGGCCAGGAATACAGAATTTGAGATTTTTTTTCTTATAGCTTGTCTTACTTTGGTTCTGTTTTTCTGAATTCTCAGGGTAGAGTATACAAACACAGTTAAACACATAACTGAAAAACCATGACTTTAAAATTAACATCAGTTAATTAACTGCTATTAACATCAGTTGTCAGCATTTGAAAAATAATAAACATACTTTCAGTCAGGGTGGTACCTGGGTTTTAAATGTTTGCATGGCTTGTTATTTTTTGGATAGGGCTGTCTATAGATGCAAATAGGAAACTAGAAATAAATGAAAATAAATCAAGATATTTTTCCTTACAAAACAAACATTTTGTTTAAAGTTTGTTTCTGGTAAGCATGTAAACCTGGAACATAAAATTCCTTCTGAAGTAGGGTCTTAGGGTTTAATGATAAGTGGGCATACAGTAAAAATTTCAAATACTGGCATATATAAGAAAAAGCCTTTAAGAACTAGTAAAATTAATCCTTACATGTGTGTTCCAATTTCCTTTACTTCATGATGTATGACATCATCAATACAACAATCAGGTTTAAGTTCAGCCACTGCAGCATTGGAGGCTGAAAGATTTAAACGCTGAGAACTTGTCTGAAGATCAGCCTTGAAAGAAAGAGGCAGAAAAATCCAAATGAGACTGGTTCACTACAGGATGTGGATAGGTATGGATGACAAGATCAAGGGAACAGGAACAAGGAAGTAGGATTGAGGGGGAGCAATACTTCTCGGTGGCAATCTTTCTACTTAGTTCTGAAACTTAGAACCATGGTAATGATTCACACGCACCAAAATTAAATACAATCAGCCAGGAGGGCAGGGGGAATGTGAAATGGAACACAAACAGTACCAAATGAACACAATCATAGTCAGGGGGAAAGGGTGACAAAAAATGAACTAACCTAAGTAAGTCTGGCAAACAAAAGCTAGAGACAAAAAGAATGGTACACTAGCTAGAATGTACTCTAGCTAGTACATTTGCTTGTTCACAGGGTATGGGTTAGCAATTCTGAAACAGTTATGTGTATGCTAAGACTAAACAAAAAAATATGGCTAACAAGAGAGAAGTTTCTCACTTTTGGAGAAAAAGAAAGTACAAATAAAAAAATGGAAAAGGCTGCAATGAACTTTTGATGCTGAGTTGGAATTTGAGGCATCAATATGAACATATGGTTGTAAAACACATATACAGATGGGTATTCCAGAAACAAATACAGATAGATGTGTGTATATAACACTAAAATAAAAATAACTATTCAAAACAATATTAGATGTTATCTGTACAACTAGAGATCAGCATTAAAGTCATCAACGAAGAAAGGACTACCTTCTCTAAATTAACACCCAGTTGCTTTCTATTTTGTTCCCCTTTTTCTTTCTTTTTGAACACTTCTCACTCTGTCATAAATGGCATCCTCCCTTAATCTCACTTACTTTGTCACATTCAAACTTAACTTCCCTTGTAACATTTACCACAATCTATAGTTACCTTATTTACATGATTTTGTATCCCTGTTTCTGCCTACCCTACCAGAAATGTAAGGTCTGTGAAGGCAGGAACCTCTATCTTCCGTTGCTCATTACTACAACCTGATGCCTGACATCATGGTAGGCAATTAAGAAATATCTGTTAAACACTGAATGAAGTTATGATAACACATTGAAGGAAATGTTAAGAAAAATTCAGAGAAAGTGAAGATCACGTTCGGCCATGGGGATTGGGGAGGTTTTTACATAAAAGCTAGGATTCCAAGTTTCTGTTCCTTTAAAAAAAAAAAAACTAACAGATTTTCTACAGTTAATTCTAATCTAACGTTCTTAATGCTAGGCACTTTGAAGTGGGATACTTATTAGTGCTATGTCTTTGGTCATCATATTCAGTTATTTAATAGTAGTACAAAAATTTATTGGGCACCTTCCATGTGCAAGGCCTCGCTCTAAACACATTACTCACTCAATAGTCACAATCCTCAAGTAGGTAATCGTGCTATTCCTATTCCTATATTCCTAATAGTTGTACTATTCCTACTAGTCCCACTATTCCTCCAAGGCACAGAGAAGTAACAACTTCCCCAAGGTTATACAACTAATAAGTAATGGGGCTGAGATTAAAAATTTCTTAAACATTTTAGAAATCAGAGAAGGGGAAAAAAAAGAAACAGACAAACTCATGGACTTTCTGTCCAATATGTTTTCCTGTGTGTCATTTTGTAAACATTAATCATAATAACAGTGTTAATTTATATATGGCTGAACATTTTTATCTTTCTCCTTTTTCACTATTATAAATAGTGCTGCACCAAACATTTATTTCCTTATTCTCTCTGCCAAGACTTCTCCAGGAGCTGGAGAAACATCAGTAAACAAAACAGACCAAAATCCCTGGCCCTGCTGAATTGAAATGTTTGGGGAAAATAATAGAAGAAATGGAAGGCTGGCTTGGGGTAGGAGAACACAATTTAAAATGCAGGATAGGCTCTATGCTGCAAATTCATTTTTGGATGAGTAGAATTTGAACAGGCCAAGGGGAAGGTGAGGAGAGAAGGAAGCATTTCAGGTAAGTCTTCAGAGGCCATTAAGAAAGAGTTTGGGGGCGTGTGTGGTTGGCTCAATTGGTTGAACATTCAACTTCAGCTCAGGTCATGATCTATGATTCATGGGTTTGAGCCCTGCATGGGGCTCCTTGCTGTCAGCACAGAGCTCGCTTTGGATCCTCTGTCTCCCTCTCTCTGCTCCCCTCCCCCCCCCCCCCCGTTCACACACTCTCTCTCTCTCCCTCTCTCAAAAATAAATAAACAGTAAAAAAAATTTTTTTTAATAAAAAAAAAAAGAAAGAGTTTGGTATAATTAAGGGATTTATATTCAGGAAGAGAGAAAAAAATTTCAAAGATCTAGAATAAGCTTCAAGAGAATAGAGGCCTTGTCTGTTTCCTGCTATAACTCTAGCAACTAGGAATGTACCTGGAACACGTTAGAAATAGAAATTCTTGGGCACCATTTCAGCTGATCAAATCAGAAACTCTGGGAATAAGCCTCAGCAATCAGCATTTTAACAAGCCCTCCAGATGATATTAATAAACTACTGGTATAGACCATAAAGGTTATCTATTATTTTTCGTTTATAGTACACTAAGTACATTGTTTTTGTTTATAGAACACTATTTTTTTTATGTAACATGCTAAAGTTTTCAGACACGGAATTTTTTTTTATCAATTAAAAACCAAACAAATAGGGGTGCCTGGGTGACTCAGTCGGTTAGGCATGTGACTTTTGATTTTGGCTCAAGTCATGATCTCACTCACGGTTTGTGGGATTAAGGCCCACGTCGGGCTCTGTGCTCTGTGGGATTCTCTCTCTCCCTTCTCCACTCATGCACATGCTTTCTCTCTCTCAAGATAAACATTTAAAAAAAAACCAAAAAACTTATGGCTCAGTTGGTCAAGCATCTGACTTCGGCTCAGGTCATGATCTCAGGGTTCATGAGTTCAAGTTCTGCTTGAGATGAGGCCTGCTTCTCTCTCTCCCTTTCTCTCTCTCTCTTTGCCCCTTACTCACTTGCCCCCCCCCCCCCCCCGCAAAACAAAAACAAAAAAACCCTAGTGGTTTCTAGTTAAACATGGTAGATTATTATAAGCATATTTATTCTCAAAAACAACACTAAGCTGATAGTAAAAGAATAAAAAAAGTACAGATTCACAGTCTCTTTTCCAGGATTCCAAAATTGAAGAGCTATACAAAATTAAAGCTTTGAGGCACCTGGGTGGCTCAGTCAGTTAAGCATCTGACTTTGGCTCAGCTCACAATTTCACAGTCTGTAAATTCCAGCCCCCCATTGAGTGGGGCTCTTTGCTGACAGTGTGGAGCCTGCTTTGGATTTTCTCCCTCTCTCTCTGCCCCTCCCCTGCTCATGCTCTCTCTCTCTCTCTCTCAAAAATAAATGAATAACCTTAAAAAAAAGTTAAACCTTTGAGGGTAGAATTCTGGGTAGCTGAGGTAATAGCAGCAGTGTAATTGTGAACTTCTCAAGTCATCCTTAAAACAGAAACAAAACACACAACAAAAGCAAATAAATCTATATTAAACCTTGTGTTTGTATAATCAGAAGGCAGCAAAAGTCCAAACTTCAAATTACCTATAAGTATACACGTACCAAATTTTTACAAGCTGTTTCTCATACTCTTGCCATGAGCCTTTGCAAAGATTAAGAAAAGTCCAGGAAAAGTTGAGCTGAAGAGACAGCTAAGAATAGAGAGAAGAGTAGAGATGATCTAAACCATTTCCAGAAAGACAAAGTTTATTCTAAGTGTGAAAGTGCTGAGAAATAAATAGCATTTCTGGAAGATGAGAGCACAGTCTACAGGAAAGGGTCTTAACCATGTTTGTGAAGAGACACTCTTGGAAAGAAAACACTTCAGGAGAAAAAGAGTTAAAAAAAGAGACGCTTTTTGGAAACTGTGCAGTGAGGAAGAAAAATTTAGGACACTACAATTCATATGAAAAGCAAAAATGTGAGAACACACAACCCTTTCTTACTCTACCAAAATCTACACGATAAAGAAACCATACTTTGCTCCCACTGCTTTAAGAGGGTGTTTTTGAATAAGGAATATCAAAGCACCCAAACTGCATTTCACAGAATCAAAAGCCACCAATTGTCTTCACCTATACAAAAATATTGTAAAAAGAAGAAAGATAAGAAATGAAATAATTTACTGATAAAAAATGCCGCACAAAACCAATAGTGAAGCAGAAGAAAACTGTAAAACACTCAAAGTGAATTAAATACTCTCAAAAAATTTTTGAAATATGAAAAAACACCTGGAACGAGAACTTTAAAAAAGTTTTTTAATGTTTATTTATTTTTGAGAGTGGGGAGGGGCAGATTGAGGGAGACAGAGAATTGGAAGCAGGCTCCACACTGTGAGCACAAAGCTTAATGCAGGGCTTGAACTCACAACTGTGACATTATGACCTGAGCCAAAATCAAGAGTTGGCTGCTTAACTGGCTGAGCCACCCAGGCACTCCAGAAATGAGAAATTTTAAAACTAAGGCTAAACATTTTTTGGTTTGTTGTTTTGTTACTGTTGTTGCTTTAGTGTGGGGCTAAATTTTTTTTTAGAGAAGAATGTAAATAATTGATTGAATTCAGGAAAGATAAAGATAGAAAACATACAAATCATATTAAAAATGTGATATGCCAAAGGAAATAATGGAATAAAACTATTAAAATATAATCCATGAAAACTTTCTAGCAATAACAGATCTAAATCTACATTTTGAAAGAGTCCACTTGGTATCAGAGATATTATATCAAAAGACCAATTCTAAAACATACAGAAAAAAAAATCCCCAGGGCCACCAGGAAAAAATTATCAAATAACTTAAAAAGCAAAAAAATTAGACTGGCATTAGTCCCCTCAAAAATAACATATACAGGGGTACCTGGGTGGCTCAGCTGAGTGTCTGACTTTGGCTCAGGTCATGATCTTGTGGTTTGTGAGTTTGAGCCCTGAATTGGGCTTGTTGCTGTCAGTGTAGAGCCTGGTTGGGATCCTTTGTCTCCCTCTCTCTCTCTGCCCCACCCCCGCTCACACTTTCTCTCAAAAATAAAAATAAACATTTAAAAAGAGAAAAAAACCCCACAACATATATAGCTAAGTAACAAAGGAGTAGCATTTTCAGAAAACACAAAGAAAATGTAAACAAAGGATTTTATATCCAGCCAAACTGTCCTTCAAGTATAGAACCATTTTTTAATTATTTTTTTTAATGTTTATTTAGTTTTGAGAGAAAGAGACAGAGTGTGAGCGGGTGAGGGGCAGAGAGAGGGAGACACAGAATCTGAAGCAGGCTCCAGGCTCCAGGCTCCAAGCCATCGGCACAGAGCCCGACGCAGGGCTCGAACTCACAAACTGTGAGATCATGACCTGAGCGAAGTCAGATGCTTAACCAACTGAGCTACCCAGGCACCCCAAGTATAGAACCATTTCTGAACATGTAAAGGCTCAGAGAATATTATACCCACAAGCATGTCCTGAGCAATCTACTTGAGAAATCTCTGTCCAATCAATATGCAAATAAAAATGGGAAGAGATGAGAAAGGGAAAAAGGAAAGTGGTATGAGCAATAGGTAAGAGATAAAGGATGATATTAAAGACTAAAAGCTTTACAGTAAGCAGTTAGGTAAGAAACAGGTAAGGGGAAATATCATAAAAGGCATAAATATAAAGGCAAAAACTAAAACAAAAATAAAAACCTTCCTATATACAAAAATTATTTGAAAATAATGAAAACACATTGTGTGAAGAAAAAACCCATAGCAGTTAGAATATAATACACTTAATATTTAAATAGAAAATAATGTGACATATTGGAAATCAAGCACATAAACTTATACATACATGTGAGTGCACTTAATTCATCTAATAAAAAATCCCATACAGCTCACAATGACCCAATTATATGTTGTATAAAAGAGACATAAATAAAAATAATTGCTAAAGGCTAAAATTAAAAAGATGGACAAAAGCACTTCAGGCAAATGGAAATAGTAACAAAACAGGGATAGGGATATAGACACCACAA
The DNA here is from genome assembly GCF_007474595.2 of Lynx canadensis. Lineage (NCBI taxonomy): Eukaryota > Metazoa > Chordata > Mammalia > Carnivora > Felidae > Lynx > Lynx canadensis. The sequence goes on along the minus strand of NC_044303.2, from coordinate 132,973,500 downwards.
CTAAGATACAAGCCAAAAAGCATGGCAAAGGAGGAAACTTTTAGTGCTATAAGCCGCAATTCAAAATGAAGAATAAGTATAAATATCTATGAACCAAACAGCATTGCCTTTATAAAGTAAAAAGTATAAAAGATATAAATAGAAACACATTAACAATATGAGATTAACATGTCACTTTCAGTATAAGATCAAGCTGACCAAAAAAAAAAAAAAAAAAAAAAAAAGGGAAGTAAAGGTACAGGAGACCTAACAACACCAACAGTACATATCTAACATTACCATGGCTAATAGAAAATACACCTTCTTCTCAAATACATATACGATATTCATTAAAAATTAATATTAGGTCACAAAGAAAACATTAACAAGTTCTACTGGAATAAAACAATAACAAAACTGATTATGATGCAATTAAACTATAGATCATTAGCATTAGAGAACAAAAAAGCCTATTAAACAACAGTTTAATATCTGAAAAATCTATTAAACAACTCTTGGGTAAAAGAGGAAATACAAATAAAATGACAGAATTCTTTAAAAATAGTCATAATGAAAACGCTACATATCAGAATCTGCAGGATATATTTCAAGCAGTCAATCAGAAGAAAATTCACTTTTATCAACAGAAATAAAAGAATAAAAACTTAAAAATTAAATCCCTAGATGAAAAGCTAGAAAAGAACAAGGTAAATAATCAGAAGCACAAGAACAGAGCTCATTAAAAGCAGAAATCAATGAGGTAGAGAGAAAACATTAAATATAAATAACAAAAATTCCTTTTTTGAAAAAAAATTAAAATATATGAACCATGAGCTAGTTTAATCAAGAGGAAAAAATAAAGGAAGCAAAATTATATAAAATAAGGAATAACCAGGGGAAAGTAACACCAAAAAAGAAGAAATTTTTAAGAGACTACTTTGCAGACCTGTATGCAAATAAATTTGAAAATCTACCTCAAGTGAATCATTTCCTAGAATGAAACAGTCTCACAAACTGTTATATAACATTAGACATAAAAAGCTTAAACAAACTGATCACAGGAATGAAAGTGCAAATGCTATCAAGAAACTTCCCCTATAAGACACACAAGTCCATAAGATTTCACAGAATTCTATACACCCTACAAAAACCAGATAGTCTAAATGCTCCAAATATATTGCTCCAAGGCAGTGAAAATGAAGGAAAATTATCTAAATCTTTCATTAAGCAACCAAAATATCGACACCTAAAATTTGATAGACAACATAAAAATGAAAATATAGGTGAATATTATGCTGTGCTTCCTGACCTATATCCTCTTAAGTTATTTTTAAGTCAAAAATGGCTTCTGTGCATATCGTGAATCTTAATGTCTTACCTGAGAAACTAAGATAACTCTTGGGTGGGCACTGCACTGTTCAATAAACATTAGCTACTATTATTATTAAACACCCCTATCTTTATGGAAATTAAAATTGAATAAAGCCAACAGAAATATAAATACATATTTTACAGTAAGTATGCTATTATATTGCTTGTTCTTTTCAATATTAACTTAAATCATATGCATTTGCTGATTCACTCACCTTATGAAAATAAATTCATCCTTTACTGAAATGCCAGGAAAAAAGTGTATGTTCTCAAAGTTCTCAGAGTCAGACCTTTTCATAATAAATGTAGAAGCTGGCAAACTTTTTCTTTAAAGCTCAGATACCAAATACTTTAGACTTTAGAACTCCCCAGTTGTAGCTTGAAATGTGCCACAGATGACACATAAATGAATGACTGTGGCTGGGTGCCAATAAAATTTTATTCATGGAGACTGACATTTGAATTTCATATAATTTTCACCTAACAAAGTAAGATTGTTTCTTTTCAATCATTTGAGAATGAAGAAACCATTCCTAGTACAAAGGCCCTATAACAACAGGCAAGAGACCAAATTTGGCCAATATGCTATATAGTCTGCCAACCCGACCTAATAAAAGGCAGAAACTCCATTCATAGTATAACAAACATACATTTTGCATCCGGTTTCTGGAAGTTGGGTAATATATGAAATTTGGCATTATTGGCTCTCCGAGGACCTTTTCAATTCTAATACTTGCTGATATTTTCAAGCTAATATTTTTTAATGTTTATTTTTGAAAGAGAGAGCGTCAGTGGGGGAGGAGCAGAAAGAGAGGGGGATAGAGGATCCAAAGGTCTCTGTGCTGACAGCAGGGAGCCCGATATGGGACTCAAACTCACAAACCCTGGAGATCATGACCTCAGCTAAAGTCAAACGCTCAACCGACTGAACCACACAGGAGTCATTTCAAGCTCATTTTCATGGGACTTCCCTTTTGGCAATGCTCTAGTAATCTAAACTCACCATGTGAAGACAGCTTTGGTGCCTTCTCTCTGACCTACAGTAAATTTTTACTTTATGTCCTTTCTCTTTCTGAATAAATTTCAGATTGTTTGAGTTAGCATAGTCTACCTCTTGACTTCTTTTTTATTAAAAAAATTTTTTTTAGTGTTTTATTTATTTCTGACAGAGCATGAATGGGGGAGGGACAGATAGAGAGGGAGACACAGAATCTGAAGCAGGCTCCAGGCTCTGGGCTGTTAGCACAGAGCCTGATGCATGGCTCGAACCAGTGAACCATGAGATCATGGCCTGAGCCGAAGTCAGAAGCTTAACCAACTGAGCCACTCAGGTGCCTCACCTATCCCTTGATCTCTAAACTAATGTAACAATCTTCTAACTGGTGTATTTGCTATAAACTATCCCATATAATGCTTTCATATCAATCTTCCAACACAGTGTGAATACCTTTGCTGACTGCCCACTGTCTTAAATTTAAAAAAGAAAAAAAAGGCTAAAACCTTCAGCTATAACCTTTCAAGATACTCCACTTTATGGCTACTACACATCTCTATAACTTTACCTATTTCTTCTTCTTCTTCTTCTTTTTTTTTTTTTTTTTTTTTTTTTGTTGTTTATTTGTGAGAAAGAGAGAGTGAGCAGGTAAGGGACACAGAGAGAGGAGGACAGAGGATTGGAAGCAGGCTCAGCACTGATAGCAGAGAGCCCGATGTGGGACTCGAACTAACCAACGGTGAGAACATGACCTGAGCCAAAGTTGGACGCTTAACTGACTGAGCCACCCAGGCCCCCCTAACCTTACCTACTTCTATCAAGTGAATTCTGTTCACTGCTACAAGAACACATTATGGATTCCTATGCCTCTGCTCCTCATTATCATGTCCCTCTTTTTCTCTAAATCCCACCATTCTTTAAAAATCCTGTTGTGTTCCTTCTCTTCCAATAGGCCTTTGTGATTGATGCAATCCTCTGTGATCTGTCCTCCTCTTTCAAATTTTATTATGTTTATTACAAATTATTAACAAAAATTTAAATCCGTGACTGGTACATTTTCTCACCCAAGCTATTAAACCTTGGAGGACAAGGAAAAATGATTCTGTGCTTAGCATAGTATCTTAAAGCTTTAGGAGTTCAGTTAATGCTTGTTGTTAATGACAATTAAGAAGTCCAGTATCAAATGCATTTTAATGAAGTTTCAGAAACATAAGAATAGAAATTAACAAGCTAAAAAAAATATATATCCCAAACAAGAATGCCACTTACTTTTACTAATATATCTTTAACAACTTGATTGCTATCATTATGAACGCTGATATAACTGGAAAAGGTCTCTCCCAAAAATATATTCCTGTGAAATAAAATAAACTTTTAGGCAGAAATGCATTCGAGTTTTAACACAAATATTCTACTTGAACACCACTGAGAACTTTAAATGGAGAAGAATTTACTAAAGGATAGAGATCAGCTCATTCATTACCCAGTACAATTCAAAATACTGACTTATTCTATAAAACATGATATATATCTAGCCCTCAACTACTGCACAGCCAGTTTCCTCAGATATAAGCCACTAAAATCAGATCCATGTTAAAGGTCTTTTGACTAATTACTTAAGAGGCTAGAAAAAGACAATTTTTGAAATAACTTATTCCCTGACTCTAGAGGAGACCCAAGTAATTAGTGTCAGTATTTTTTACCAATTTGTTTTATTTTTCTAAGTTGTTCTAATACAAATAATGATTATTGGATTTACCTTATGCTTTTATTGAAGTATATTTTATAAAAATACATGTTTATAAATATGTATTACAAAAAAATACAAAAATATTTTACATGAATTTTTTATATGAATATATTTCCAAGCTTTCAAGACACTAGTCACATTCTGTAAACCTTTTTTTAAAAACCTGAAAAATTCCATGTGGTCTTAAACACTCTCAGTTGTAAACACAGTGAAACCAGAAGCTTCTACCTCATTAATAAACTAGAATAAGAGAAGAGCTAGCAGTAAGAAGGAATAAAAATTGAGAGTTCCTAATAAAAAGATAAGTCTGATAACTTATGCTGGGAAAGAGCTGTGTAAGTGAACAAAAAGTTGCTTCTGAAAGACATTTAGATTAAGTCAGTTAAAATAAAAGGAATACATGGTCATTAAAAAATACAGTAAGATCTAAAGAAGAAAGTTAAAATTTTATCATCCTAGAAACCCCTATTCATATTTTGGTAGGTTTCTTTTCTTTCTTTCTTTTTTTTTAAATAAAAACTGCCCCGAATCATATAGTATAATTTTGGTAAAACTTTTTTTTTTTTTTACACCACTTAAATGTACAGGAGTATTTTTCCATTCCATAGTTATTTTATGAAAACATAATTTGTAATGGCTTTGAAGTACCGTTGCATGCTTTATGTCAATGTTATCATTCTTACCCAAAATTCTGTGGTAAAGTCAACATTTCTCCCAACATTAAAATTTCTGCACCATTTACAGTTGAAGGATCATCTCTCATGAGTTGGTTAAAGAGATCTCCTATAGAAAGAGAAAAACAGAAAATTCTAACATCTATGTTGTGAGTTTTACTTCCATTAAAGAAATAGCTGGGAGAAATATTTAATTAAAAAAAATTTAGTTTGTAACCTTCACTACAACAAATGTGTGCCAAAAAATTCTACTTTCACAGAGAATGAACACTTCAGAAACAAAGGAAAATGAAGGTCATGAAATATAAAATATAGATAACTCCAATAATTTTAAATAAAGGGAATGCTAATACACATGTTGATGGAACATTTGAGGATAAATAAAATTTTAATATCATGACTATGAATATACTCCTCTTGTTGCCATAGGATAGCAACAGTCTCTTGGCTAAGAAATTATGAGTGAGACCTACCACTTAGAAAGCCACCACTCACATCATATAAAACCAGACAATAAAGAATGCAGCAAAGAGCATGAGACTGGCAAGACTATGCTTATTGCTAGGTAATACAGGCAGTCCAGGCTGCAACTTTTCCCTAGGTGCAAACAGAACAAAGCATACCAGGTAAGTCCTTTTCTTCACATGTTACTGGAATATTGGTGAATAAAGTAGGTTTAGTTAACCGCATCACTGTGAATTAAAAAAAAAAAGAAGAAAGAAAAATATTAATATTGCTTTGGGCCAGTATTCCCAAGTTGAGAGTATATTTCAATTCTATACTAACATCAAATATAACCTAAAAGCTTCCTAAATATTATGTACTTCCCCAAATAACACTAAACTATTATTAAATATTACTAAAATAGTAATTTATAACAAAAAATCTTACATGATTTATTTACAACCTCATTATAAAACTGTAAATGTAATATACCACATAATAGAAAAAGTGGAAAAGAAAGGAATTTTAAAGCTTAAGGTATATGAGAACAAGACTTTAAAAAATATCCTGAGTGACTTCACTGTGAACAAAATATCAGCCTTACGGAGAAAAAAGTTTTGATGCACCATTTTGAACATCAAACCGTAATTTTACACCAAAAGAATCTTTGTGAGCTTTCTCTCTCAGTTCTAATCACTGGCCACTGGAAGTTCAATAAGTGGACCTGTAAGTAATATTTTTCTATACAGAAATTACAAAGGTATCACTTAACCTATAGCTCTTTAAAATTCCAATTAAAACTAAGATTTGTTCTTGGGACATAAAAGAATTTGTCTAAGTTTAGAAAAACAAGTAAAAATAAGCTAAGGAAATTAATGGGAAAAAATGAGGAAGAACTGGATTTACCATATATTAAAACATTTAAGTCTAAAATCAATTAATTGGTTTATTAATGTAAGACTATACAGATATATTAGTTTAAAAAAAAAGATTAGGATGCAGCCAAAGAAATCAACATTATAAACTGCTAGAACTGTTTAGCTATCTAGAAAAAATTTAAAAAATTAATATACAAATTCATTTCAAATATCAAGTAAAATGCCTACATATCAAATAGTTAACAGGCAAAAATTAAGCACAAAAAGGGAAAATTTATGTAATTTAGTTTAGTGTGGATAGGACATCCTAACTATTGAAACTATTGAAACATGTTAACTACTGAAAATCTTTTTCAATTATTTCTAATGACTGACATTTGATCACATCAAAATAAAGACCAAAATATAACATTAAAAATCATACAAACTTGTAAAATATTTCAGAAAATGCAGGGGTACCTAAGTGACTCGGTTAAGTGTCCAACTCTTAGTTTTGGCTCTGGTCATGATCTATCTCATGGTTTGTGGGTTCAAGCCCCCTGTCAGGCTCTGCATTGACAGTGCAGAGCCTGCTTGAGATTTTCTCTTTCCTTCTCTGCCCCTCCCCTGCTCATGCTCTCTCTCTGTCTCTCTCTCTCTTTCAAAATAAACAAACTCTAAAAAAAAATGTTCATTCAAATCAAACCCCCAAAACTTTAGACTATTGACCTAAATGGTTATTCACAGTATAAGTGGTATTCATTAGCATATGTAAACATGTATCACCTAACTACTAATTAGTTATATCATTCATATTAAATTTAACACCTTTCTCATCTTGGTCTCAGCTTAAACATCATCTTTTCAAAAAAGAAATAACAGCTCACCTACTTCTTTCATAGCTCCTTGTATTCATCATGGACTGATATATGTACTTATTTACAACACTATGATCCAAAGTCCATGAGGTTTAGGCTCTTATGTATTATGTTTAGTTTTGTGGCTTTGTTGCTTGACATAGGTTCTGGCACCTAGTATATTCAATAGATCTTTGCCAAATGAAAGAATTAGTAACTCATCCAAATCCTCAAGTAAATGGTATTTTGAAGATGTAAGTTTCATGAACCAAGGGCACTAAACAACGTTGTATTAAATAGATGGCTTTTGAGAGGTGCCTGGCTGGCTCAATTGGTAGAACATGTAGCTCTCGGTCTCAGGGTTCTAAGTTCAAGCCCAATGCTGGGTGTAGAGCTTACTTAAGTAAAGTAAAAACAAAATAAAATTAAAAATAAAATAAAGTGGGGCGCCTGGGTGGCTCAGTCGGTTAGGCGTCCGACTTTGGCTCAGGTCATGATCTCGCAGTTCGTGGGTTCGAGCCCCGCATCAGGCTCTGTGCTGACAGCTCAGAGCCTGGAGCCTGTTTCATATTCTGTGTCTCCCTCTCTCTCTGACCCTCCCCTGTTCATGCCCTGTCTCTCTCTGTCTCAAAAATCAATAAACATTAAAAAAAATAAATAAATAAAATAATATAAAATAAAATAAAATAAAGTAAAATCATAATATACATAGATAGCTGCTGATATAGGCAACAGATGTTAACCTTAAAATTTCTGAAATCACTTGCAGAGCTAATATTTAATGAGCATTTACTAGTGCTAGACTGTGCTAAATATCACACATTCAAGTCTCAGGACTACAAATTTGGTACCACTGTCCACCTTTTATACATAAGAATAATGCTTCCAGAGGATAATTTGCCTATAAAAGATTATATAGGGGCACCTGGGTGCCTCAGTTAAGCATTGAACATTTGATTTCCGCTCAAGGTCCTGAGATGGAGTCCTGCATCAGGCTCTACCCTGGGCTGGAACCTGCTTAAGATTCTCCCTCTCCCTCTTCCTCATGTGCTCTCAAAATATATATATGTATACATATATATATATACATATATATTTGTATATATACATATATATATATACACACACATATATATACATGTACACACATATATATACACATACACACACATATATATGTTTATAAATTTTTAAAAAAGACTACATATCAGGTGGCAGAATTAGATTTGAGCTCAGGTAAATTCACTTGATTCAAAAATAATTATCTGGGGGCATTGGGTGGCTCAGTTGATTAGAGGACTGTTGGTTTTGGTTTAGGTCAAAATCTCAGGGTTTATGAGACAGAGCTCCACATCAGGCTCTGTGCTGCACAGAGCCTGCTTGGGATTCTTTCTCTCTCTCTCTCTCTCTGCCCCTATCCTGATTTCTCGCTCTCTCAACATAAATAAACATTAAAAAATAATTCTCTGTATGATTAATTATAAGCTTAGGGTCATAAACCCAGAATGTAAGGCCTTACCAGAAACATCTTATGGGAATTCAAAACAGGACTATATATCAAGCAGAATATTTAACAGGTAAAGATCACTGACCTGGCATGGGAAGTGTTCGGGTAGCTGTTTCTAACTTTCTACTTCATTTTTTGGCTATTTAGGGTCTTTTGTGGTTCCATACAAATTTTAGGATTGTCTGTTCTAGGTCTGAGAAGAATGCTGGTACAATTTTGATTGGGACTGCACTGTAGATTGCTTTGGGTACTAACTGACATTTTAACAATATTTGTTCTTCCAATTCAATGGAAAAGTTTTTCCATTTCTTTATGTCTTCTTCAATTTCTTTCATAAGTTTTCTATAGTTTTCAGCATACAGATCTTTAACATCTTTGGTTAGGTTTATTCCTAGGTATTCTATGGTTCTTTGTGCAATTGCAAATGGGATCGATTTCTTGATTTCTCTTTCTGTTGCTTTATTATTGGTGTATAGAAATGCAACCAATTTTCTGTACATTGATTTTGTAACCTGCAACTTTGCTGAATTCATGTATCAGTTCTAGTGGCTTTTTGGTGGGGTCTTTTGGGTTTTCCATGTAGAGTATCATGTCATCTGCAAAAAGTATAAGTTTGACTTCTTCTTTGCCAATTTGGATGCCTTTTACTTCATTTTGCTGTCTGCTGATGCTAGGATTTCCAACACTATGTTAATCAACAAGGGTGACAGTGGATATCCCTGTCGTGTTCCTGATCTCATGGGGAAAGCTCTTCAGTTCATTTTTAATTAGGAAAGCAGATTTAAATTATGCACAACCTGAAGGGGATATAAAAGGGCTGTAAAAATGATATATACAGTTTTTCACAATCTAAATATCTAACACTCTAAGCTCACTTTTTACATTTATTCATTTATTTATTTTGAGAGAGAAAGCACAACTGGAGGAAGGACAGAGAGAGGGGAAGAGAGAATCCCAAACAGGCTCCATACCATCAGCACAGAGCCCGACTGTTGGCTCAAACCCACAAGCATGAGATCATGACCTGAGCTGAAGTCAAACACTTAACCAACTAAGCCACCCAGGCTACCCTCTCAGCTCACTTTTAACACCAAGTGGTCTTTATTCCCCATTTTTTTTTTTCATTTCAGAAGAAGCTAAATCTTAAGACAAAATACACTCTCAAATCTTGAAACACTTTTTTAAAAGTGTCCTTGAAAACACATGATTTCACTCATAAGTGGAATTTAAAAAACAAAACAAACAAACAAAAGGAAAAAAAAGAGACAAACCACGAAACAGACCTGTACAGAGAACAAATTAATGGTTACTAGAGAGGAGGTGGGTGGGAGCATGGGTTAAATACATGAAAAGGATGAAGGAATGCACCTATTGTATTGAGCACTAGGTATTGTATGGAAGTATTGAACCACTCTTTCGTACACCTGAAACTAATATTACATGTATGGTAACTAATTGGAATTTAAATTAAAAATTATAGGGGCTTCTGGGTGGCTCAGTCATTTAAGCGTCCAACTTTGGCTCAAGGCATGATCTCTCGGTCCGTGAGTTCAAGCCCCGCATCAGGCTTTGTGCTGACACCTCAGAGCCTGGAGCTGCTTCCAATTCTGTCTCTCTCTCAAAAATAAACATTAAAGAGAAAAAAAAAAAAAAAACTTATAGAAAGTGTCTTTGAGTTCACCCAAACATGTAGCCAACTTATTTGCTTATTATATGCTCAAATTTCCATTGTGTATCAAAGTCTTATTGAGGCTAGTTTTTGCTGATTCTATGATTTTTATGGTATGAGACAATAAGGGGGTTGGTAAAAAACAACCCTCTATTAAAAATAAAAAGTTCCCAAAATGGTATTAAAAATATATTTTCTTCAGGATCCCCTGAGTGGCTCAGCGAGTTAAGTGTCCGACTTTGGTTCAGGTCATCATCTCACAGCTCCTGACAGCGAGCCCCGTATCTGGCTGTCTGCAGACAGCACACAGCCCGCTCCAGATCTCTGTGCCCCTTTCTCTGCCCCTCCCCAACTTGCCCACATGCTCTCCCTATCAAAAATAAATAAAAATTTAAAAAAAGAAACCTTTTAAAAATATGTTTTCTTCATATTTTCAAAGAGGGTAAAAATCAGCAGGGGTGGAGGTGGGGATAGCAGTGGGTAAGAAACACTATCATTTTATGGACTCAAAGAAAACTACTATAAAGCACAGTTCATTATAATGCAGATTCTTAAACACAAACTGGGAAAGCCCTGTTAGTAATATAAAACTATCTCATTATTTGAAGGAAGATCCAAAGTATGCCCCTATCAAATACAGACTTAAAATGCAATATTTCCTGTCTTATAACAAATTAATGAACCTCAAAAATTACACATAATGTTGGCTGGAAAAGAGCAAATACCAATAAAAGCAAGGCTTAAAAAACAAACAAACTGGCAGACGGAGTGCCTGGGTGGCTCAGTTGGTTAAACATCTGACTTTGGCTCAGGTCATGATCTCATGGTTGTGGGTTCGAGCCCCACTTCAAGCTCTGCGTTGACAGCTCAGAGCCTGGAGCCTGCTTTGGATTCTGTGTCTCCCTCTCTTTCTGCCCCTCCCTTGCTTGTGTTCTCACACACTCTCTCTCTCTCTCTCATAAATAAATAAACGTTAAAAAAACTGTCAGAGGAACTCCTAGGTGGAATTTAAAAAACAAAACAAACCAGCTAAAGGAAAAAAAAGGTAATTAAGTGATAGTCTTATATTCAACTCTGAATGTTAGATCAGGTTCTTAGTCAAAAATTGAGGAGGCCAAAAAGAGTATGTGACTTTCAGCCCAGTGCCAAGTCAAATATTCACTGTACACAGCAAATAGTGTCATGTATAGAGCCATCCTCATTGGAACTCACACAGACCCTTGATGTACTTATGAAATTCGGGTTTCATCTATTATCTTATAAATAACTTTTAGAAATTTTCAATAAATTATGAAAAAGATAGGATTGAGGTTACAAACTAATGAACTGGGCCAAGTTCAACTTGTATATATACATTTTGCTTGGAAAGAACTTAAAAAAATTAAATTAGAATCTTCTTACAGTTCAGAGTCCTTAACCATATTCTACAGTCTTGCCTATCTAGTCCCTGAATGATTTCAAGTTTGTGAAGTGAAATGCTGGGCATTCTGAGCACATTATATTAAAGTTATTCATTATGCAGGAGCTCATCTTAGAAATTCTCAAGAAAAACGGTCTTTAGTCATTTGCTAAGTTGGCAAAAGAAGTTAAATTCATATGATAGTCCACTTTTTTCCATTGAATTTGAGTTAACATTTATCTAAAGGTAGACAACTTGTCAGGGAAAAATAAAATTATGGTACTGCTACCATTTCTTAGAGTAAATGCTGTTAGTATTTTATCAAATGCTGTCATAGATTCACCTTTCTGTATACATTGTTCTTGAGTTAACAGACATGCCTAGGAACTCACCTGATAGTCATTTACTTCTAGGAAACAAACTATACATATTACCACACAATTTTTTACAATATTAAGAATGAATAGGCTATATGACTGAAGGGTCAAATAAAAAAATTAAGTCATCTAAAATTTAAAAACTCATAAAAAATTTATTGATTTCAGATCACAGTTCATTCAGGATATTCTTCTCTTTCACAATCAGTGGAATTCATTACATACTAAAAATAACACCATATTTACGTACACATAAATTCATTTTCCCAGTAAGAGCTAATCTACCTTTAAGAAGATTTCCCACATATTCACAGTACATAATATCACAGAACACCCATATTTGGTCTAAGTGTCTCTGAATTGTAGCATTACAAGATGGAAGTTCATTGTGCCTGATAATTTGATTGAGTTTTGCCCAAATGTCTTCCAGAGTTTGGTTGTTACAAATAGTGTGCTCTATAGTCCATCTTGCCCTATAAAGTGAATGCAAATTCAGTGCCTTTAAACTATCTTGCAATTTTTTAGACAAAGGAAAAATATTTTCAGTGCAATTACTGTTGGGAAGTGAAACACTCCAAAACCTCTTCTTATGCTGTCTTCCCTTTTCTGATTGCTTATCTAGATTTCCAGAATTAGTCTGTTCATTCAGTGTGTGTGACTGGATTAAGTGCTTTTCTTTTTTTAAATTAGGTTGAAATTCCAAAAGATCTATTGTGCAATCGTAACTGTGTGATTTAACATCATGTTCTGAAATGGTTAAGTACAGTTTCACATCTTCAGCTGCCTCTTCAGAAATCACAGGTGGTGATCTTTTAGGTTTGAGTGGAAGTTTGGACCCATCATGAGAAAACCAAGGAATAAATCTTGATAGTGGACGTGTAGGAAAGTCTTGAAGTGCTTTCTCTGCAATTTTTGACAGTTGTGTGGGATCATTCTCATATGGTCGATAATGTAATATTACTTCTGTAGTCATTCTGCAGTAATCCAGTCACTCTTAATGAAGAGAAAATTTCTTAGATGTGCTCCTCAGCGCTAGAATGTAATTTATAATTACAAGACTTTCTTTCCAAATCAGAGGGAATCAGGACCTAAAGCGGAAGTATTGCAAAGAATAAGATATGGTAGGGATAACCTACACACAAATAGGGAGAAAAGAAAAAACAAAAACCAATCCCAATATGATATTTTACCAAGTGTTGTTGGTAAATGTGAATGGAATCCACAAAATTGGAAACCCTCTGTCTCACCAAAATAAGGGATCTGGATTAAATGCCTGGTAAGCCTCAAACTGCTAGTAGTCAACACATTTAGATCAACATGTAAATATTTATAAGTATTGTCATTACTATATTAGGTAATAATCTTAAGACTATAGCAGAAACAAAGGGTAAATTAGTGATTCCTAGGATATTTTATTCATTTGAAGAGAACAAAAATGTAGTAATACTTAAAACTTTGAGACATTAATTGAGGAAAATGAAAATCATTGTGATTTTTGATGCATTGAAAAAAATAGATTTTATACTTTAAAATGATATGAATTCTACCAAATACATAGATACACTACTTAACGATTTTCATCCCCAATACTAAGCACCAATAACATGTAAATAAATTTTGCATTTTAACCAGGCTGGGAACTGGTCTTGTTAAAAAGGGTCCTTAGTATAAACGGGGCACTTTCACACTATCAAGACATTAGTACCATGGCTTCTGAATTCCAATTCAGAGGAGGAACAAGAAGGCTAGACCTTAATATTTTTTTTTTCCTTTTAGAACAAAGAAGTCTTCAAGCTGTCCCAAATTGGGTCACTGATAGTAAGTTCTAGCATACAGTTAGGCTTCCAAAGTTGCATGAGCCACAATGCAAGCTCTTTCAAATCCTAATTACTGTAGAAAAAAAATGAGAGGTTCTCCCCAAATCATTAGAGAACTCCTTGAAGGGGTTCTTCCATTACTAGAATGGCCATAGTTGGGGACTCCTGTCATGATGTCATAATACTCATTTGATCACCAATTTTGAAGAGTCAGAAGTAATTAATTTCATCATGATTCTTTTCGCCTGTTAATGTCCACTGATTTGACAACTTAAATTCATAAATGACTGTGATCCTTAACACCCATAATTCTTAACATGAATCTAGACATAGCATACTCTTTTTTTTTTTTTTTATGTTTATTTTTGAGAGAGAGTGAGACAGATTGTGACCAGGGGAGGGGTTGAGAGAGGGAGACAAAGAATCCAAAGCAGGCTCCAGGCTCCGAGTTGTCAGCACAGAGCCCCATGTGGGACTCGAACCATGAGATCATGACTTGAACTGAAGTTGGTCACTTAAACGACTGAGCCACCCAAGCGCCCCTAAACATAGCATATTCTTAATTTTTTTTTTAACATTTATTCATTTTTAAGAGTGAGAGAGACACAGTGTGAGCAGGGGAGGGGCAGAGAGAGAGGGAGATGCAGAATCTGAAGCAGGCTCCAGGCTTTGTGCTGACAGCTCAGAGCTGTCAGCACAGAGCCCGACGCAGGGCTCGAAATCAGAGACCTGGAGATCATGACCTGAGCTAAAGTCGGAAGCTTAACTGACTGAGCCACCCAGGTTCCCCTAAACATAGCATATTTTTAAAACAATAATGCTTTTATTTTTTTCTTTCCTTTTCTTTACACTTTCACACTTTAAGATACTGCACTGAGAATTATTTTTGTTTGAAAATATTCAATGTTGTACTCTGAGGATGATGAAGTTGTGACAGCTCATTTTTTTACATATATAACAAAGTGAACTTAAATGATCATATAAGTTGGTACACTTGGCATCCAACAATCAGTACAATTAGACTTGTTAAAATCTTGAAAGTTTCTTAAATTTCTGAAAGATATTAATATCTATTTACATACTTGATATGGGATTAAGAAAGAACATGACAGTTTCTTTTCCTTTTTCTCCAGAAAGAACCCATCTCAGTGTAACTCATTTGCTCAGGCTCAGCTTACAGGTCATATATCTATATTAATATTGTTGTTTTTCAGCTCTGTAGTCAGAGACAGATTTATTAAACCGAGCTATCAGTATATGATTTTATGTTACAAATGAGACTGCTGAGCTTCTGGAATGTTTAATGCCTACATCATAACTGTGTACAAGATAATGGTTCGTCAAAATGGATGCCAAAAGAAGGTAAGTGAAATTCAACTGAATTCAAATGTCTATCCAATCTCTTCTCAGCTCAGTTCAAGAAGTTATTGGAAAACACACAGTAGAGCATCCAAGAAATAAGAAGTGTGTTTGGGGAAGTAGAAAACAGATGAAATACAGCTGAAAGCATTTTAAATAAAAGGTTTTCAGAAAACAGTAATTCCAGAAAACTCTGCCCTGTTCGTTTTCCCTAAATAATAATACAATTAAATCATCAAACTTACTAAAAATTTTCTGCTGTGTACAGAAAACGAAAGCTGACATCAATTTTCCCACATCCACACTACTTTGAAGTAAACTGCAATAAGTTATAGCAAATCTAAATTATACGTTGTTGTACTATGTGTCTCAAAACCCTTGGCACTGCTAAAACTAGACTAATTTTGCTGATCAAACTGAAGACTGGTAACTTCGTCAGTGCTACACAAAGACACAAGAGACAAGGAAAAATCACCGGAGATGCCTACTGTACATCATCTTGGCTCACAGGGCTCTAGGGACGTTAGCTTCTCTGACTAAAACCGGTCTGGTTACTGCAAGCAGCATATAACACAACGAGTGATTTATCGGGTATCTATTACATTCTAGAGGAATGCAACATAAGTCTCTCAAACCTAAAAAGCAAAGAAGAAAAATTGCTTCCTTCCTCTCGGCGCCGAAGGACACAGCAAGAATGCAGGAACTAATGGTGTTTACGAAGGACGAGGCCTACATCCCCGGGACCAGGCCTAGGTGGCAAAGGCTTCGAGAACTAGCGAGAGAACAGAAAACAGACTAAACGCAGTCAGGTTCGTGAAAGTTTACCTTTCAGGGCCAGCAGGTGCTCCTGTTTGGGGGGATTCACTTCCATTTTGAACGGCACTTTCGACCCACTGCCTACGGCAGCTGGGTAGGTTCAAAGCAGCCCGGAAGAAAACAGTAAAGCGTACGTTCAGGAAGATCGAATGCACTCCCAACAGTTTCTGCTGGTAGTGCCTTAAATTCTCTTCTTACGACGTCCTTTAGGGACTCAACGGCTTCTTTTCACCAAAGCCATCTCTTATTTCTTAGCCATTTATACATAAAATACTTCTCTGTTTTCCAGCTACAAATCACACATAGCGTCTTCCAGAAACCACTCCTCGCTGACAGTACATAGCCCCACAGATAACTACATGGCCGAGTAGAGGGGAAAAAAACAACAACAACAAAAAAACCTAGTGTGGCATCCTGGGATTTGTAGTTTAAACAAAAACCGCACTGCATGCAGGGAGATGTAGTCTCCCGAAGTCCTCACGTCTATTCTGCAATTAGGAAGCGATCGTTTGTAAAACGGGAGTTTCACTCCAAAATTTTACTTCTTGTTTTATCCTTTCTTTTTTCTTTCTTTAATTTTATTCCTTCCATACTTCAGTATCCTAAATAACAGCAATAAAAACATCAAAGCGTTCATACACAGGGAACGGCTTCCCAAGAGCTAGGGACTGACAGGAGGAGGAGCTCTGAGGTCAGCCCAGCCGTGCCCGGCGTCGTACTGCGCCTGTGCGGTAGCGGCGAGCGCCGAGGCCTCTGGGTAGATGGTCCTACCCCGCCCCTTAGTTGAAGGCGGTGACGGCTGCTTCTGCGGCACCGCTCCTCCTAGGATGGCTACCCTGGTTGTAAACAAGCCTGGAGCGGGACTAGACAGTGGCCGTCAGGGCAGCCGGGGTACGGCCGTGGTGAAGGTGAGGGACTTTGCGTGCTCCGTTCTCCACCTTCGGCCTCCCTTCGGTTTATCCCTGAGTTCTGGCGGCGGCGCCTCGGCCGTCTTCGGGCAGGATGCGCGGCCTTTGCGTCCCTCTCGGCTTTACATGCCTTGTTCCCCACTCCGCGATCTTTTCTCTTTGCGGGCGTGAAGTTGCCTGGTCTTCTGTTAATACCAGTTCTTTACTTGACATCGCCGATGGGGATATTTGTGAAGATGATCGTATGGGCCTGTGAGACTGACTTCGGCCGGTCTTTTCCCTAGATCCTCTGCTTTTGGTTAAGTTCAACAGGCATTAGCTTATTTTTACTAAATTGAACCATTATTATCGCTAGGTACTATGTTAAGTATTGTAGCTCGTTAATAATCTACCTATGAAGTATATGATAATTACCGTTTTGCAGGTGAGGAAACTCAGGTTTGGGTTAACACAGTGAGCCAGGGTTGACTGCCTTTAAAGTCTGGTTTTCATCATCACACTAATTCTAGGCATGTATTAGTGGTTGATCTGCCCCCTCCTCTCTTGGTAGTACAGTCTTTCAACACTTGAGAAGTCTCTCAGCAGCAGCATGGTTGGGCAATAACGTTAAGGTATACCAATTGCCTATGGTTTGAGGTTTGAAATTCTACCATGCTTGAGTGCTTCAAAATGCATTTGCTAAAACATCAATTGAAATACGTGGGATTCACGTTTCCCCTTCACTATATAGTCATGGAAAGATTTGGAAGGGAGAACTGATCTCAGTCGTTTGTAGAAGACTTTCAGGATTATTATAATCTCAGTTATTGGTATTTCTCATTACTGGTTACATATTAGAATAACAGGATTTAAAAGAAAAAAAATACCCTAGTTATGCACACTTCCTCCTCCAGTTCTGATTAACCTGACATAAGTATATTTTTTTACAATTCCAGAATTGATTTTAATGTGCAGCTAGAGTTGAGAACTACTATACCAGATAATATCTGAAGTTCTTTTAAGATCTTGGATAATAGGCACATAATGTTGGGTTTAGATGACAACAAATGATATATTTCTGCTTACAAGTATATTATCAATCATTGTTGGTGGCTTTTGATTCATCTGACCTTTATATATCAGTGAAGTTATTCTGAAGGTACATGGCGTATGTGAGATACAGAGGGAGCCCTGTTAGGCATGTTGTATGGTTGAGCATTTATTGATTTGTGCTTTATCTAAGTAGAGAATTCCTAAAGATAATTTTGTGAATTAACTTGAGTCAGTAAGTTGTAATTAGAATGGATATTATTGCTGTATCTATCTTTGTTACCCTTAGTTGCCTTAAAATCTCAAAAATATACTAAAGTCTGATATAATTCAAATTTATTACAGTACAGAGTTTAATATGTTAGAGCTTCACTTCGTTCATCTTTATCTTTTTTTTTAAACGTTCATTCTTTTTTTTGAGAGAGCATGAGCGGGATGGGGCATAGAGAGAGGGAAACAGAGGATCTGAAGCGGGCTGCACAGCGAGGCCTGGTAGGCTCGAACTCACAAACTGAGATCATGACCTAACCTGAAGTCAGGCACGCAACTGCCTGGGCCACCCAGGTGCCCCACATTTTTGTCTTTATATGTAAAATGTGCCTGAGCTGTGCGGTAGGATAGTCTTTTTTGGCAAGATCCTTATGCTGTAATTTGTAGGGAGTATGGTGGCATAAATTTAAAAAACAAAAACAAACTCATTGTCATTTTCATAGATGAAAGCGGAAATTATTCATTGGAAGGTGAAAGTTGAAGTATATGATGCTAATACGTAAAATGACCTATTTAAAGAACAAGCTGAGAGTGACATGGTTTTTTCACTAGAAAAAGACAAAAATCTAACATTCTGAAATTCACATTCAAAAAGGAAAAAGGAATCAGGAAAGTTTCTTTTGAAGAGTGAGTCTCCTTAGCACTTTTAAAATATGGTCTGGTTTGTTAAAGTTTTATTTACATGTGATAAGTTTGTAGCTCTCCTTGGCATATTTGTGAAGTTTATAAAATTAAGAGCTTTTCTCTTATCTAGGATTTAATTTCTTGGGCTTTTAGCCACACTTCCTAATGATAAATACTGAAGGAAGAATGTCTTACTCTATTGTTAACTGAGTTGATGTGAAATAATCTAATAACTTTATTTTTGGACCCATGTTTGGTTTATAAATCAGTTGTATGTTGCTAGTGCTTTTTGAAAAAACCTGTGGTAGCAACTTAAGTTTTTTTTATCTTCTGTAATTATGGGGTCACAGATACAAGGTATGAATGGACTAAGTAAAATTTAATTTGATTCTTTGAAGTATACGGTCATAAACAAGTTTATGTTAGAATAGCAAGAACATCTATTAAAAATGTTGCATTTGTTTTACATCTAATTGTGTTGTATCTTTTCTGTATTTGATTGAATTTGATATTTAAGTGAGGATGTTTAAAAAATTTTTTAATGTTTTATTTATTTTTAAGACAGAGAGAGACAGAGCATGAGTGGGGATGAGGCAGAGAGAGAGGAAGACACAGAATCTGAAGCAGGCTCCAGGCTCTGAGCTGTCAGCACAGAGCCTGATGTGGGGCTCGAACTCACAAACTGTGAGATCATGACCTGGGCGGAAGTCGGACGCTCAACTGACTGAGCCACCTGGGCGCCCCTAAGTGAGGATGTTTAAATAAAAATTTTTTCCTGCCTTTTTTAAAAACGTAGGTTAAATTTAAGTTTGTATATATAACATAATTTATGTGTAACTGTTTCTAGCTATTTCCCTTCCTCATAGGGAACCACTAGTCCAGTGTAATTAATTTCCTTTATAGCCTGCTAGAAAGTTAGTATGCCTGTATAAAAACATATATATAAATATATGCTCTTTCACTCCTCAGTTTAATGCAAAAGCTATGTATTCTATGTATCATTTTTCACTTTGCTTTATTTGTGTGAAATCATTCTGTTTGTGTACATAGAAAACTTCCTCTTTCTCCATAGACTGCATAGTTTGCAGTACATGAATATACTATATTTTCTAGTCTGTACTGGTACATATTTACTTTGTTTCCAATCTTTTGCAAATGCAAATGGTGCTATAAGGAATAACATAGAGGCTGCTTCACACATGTGTAATATATTTGTAGGATAAATTCCTGGAAATAGAATTAGTAAACCATGTAGGGGTGCCTGGGTGGCTCAGTTGGTTGAACATCCGACTCTTGATTTTGGCTCAGGTCATGATCCCAGGATCATGGGATCCAGCCCCATGTTGGGCTTTGTGTTGGGTGTGGAGCCTGTTTGAGATATTCTCTCTCTCTCTCACTCTCACTCTCGCTCTCGCTCCCTCTCCCTCTGCCCCTCTCCCTCCTTTCCCCCTATCTTTCTCTCTCCCTCTGCTCCTCTCCCCTGCTGGTGCACTCTCTTAAAAAAAAACAAAAAAGAATACCTGCTTTCCCACACTTTCACAGCACAACAAAGAGTTATTGACCTGTTTGATCTAATCTGAAAACTGCAAACAGTATATTGGCGTAGGTTTAATTGCATTTCAAAGTTTTTTGAGTGAGATTGGACATCTTTTCATGTATTTAAAGAGTTGTTTTCATGTCTTTTTCTGTGAACTATGTATTACATTTAAGACTGTCTTGAACCATACTGGGATGCAAGCCAATTAGAAGTTATGAATTTACAGTGAAAAATGTTTGTATTTCATGCAGTAAGTCCAAATTAATTACAGAGCTAATATTTTTAATAAGTGTGATTTCCACTAAGCATTTTCTGGTTTTTGTCTTGCATTATTTACTTGTTGGGGGATGGTGGTTGGGCTGAACTGTTTAAAACAATTTTTTTTTAAGTTTATTTATTTTGAGAGAGAGAAAGTGCAAATGGGGGAGGAACAGAGAGAGAGAGAGACTGAGTGTGAGTGAGTGAGTCCCTGCACTGTTAGTGCAGAGCCTGCTGCAGGGTTTGACCTCAAGAACCATGAAATGGTGACCTGAGCCAAAGTTGGATGTTTAATCTACTGAGTCACCTAGGTGCCTCCCCTCTTTTAAAAAACTTTTATTTTGTCAGACTTTATTTATATAAGCACACCAGTGGTTGGTTGTTTGGAATGCCCTGTTTCTGGGGGCTTTTTGGTCTAACAGGGAAAGACAGGCTGGAAAGCCAATAAGGGAATTAAAGTGCTCTGGGGTGTTAAGATTAAACACTTATCCATGGTGCATGATGGCCCAAGGGATAGTGTGCTCATTTCAGTTGGACTGACCTGTGTGGGTAGGCTGAGAGATATAGTTGTTTAGAAATTTGTTAGTTTACTAATGTTAAAAAGAGGATCCACAAGAAAAATGTCTGTTTAGCTATTTCCTCAGCATCAGCATAGAGAAAGAGGCAAAAACAATTTATCCTGTTCTAGGAACTACAAATTGTTTCATATAGTTTGAGAATAGAGTCTGAAGGGGGTTGCAATAAAGCAGTAGGACAGAGGACAGATTGTAGTAGGTCATGGATGACAGACATAAGAGTTTGTGGCATAATTGTTCAACGTGGGTATTAAAAAAAATAAAATTCTGAAACATTTCAGCTATATTTGGAAGTAACAGTACTAACAGTACTTCATTAATAAAAATATAGGTTGTTGACTTAATTCTAAAAGCACTCATGTGCTTGGGAATCAATATGCTGATTTTTGTTGCCTTTCCTTTGACTGCATGGCCTTGGGCAAGTCATGTGCCTGTAATTGGAACTATATAGACAAAATATTTTCTAACCGAGGGGAATTATTTATTAATTGAGAACAAGGAATTGAAATTTAAGTCTTAGCTGATTTCTTGTCTTTACATTATATAATATAAACACTAGAAGATACTTGAAAGTTACTTACAGTCTTTTCTGAACAGGTTCTTTATTATTTACAAGGGTTAAATGTCACCCTAGTACATATTTCAGGTTATTTTTGTTAAAATTAATGATGATTTTTCGGGGGTAATTTCGGAGAAATTGCTTAAGAATGCAACTTCGGTAGAATTATATAGTGTACAGATTCCGATATAATGAATCAAGTCATAATTTTCAAAAGATAAAGATGATATTAATTTACATTATTTTTGTCCCTAACACTTGACATTTCAAGGAGATTTCACTATGATATAGTTTTGGTAGGGTCTGTCAGATGATATGATAAAAAGATGATTTAAGGTTTTACAATCTAGACTATTTTTTTCATGGAGAAATAAAGTGACTTAGAAAGATTGATTTAATATGTTCGATCAAGTTTTTTTTTTGGCCTGAAGTATGTATGCTTTTAAGATCATTTAAAGAGCACATGTTCCCATGCCAATTATTAGGTGCTGGAGTGTGGAGTTTGTGAAGATGTCTTTTCTTTGCAAGGAGACAAAGTTCCTCGCCTTCTGCTTTGTGGCCACACAGTCTGTCATGACTGTCTTACCCGCCTGCCTCTTCATGGAAGAGCAATCCGTTGCCCTTTTGATCGACAAGTAACAGATCTAGGTAGGAAAATATATTGTATTTAAGATTGAAAATTGTTTAGTTTATTTGTGTGAAAAGGAGTTTGTATAGTCATTGATTACTGTAGGGTTCTAGGTTAGAAGAGATGTATGGAAAAGGATCATCTTCACTTGTTCTTGTTCTAGTTTACTTAGAGCAGTTATTTTAGCTAAGTGTATATTTCACACAGTGGTTTTCAAACACAAATCATAGCTAATTTTTAGTTATGAAATCAATTTAATTGGTTGTGAACATGCTTTTTTAAAGAAGAAATGGAAAAAAAATGTGTGTTGCATCCTGAAGGTGAATATTGGTGTGTGAAACTTTTCTTTCAGATGTATATATTATATATGAACATATTTTTAAAACCATGCATATATAAATACATATAAGTAAACATATATCTAAGTATTTATAAGTAAATATATATATAAGTAAGTATGCATATGTGTACATACACACATATATATACATATATACATGTATGTAGGTTATCCTGTGTTGAAAGGGAAAATGTATTTCTTACTGGAGGTTGCTGTAAAAAGTATTTTAAAGCACTTGTTTTAATATATGTAGTAAAAGTCAGTGACAAAATAGTTTTTAAAAAGTATAAATAAAAATAGTAGAACTTTATGTTTTTACTGAGAATGCTGAAGAGTTGGAGCGCCTGGGTGACTGAACAAGAGTTAAGCATCCCACTCTTGATTTCAGCTCAGGTCATGATCTCACATTTTGTGGGATTGAGCTGACAGCACAGAGCCTGCTTGGGATTCTCTCCCTGTCTCTCTCTGCTCCTCCCGTCCTTGCTCACCTGCACTCTCTCTGTCTCTGTTAAAAATAAATAAATAAACTTAAAAAAAAAAAGAATGCTGAGGTTTTCTTTTAATGTTTATTTATTTTGAGAGAAAGAGCATGAATAGGGGAGAGCAGAGGAGAGGGAAGGAGAGAATCCTAAGCAAGTTCTCTGCCATCGCCATAGAACCCTACTTGGGGCTGGATCTCACAAACCATGAGATAATGACCTGAGCTGAAATCGAGTGGTATGCTTAGTTGACTGAGTCACCCAGGTGCCCCAGGAGTTTCTGTTTTTTTAAAGAGAATTTTTAACAAGACAATAGTTCTAGCAATAAAAAGAAATTAGGGAAAATTTGAATTTTGAAAATTTAGACATTATTAATGATATTAATAATTAAATATATGTTAAATTACTGTTAGGTATGAGGTGAAATGATTAACATTCCATTTTATTAGATTTAGTTTTTATTTTTATATTTGTTTTAGGAGATTCAGGTGTTTGGGGATTGAAAAAAAATTTTGCTTTATTGGAGCTTTTGGAACGACTACAGAATGGACATATTGGCCAATATGGAGTTGCAGAAGAAGCCATTGGGATATCTGGAGAGGTATTGATTGAATTTATTAAAATATTTATTATGAGCATGAATTTTTTCTTTTATTTTAAAATACAGGTATAATCTTACCTCACTTGCTTCGGCAGATAGGAATCCAGAAACACAACTTTTCATTACGTTACAGTTTTATAGGAAATAATATTCCCAACTGAATAGAAAGTAAAACTTAAACTTGAATTCACTGAAAATACTATACCCAAAGTATATTTTATGTATAAACTTACCTCCTTATTATAATTCAGTTCTATCCAAGGATAAAGTCAAGAGTTAGAAGGTTATGGAAAAGTAAAAAGAAGTGGAAGCTACATTAAACCAGAGGATACAAAAGTGAATCAACAATAAACAGGATGGTGCAAAGAAAGAAAGAGAAACTCCATCAAAGAGGCCATTTAGTGTAGAGGCCAAATGCCTTAAAGATAGCAGTAGCTCTTGAGGGAATTAATACTATAAATATCTTCATGAAAAGTTTAAATGTGTAAGTATACTCTATCCAACAGACTGGTCATCCAGTAAATATTAGGATGCTGCCCATTAACACAGGTTAAAATACATTTTTTACACTTAATTAT
This sequence comes from Lynx canadensis, assembly GCF_007474595.2. NCBI lineage: Eukaryota > Metazoa > Chordata > Mammalia > Carnivora > Felidae > Lynx > Lynx canadensis. The sequence goes on along the minus strand of NC_044303.2, from coordinate 132,949,244 downwards.
ATGCATAGCTCATATACTGTACTAGATATAAGAATAGTTGTAGTAAATAACAGTTAATGATTTCAGTGGTCAACTTTAAAACCACAGGTTTAGAATCAAGGAAACAAATGTCAGATTGATTTCTACTTTTCTTCTATTAGATCGTGATTTCTTTATATAAAGTGAATCACTGAAGTGAATTTCAAACTAGAGCACTGTTTCCTAAAAGTTTTGCAGTTCCTTCACATGCTATCTCTTTTATCTTTCAAAAGACATTAGAATATTATCTAATGTTGTCCTTGTAAATATTAATCATGTCTGAAAAATAGAAGACATGTATTTTTTATTTTACTTGTTGAACTTTGGGTTCATTTTAAAATTTAATATGATAATTAATGATACCATTGGTGTTTTTTCTAATTTTTATTTCTGGAATAATTTATGCCAGATTGCTCCCTTTCCAATTAGGCCTTTTAATATTCATCATAAGTTTTCAAAACATTCTTTTTTTTTTTTTTTTTTTTTAATTTTTTTTTTTCAAACGTTTATTTATTTTTGGGACAGAGAGAGACAGAGCATGAACGGGGGAGGGGCAGAGAGAGAGGGAGACACAGAATCGGAAACAGGCTCCAGGCTCTGAGCCATCAGCCCAGAGCCTGACGCGGGGCTCGAACTCACGGACCGCGAGATCGTGACCTGGCTGAAGTCGGACGCTTAACCGACTGCGCCACCCAGGCGCCCCTGAGCATCTGTGTTTTTAAAAGCTTTGCATCTGATTCTTATGCACACATCTGGTTCTCACAGTAGCCTTCACACTTCTCTTCTGCTACAGCACCATGATAAGTGGTATTTAAAGTAGTGGTGGGGGAGCCTGGCTGGTTCACTTGGTGAAGCATGCCACTGTTGTTGTCAGGGTTGTGGTAAGTTCTAGTGCCATATAGGGTATAGAGATTACTGCAAAATAAAATCTTTAATAAAATTGAAAACTAAAGCAGTGGGGATGTATTTATTATTAACTTTCTTTTTTAGTCTTAAAAGATTTCTGAAAAAGAGATTTCTAGCCTCTAGTTTTCAGTTTCTTGCGTATAAGCTGAGGGGATTTCGTAGAGGATATCTTTACACTGACTGTAAATCTATGAGGATAGTTCTCTTTTTGGCCCCAAATTCATAGCATGGATTGATAATAAGTTTTGGAAATAGCTTCTCACTTACCTACAGAAATGAATACTTTTGGAGTGTCTGAGTGACTCAGTTGGTTTTGTGTCAGACTCTTGATTTTGGCTCAGGTCATGATCCCAAGGTACATGAGATTGAGCCCTGGATAGTGCTCTGCACCGATAGCGTGAAACCTGCTTAAGATTCTCTCTCCCTCTCTTTCTGTCTCTTCCCTGATTGTGTGCACGTGCAAGGGCACTCTCTCTCTCAGATAAATAAACTATTAAAAAAAAAAAACTCAGAAAACAAAATGAATACTTTCTTAGGTGAGTAGTAAATGACCTTTTTAATTAATTGCCAGTATATTTTCACATGTAAAGCCTGGTCAGTTAAGAAAAGATTATGGGGGAAAAAAGGAAGGATTATGGGCTTTTATATTTTAAAATTTATCATGTTGTAATGATGGAGGTTCAGTTTGAAGACATTAATTTTTTGTTTATCAGAGTATCATTCGTTGTGATGAAGATGAAGCTCACGTTGCGTCTGTATATTGCACTGTGTGTGCAACTCACTTGTGCTCAGAGTGTTCTCAAGTTACTCATTCTACAAAGACATTAGCAAAGCACAGACGAGTGCCTCTGGCTGACAAACCTCATGAGAAAACCATGTGCTCTCAGCATCAGGTACACGCCATTGAGTTTGTTTGCTTGGAAGAAGGCTGTCAGACTAGTCCACTTATGTGCTGTGTCTGCAAAGAGTATGGAAAACACCAAGGTCACAAGGTATGATTATAATTAGACTGGGTGACTCTACCTGGTTTATCAGCCTACCATTTGTTTCCATTGACTATGCCAAGTAGGGATTGAAGAAGAGTTCAGTGATGAATGAGTTGAGCTTGGTAGCGTGAAAAGAAATGAGAGATTCAATTTCTGAATGTCATAACAAAAATTTCAGAAGCCTCATGATTCTTTCTTCATTGAAAAATAGCTTTCCAGCAGGAAACAAAAGTTCTCTGTGTGCATGTTTTCTTAATGAACTGGATTGTTTTGACAGTACTTAAGTCTTTTGATGAACTGATGTTTATGGTAAAATCATAAAGTGAGTCTCTTGGATTCTTATTTAACAATAAATGGACTCCCAAATTTTAAATTATTTCTTTGAAGGATAAATAGTTTTGTGATGAAGATACATTAGTATTTACTATGTTGTGCTTTTGTAAATGTGTTATAAAAGCCACTTGAGACTGATGCTTTTTCTTATTATTATAGGAGTGATTTAAATAGCATTTTATATTGTTAGTACCATGAGTTCTTTTCTATAATTGTGTTGCATTTTAGCATTCAGTATTGGAACCAGAAGCTAACCAGATCCGAGCATCAATTTTAGATATGGCTCACTGTATACGGACCTTCACTGAGGAAATCTCAGATTATTCCAGAAAATTAGTTGGAATCGTTCAGCACATTGAAGGAGGAGAACAAATAGTGGAAGATGGAATTGGAATGGCCCACACAGAACATGTATGGAATTTTTTTCTTCCTTCTGTACTTTCTTACCCTTTGTACTTCTCACCTTTTCATTTTTTTAATTTATTGGGCAATTACGTTGTGCTAGTACTGCACTAGTCACTGAAAACAAGTTTTATAAAAAGTCTCTATCTTCATGGAGTTTATAATCCATCATGGAAGAGAGACATTTTCAAATGTAGTAACTATTTTGTAGGGGAAGTACAGGATGCCTTAGTAATGCATAAGAGTGGCAATAATTTAGCTGCCTCAGGGAAGGCTATCTGGAATATGTGGTGTCTAAACTGAGACTTGAAGAAATTTAGTCAGGGAGAAGAGTGTGGTGGGGAGTGAGTTGTCCCAGAGAGGGAAGCACGTGTTAAAATGCCTGGAAGTGAGAATTGGACATATTATAGAACAACTCAGTTCACTACACTTGAATCTTTGAGTATTGGATGGGACAGGGCAAGAAAAAAATGTTGGAGAGTTAAGGGCCAAATCATGGAGGATATTATTAGCTCTGTTAAAGAGGTTGGACTTGATTATAAGGGCAGTGATGAGCCGCTGAAGAATTAGCATAGAAATAACATAATCAGATTTGCATTAAGAAAGGTTGCTCTTAGGGGCTCCTGGGTGGCTCATTTGGTTAGCATCTGACTCTTGATTTTCGGCTCAGGTCATGATCTCATGCTTCATGGGATTGAGCCCTGTGCCCGACTCCACACTGAACATGGAGCCTGCTGAAGATTAATTCTCTCTCTCTCTTTCACTCTGTCAAAATCATAATCATAATCATAAATTATTTAAAAATCAAATAAAATACAAAATTTGGTTCCTCATTTTCACTAGCTACATTTCAAGTATATTCACGTACATGTAGCTAATGGCTACCATATTGAACCACACAGATACAGAATGTGTCCATCATCATTGAAGGTTCTACTGGACATTTTATGCTAGAGTGGAAATACTTTATTCCTTCAGTGAGTATTTATGGAACCCATACAATAGCTAGACACTGTTTTAGCATTGTTCTAGCTAAGGAGACACTGCCAAAAAGCTCTGCCTTTGCAGTTTACATTCTAATGTGGAAAAAGGGTCAGTACTAATGGCAAAAGTATGTTAAGTGCTATGGAGTGTTATATGGGGTGTTCCTGGATAGACTCCCTAAGAAAGAGACATTGAGCAAAGACCTAACGCAGATAAGAAAGGAACCGTGCTAATATTTGGGGAAAGAATATTCCAGGCAGAGAGAAGAGCAAGTGCAAAGGCCCTGAAGTTGGAGTGTGCCTGGTGCACTTAAGAAACTGTGAGGAGTTCTCAGTTTGGCAGCACATAAACTAAAATTGGAATGATGCAGCAAATATTAGCATGGTGCCTGTGTGAGGATGACACATAAATTTGTAAAGTATTTCATATTTTTAAGGATTAAAAGGTACAGACTTCCAGTTATAAAATAAGTAATGGAAATGAAAAGTACAGCATGGGGAATATAGTTAGTAATACTGTAATAACGTTGTATGGTGACAGATACTAACTACACTTAGTGTGCTGAGTACCACGTAATGTGTAGAATTGTTAGATCAGTATGTTGTTCACCTAGAACTAATACAACATTGTATGTCAACTACACTTCAATTAAAAAACCCAGCAACTGTGAGGGGGTCAAATGCATCTAGAGTAGAATGATTGAGGAGAGCATAGGAGGTGTTGAGATCACAAAGGGTCTTATGGATATTTGCTTTTCTTTCTGCCACAAATGTTCTTCCTCAAGATAATCTTGTAGTCACTTTCTTCAGGTCTTTGCTCAGATGTTGCTTTTTCAGGGAGTCTGTTCTTGAACACTCCCTGTAAAGGACTTTGGCATTTACTGAGTGGAATGGGAAATCATTAGAGAGTTTTGGGCAAAAGAATAATCATCTTCCTGACTTAACATTTTTTTTTTTTTATAATATATTCTTTTTTTTTTTTTTAAACATTTATTTATTTTTGAGACAGAGACAGAGCATGAACGGGGTAGGGTCAGAGAGAGAGGGAGACACAGAATCTGAAACAGGCTCCAGGCTCTGAGCGGTCAGCACAGAGCCCGACGTGGGGCTTGAACTCACGGACCGCGAGATCATGTCCTGAGCCGAAGTCAGACGCTTAACCAAAGGAGCCACCCAGGTGCCCCCTGACTTAACATTTTAAAAGGCTCCGTCTGGCTGCTAGGTGGAAAATACTCTGTAGAGGGCAGTAGTGGATCTATTGAGGCCAATTAGAAAACTATTGTAATAATCAGGTGAGCGATGATAATGTCATAGATCAGGTCAGTAGAGGTGAAGGTGATGAGGCTTGATCAGATTTTGGGTATGTTGTTTTGAATATGTTTTGTGGTCAGCAGAATTTGCTGAGGGACTGTTATTGGATGTGAAAGAGAAGTATTAAGGGTGACTCCAGTTTTGTTTTTGTTTTTGTTTTTTGGCTTGAACAATGTGGAGGATGGCATTGCCACTTATTGAGATGGAGGAAACTAGGTTTGACAGTGGAAGAGACTGAAGATTAGGTATTCTCTTTTGCTTGAGATGTTATTTAAAGAGTTGGATGTCCAAAGGCTGTGGTTAAGGAGAAAGATCTTGTGTGGAGATAGCAATTCTGCAATTTTTAAGAACATAGATGGTATTTAAATTTTCACTATTTCACATATAAAATCTTTGTTATGGTTAAAGTTGTTTAATTTCTATTTCTTTAGGTACCGGGTACTGCAGAGAATGCCCGGTCATGTGTCCGAGCTTATTTTTCTGATCTTCATGAAACTCTGTGTCGTCAAGAAGAAATGGCTCTAAGTGTTGTTGATGCTCATGTTCGAGAAAAACTGATTTGGCTCAGGCAACAACAAGAAGATATGACTATTTTGTTGTCCCAAGTTTCAACAGCCTGTCTTCATTGTGAAAAGACTTTGCAACAAGTAGGTAGATTAAATGTGGTTAGGACATATTTTAAGAAGGAGGTTAAACAGATAATTATCAGAGGTATGCACTAGTCTATTTTATTAACAAATATTTTAATATTATTATTATTTGTTACTGTGTGCATTAACATTGTGCTTAGGACATGGTCTCTAACCTTGAATTGCTCCACCAACCATATCAGTGTCCTCTACTTCATGTGCCCTCCCCAGCTTAAAACTCTGGATTCTAGAAACTCTTTAAGGTCTTGTCATTCTTTAGTCATGCTAAGCCCTTTAACTCTTCTTTACCAAGCATGTACTATTCTTTCTGCTTGGTCGGCTTATATCTCCCTTTTCTGATAGTGGAAATCCTTTTTCAAAGTCTAGCTCAAATGTTTGCTTTTCTTTGAAACTCTCTGTTCTTTTTTTTTTTTTTTTTGGATGCCTTTCTAGCATGTACTACCTATCTCTGCTCTAATTCATTGGTTCTTAATTTTGATATCACAGTAGTCCCATGTTTTTTGATGATTGAGGTATCAGAAGCAATTTGTTTTACCAGTTTTCAGATCATGTCATGAGATCATGATACCATGAGATCATGACTTGGGCCAAAATCAAGAGTCGGATGCTTAACTGACTGAGCCACCCAGGTGCCCCCAGATAATATACTTTTAAAATAAATTGGATTTAAGATTATTTGAGCAAAAATGTCAGTCTTATTCATTTCTATTTGGTTCTGCTTTCATGAGTTGGTGATAAAAAGGTAATTATTGCCCTAGGAATTCCCAGTAAGCTGTAGTGTATTTTACCCTTATTGACATATCGCTAGTAATTGTGTTGACTGCAAATCACTGCAGAGCTAAACTTATTACTAATTGTAAAGCTTTTTCTCTTATATATCTAATTAGACTTATATGAATGTGGTGAGGCTGTAACCACAAAAGTCTTGAGCTTATCATATTGAATTATAATAATTGATGTGTATGCCATTTATTAAATTGCCTTGAACTTCAGTCCTATTCTTCTTTCCTCTGCCCTGTGATTTTTGGACTAGAACTCTACAAACCACATATCGGCTTTGCCATCTCCTTGTTAGTTTAGGCTCCATCAACAGGGGACGGGAAAGGAAGGTTGGAAGGTAGAGTTAGTTTCCTGTTGGTTCCCATTTACTTGGGTTCCTGTGAATTTCACTGCTCACAAGAAGATACCACTTTCCTTAGAGACCTGAGCTTAAGATCCATGGGGACTTTCCTATAAGTTTCTAAGTTTTAATAATTCTAGCATGTGCCTTTTATTCCCCCTTTCCTGGGGCGTGATAGCTGCTTCCTACATTTGCTTTCCCACATGATACCTCTGAGTACTTTTTACCCTTTTAGTTACCTAGTTAATAACTACACCTAGTTAGCAGTTCTTCGTAGTAAATTCTTTCTGTTTACATAAGTGGTATGGTTTTCCTCTACTAATTCGAACCTGAACAATATGCATTCTTCATTCTTCTCTATGTTGACTGCATGCATCTTGTTCATCTTTGTATCTAGGTAGAAGGAACTTAATAAATACTTGTTCAGTTATGATGGGTAACACAGAAAAATCAGAAATGGATTACATCTAGATCTCGTTTACTTGAATACGTAAAAGTATTTTTATATTTATTCTGTTAAAAAGTATGTTTATAGTTACTGAAATATGTGGAGGTTAGAATTTCTGAAGCATTTCATCAAAGTGATTGGTAATTGTTATATGGTATTATTTCACTATGTTAATGCAAATGAAGTTAGGGTCTTAGAGTCATTCTTCATATCAACTTTGGTTTTTAAAGTCATAGAACCCTAACCCCAACCAATATTCTTTTTTTTATTGTTAAAAATTGTTTTCAATGTTTATTTTCAATAGAGAGAGAGAGAGAGAGAGAGTGAGTAAAAGCAGGGGAGGGATAGAGACAGAGGAAGACACAGATCCTGAAGCACACTCCAGGCTCTGAGCTGTCAGCGCAGAGCCTGATGCAGGACTCAAATTTGAACCATAATATTTGACCTGAGCCAACGTCGGATGTTTAATCAACTGAGCCACCCAGGCATCCCCCCCAACCAATATTCTTAACAGTTCCTGCCACAGAGATAATTGAACAGAAGAATGGATAGAACATCACACGTTATTATCAATTTTGAGAACAAAGCTTAATCATCCTTCCCCTCCAAAAAAAAAAAAAATGATGCATCATCTAAGTTCAAGGCATGAAGCTAAGTGGTGAGGATTTGTCTATTCATTTAGCAAATAAGTTTTGAGTGCCTACTGTGTGCTAGGTACTTCTAGATAACATGGGATATACTGGTAAACAAGACAAACAAAAAGTTATATAATCTTGTGGAATTAGCATTTTAGCAAGGAGAAGATAAGACAATAAATCATATCCTTATCTAAATAAGTAAATTATGTAAAATGTTAGAATAGTGGTAAGAACTAAGGACAAAAGAAAAAGTGTGGGAGTCCAGCAGACTGCATTATTAAATGATCAGGGTAAAAATCATTATAAGAAAAGGTGAGATTTGAGCAAAGCCTCAAAAAAGAAAAAGGTGAAGGAATTTATTCAAGCCCTAATATAGGGAAGAATATTCCCACTGAGGAAACCCATTAGAGAAAAATCCCTAGGACACCATGTCTGGTGTATTTGAGGAACAGCAAAAGAGGCCACTGTGGCTGGTATATAGCAAATGAAGGAGAGAGAAATAGGAGCTATAATCAGAAGTAATAGGGAATTATATGTAACGAAGGCTTTGTGGGCCACTGGAAGGGCTTCAGCTTTTACTGATTAAAATAGAGAAGCCATTGTGAAATTTTGACAAGAATGACTTGATCTTACTTAAAATGATCACTTTGATGTGTAAAAAACAGATTGGAGGAGGACAAAGATGGAAGGAAGGAGTTAAAGAAAAGGAGTTAGGCTGTTGTAGAATTCCATGTGAGAGAGAATACTGGCTTGGGTAGTGGAGTGAAGTGTCCAAAATCTGGATACCTAATAGGATTTGTTTGTACTTGGGGCATGAGAGTAGAAGCAGGAATTTCTTTCTTTTTTTTTTTTTTTAACGTTTATTTTATTTTTGGGACAGAGAGAGACAGAGCATGAATGGGGGAGGGGCAGAGAGAGAGGGAGACACAGAATCGGAAACAGGCTCCAGGCTCCGAGCTATCAGCCCAGAGCCTGACGCGGGGCTCGAACTCACGGACCGCGAGATCGTGACCTGGCTGAAGTCGGACGCTTAACCGACTGCGCCACCCAGGCGCCCCAGAAGCAGGAATTTCTTAAAGGCTTTTGTTATGAATAACTGGAACAACATGCAACTTATAAGCAAAGTTTGTTAGTTAATAATTGACTAATATAAATATGCAACAGTGAGCAAACACTGCTGCTTTCATGGAGCTTACATATTGTTTGAAGATCTCTGTCTTAGGAAGAATATATTGGTGTCTGTGTAGAAAATCTCTGGAATAATGTTGTAGAAACTGGAAAGTGCTTGACTTTGAAGAAAGAGTCTGGGGATCTAGAGGGAGAGGGAGACTTTTCAATTTTACATGTAGTCCCATTTTTAAAAAAACCAGTACATATATATCTTAAGTTATTTAAAAACCTTTTTATATAAGTACAACATGCAGGGGCGCCTGGGTAGCTCAGCCAGCGAAGCATCTGACTCAATTTCGGCTCAGGTTATGATCTCACAGTGTGTGAGTTCAGGGTTCCTTGCTGGCAGTGCGGAGCCTGCTTGGGATTCTCTCTCTCTCCCTCTCTCTCTGCCCCTCCCCCACTCACATTTGCTCTCTCTTGCTCTCAAAATTAAATAATAAACATTAAAAATAATAAGTACAACATACATACAGAAATGTGTGCATAAGTGTTCACCTGGCTAGTTGCTGTATAACTAGCATCCAGATCATGTAACAGAACATTACCAACACCCCAAGATACCCCTCAGACTCTCTTCTGATAACTTCCCCCCTAAGGATAAACCTGACTTCTAATGCATATCTTATTTTTGTCTGTTTTGGTATTAATAAAAATGGAATCATACAGAATGAACTCTTCATGTCCTTTCTTCTTTTATTTGACATTGTGAAATTCAAATCATCAGGTATAATTGTGGCTCATTCTCATTGTGGTCTTTGTGAATATACCACAATTTATTTATCTTTTCTTCTCTTAAAAGGGTCTTAAATTATTTATTAATGCCCACTTATTATTATTATCCTAGTTAAATTTACATTTAAGTTAACCTTTAATACTATGATGTTAGATGAACTTTTCTTGAGTTTTGGTGATATCTCTTTTTCCCTTATTTCTGTAATAAGTTTACAGGAAAACTGTATTCTCTTTTCTAGGATGATTGTAGAGTTGTTTTGGCAAAACAGGAAATTACAAGGTTACTGGAAACATTGCAAAAACAGCAGCAGCAGTTTACAGAAGTTGCAGATCACATTCAATTGGATGCCAGCATCCCTGTCACTTTTACAAAGGTAATGTACTATATTTCATTTTTAGGTGTGGTTTCTGACAGATCATGATTGTTTTATATTCCATGATAATCAGCTTGAAGAGACAATTAAGAAATTCATGGTTTTTTGTTTTTTTTTTTTAAACTTTCATCATTGGAAAATGAAAAGTGGTATAATGAATCTCCCTGTACCCATCATCTACTTTGACAATTAAAACCCCTTTTTTTCTTTATTTAAATCCAAGTTAGTTAACATATAGTGTAATAATGGTTTCAGGAGTAGAATTTAGTGATTCATCACTTATATAACACTCATTGCTCTTCCTAACAAGTGCTGTGCTTACTGCCCATCACCCATTTAGCCCACCCCCACCCCCTCCCCTCCAACAACCCTTAGTTTGTTCTCTGTATTTAAGAATCTGTTATGGTTTGCCTGCCTCCGTCTCTGTTTTTATCTTATTTTTCCTTCCCTTCCCCTACCTTCATGTTTTGTTTATTAAATTCCACATATGAATGAAATCATATGTTATTTGTCTGTCTCTGACTAACTTATTTTGCTTAGCATAATACATTCCCATTGCATCCACATTGTTGTAAGTAGCAAGATTTCATTCTTTTTGGTTGCCAAGTAGTATTCCATTGTGTATATATACCACATCTTCTTTTTTTAATATAATTCATTGACAAATTGGTTTCCATACAACACCCAGTGCTCATCCCAGCAAGTGCCCTCCTCAATGCCCATCACCTGCTTTCCCCTCTCCCCCACGCCCCCATCAACCCTAAGTTTGTTTTAGTATCCAGGAGTCTCTTATGGTTTCCCTCTCTCCCTCTCTGTAACTTTTTTTCCCCCTTCCCCTCCCCGATGGTCTTCTGTTTAATTTCTCAAGATCTATGTATGAGTGAGAACATATGATATGTCTTTCTCTGACTGACTTATTTCACTCAGCATAATACCTTCCAGTTCCATCCATGTTGCTGCAAATGGCCAGAATTCATTCTTTCTCATTGCCAAGTAGTATTCCATTGTATGTATAAACCACATCTTCTTTATCCATTCATCATTCGATGGACATTTGAGCTCTTTCCATAATTTGGCTATTATTGATAGTGCTGCTATAGATACTGGGGTGCATGTGCCCCTTTGAATCTGTATTTTTGTATGCTTTGAATAAATACCTAGTAGTGCAATTGCTAGGTTGTAGGGTAGCACTTTTTAAATTTTTGAGGAACATCCTTACTGTTCTCTAGAGTGTCTATACCAGTCTGCATTCCCACCAGCAGTGCAAGACTGTTCTCCTTTCTTTACATCCTTTCCAACATCTCTTGTTTCCTGAGTTGTTAATATTAGTCTTTCTGACAGGTGTGAGGTAGTATCTCATTGTGGTTTTGATTTGTATTTCCCTGATGATGAGTGATGTTGAGCATTTTTTCATGTGTCTGTAAAGCCATCTGGATGTTGTCTTTGGAAAAGTGTCTGTTCTTGTCTTTTGCCCATTTCTTTCACTGGATTATTTGTTTTTTGGGTGTTGAGTTTGATAAATTCTTTTTTTTTTTTTTTTTAATTTTTTTTAACGTTTATTTATTTTTGAGACAGAGAGAGACAGAGCATGAACGGGGGAGGGTCAGAGAGAGAGGGAGACACCGAATCCGAAACAGGCTCCAGGCTCTGAGCTGTCAGCATAGAGCCCGACGCGGGGCTCGAACTCACGGACTGTGAGATCATGACCTGAGCCGAAGTCGGACGCTTAACCGACCAAGCCACCCAGGCACCCCGAGTTTGATAAATTCTTTATAGATTTTGGATACTAACCCTTTGTCCAATATGTCATTTGCAAATATCTTCTCCCATTCTGTTGGTTGCCTTTTAGTTTTGCTGATTGTTTCCTTTGCTGTGCAGAAGCCTTTTATTTCGATAAGGTCCCAATAGTTCATTTTTTATTTTGTTTCCCTTGCCTCCAGAGACCTGTCTAGTAAGAAGTTGCTGTGGCCAAGGTCAAAGTGGTTGTTGCCTGTTTTCTCCTCTAGGATTTTGATCATTTCCTGTCTTACATTTAGGTCTTCCATCCATTTTGAGTTTATTTTTGTGTATGGAATAGGAAAGTGATCTGCTTCAGCATGTTGCTGCCCACTTTTCCTAGCACAATTTTTCATTGGATATTCTTTCCTGCTTTGTCAAAGATTAGTTGGCCATACATTTGTGGGTCCATTTCTGGGTTCTCTATTCTGTTGCATTGATCTATATGTCTGATGTTGTGCCAGTACCATACTGTTTTGATGATTGCAGCTTTGTAATACAGCTTGAAGTCTGGAATTGTGATGCCTCCAGCTTTGGTTTTCTTTTTCAGTATTAGTTTGGCTATTTGGGGTCTATTTTGGTTCCATATAAATTTTAGAACTGTTTGTTCTAGCTCTGTAAAGAATGCTGGTGTTGTTTTGACAGGGATTGCATTGAATGTGTAGGGTGGGTAGTATAGACATTTTAACAGTATTCTTCCTATCCAGGAGCATGAAATATTTTTCCATTTCTTTGTGTCTTCTTCAATTTCTTTCATAAGCTTTCTATAGTTTTCAGCATACACATCTTTTACCTCTTTGGTTAGATATCTTATGGTTTTTGGTACAATTGTAAATGGGATCGATTCCTTGATTTGTCTTTCTGCTGCTTCGTTATTGGTGCATAGAAATGAAACAGATTTCAGTATGTTGACTTCATATCCTACGACTTCATGTATCAGTTCTAGCAGTTTTTTGGTGGAGTCTTTCAGGTTTTCCACGTAGAATATCATGTTGTCTGCCAAGAGTGAAAGTCTGCCTTCTTCCTTGCCAATTTGGATGCCCTTTATTTCTTTTTTGTTCTCTGAGGCTAGGAATTCCAGTACAACATTGAACAACAGTCTTGAGAATAGACATCCCTGTCATGTTCCTGCCCTTAAGGGAAAAACTCTCAGTTTTTCCTCATTGAGGTTAATATTGCAGGTCTTTTGCATATGGTCTTTATGATGTTGAGGTATGCTCCTTCTGTCCCTATTTTCTTGAGGGTTTTTATCAAGAAAGGATGCAGTATTTTGTTAAATGCTTTTTTTGCACAGGATAAGGATCCTGTGATTCTTATCGTTTCCTTTATGAGTGTGATGTATCACATTGATTGATTTACAGATATTGAACCAGCCCTACAGCCCAGGAATAAATTCCATTTGATCATGGTAAAGAATTATTTTAAAGTATTGTTGGATTTGATTTAGTAATATCTTGTTGAGGATTTTTGCATCCATGTTCATCAGGGAAATTGATCTGTAATTTTCTTTTTTGGAGGGGTGTTGTCTGGTTTGGGGATCAGGGTAAAGCTGGCCTCATAGAATGAGTTTGGAAGTTTTCCTTCCATTTCTATTTTTTGGACTAGCTTCAAAAGAATAGGTATTTACTTTTGTGTAAATGTTTGGTAGAATTCCTCTGGGAAATCTCGGGACTCTTGATTGTTGGGAGATTTTTCATTGCTGATTCAATTTCTTTACTGATTATGGGTCTGTTCAAACTTTCTATTCTTCAGTTGGGGTAGTTTATATGTTTCTAGGAATTTATCCATTTTTTCCAAATTGCCCAATTTGTTGGCATATAATTATTCATAATATTCTCTTATTATTGTTTTTATTTCTGTGGTGTTGGTTGTGCTCTCTCCTCTTTAATTCGTGATTTTATTTATTCAGGCCCTTTTTCTTTTTGATAAATCTGGCTAGGTGTTCATCAATTTTTAAAAATTCTTTCAAAGAACCAGCACTTAGTTTCATTTATCTGTTCTACTGTTTTGTTTTTTTTTATTTCAATAATTGATTTCTGCTCTAATCTATTATTTCTCTTCTGCTGGTTTTGGGCTTTATTTGCTGTTGTTTTTCCAGCTCCTTTAAGTGTAAGTTAGGTTGTGTATCTGAGACCTTTTTTCCTTCTTTGGGAAGGCCTGGATTGCTATATACTTAACTCTTATGACCACCTTCACTGCATCCCAAGGATTTTGGACTGTCGTGTTTTCATTTTCATTGGCTTCCATGTAATTTTTAATTAGAGTCTCAGTTTATGGAGATCACAACACACAACCAGTGCCAGGTTTTGCTGCACTCTGGCTTCTATGTCCCAGTACCAGAAAACGTGGCTGTTCTCAGGGGTCTGCTGGGACTTTTGCCCACAAGAAGGCTATATGGCATCTACCAAATGCACTCCAAGCAGGGGAACTGGTTCTCCTCATGTGGCACACAGACCCCTCAGACTCACTGCCTGCTCCTGGGGATTCACCCTGCTTCCTCACCAGAGCAGTGGCAGGCACTGAGCTCTGAACCTTCAGACTCTGTGCTCCACTGTTTGTAGAATTCTGGTGATATTGAAACCCTCTCCTTTCTCCTTGTCACTGGTTTTGGGGAATAGATTTCTTGTCAAGTCCTCTGTGAGTATTTTCACTGTTTCTCTCTTTCCAGCTACTTTCAGGGGTAGTGCTTTTCTTTGCCATCCTGATGCCCTCCTCTGTCCCCCTTTCTCTTTCTATGTCCTCTCTCCATGAAAATGGCTCCTTACCCTCCACAGCTCCATGGCTTTTCTCTCCCCCAGTTCACTTCTCTGCTCCACGCACTGCTAAGCTCTCTGGCTCAAAGTATGCACATTGTTGTGTTAATCCTTACATCAATTTCCTAGGTATTCAAAATGGTTTGATGCTGATCTAGCTATGTTTCAGGGGACAAGACAAGCTCAGGGTCCCTGTACTACTCTGCCATCTTTACTCCCAGTTTTTAATTTCATCTGTCCTTATCCCCGTTCCCCTTTCTATCTGCAGTCTCCGAGGTTATTTTGAAATAAACCCCAACATATTTCATCTATGAAATATTTTTGTGTGTATTTCTAAAAGGTAAGGGCTTTAAAAAAATACATAACCAAAATACTGTTATAAAACCTAAAAAAATTAATAATCTCTAATATTAACCATTATCCAGTTAGTTATTGAAAATTCTCAGATGGTTAAATTTTTTTGTTTTTTTCTGGAAACAGAATCCAGCTAAATAAGGCTTATACTTGACATTTGGTTGTTGTGTTTTGGTCTCTTTTAAAGTGAATTCCCCCTAATTTAAAAGGTTCATGTATTTAATTTTGCTTTCTCTTTTTAGGTACTTTTTTTTTTTTTAAACTTAATCTTGTTCTTTTTTAAAAGTTTATTTATTTGTTTTGAGAGAGAGAGAGAGAGAGAGAGAGAGAGAGGGTGTGTGCAAGCATGTGCACAAGCAGGGGAGAGGCAGAGAGAGAGGGAGAAAGAACGCCAAGCAGGCTCCACTGGCAACAATCTCACGACAGTGAGATCATAACCTGTGCTGAAATCAAGAGTCAGACATTTAATTGACCGAGCCACCTAGGCACCCCAAAACTTAATCTTGTTTTATAATTATGTGAAACATTTACATAGTCCAGAGTCAAATCTACAAAGCAGAATTCATTTAGAGAAGTCTAGCTTCTATCCCTGACCCCTCCACATTTTCCCTCCTTTCTTCATAGAAAACCATAAAGAATTTTTTCTTAGTTTTGGGGCTCCTGGGTTGCTCAGTCGTTTGAGTGTCTGACTCTTGATTTTGGCTCAGGTCATGATCTTGGATTCATGAATTCAAGCCCCACATTGGATTCCTCATTGATAGTGCGATGCCCGCTTGGGATTCTGTTTCTCTCCTTCTCTCTCTGTTCCTTCCATGCTTGTTCTCTCTTCAAAATACATAAACTTTAAAAACTTAAAAAAAAAAAAAGAGTTTTTTTCTTAATTTTATTCATCATTTAAAAAATATAGAGAAATACATCTATATATTTGTATGCACTTTGATCACATTTAAAGGTAAACTACATTACACATTTCTCCACGATGTTCTTTTGACATACTTGTATGTCCTGGAGATTACTCCATAGCAGTAGTATGTGATATTTTCTATTACTTTTTACAACCTCAAGGTACTGTATTGTGCATATATACCATATTTTTGTGTGTTGTGTGGTAAAAATACAAAAAATTACCATCTTAACCATTTTTAATTATACAGTTCAGTATTGTTAAGTATATTCACATTGTGTGAAACAGATCTCTAGGAATTTTAATTTTGAAAAACTGAACCTCCACACCATATAAACAATAAGTCTCCTTTTCCCCTCTCTCACCATCTGTTGGTAACTACCATTCTATTTTTTTCTCTTTGAATTTGACTATTCTGAATATCTCATATAAATAGAACCATATAGTAGTTGTCTTTTTTGTGACTGGCTGATTTCAATTAGTATAGTATGCTCAAAGTTCACGCATATTGTGGCATATGACAGAATTTTCTTCTGTTTTAAGGCCGAATAATACTTCATTGTTTGTATATACCACCTTTTGTTTATGCATTCATCTACTGATGGACATTGGGGTTGCTTCTACATTTTGGCTACTGTGAATAGTGTGTTACTGTGAACATGGGTGTTCAGTTATCTCTTTGAGATCTTGCTTTTATTTCTTTGGGATATAGATCCAGAAATGAGATTACTGGATATGGTAGTTCTATTTTTAATTTTTTTTATTTTTTGAGGAAATGTTGTTTTCCATAGTGGTTGCACCATATTGTAATTCCTGCCAACAGTGCACAAGGGTTGCAATTTCTCCACATTTTCACCAACACATGTTAATTTTTGTTTTTGTTTTCTTTATTTTTTATTTTAGAGACGGGGAGAGAGAGTGCACAAGTGGGGGAGAGAGGCAGAGGGAGAGAGAGAATCTTAGGCAGGCTCCATGCTCAGTGCAGAGTCTGATGTATGGCTCAATCCCAGGACCCTGGGACCATGACCCAAGCCAAAGTCAAGAGTAGAGTCAGACACTCAACCCACTGAGCTATCCAGGTGCCCCTGTTCTTGTTTTAGATTGTAGCCATCCTGCTGGGTGTGAGGTGATATCTCATTGTGGCTTTGGTTTGCATTTCTCTGATGATTAATGAAGTTGAGCTTTTCACATGCTTATTGGCCATTTTATATCTTCTTTGGAGAAATTTTGTACAAGTTCCTTGCCGTTTTTAAATTATTTGTATTTTTGTTGTTGTTGTTGAGCCTTAGGAGTTCCTTATATATTCTGGATAGGGGTCCATGATTACATATATGATTGGCAAATACTCTCTCCCATTCTGTAGGTTGCTTCTTCACTCTCTTGGTAGTGTCCTTTGATTCACAGAAGTTTTTTTTTTTTTTTTTTAATTTTTTTTTTTTTTCAACGTTTATTTTTATTTTTGGGACAGAGAGAGACAGAGCATGAACGGGGGAGGGGCAGAGAGAGAGGGAGACACAGAATCGGAAACAGGCTCCAGGCTCCGAGCCATCAGCCCAGAGCCCGACGCGGGGCTCGAACTCACGGACCGCGAGATCGTGACCTGGCTGAAGTCGGACGCTTAACCGACTGCGCCACCCAGGCGCCCCTCACAGAAGTTTTTAAGATTGACATGGTCCAATTCGTCTATTTTTGCTTTAGTTGAATGTGTTTTTGGTGTTATATCCAGGAAATCACTCCAAATCCATTATCAAGAAAATTTTGCATTGTGTTTTCTTCTAAGAGTTTTCTATTTTTGGATCTCATGTTTGGGACCTTTATCCATATGTGTGTGTATGTACACACACACACACACACACAAATACATATGGAGAGGCTGAGGGAGAATCTCAAGCAGGCTCCACACTGTCAGCACAGAGCTTGACTCAGTTCTCAGTCTCATGAACCGTGAGATCATGACCTGAGCCAAAATCCAGTCAGATGCTTAACTGACTGATCTACCCTGGTGCCCCTATCCATATTTAAAATCCAAATTTTCATAATTGTTGTATGTTCTTTGTAAATCTACCCTTTTGTCATTATATAATGACCTTTTGTCTCTTACTAACAGTCTGATTTAAAGTCTATCTTGTCTGGAATATCTTTTTTTTTCTTTTACTTTCAGCCTTCTTGTGTTCTTAGAAATGAAGTGAGTCTCTTGTAAATAGCATATTGTTAGATCTTGTTTTTTTAATCCATTTAGTCAAACTTTTTTTGTTGGAGAGTTAATTTCATTTAAAGTTATTATTAATAGGTAAGGACTTAATATTGCCTTCTTAGTTACTGTTTTTTGTTTATATCTTGTAGCTTTTTTGTCATCTTGTAGCTTTCCTCCTACTGCTACCTTCTGTGTCTCAGTGGTGTTTTAGTGTCATGGTTTGATTTCCTTCTCATTTCCTTTGTGTATAACTTATGGATTTTTGTGTGTTTACACTGCTGTTACAAAGAACATCTTGTTATAATATTCTGTTTGAAAGTGGTAACATTTTAACTTCATTTGTGTATAAAAACTATTGTTTTATAGCTCCACCTCCCCATACTTTATGTTATTGATGTCACAAATTACATATTTGTACATTGTATACCTGTTAACACAGGCTTATAGTTTTTTGTTTTTGTCAGTTGAGTTCTATGAAGAATTAGATCTATGCACCAAAATTATAATACAAAAATATAATAATAAAGGTTCCTCTCAGAGGAACGAGTAGGAGATGAAATAATTAACAAGGTATTATAAATAAAAGTATAACTGCCAATACTTTTTAACTCTATATCAAAATAAGATTTAAATTTTTAAAAATTACAGGACAATAGAGTTCACATTGGACCAAAAATGGAAATTCGAGTTGTTACATTAGGATTAGATGGTGCTGGAAAAACTACTATTTTGTTTAAGTTAAAACAGGATGAATTCATGCAGCCTATTCCAACAATTGGTAAGTATGAGTATTGCTTTTTACTTTAATGGACATTTTATAGACAAACTCTAGCTTACAGCTGAGTTCTTGAGGGTTTTATTTTATGCCAGTATGGCATGGAGGTGGGCTCTTTACTGGCTCTAAGACACTACCATGTCAGAAAAAAAAAATGCAAGATTCAGTGACTGTGTGATTGAAATGTGGATGGTGGGATATTGAGAAGGAATAGGGGTGCCTGGGTGGCTCAGTCGGTTAAGTGTCAGACTGTATTTCAAGCACAGGTCATGATCTCACGGTTTGTGAGATTGAGTCCTGTATTGGGCTCTTTGCTGATAGCACAGAGCCTGCTTGGGATGCTGTGTCTTCCTCTTTCTCTGCCCGTCCCCTGCTCGTGCACTTTCTCTCTCTCTCTTTCTCTCTGTATCTCAAAGTAAATAAATAAAAAAAGGAAAGAACAGAGTATTGGTGGGACAGTTGGAAGGATTAAAGGATTGGTGTCAAGGTGAGGGAGTAGTAGTGGTGCAGAGCACTCAGTTATTTGAGTTTCAGGATCTAAGGATCCTGGTGGAGGTTTAGAGAGCTAACAGCTATTAAAGGTATATATTCCTCATATAGATTTATTAGGAGTGGAGTTGGTTGGGCCGCAGTATATATTGCTGTATGAAGATAATTTGTATACCACAGTTATAAACTGTGGGTTGCCTGTGTTTGATGTGTTACTTATTATAAATATAAGTTCAGTATTAAAGTAACTTTTTTAACAAACAGGTTTTAATGTGGAAACTGTAGAATACAAAAATCTGAAGTTCACTATTTGGGATGTAGGTGGAAAACACAAATTAAGACCATTGTGGAAACATTATTACCTCAATACCCAAGGTAAGAGTGAAAAATGATATCTTAATTTTTCAGAATTTTAGGATGCCATTTTCAATGGAATAGATTTAACTAGTGAAGTTTATTTTAGTTAAAAAGTGAAGGTAGAAGACTGGGATATGTGCTTTGTTTTATTCCATGAAAAACCATAATTTATATCTTGGCAGTGAAGAGATAAAACCATAATATATATCTTGGCACTTTATTATTAGTGTTCATGTAAGTGTGATCACTGGCAATATCATAATATAGGGTAGAATTCTTGGTGTATGGTTCTGCTGCTCTCTTCAATTCAGTTAAATATTTATCTCATTGGAATCTCAATAGCTCCATTCCTTTATTTCCATTAACAATAAGTTATCTGCAGTGGTTTGCTTTTGGCCAAAATGTGTTTTACCACATATTCCACCTAGCATTTATTTATATTTCGGCCACATTCTATGCTTTTGCATATACCCAACATAAAGCTTTTGTTCATGCCACCTATTTCATATGTCATCCTACTTTCCACTTAGAGAGAAGCTAAGTAATTATTTTTACTTGGGGATTTTTGATGCTTAGTTTAGTATAAGCCATTGACTAATAGGGGGAAAATGGGCTTTTAAACATGAGAAATGGTTGATAGAATGTTTAGCTACATAAGGTAGCTGGAAGGATTTCAAAAGAGAGTCAATTCAGTAGATACTTGTGACGTTTCTGCTGTGTGTTTTGAATACAATATATGTGGAAAGTGCTGTGCTAGGCACCTAGAGAGAATACTTGGGAGAGTTAAGGTGGTGATTTATTTAGACTATTTTTTTGGAAAGGGAAATGGTAATTAAAGAACAAGTAGTATCATAGTCCATAAAACAAATCTCAACAAATTGAAAAAGATGGAGGTTCTACATATCTATTTTGCCCACATTGCTATGAAACTAGAAGTCATCCACAAGAAACAATCTGGAAAGACTACAAATACATAGAGGTTAAATAATATGCTACAAGGAGCGTCTGGGTGGCTCAGTCGGTTGAGCGTCCGACTTCAGCTCCGGTCATGATCTCACGGTTCATGAGTTTGAGCCCCACGTCGGGCTCTGTGCTGACAGCTCAGAGCCTGGAGCCTGTTTCAAATTCTATGTCTCTCTCTCTCTGCTCCTCCCTGGCTCATGCTCTGTCTCTCTCTCCTTCAAAAATAAATAAAAACATTTAAAAAAAATTAAAAAATAATAATATGCTATGAAACAATGAATGGGTCAACCTGGAAATAAAAGAAGAAGTAAAAAAGTACATGGAAGCCAATGAAAATGAAAACACAATGGTTCAAAACCTTTGGGATGCAGCAAAAATGGTTCTAAGAGGGAAGTTTATAGCAATACAGGTCTACCTCAAGAAACAAGAAAAATTTCAAATAAACAACCTAATCTTACACCTAAAGGAGATAGAAAAAGAACAAAGTCCGAAACCAGTAGAAGTTAGGAAATAATAAAATTAGACAATAAATAAATGATCTAGAAATGAAAAAACCAATAGAACATATCAGTGAAACCAGGAACTGGCTCTTTGAAAGCCAATAAAATTGATAAACCCTAGCCAGCCTTACCAAGAAAAATAGAGAAAGGACCCAAGTAAATAAAATCACAAATGAGAGAGCAGAACGGAGTCACCGGACCCAAGTGCAGACGAGAGGCCCACGGAAGAGGGTAGGAAGGGCGGCGAGGCGGTGCGCGCTCCACGGACTGGCGGGAGGGAGCCGGGGCGGAGGGGTGGCTCGCCGGCCAAGCAGAGTCCCTGAGTCTGGCTTGCAAAAGCGGAGGGGCCTGACGGACTGTGTTCCGACAGCAAGCGCGACTGAGCGTCTGGGAGGTCATAAGTTAACAGCTCTGCTCGGGAAGCGGGAAGGCTGGAGGACAAAGGGAGGGTGAGCTGCGGAGCCCCCGGACGACAGAGCTCAGTTTGGCGGGGAACAAAGGCGCTCGCCAGCGCCATCTCCCCCACCCATCCCCCAGCCAAAATCCCAAAGGGAACCGGTTCCGGCCAGGGAAATTGCTCGCTCCGCGCAAACACCCAACTCTGTGCTTCTGCGGAGCCAAACCTCCGGCAGCGGATCTGACTCCCTCCGGCTGCCACAGGGCCCCTCCTGAAGTGGATCACCTAAGGAGAAGCGAGCTAAGCCTGCCCCCCCCCCCCCCCCCCGCCGCCGTGCACCTTGCCTTCCCACCCCAGCTAATACGCCAGATCCCCAGCATCACAAGCCTGGCAGTGTGCAAGTAGCCCAGACGGGCCACGCCACCCCACAGTGAATCCCGCCCCTAGGAGAGGGGAAGAGAAGGCACACACCAGTCTGACTGTGGCCCCAGCGGTGGGCTGGGGGCAGACATCAGGACGGACTGCGGCCCCGCCCACCAACTCCAGTTATACACCACAGCACAGGGGAAGTGCCCTGCAGGTCCTCACCACACCAGGGACTATCCAAAATGACCAAGCGGAAGAATTCCCCTCAGAAGAATCTCCAGGAAATAACAACAGCTAATGAGCTGATCAAAAAGGATTTAAATAATATAACAGAAAGTGAATTTAGAATAATAGTCATAAAATTAATCGCTGGGCTGGAAAACAGTATACAGGACAGCAGAGAATCTCTTGCTACAGAGATCAAGGGACTAAGGAACAGTCACGAGGAGCTGAAAAACGCTTTAAAGGAAATGCAAAACAAAATGCAAACCACCACGGCTCGGATGGAAGAGGCAGAGGAGAGAATAGGTGAACTAGAAGATAAAGTTATGGAAAAAGAGGAAGCTGAGAAAAAGAGAGATAAAAAAATCCAGGAGTATGAGGGGAAAATTAGAGAACTAAGTGATACACTAAAAAGAAATAATATGCGCATAATTGGTATCCCAGAGGAGGAAGAGAGAGGGAAAGGTGCTGAAGGGGTACTTGAAGAAATTATAGCTGAGAACT
This sequence comes from Lynx canadensis, assembly GCF_007474595.2. NCBI lineage: Eukaryota > Metazoa > Chordata > Mammalia > Carnivora > Felidae > Lynx > Lynx canadensis. The sequence goes on along the minus strand of NC_044303.2, from coordinate 132,926,616 downwards.
TCCCTGAACTGGGGAAGGAAAAAGGCATTGAAATCCAAGAGGCACAGAGAACTCCCTTCAGACGTAACTTGAATCGATCTTCTGCACGACATATCATAGTGAAACTGGCAAAATACAAGGATAAAGAGAAAATTCTGAAAGCAGCAAGGGGTAAACGTGCCCTCACATATAAAGGGAGACCTATAAGACTCGTGACTGATCTCTCTTTTGAAACTTGGCAGGCCAGAAAGAATTGGCACGAGATTTTCAGGGTGCTAGACAGCAAAAATATGCAGCCGAGAATCCTTTATCCAGCAAGTCTGTCATTTAGAACAGAAGGAGAGATAAAGGTCTTCCCAAACAAACAAAAACTGAAGGAATTTGTCACCACTAAACCAGCCCTACAAGAGATCCTAAGGGGGACCCTGTGAGACAAAGTACCAGAGACATCACTACAAGCATAAAACATACAGACATCACAATGACTCTAAACCCGTATCTTTCTATAATAACACTGAATGTAAATGGATTAAATGCGCCAACCAAAAGACATAGGGTATCAGAATGGATAAAAAAACAAGACCCATCTATTTGCTGTCTACAAGAGACTCATTTTAGACCTGAGGACACCTTTAGATTCAGAGTGAGGGGATGGAGAACTATTTATCATGCTACTGGAAGCCAAAAGAAAGCTGGAGTAGCCATACTTATATCAGACAAACTAGACTTTAAATTAAAGGCTGTAACAAGAGATGAAGAAGGACATTATATAATAGTTACAGGGTCTATCCATCAGGAAGAGCTAACAATTATAAATGTCTATGCGCCGAATACCGGAGCCCCCAAATATATAAAACAATTACTCATAAACAGAAGCAACCTTATTGATAAGAATGTGGTAATTGCTGGGGACTTTAACACCCCACTTACAGAAATGGATAGATCATCTAGACACACGGTCAATAAAGAAACAAGGGCCCTGAATGAGACATTGCATCAGATGGACTTGACAGATATATTTAGAACTCTGCATCCCAAAGCAACAGAATATACTTTCTTCTCGAGTGCACATGGAACATTCTCCAAGATAGATCATATACTGGGTCACAAAACAGCCCTTCATAAGTTTACAAGAATTGAAATTATACCATGCATACTTTCAGACCACAATGCTGTGAAGCTTGAAATCAACCACAGGAAAAAGTCTGGAAAACCTCCAAAAGCATGGAGGTTAAACAACACCCTACTAACGAATGAGTGGGTCAACCAGGCAATTAGAGAAGAAATCAAAAAATATATGGAAACAAACGAAAATGAAAATACAACAATCCAAACGCTTTGGGACACAGCGAAGGCAGTCCTGAGAGGAAAATACATTGCAATCCAGGCCTATCTCAAGAAACAAGAAAAATCCCAAATACAAAATCTAACAGCACACCTAAAGGAACTAGAAGCAGAACAGCAAAGGCAGCCTAAACCCAGCAGAAGAAGAGAAATAATAAAGATCAGAGCAGAAATCAACAATATAGAATCTAAAAAAACTGTAGAGCAGATCAACGAAACCAAGAGTTGGTTTTTTGAAAAAATAAACAAAATTGACAAACCTCTAGCCAGGCTTCTCAAAAAGAAAAGGGAGATGACCCAAATAGATAAAATCATGAATGAAAATGGAATGATTACAACCAATCCCTCAGAGATACAAACAATTATCAGGGAATACTATGAAAAATTATATGCCAACAAATTGGACAACCTGGAAGAAATGGACACATTCCTGAACACCCACACTCTTCCAAAACTCAATCAGGAGGAAATAGAAAGCTTGAACAGACCCATAACCAGCGAAGAAATTGAATCGGTTATCAAAAATCTCCCAACAAATAAGAGTCCAGGACCAGATGGCTTCCCAGGGGAGTTCTACCAGACATTTAAAGCAGAGATAATACCTATCCTTCTCAAGCTATTCCAAGAAATAGAAAGGGAAGGAAAACTTCCAGACTCCTTCTATGAAGCCAGTATTACTTTGATTCCTAAACCAGACAGAGACCCAGTAAAAAAAGAGAACTACAGGCCAATATCCCTGATGAATATGGATGCAAAAATTCTCAATAAGATACTAGCAAATCGAATTCAACAGCATATAAAAAGAATTATTCACCATGATCAAGTGGGATTCATTCCTGGGATGCAGGGCTGGTTCAACATTCGCAAATCAATCAACGTGATACATCACATTAACAAAAAAAAAGAGAAGAACCATATGATCCTGTCAATCGATGCAGAAAAGGCCTTTGACAAAATCCAGCACCCTTTCTTAATAAAAACCCTTGAGAAAGTCGGGATAGAAGGAACATATTTAAAGATCATAAAAGCCATTTATGAAAAGCCCACAGCTAACATCATCCTCAACGGGGAAAAACTGAGAGCTTTTTCCCTGAGATCAGGAACACGACAGGGATGCCCACTCTCACCGCTGTTGTTTAACATAGTGTTGGAAGTTCTAGCATCAGCAATCAGACAACAAAAGGAAATCAAAGGCATCAAAATTGGCAAAGATGAAGTCAAGCTTTCGCTTTTTGCAGATGACATGATATTATACATGGAAAATCCGATAGACTCCACCAAAAGTCTGCTAGAACTGATACATGAATTCAGCAAAGTCGCAGGATACAAAATCAATGTACAGAAATCAGTTGCATTCTTATACACTAACAATGAAGCAACAGAAAGACAAATAAAGAAAATGATCCCATTCACAATTGCACCAAGAAGCATAAAATACCTAGGAATAAATCTAACCAAAGATGTAAAGGATCTGTATGCTGAAAACTATAGAAAGCTTATGAAGGTAATTGAAGAAGATTTAAAGAAATGGAAAGACATTCCCTGCTCATGGATTGGAAAAATAAATATTGTCAAAATGTCAATACTACCCAAAGCTATCTACACATTCAATGCAATCCCAATCAAAATTGCACCAGCATTCTTCTCGAAATTAGAACAAGCAATCCTAAAATTCATATGGAACCACAAAAGGCCCCGAATAGCCAAAGGAATTTTGAAGAAGAAGACCAAAGCAGGAGGCATCACAATCCCAGACTTTAGCCTCTACTACAAAGCTGTCATCATCAAGACAGCATGGTATTGGCACAAAAACAGACACACAGACCAATGGAATAGAATAGAAACCCCAGAACTAGACCCACAAACGTACGGCCAACTCATCTTTGACAAAGCAGGAAAGAACATCCAATGGAAAAAAGACAGCCTCTTTAACAAATGGTGCTGGGAGAACTGGACAGCAACATGCAGAAGGTTGAAACTAGACCACTTTCTCACACCATTTACAAAAATAAACTCAAAATGGATAAAGGACCTAAATGTGAGACAGGAAACCATCAAAACCTTAGAGGAGAAAGCAGGAAAAGACCTCTCTGACCTCAGCCGTAGCAATCTCTTACTCGACACATCCCCAAAGGCAAGGGAATTAAAAGCAAAAGTGAATTACTGGGACCTTATGAAGATAAAAAGCTTCTGCACGGCAAAGGAAACAACCAACAAAACTAAAAGGCAACCAATGGAATGGGAAAAGATATTTGCAAATGACATATCAGACAAAGGGCTAGTATCCAAAATCTATAAAGAGCTCACCAAACTCCACACCCGAAAAACAAATAACCCAGTGAAGAAATGGGCAGAAAACATGAATAGACACTTCTCTAAAGAAGACATCCAGATGGCCAACAGGCACATGAAAAGATGTTCAGCGTCGCTCCTTATCAGGGAAATACAAATCAAAACCACACTCAGGTATCACCTCACGCCAGTCAGAGTGGCCAAAATGAACAAATCAGGAGACTATAGATGCTGGAGAGGATGTGGAGAAACGGGAACCCTCTTGCACTGTTGGTGGGAATGCAAATTGGTGCAGCCGCTCTGGAAAGCAGTGTGGAGGTTCCTCAGAAAATTAAAAATAGACCTACCCTATGACCCAGCAATAGCACTGCTAGGAATTTATCCAAGGGATACAGGAGTACTGATGCATAGGGGCACTTGTACCCCAATGTTTATAGCAGCACTCTCAACAATAGCCAAATTATGGAAAGAGCCTAAATGTCCATCAACTGATGAATGGATAAAGAAATTGTGGTATATATACACAATGGAGTACTATGTGGCAATGAGAAAAAATGAAATATGGCCTTTTGTAGCAACGTGGATGGAACTGGAGAGTGTAATGCTAAGTGAAATAAGCCATACAGAGAAAGACAGATACCATATGGTTTCACTCTTATGTGGATCCTGAGAAACTAAACAGGAACCCATGGGGGAGGGGAAGGAAAAAAAAAAAAAAAAGGTTAGAGTGGGAGAGAGCCAAAGCATAAGAGACTGTTAAAAACTGAGAACAAACTGAGGGTTGATGGGGGGTGGGAGGGAGGGGAGGGTGGGTGATGAGTATTGAGGAGGGCACCTTTTGGGATGAGCACTGGGTGTTGTATGGAAACCAATTTGTCAATAAATTTCATATATAAAAAAAAAAATCACAAATGAGAGAAAAGAAATAACAAACACCACAGAAACACAATTATAAAAGAATGTTATGAAATACTATGTGTCAACAAGTTGGACAACCTAGAAATGGATAAATTCCTAGAAACATATAAACTACCAAAACTGAAGGAAGATGAAGTAGAAAATTTGAACAGACTGAATACCAGGAAAGGAATTGAATCAGTAATCAAAAAGTAAGCACAAGTCCAAGACCAGACAGATAGTTTCACAGGCAACTTCTACGAAACATTTAAAGAAGAGTTAGTACCTGTTCTTCTCGTACTATTCCAAAAAATAGAAAAGGAAAACTTCCATATTCATTCTATGAGGCCAGCATTACCTTGATACCAAAACCAGATGGATCCCACTGAAAAAGAGAAATACTTTTTTTCATCTATATCTTATATATCTTTTAAAAATATCAGGCCAATATTTCTGAACACATCTGCAAAAAATCCTGTACAAAATACTAGCAAACTAAATCCAACAGTACATTAAAAGAATTATTCACTATGATTAAATGGGATTTATTCCTGGGTTGCAAGTGTGGTTCAATATTCACAAGTCAGTCAACATGATATATCACATCAGTAACAGAAAGGATAAGAAACATATGATAATTTTAATGGATGCAAAAAAGCACTGTAGAAACTACACCTATTAATGATAAAAACCCTCAACAAAGTATGTTTAGGGGGAACATACCTCAACATAATAAAGGCCAACTATGAAAAACCCACACCTAACATCATCTTCAATGGGGAAAAACTGAGAACCTTTTCTCTAAGGTCAGGAACAAGACAAGGATGTCCATTCTCCCCACTTTTATTGAACATAGTACTGGAAGGCCTAGCCACAGCAATCAGACAAAAAAGGAAATAAAAAGTATCTAAATCAGTAAGGAAGAAGTAAAACTTTCACTATTTGCTGATGAGATGACACTATACATAGAAAACCCGAAAGACTCCACCAAAAAACTGATAAATGAAGTCAGTAAAATCATAGGATACAAAATCAGTGTACAAAAATCTGTTGCATCTCTATACACCAGTAATGAAGCAGCAGAAAGAGAAATTAACAAACCTACTTATAATCGCAAATAAGTAAGATACTTAGGAGTACTTACTAAGTACTAAGATACTTAGGAGTAAACCTAAGCAAACAGATGAAAGACCTGTACTCTGAAAACTATAAAACACTGATGAAAGAAATAGAAGATGACACAAAGAAATGGAAACACATCCCATGCTCATGAATTGGAAAAACACATAATGTTAAAATGTCCATACTACCCAAAGCAATCTACCGATTTAAAGCAATACCTATCAAAATAACATCAGCATTTTCACAGAGCTGGAACAAACAATCCTAAAATTTGTATGGGACCTCAATAGCCCAACTAACCAAAGCAGTCTTGAAAAAGAAAAGCAAAGCTGGAGGCATCAGAGTTCTGGACTCTTAAGTTATATTACAAAGCTTTAATAACCAAAACAGTATGGTACTGGCAGAAAAATAGACAAATACATCAATGGAACAGAAGAGAGAACCCCAGAATGAACCCACATCTGTTATGGTCCACTAATATTTGACAAAGCAGGAAAGAATATCCAATGGGAAAAAGATAATCACTTTAGTTGGGAAAACTGGACAGCGACTGCAAAAGAATGAAACAGGACCACTTTCTTAAACCATACATCAAAATAAATTCAAAATGGATTAAAGACCTGAATGTGAGACCAACAAATATAAAAACCCTAGAAAAGAGCACAGATAGTAATTTCTCTGATATTGGCCATAGCAATTTTGTTCTAGCTAGGTCCCCTGGGGCAAGGAAAATAAAAAGAAAAATAAACTATAGGGACTACACCAAAATAAAAAGCTCCTGTACAGCAAAGGAAAAATTAACAAAACTAAAAGGCAGCCTATGGAATGGGAGAAGATATTTACAAATGACTTATCTGATAATAAAATATATAAAGAACTTCTACAACTCAACACCCAAAAGCCAAATAATCCAAGTAAAAAATGTACAAGATGACATGAACAGACATTTCTTCAAAGAAGACAAATAGATGGCCAACGGACACATGAAAAGATGCTCATCATCACTTATCAGGGAAATGCAAATCAAAACTACAATAAGATATCACCACACATCTGTCAGAATGGCTAAAATCAACAACACAAGAAACAACAGGTGTTGGCAAGGATGTGGAGAAAAAAAGGAACCCTCTTGCACTGCTGATTGGAATGCAAACTGGTACATCCACTGAAAAACAGAATGGTGTTTCCTCAAAAAGTTATAAATAGAACTACCCTATGATCCAGCAATCACACTACTAGGTGTTTACCCAAAGAATACAAAAACACTAATTCAAAGGGATACATGAACCCTGGTATTTATAGCAGCAGCATCTATAATAGCCAAATTATGGAAACAGTCCCAAGTACCCACTGACTAATGGATAAAGAAGATGTGGTGTGTGTATGAACTGGAATATTACTCAGAAATAAAAAAAGAATGAAATCTTGCCACTTGCAATGACATGGGTGGAGCTAGAGAGTATAATGCTAAGTGAAAGAATTCAGAGAAAAATACCATGATTTCACTCACGTGGAATTTGAGAAACAAATGAGCAAAGGGGGAAAAAGGGACAAACCAAGAAACAGACTCTTAACTATAGTGAACAAACTGATGGTTACTAGAGGGGAGGTGGGTTGGGGGGATAGGTGAAATAGGTGATGAGGATTAAGGAATGCACTTATTGTGATGAGCATCAGGTGATTAAAATAAAAAACAAGTAGCCTCATTAGGGAGATCTTGAGAGGTATATTTTCATTAAGAGAAAACTTTTAATTCATTTACACAACAATTTGTGTTTGATGAAACAAGTATGGTAAATCCTGTATAGAAGGGGAAATGAAGAGAGCTGAAAAGTTATGTGAACTATGTGAAGCCATACTCCTAAGTATTGCTAGGTGCTGTTAGAGCAGCCTTTCTGAAAAACATAGTAGATAGTAGACTAACCATAATGTAATAACGAGAGCATAAAATATTTGGTCATTTACTTAAAGTTAACCAGTGGCTAATTAGATTCTTTTTTTTTTTTTTTTAATTTGGCTAGCTGTTGTATTTGTTGTTGACAGCAGTCATAGAGACAGAGTTAGTGAAGCACACAATGAACTTGCAAAGTTGTTAACAGAGAAAGAACTCCGAGATGCTTTGCTCCTGATTTTTGCTAACAAACAGGTAACACATTTGTATTTCAGAATACTTACTTTAGTAGTTCTGTGCATTCTACATCCTAAGGTAACTGGAAAGATTTCAAAACAGATAATTCAGTAGATATTTATGAAGTTTCTGCTGAGTATTTTGAATACAGTCTATGTGAAAAATGCTATAGTTGTTACCTTAGAGTATCTAAAAATGTAGTTGATGCTTTCCAGAAACTCCTAGGAATGCCTGAGTGTCTCAGTCAGTTAAATGTCTGACTCTTGATCTCGGTTCAGGTCATGATCATACAGGATTGAGCCCTGCTGTGCACAGACAGTGCAGGGCCTGCTTGGGATTCTCTGTCTCCCTCTCTCTGTCCCTCCCTTGCTGCCTCTCTCTCTAAAAATAAATAAATAAACTAAAAAACAAACAAACAAACTCATATAGGGATGTAAACATGTAAGTGAATGTATATGAGATTTTAATACATAGAAAACTAGTAAGTAACTTCAGTAATATTAACAACATGTTATGAGAAATTAGAGTAGTTTTAAAGGTGGCATCTTGTCAAAGATTTGTAAAAAGTAGGTTCTGAGTTGAAATTATGACAAGAGTTGAAATTATGGATAGGACTTTAAGTATGTGAAACAAAGAACATTGCAGGCAGAGAAAATAAAAGCATGAGTATTTTTAGGGAGTATAAGCAGGGTGGATAGCAGTTTGAAGAGACTTCATGAAGGTAGATTTGTTAGAATTTGATGACTGAATGGGGAAAGGTGAAGGACAGGGAGAAGCTGCTGATTCCTAGATCTTGAGCTATGCTTGTAGGAGGATGAGAATGCCTTCAAGGGCAATAGAGGGGCATAGGGTAGGATGAAGAATAAAGGATTTTCCTCTTAATAAATAAAAAGATGAACTATTAAGAATAGATACACTTTGCTTTACTTACTATTAAAAACATGCAGGGGCCCCTGAGTGGTTAAGCGTCTGACCTTGGCTCAGGTCATGATCTCACAGTTTGAGTTCAAGCCCGGGGTGAGTTGACAGCTCAGAGCCTGGAGCCTGCTCAGTATTCTGTTTCTCCCTCTCTCTCTGCCCCTCCCCCACACTTTCTGGCTCTATCTCAAAAGTAAATAAACATTTTTAAAAAAATTTTAAGGGGCGCCTGGGTGGCTCAGTCGGTTAAGCGGCCGACTTCGGCTCAGGTCATGATCTCGCAGTCTGTGAGTTCGAGCCCCGCGTCGGGCTCTGTGCTGACAGCTCAGAGCCTGGAGCCTGTTTCAGATTCTGTGTCTCCCTCTCTCTGACCCTCCCCCATTCATGCTTTGTCTCTCTCTGTCTCAAAAATAAATAAACGTTAAAAAAAAATTAAAAAAAAAATTTTAAAAACACAAATAAGGCAACGTTAAATACCCTTTTCCACTTACATTGTTAACGATAAAAATGTTTGATAATCTTCAGACTCACATATACTGTTGCTGTAGTTATTAAATGGAGACATTTTCTTGGAGGGCATTTTGGCAGTACCATACCTGTCAAAATTTTAGATGCATGTGCCCTTTTACCTTGTAATTCGACCTCTAGTAATGTATTCCGCAGACAGATATCCTAAGGTTATTTCACAGATAATGTTGCAGATGTATGTAGATAATCTACATACAATGTAGAAGTCTGCTTGTCCAGCTAATGGAAAGATACCTATCCTCAAGGTGTGTATTAAAAACAAAAAAACTGAAGTATGTTTCTGTTTATGTTTATTTGCATGAATGTGCATAGAACTTATATGGAAAAATATATAAGAGATTATAACATGGTTGCTTTTGGGAAGTAGGGGTGTTCAGGAGTATTTGGAGTGGGAGTTTAATAACTGTTCATTGTATGAATTCTGTACTTAAGGCATTTTGGTGATACACGTGTTAATCTTTCTCTTTTAAGTTGATGCCTTATGACTCAGGCAGTGGCTTTCATTCAGGCTGCATGGCCTTTACTGATTTCACTGTAAGGCTGTTTGTTCTTACTGTACTATAAATGACCTTCATCAGAACTTTTCTACTTATTAATCATTGAATAATTATTGAAAGGTGAATCTAGGTTTTAACTTTAGGCTTCTGTTAGAATGGCACCAATGGAATTCTGTATAAATAGTAATAATTGGAAAAATGAGAATTTTGATGGGCTGATTATTAAAAAAATTCTGATATGTGTTTATCTTTCAGGATGTTGCTGGAGCTCTGTCAGTAGAAGAGATCACTGAACAACTTAGTCTGCATAAATTGTGCTGTGGCCGTAGCTGGTATATTCAGGGCTGTGATGCTCGAAGTGGTATGGGACTATACGAAGGGTTGGATTGGCTTTCACGGCAACTTGTGGCTGCTGGAGTATTGGATGTTGCTTGATTTTAAATGGAGCAGTTATTTAAACTCTTTTGTGGTTAAGAGTTATTTTGCACATAATATAAGAAATTCTACATCTCAAAGATAGTTTATTTAGGGTGTATATTTAAAATGAATCTTGGTTGGGGAATTCAGTACAATATGGCTTTGAAAAAAGTTACTCTTTTTTTTTAAATTTTTTTTTTTTCAACGTTTATTTATTTTTGGGACAGAGAGAGACAGAGCATGAACGGGGGAGGGGCAGAGAGAGAGGGAGACACAGAATCGGAAACAGGCTCCAGGCTCTGAGCCATCAGCCCAGAGCCCGACGCGGGGCTCGAACTCACGGACCGCGAGATCGTGACCTGGCTGAAGTCGGACGCTTAACCGACTGCGCCACCCAGGCGCCCCGAAAAAAGTTACTCTTAAACATTTGACTGAACAGATAAAATTGCATTAAACAGGGACTTCTTAAATACACATTTTTAAAAACATACATTTGTTATTTAAGTTTTTCACATTATATGTGATCCCTATGTTGGGAAAGAAGTAGTCACAGAGAAAGGGTAAGTGAAGGTTTATTGTTTCAGTGAAAAAAGAATAGCCAACTGAGTGCCTAATGCAAACTTTGTGAAGCAAATAAAACATAGCTGCTTTAACTTGCCTTTTCACTGGATTTTGGCAGTGTTTAATAGCAAAACACCAGTGACTTAATGAAATAGAATCCAAACTGCATCTTTGGGTAATAGGATTACTTTACTTTTATGTTCAATATAACAGAACACTTTTAATGCTAAGAACTATAAACTACATAAAATTAGTATTTTATAGTGTTTTATTAAAACTTTCTCCTAAGCCCTTTTGTATAAAACCCACTGAGTCAGATGAAATGCTATCTAACTAGGTACGGCTGTCAGATTAGTATTAAACTGAAGAACAATAATAAAACTGAAAGTCAGTTATGTTGTAGTTAATCTTCACTTATGAAAGACCCATTTCCAGGGTTGAACCTGGTTATATTATTTCCTAGGTCACAGCTCTAAATTGGTCCTTCTGTTTTTCAACATGTTTAAAGTAGTTAGTAGAGTTCCTTTTAAAAATAATATTGCATCCTTAGTGGGAATGATTATAGGTAAAATGTAGTTAAGTTACACATAGAGCCAGGGTTGGCTTTAAGTAAAAGACAGAAGTAGAAATGCAGAAAACTACATTTATCTTTAGACAAGGCATTTAAGCAGTGGAGAATCAGTTACGTTAAGTGCTTTCCCAAAATAAATGCATTTATCTTGACAAAATGTTATCAAGGCTCTTCATAAGCTTTGAAAAGTTATTTGAGAAAGAATATGTCTACGAAAAGATAAGAAATGTTCAGAAAGTTTACATCACATTTATTATGCAGTGTTGTAAAAGTTTTAAAATTTTCTGCTTTTTACTGTTTTTCATTTTTTTAAGGATACTCACTTATTATGGCAGTAGGATTTACATTTAAACATCGCTAGATTGGATTTTATTTTATTTTTTATTAAATGTTCTTCATCCTTATAGATGAAGTTGAATCCTGTCTTATTAGTTCAACTGCTAGGAGATGTGGGTCTTAGGTGGCACTGTTTTGGTTCCGTCTCTTCAAATGTACTTTTGTTTGTTTAAAATAAACAGCATAACTTTTAGAAAACAAAGCGTTAGGAAAAAAAGTCCATCAGTGTTATGGGCACTGTGTAAATAAGTAAATATTTCATCCTTTATTTTTCAAGTAAAAGTCATGCTGTTACAAGTGTAATTTGTGCATATAAGTAATACTTATGAATTAAATTATTTAATATTTGATTACAGTAACTGTGAAAAATAAAAAAAATGTGTTAACATTTGCCTGTGAGCCCTTGAACTGTTTTCTCTACTAGGTAATTGAAAAAAAAAAAAAAAAGTCTAACACTAACATGTAAACATGTTTTTCTTGTAAATTATTAAGTTTATTTCACCAATTTTGCTAAACTTTGTAATTCACATTCTTAGCATATTATTAAATGCAATGTAAAATATGTGCTTAGACCTGAGTATAATGTACATAATAGTGTTTGTGTGTGATTTTTTTTTTTAAGAAATATTTTTCTCAGGCCCTTATGACTATTTGTGGTTGTATTCTTTCACTGATCATTAGTTAAGATTCTGCTAGTTCCCTCTGGGAAATATCAAATTTAATAACGAGAGAGATGTTTTAAGTACAGTCTATTTGGATTTGCCTCCTAGCTCTGAATTTCTGTATTAAGCCTAAATATTATTGTATGGTTTATGTAAAGCAGGTTTTACAAGTGTGTAGCCCTGGTGTATAATTCCGGAATGCTTTATTATCACCAGAAGCCATTATTTGCATTACATATAGGCAGCAATAAAATGTTAAAATCATTTTAAAGAAGTCCTATCATTATTCCAAAAATTCTGTTTCATGTACCATCTATCTAGTAATAGAGTATAGCTAGTAACCAATTAAAAAAGTAATTTGTGCTGTGGTTAAGAAAAAGAAAACAAAATGGAATAGGATTGACTTGCATGTCAAATTTGAGTTGTAGTTTATTAAAGATTTAGAAATAATTTATTCTGTAGTTGCAAGGTAAGTCTGACTTAAAATGAGTATTATAGATAGTGTCTTGAAAGGAGAACTACAATTTTGCATTAAAGTGAAACTCCTGCCTTTTAAATTTTAAATAACTGTTTTAGAAAATGGCTGCGAAAACTTAGCTGTAGCCTATGAACTAATTTGCTAAAAGACATTTTATGTATCATTGAGGTACCTTCAATTTGCAAAGTGGTAAAAAGGAAGATCGTTTTTCATTTTCCCTAAAAAAATAATGAAGAGGACGAATGTATCAGATGGTATCCTGCTAATAATTTAAAATATGGTTTAAAAAAGACTTCCAGGAAGATATGTTTTTAGGTCTACTGATTATGTTAAACTTGTGACAGGGAATGGAAATATTGATTAATCAAATATGATTTGCACTTAAGGCAAAATAACTATTTCTGGGGGGCTTGGGGTATCATCACCACTTGGTGGCAGTATTATCAAAAATTTAGGAGTAAGTTTTCAGCAATGATTAATTAAATTGCTAGGGAGATGTCTAGACACAGAAAATAGGAAGAAAAGATAAATGTCACAATGAAAAGTCATTTTATGTCTAAGTTCTACTTTATAAAAGGAGGACATAATGTTGAAGTAGCACAACTTGGCACATTCTTCATGTCACAAGTTTGTAGTACAAAATGGATAAAGGAAGTAGCCTGCTTATCAATAGAAGGAAAAGTTTAAGTTTAGATTTAAATGTAAGAATGTGAATTCCCGGGGCTCCTGGGTGGCTCAGTCAGGCATCCAAATGTTGATTTCGGTTCAAGTCATGATCTCATGGTTTGTGGGATGGAGCCCTGCATCAGGCTCTGTGCTAACAGTGAAGAACCTGCCTGGGATTCTCTCTCCCACGGTCATTGCCCCTCCCCTGCTTGTGCTTTCTCTCTCTCTCAAAATAAATAAACTTAAAAAAAAGAAAAGAAAAAAAAGAACGTGAATTCCCTAAATATGTCTGTTGAGGTGTTCCTCTTTAACTTTTTGAAGAGTCTCTCTGGAAACTAGAGGCAGTGTTTCTTTTTTTATTTTTTAAATTTATTTATTTTTATTTTATTTATTTTAGCAGGAGGGACAGACACAGGATCTGAAGCAGGCCTCAGGCTCTGAGCTGTCAGCACAGAGCCTGTTAGAGGGCTCAAACTCCAGCAAGACCACGACCAGAGCAGAAGTCAGATGCTTAATCGACTGAACCACACAGGGGCCCCTAGAAGCAGTGGTTCTTAACAGCTCTGAAGTCAGGGGATGACTGGGTGGCTCAGTTGGTTAAGCATCTGACTTTGGCTTAGGTCATGATCTTGCAGTTCAGGTGTCTGAGCCCTGTGTTGAGCTCTGTGCTGTAAGCTCAGAGCCTGGAGACTGCTTCAGAATTTGACTCCCTCTCTCTCTGTGCCCCTCCCCACTAATGCTCTGTCTCTCAAAAAATAAATGTAAAAAAAAAAAAATGAAAAAAAAAGTTATGAAGTCAGGAGGGTAAGGGAAGAAAAAATGAAATCAATAGAAGTCTTTGAACTTACACTGTTTTATTGCTCAAATTTCTACTAAATGCTCCATTATTAGCTGTTAAAAGTTTTACTTAATATATACTTTCTTGATGGAGTATTTAGTAATGTAAAAAAAGATACTATTAACTTCAGGACAGAAAATTGGGATTTAGCTACATTAGGAAAATAATGTGTAAATAATAAATGAACCTGCATATAAAACCAAGGACTAAGTATTCATTTATTCAGATTCTTAAATTTAAATACTAGCTATAATACTCATTTAAATGTGACTTAACATTGCAATTAGAGGATAAGTTATTTCTAAATCTTTAATAAACTACTTCTTTATTTACTGAAGTTTTACTTACCCCTGCTTACTATTTTTAACAATGATTAAAAGGCAAAACTATTTGGCATGAAACACAAACCTAAGAAAAGAAAGGAAGTGGTATATTACTATCAGATTCTGATACCATTTCTTAGTGGATCTAAAGAAACATGAAGGCAGATTATGTGGCATATATTAATATATTAATATATTAAGATAGTAATATATATTAATGCATACAACTCTATTTAATATGGTTTTTGAGTCTCATGAGAAATTACATAGGAGTGCGATTTGCCCAAATTTAGTCCAATTTCAGTTTATCACCTCCTAGGATAAGAAATATTGTGAGAAAAATGAAAGGCAGGGTTTTAAAAAAGGTCCTTTAATGAAAAATATAAAAACATAATATTGCATCCTTGAAACATGATTTGGATGTTTAGCAAGTTCTAAGAGCTTCCTGTGTAAAATAACCCTGTGTTTAATATACGTGTATTTCTATTTACACATACAATGAAACAAACCTTATTTTACTTGACAGTAATATTTATGATGCTGACATCCTCATAGGGCTTATCTGTTTTGGGATTGACTTTGACATTGGAGATCCTCTGTACAACTTCCATTCCTTTAGTCACTCGTCCAAACACTGTGTGCTTATTATCAAGCCAAGGCTGCATTGAAGGAGAAACGGAAAATCTTGGTAAACCCAGATTTCTTAAATTACACCCTCTGGGTAAGAAAATTACAGAGAATTTAAACTTATGCTTCATTTTTAATTTAATAAAAATATATACAGTTAATTTCATCTAGCAGCTTTTAAGAGTGATTTCCATGTTTATCTGAAAAAATATAACAGCATAATATAATGTTTAATTAGCTGCATCTTTCAGACCAAACGGACCTGAAAGATGTTTGCTAAAAGTAAGTTTCTTTGCATGGCTTAAAGAATACTGGCTAAGGCTTTAAAAGTTCTCTGTAGGAATCAGACCTGCAAAATAGGCAGGAATTGTTTGGAATTGTTCAAGTAGCATGTGCTTTTGTAGTAGAGAGATGGGAACTCAAATGTTCGCTCTGCTACTTACTTGACCTTTGGCAAGTTGATCATGTCGCACTGTTTGTATAGTCATCTAGTATAGTGATACTAGAAGTATTGTGAATATTACTTTGTGCCTGATGGGTAGTAGTTATATTTTTCTTCATTATGTGGTGCTTAATTCCAAAAAATAAAGTATAATAATTTTTATAATTTTGTGTAACTGCACAGCAATAGAGCTCAATATTCTAATACTGTATGTCGTCAGATCTACAATGTTGCAATATAAGTTGCATTCTGATATCACAGATGTTAAAATATAGAAAAAATGTCTTAAAAAATTTGAGAATTAATATACTCTAACCCCCCCCCCCCATTCTAAAGGAAACAGGCCCAGAAGTGAAATAATTTGTTTTCTGTTGTACAATTAGTAGTGGCAAGGTGACTTAAACTCCAGAGTCCTGAGTTATGCAAGTATTGTTTTACAAAGCAAAATCTGATTTGTTAGGTAATTTTACATTTTCTCATCTAAACTGTTTCATTTTTTATATGCTGGCAGAAATAAATAATAGTAGAGAATAATGCAGCTCTCTTTTACTGAATTCATTCTTAGATCAAAACCTATGACAACTTACAGTTTATATGACAGCTTATAGACAATGCTGTTCTACTTACCGTTGGTACTACTGTTATAAAAAACTGGGATCCGTTAGTATTTGATCCAGCATTGGCCATGCTGAGTGTATATGGTCTGTCATGTCGTAATGTTGAATGAAACTCATCTTCAAATTCTCCTCCCCATATGCTTTCTCCTCCCATACCAGTACCTGTTGGATCTCCTGTTTGAATCATGAAGCCCTTAAGAGGAAGTATACAAAAAACATATTACACTGTACTTTTCTATATGTACGTTTTGGAATTTAAGTGTGTTTTATGTTCAGTAAAATCTTTTTTTTTTTTTTTTTTAAGTTTGAGAGACAATGCACCAGTGGGGGAGGGGCAGAGAGAGAGGGAGATCCCAAACAGGCTCCACACCGTCAGCACAGAGCCTGATGTGGGGCTCCAGTCCATGAAGTGTGAGCTCATGACCTGAGCCAAAATCAAGAGTTGGATGTTTTAAACTGACTGAGCCATGCAGGCTCCCCTTTTCTTAATAGTCACTCTATCAAGTGATTTTATTAAAACCTTAGTAAGTTATACTTTAGATGATGTCTT
Organism: Lynx canadensis; assembly: GCF_007474595.2. Classification (NCBI taxonomy): domain Eukaryota; kingdom Metazoa; phylum Chordata; class Mammalia; order Carnivora; family Felidae; genus Lynx; species Lynx canadensis. The sequence continues at coordinate 132,909,823 of NC_044303.2, read as the reverse complement.
TCCACTGCTTAAACACAACCTTATTTCAGTTACTGAAACAAAACTGCAAAGGTCTCCTCATGAATAGTCATGTACTATCTTTCCCAATAATGCAATTAAAACCAATTAATATTGTAAATAAGTTTTAGATCTATAGAGTGTATAAGGTTTTATATAATTGCCCCACTCTTCTCTCTTCCCTTTCCCTAAAATTCTGGATTGCCTGGTGAGTCATTTTTCTAATTCTTTCAGAACCCCCCAAATCTGATTATTCCTCCTGTCATTTCTCCTGCCATTTCTGAACCTATCAGTAACTAAGAACTACACTATTGCCCCATCCATTTTATGGAACAATGCTCAACAAAATCCTGGGACAAGTTCGTTCTGCTCTTCAGGTATTAATGGTGGTTCTCAAAGATTAAATAGCATGATGTCTTTTCTATTATTTAAAATCTTATTTTCTAGATCTAGACCTTATTTAGTCACTAGGTATGAGTAACCTTAACTATTGGTTTTATCTCAGCATGCCCTTTACTCTGTATCTGACCCTTGGGTTTAGCTGCTGACAAAATACTGGTGCAGTGTTTCTAAAAAGGTACCATGTTACTGTTCCTGCATTTATTCCAGATCTGATATTCATGACTATCCATTCTTCTTTTGGCTTAGAAAGTCCCATTTTTCCTATTCCTTTTTAATAAAATGATAATTGTGAGACAGGAAGATTCCTTATGTTTAAACCTCTGGTTATGGGGCGCCTGGGTGGCTCAGTCGGTTAAGCGTCCGACTTCAGCCCGGGTCACGATCTCGCGGTCCGTGAGTTCGAGCCCCGCGTCGGGCTCTGGGCTGATGGCTCAGAGCCTGGAGCCTGTTTCTGATTCTGTGTCTCCCTCTCTCTCTGCCCCTCCCCCGTTCATGCTCTGTCTCTCTCTGTCTCAAAAATAAATAAACGTTAAAAAAAAAAAAAATTAAAAAAAAAAAACCTCTGGTTATGCAAAACACACTATTCCTGAAGTCATATAAATTTTGTATAACTTACCTTAATTATACGGTGAAATGTATGCCCATTATAATAGCCGTTTCTGCTATGAACACAGAAGTTTTCCACTGTCTTAGGGCACCTAGTAAGATATGTTAAAAATATGAAATCCATTTAGAGCATCTTAATATAGTTTTCTTTGCAGTTCTGCTTTCTACTGATACCTGTAATACCTTCTGAATGTTTCAGGACAGTCTTTTTCCATAACCTCTTCTCATCTCAGGACAGAAGAGATGAAAGATCACATAAGCCACAGTATATTGTTTAATATATTATCTTTAGATAAAGAATGCTTATTATATTTGAGTTTGACAGTATTTAAATTTCAAAGTCATTTAGCAGTTAAAAAAAATACAGCTACAGGACCGTAAGATACGTATATTCACTGCATATAGTAGGTTCAGTTCCTGGGAAAGATAATTTTCTTATAAAAACAACATTATGGTACACTGACACACTTCCTAACCAAGGACCTGCTCTCTCTCAAATGCTATCTCCTAACTCTAATCAACTTTAAATGACAATCACACACTCAAAAGTATGAAGCTTTCTAAATGTTAACTAATCTCATGTGATGACTTAATCTCATGTTACAGCATTTAAAACATTTAAAACACTCATATACAAAATAAAGAAGTACTTTTAAGTAAAAGGGGTTGTAAAAGATGTCACTGTGTTTTTCGTTTTCATTTTTTTGGAGACAGAAGTGGAGAGGGGCAGAGGGAGAGAGAATTCCAAGCAGGCTCCACATTCAGCAAGGAGCCTGACGTGGGGCTTACCCCCATGACCCTGGGATCATGACCTGAGCCAAAATCAACAGTTGGATGCTCAACTGACTGAGTCACCCAGGCGCCCCAAAGATGTCACTCTTTGGATCAAGAATAGCCAAAGATATTCTATTGGATTTGGCATTGCATGTTCATCTTGCAAACTTTTAAACTGTCCAGAATTCCTTTCTGCTTTTTTCAGTACATTTTTTGTTGGATTGATCGATTGATTGATCAATTATGTATGTATGTATGTATGTATGTATGTATGTATTTATATTAGAGCACAAGCAGGGGAGAGGGGTAGAGGAAGAGACAGAGAATCTTAGGCAGTGCAGAGCCCAACATGGGGCTCAATCCCATGATTCTGGGATCATGACCTGAGTGGGGATCATGACCTGATTGAAAATCGAGTTGAACACTCAATTGAACGAGCCACTCAGATGCCCCTTGTTGGAATTTTTAAAACCTATAGAAAGAACTAAAGAAGTAGTAGTGGAGGTCTAAGAAATGTAAGGAGGAAAAGGAATTATCCTCCCCTTAAGGATTTGCTTTGAGGGTAAAGCCAGTTATAACAAATGAGCCACAAAATATAGTTGGGATGCACAGTTGATGTTAATATCCATTTATAAACCACTTTATAGTTTACATTCAGCACTTTCATAGCCATTTGTTTTGTATGCATAACAATAAACCTGTGAAGTATGTGTGTGTGTGTGTGTGTGTGTGTGTGTGTATATATATACATATATATATATATACACACACATAATATCCCCATTTTCTAGAGGAACAGTTATCAGAAAGCTAAAGACAGACATTCTTATCAAACCCTTCAGTTCTTTAAAATTCCTCAAGTTGAGGGGCGCCTGGGTGGCTCAGTCGGTTAAGTGGCCGACTTTGGCTCAGATCATGATCTCACGGTTCATGGGTTCGAGCCCCACCTACTTCAAATTCTGTGTCTCCCTCTCTCTTTCTGTCCTTCTCCCGCTCATGGTCTGTCTCTGTCTCTCAAAAAATGAATAAAAACATTTAAAATTTTTTTTAAATAAATAGAAAAATTCCTCAAGTTGAAATAGCAATTTTAAGTTGCAGTTTCTTCCAATAAACACATTTACATTGATGTTCATTTCAGACAAAAGACAGTACATACTCAACAGGAAAAAGTTTGATATGAATGTCTCCCATGCTTGTGTGGATAATGGCACTATCTGAAACACGTTTAGGTCCTTCAGCTTGAGTAGCTGCCATGACTTCTTCTTTAGAAGGTTTCTCATTAAAAACATCTCTGTCAGAATCTGCACTTTTTGTATCTTCTGGTTCTCGTTTGGTAAACTCAGAGAAAAATTAAAGAGAGTGAATGAATTAAATTTTTCATCTGGTTAAAATGTTATCAACAGTAAAATTTCATTTCTATCTATGGTATTTGAGCAAAGTAAGAATTCACATCAGAATAAGTCCTTACTGCAGCAATCACTTCCTATCACAGGATGTGTAATAGAGTTAAATTATTTTTACACTTGCCTAACATGACAACAATCCATACAGTGAAGGTGTATGGTTTCAAATGGGATTTAATGTCTTTTTGGGTGCACACTGAACAAGATGCACTTTTATTTGAGGTAGTTTTCTGCCTCTGCCCGCTAGTATGTTCTAACCTGTCAACCAGTGCTTACTTTTCACTATTTAGATTGCCTGGGTTTGAATTCCATTCTGCTACTTACTAGTTACATGATTTTGGCAAAATAAATTCATTTCTTCCATTTCCTCATTCATAAATGGGGATAACTACCTCAAAATTGTACCTATTGTGAAGATTCAATGAAGGGATATAAAATGCTTGGAGAATAGTGCCTAATATGTAAAAGGTACTATATACATATTAATAATTGTTGTTATAATGAACAGAACCTGGTGCTAGGCAGGTTGAGGATTCAAAGATGAATCAGTAATGCATCTTGGCTAGTTTTTTTTTTTTTTTTCCTGCAAAGCCCCCATCTGTTCTATCTAAACCCTGAAGCTTGGAAGAAAGAATGTAAATTTTGAGTGAAGTTACAGAAATTTCAGGATACCTCAGGGAATAGGGAAAATTGAGAGAAATCTTTCAGTTGTTAAAACTTTGGACTCCTCTGAGCCTTTTTTTTTTTTTTTTAATTTGACTTTCAGGAAGTAGAAATCTTTTCTCCAGAGGAAGCTCTACCTGATTATCAACTGAGTTCGAGGAAAGTAAAGCCAGTGCCCCAGGCCCTGTCTTGCCTAATGTCATTCCGGATCTACTTGGATAAATTCCAAATAAAGAAACAACCAAGCTAGGATGTTGTTGACTTATCATCTTATTCTCCATTTTTTCAAAGGAATGACATTATCAGTTGTATGATTGATTTATATGAATTTTTAAATAGGTATTTTAATTTAGCTCACATATTGAACTACCAAAGTTCATATTTTGTCATATTTTGATATTGATTTGAAAAGATAAAAAATTTACATATATGTATGTACCATTTTACTTTTGCTTACGGATATGTATGTCTAATAAAATGAAAGATAATTTTATGAACATGTTAGCTGTATAAAGATGAATAGTAACTTTTTTTCTTCAATGTTAACAACACATGTGATTTAATCAACATAAAAGTAAACTTTAGGGGAAGAGAATAATTTATTAGTTTTTTGATAAAGAGGATAGAAAATTAGTATGTTTTTAGTGTATATCAAGAGTTAGCTTTTACCTTCAAAACAGTTAAATTACAGGTAAAAACAAGAAAAACTATTTCCCTTTAACCAATATAATTTTTTGTAGCAATGACTTTGAAAGTTCTAAATAAAATTTTCATCTTAAAAGAATGTATCCATTTTTTGGTTAAAAGCTTGTTTGGGATGAACTGCTATTTTCCTACATTAATCAAATGCTGACAACCTGAATAGCATCACAGCTACTTACAAGATATCAGATGAAATCAATCAGTATACTAGAATGAGCCACACACTTTAACAAACTTGTGAATAGTGAAGAAAATATAATGCCCTGTATTTGAGGATTTAATATTACCTTAAGGAGGAGATGACTATCACAGATATTTAAAAAAAAAAAAAAAAAGAGAGAAAGTAAACTATTCCAAAAACTGTGACATATAGAGCACAACCAGGCAGATGTAACTCAGACTTGATGTCAAGAGAAGGTTTCCAAGTAGGAACTGATATAAGTAGGAACTGGGGACAGGTATGTGATTGGCAGAAGGAACAGCCTGTGTAAACGCCTTGAGGTAAAAAAACAACACTCAGCTATTGCAAACAGGATCAAGTTCAGTCAGAGTAGCAAATGAACTAAAAATGAAGAAAGATAGGTAGAAGAGCCAACTAATATAGATAGTTGAGGAGCCATTAAAGGATTTTAGGCAAATAACCAAATTTGGGACTCAGTCTCTGACTGCAGTGTGAAGGACAGAATGGTAGGGCAGAGGTCTCTACACTTTAGATTTTTCTGCTTGGTTCAACAGTTAGGACACGGCTACTCCTAGATAGTTTAGACAGTTTGATTCTGAGCCCAGTCTTAGTTAACATGTAAAGTACTTGTAGTTCTCTAGGGAAAAAAAAAAAAAAAAACGTCAGGAATATAAACTTTTAAGGTAGCACCATTACAAGAGAGTTAAAAGGTAAAAAAAGAAATGTGCTTAGAGAAGCAAGTGTGCAAGTTCAGGGAAGATAAATTAAGAACAAAAGATGAAAAATAATCTTTTTTAGAACTTTTAAAACCCCATAGCAAAAGCTATTTTGGATGCAATTATTACCATAACCACTTACTTCCTTACATCTTAGACAACATAAATAGTTGTAGAAGCCAGGTCGAAGATTTTTCAGAACAGGAGGGAAATCAGTACAAAATCGAGTCCTAGTTAAAAATTATGCAATATTAATGTTTTAAGATGGTATTCTGGTTGTTTAGAAAGCATGCTATTATTGCCAACATTCTCTTCAGTTGAAAGCACGACCTAAGAAAATAAATCTCCAACCAAATTGGAAGAATTAAGGCCTATTTCCTAGTATTTCCGCATACCATGTAAAATCTATTCTTCTTAAAAGATGTACAAACTATTGTTGGGTCAGCTTGAATATTTTGAAGAACAGGATTTTCAGAAGCTTTCATTTCTATAGTAGTTGCAGCACGATGTTTTTTGGCTATTCCCTGGAACAGAGCCAACTGCATCACTCTAATATTTTCCTGCTTGCCTAAGATGCGCACACACCTGGAAAATACAACAATGTTTTATACAGTAAAATACCAGAATTCCAATTATAAAAATTTTATAGATAAAATCTAGAAATCAACTATCCTTTACCTTTGTATAAAATAATTACTAAAAGTTTTTTAAAAAGTGTTTTTCTACCTCCTTCTCCAGAAAGTTATTTTAAATTGGATGGAATTTTCTGGTTAAAAAAAAAAAAACAACAAAACACAATCATTCATGCATAATTTTAACCTATCCCTATTATCTTAATCTTTTTGCAAGACTTCAAAGATTCTACACTGTGAAGAACTACAATATAAATTTGTTTCTATGTGAGAATGTACAGACCTACATTTTTTTCTCTTTAAAATATACTTTTAAGTTCTTTTCATTTACATTCAGTGTTAGTATCTGATTGTAGCTATTTTGTACTAAAACCAAATGGACTGTTTGCACAAAAGGCTTATTGTGGTTTCATGCATTTTAACTTCTGATTTTATGTCTAGCAGGATGTAATGCTGAATTCTGTGGTTAAAATATTTGGCAACATTTAATATGAACCAGGCTAATTTAAATCAATAAGCAAAAGAGAGATTGAAACTTGTTAAAAAAAAAAACAAAAAAACAACCTTGAAACTATGCATATCTTTTTTTCCATTTCTTTTACAAACATGAGTGGAAACTTTTTACATAAGATTATAAACAACCAAAAGACCACAAAAAATCCAGTCAAAACATTTGGTTAAGTTTAGACATTTGGGACCATTCCACTTGTCTTGGAACAAACAAAACTCCCTTTGTTTCCCTGAAAGAGGAAATGGTCCCCCATAAATGAATGCACTTTTAAAAAACATCTTATTAAAGCTTACCGGTTTGTTTCTACATTTATAACTTTAATGCCTAGCATTGTTCCATATAGCACGAAGTGTCCAGTTTCATCAAAGACTATGTTAATTAATCTTACTGCATCCACCTTCTCCAACTCACGTTCAACAGCCATTCGTCGGCCAAATTCCATGTCGGGTAGCTGTTGCCTCATCTGCTGCAGTTCAGTAAACATCTAGGGAGTAAACAAAAAAGCTATGTGATAAAGGGAATGAGAATTTAAATAGAAGCACTGTACACATTAAGAGCCACTGAAAATTTGTGTACTTATAGGTTACCTTAAAGAGGATTCTAAATTCCATAAGCAGGAAATAAAAAGACATTAGTAAGTTCAATCGTAAAATAATAGTATTTACACTAACTGCTTCTTAATAAAAAAAAAAAAAAAACAGTTAATATACCAACTGTCTTCTGTACAGAAAAAAGGTATCTGCTGCCTTTTATAAGCCACAGACTAGGGACACCTGGGTGGCTCAGTTGGGTAAGTGTCCGACCCTTGATTTCAGCTCAGGTTATGATCTCATAGTTAGGAGATTGAGCTCCACATCTGGCTCCATGTAGGGCTCCATGCTGGGTGTGGAGCCTTCTTAAGATTCTCTCTCTCTCTCTCTCTCTCTCTCTCTCTCTCTCTCTATCTCTCTCCCTCCCCCCCGCCCCTCCCCTACTGTGCTCTCTCATAAATAAATAAATAAATAAATAAATAAATAAATAAATAAATAAATGCCACAAACTAGTAGTTTCCCATAGGAAGATAATGCAAACCAAGCATGTAATTTTAAATTACCTAGTAGCTACTTAAGTAAAAGAAACAGGTGAAATTAGTCTCAATAAGGTTTTATGTCCCATATATCCAAAATATAATCATTTAAACTTTACTCAATACTTAAAAATTGAGATAGAAGCACCTCGCTGGCTCAGTCTGTGGAACATGTGTCTCTTGATCTCAGGGTTGTAGGTTTGAGCCCCATGATGGGTACAGAGGTTATTTAAAATAAAATCTTAAAAAAAAAATTTGAGATAAATTATATTCTATTTTTTTTATATTAAGTATTTGAAATCCTGTATTTTATACTTTCATCCTGTCTCAATTTGGACTAGCCACATTTCAAGCACTCAATAGCAACATGTGGCGAGTGGCTACTACACTGGACACTGTAACTACAGAGTGTAAGGTCCCTGTAAAAGGATCATGGACCTGACATGATATAACACTCAATTTTTATTGAATGAACTCTTATTATTTCACTAATTTATAACAATTTCATGCTATTTTAGAAAATGTTTCAAGTTATTTTTATAGAGAGCCCAACACAGATTATCATTAGGTAAATGTCATTTACGGTAGATGAATATTTTTATAAATGCTCTGTAGCTTATTTGGTTTTCTTTTCTTCAGATATTTAACACAATTTTCAGATAAGGTCACATCTTAATTACTATGTATTATCACACTATAAGCTTCTCCCCCATTAAGATCTTTCAGGTTTCCAGACATTTAGGGCATCAAACAGCAGAATTCAACAGCAGGTCTCCACTGGAGATAAAAAGAAGCCAAGCTTATGTCCAGTCTACTTATTTTCATGCTTGTGTTAACCGGAAGTCCCATTTTTCTAGATATGGAAAGAACAACAATGTACACAACTCCATAAAAACAAAAGGAGGTATATGCGTTAGGGAACAACATGAAGCAAGGGTCTTACAGGACAGAAAAAAAGCCTGTTGGTCATTAGGTTTTCTTATCTCCAGTCTCTGAGACTACTTGTTTATTCATATGCTAGAAATAGCCTAGCATTTTTATAGAGAGGGACCCCTGATTATTTTACTAGATTAGATTCATTTTCATGACTTAAAGTTTGTAGACAGTTGTCTGCCTGCGTGTTAAGTATTTCATAAATGTTAATCCAACCTGATAAATACAGCAGTATCTTTTTACAGTATTCTAGCCTTAATAGCAGGGCCTCTGTGATACACAACTGTGTAACCATATGCATATCTCATTAACTGTGAGATTCCACTGATTTACTACCCACTATCCTTCTAATTAATTTACTTGGCATTTGTTTTAGTTGTTGTTGTTGTTATTGTTTGGACAATCTCTCATTTTGAATCTCACTTCTGTCATAAGTTTTACTACTGACCTCATCTTATTTCAGCCCTCTTCAACACTTGTTGAAGTCAATAATGAAGAAACAGAGTATTCGTGTTAAGAAATTAATATCCAGAGACTGTGTTCTTAAATATTTCTTTTGCTGAGGAATCTTCAAAGAGCTGCAAGTTGGTAAAGGCCTTTAAGTTATATTTAAGTTGAACTAATATCTAGTTACCAGCTGCCATTTATGAAGAAAACATCACAGTTTTCTCCTATTCTTCAAAGTAGAGTGGAAAGCTGTTCTCTTCCAAAAGGAAAATGAGTCAGGAGGATGATCTAACAACCAGATCTTCACATGTGTCTGGATTCATATTACTTCAGGTAGATAATCCACCCAACTTAAAGCCACTTGCCACCAAACAACAGTGTCACTAAGAAGAGTAACAGAATTTAAGACCTTAATGCAAGGAATCTAAACTGGTTACTACCAACAATGTAGAATTATTATACAATAAACAGTACTGCTATGAAGAAGGTTCAACCCACAGACTCTCAGAGGATTCAACATACCATTAGCAGTTAGAGAACACTTGAGGGAAACAGGTGATCAGACCCAATTTCCACAAAAAACTGTTAACTTTGCATGGATAGAAAGTCTTATTCTACAACTACATGCTTTAACAAATTCTTGTTAGCAGTAATTATGTGTCACGTATTGTTGTTAGTGCTGGAGATACAAACATGAGCCAAAACAGATAAGGGAGCATAGATCACATAGAGTTTAGTCTACAAGGGGTTGATATGTAGTAATCAAAAATAAGACCAAGCCAAATGGTCTAAGAGAAAATAGACAGAGTGATATTGAGTCACATAAAAAAAAAAAAAAGTTGTCCTAGGTTAGACAAATAGTGAATTCCCACAGGAAGTGACTCTTTAAATGAGATTTGAAGCTTAAGTTCAACAGGTAATGGAAAGAACGGAGGAGGGGTGACACCAGGCAGCAGGAACAGCATAAGCAAAGGCCCTGTGGTGGAAGACATGTTCAGGAAACTGAAATAAGGCCTAAATGGCTAGTGTTAAGAGGCAGATAGAAAAGTGAGTGACAGTAGGCTAGAGTGGTAGGCAAAGGCCACAATAAGGCAGGCTGTGACTTCGGTCTTGATCCTAAGAACAATAAGAAGTCACTAAAAGGTTCAAAGAATGAAATGATCAAATATGCACTTAAAAAATTTGCTCTGGATGCAGTGTGGATAACTGATTAGGAGGAAGCCCGAATATAGGCAGTAGGCCATGAGACAGTCCAGGCAAAAGATCATGAGCTAGGGTAGTGACAGCTATGCTGAAAAGAAAGGGATAGATTTTAAGCATATTTAGAAACTAAAATTGACAGGATTCATGATGAATTAAATAGAGGGTAAGGAAAAAGAGTTAAAAAGTTAAGGATGGCGCAGGTTTGTGGCTTATGCAAGTAAATGGATATTGGTGCCATTCATGAAGACAGCAAAACAAAACAAAACAAAACAGATGGCACCATGTGTGTTCACAATAGTAAGATGGAGAAATCAATTTGGGAGTAGTCATATGAATAGGCAGGAGTGAACAGAGTAAAAGCCACACAAAAGAAGGATGATTGGCTCAGAAGATATCACATCATAAACCCTGGGAAAAGAGTTTTGAAGAACAATGCAAGAGAGCAGACAGATCAATAATATCTTCAATGTGCTAAGAGAAAATAACCATCAATGTATAAATATCTATATCCAGAAAAAATATCTTTTAGGAATTGCACAAAATAAAGACACTCAGAAAAGGAAATTCCCATTAAATTTATATTGCACTTACACTTAGTGATTCATCAAAGACTCTCATGAGTTTTCCAGTTAAAAATCTGAAAATTCTAACTTTTCTATCAGAACCAATAGTAGCTATTTTCTTCCCATCAGGTGAAAAACATATGCTGGTTGGATAAGCCTTGCACTTGGCAAACTCATACAAATCGGTGTCAGTTTTATATTCCCAGTTCACATTTTTGGGGAACTTATATTCATGAGGAGGCCCAGTCCAGTATTCAATCATTCCAGATTTATCAGAAGACACTATTGCTTTATAAACTGCATTCAGCCGTATCTGAGTAAGAGGTGATGTATGGAGCTTGTCAAAAATATGAAGCGGCTGGTTATCTCCTCGACCATCATAAATGAAAATTTTTCCTGTGCTCTTCTCAGAAGCAGCAACTGAAGATATGGCATCCCCTGGGCAATAGATCCACTCACATTGTCCAGGAAAATAGCTAAAATAGTGAGGGGAAAAAAGAAGTTAATACAACAAGTAAGCATCCTTATCCACTCTCACCACCAAAACAAAGTCCTGGCCAATGATTTAGTTAGTTTTGGATTCCTTGCTCTAAAGTAGCAGAAATAGGGGCGCCTGGGTGGCGCAGTCGGTTAAGCGTCCGACTTCAGCCAGGTCACGATCTCGCGGTCCGTGAGTTCGAGCCCCGCGTCAGGCTCTGGGCTGATGGCTCGGAGCCTGGAGCCTGTTTCCGATTCTGTGTCTCCCTCTCTCTCTGCCCCTCCCCCGTTCATGCTCTGTCTCTCTCTGTCCCAAAAATAAATAAACGTTGAAAAAAAAAATTTTATAAAGTAGCAGAAATAGAAACTGGGGAGGAACAACTAATTTTCCCTTTCTGACCTCATTAATCTAATGGTAATAACTTCTGAGGATTTATCAGACCACATAGAAAACTTCCTACAGCAGATCATTTACTTCTCTTGGATAGATAAGAAAACCTAATCAGACCAGGGCCTTAAAATATTCCAGGGCATTGCCTTTTGGATCTCTAGGTCTCAGTCTATTTTTAACTTATTTTTAAATAGGTTCATATCTAACAGTATACTTGATAAAACTCATTCTTGAAATGTTTAAAATCAAAATATTTTAGTTATGACTATGATCAAAAGGAAAACATTTTGATATCACATTTTCATTATTAGTGACTTAATCTTACAACTATAAAGTTTGAACATGCTACCTGATAAAGTACAAAAGAACTGGGACAGATTTAACCTGGGACAGATTTAACCAAAATGAGTGTTGTCTCCTTCTAAGCAGTCAGTTAAAGAAGTTACACAGTTATTCCAATGTTGGTGCTGATGCTCAAAACTTCTGGAACTCTTCTTTTAGAATTTCTACCAAAACTTAAATAATATCCCCAAAGGTGGCAGAGGTTCAACATTTATGAATAGATTTAATTTGTAAAAACAGCTAAAGTGTAGGTAAACAAAGCAGGGAATAAGACAAGATAACCAATATATATTTCTATTTGTAGTAAAAAATAAGTTCTGACCATAAGTAATGAGACTAATATCCTTTAGTGGCTCATCAACTGGTTTTGAAGGAAATTCCAAAAGAAGTACTGCTATGTAATGAGCTGTTGTTCTTGTCCCACCACCATTCATATGTTGCAGTTACCCAAGGTGATTGATCTGGAGATAATTAGGAGGTAATTAAGGTTGAATGATGTCATAAATGTGGGGCCCTAATCCCACAGAAGGGAAAGAGGAAGATACCATTCCTCCTTACATCCTGTCCCCAAAGAGAGCCCTCACCACAAATCAAACCCTACTGGAATCCTGGTCTTGCACTTTCCAGCCTCCGGAACTCTGAGAAAATAAATTTCCTTTGGTTAAGCCACTCAGCCTATGGTCTTTTGTAATGACAGTCTGAACTAAGACAAGTCCTAAGACTATTTTTGACAATGCTAGATTTTCAAGGTGACATTCATTTAGACGTATATAAATTCAGTATGATATCTTAAGAAAGACATGCTTAAAACAAAGTATTCATCTCATTTCTGTAGTTCAACCACATGGTGTGGATATCAATATACTTTAAAGTTTAAAGTTAACAACGAATCACCCCAATTCCAAAAATGTACATAAGCCTTATAAGACACAATACATATTACTGAAATAAGCAAAGCAAGGAAGTTAATTCTAAGTACCAGCAAATTAGACATGATGGATCCTCATTATTTTATTAAGTAATGTTAAATGGATATAATGAATCCTTGTGATGATGCTATTTAAAAATTTCTGCTGTGATTAACAACAACAACAATAAAAACAGAAGCCTTCAAAGAGCATCATAACAAGGATTCCTATCTACTTTTCCTAAGCAAAATTCAAAAGCACAGCTGGCAATGGCAATACATTCTGTTTAGAAATATCTACAAAATGGTGACAGTTTAAAAATTATTTCACTAAGTTAAAAAGTATATACTTTAAAAAAGACTCACCCAAGCTTCAGCATATTGATCATGTCAAAGTTCACTACATCAAACACCTTCATTGCTTTATCATCACCCACAGAACAGAACAATGCTCCCTCAGAGCTAACTGCAATACTCTCAATAACTCCTATTTAAATAAATCAAAACATTCTAGTAAATACCAATGAAACAAATATGCATGATTCAAAGGAAAAAAAAACATTTTAAAAGAAACTTTAACCAATACAATTTAAGACTCACACACACACACACAGTGAAATTCTTACCCAGGTGACTACGAAAATGTTTAACAAATTCAATTCCCTCTTCTATTTTTTTCCAGAACTTAACATGTCCATCATGACTGGCAGTAATAATAAAGTCTGTCCTGCATACATAAAATTGTAAAAGTTAATTTGTAAAGCAGATCTATGAGTTATTTAGTACCCCCAAAAGCAATCATTCACTGAGAATCTTTGGCGCTTTCAAAATATTTTTATTTTAAGCTTTCTTTATAAAGACCATCATATGAGGGTAGAGAGAAAATGGCAAATTTTGTAGTTCTTTCCTGGATATCATAATAGTTGATGTGGCACTAACTTTAACCCCAAGAGCTAGGATCAGAGTTGTGCTAGGACTTGACATTAAAAAAAAAAGAAATTTCACCAGGAATTTCAGTAGACCTTACAGCCCTTTAATCGTAAAATCACCCTGTAGGCAGTCTTTTCACATGGAAAACGTACTCATCTTCAAAAGGTGATAAATAACCAATGTACATTTGTTTTGTATCGTATCCAAGGTGTCTTGTTAAGTATTAGAAAGATTTTGTACAGAATAGTCTCCCCTTTAAGGTGTATAAAAATAGAAACCATCTGAATACCTACGGTATTGATATTACCTTGAATGCATTCCTTGTAGGAAATTGGAAAGAATATGTAGGACTTCATTTAACTTAAAATATTATAGAATAGGTGGCATTAAATAGAAATCCATGGTATCCTAAAGATACTTTTACAAATCATCTTCAAAACTGAAGCATCTTTATAAAATAAATTTTTCAGAAAAAAAACAAAAAAAGATGTGTGAGACTTACTTGGTGCATACCACATGGGTGATAACATCTCTATGCATGTAACTGCGCTCATACATAGATGCACTGGGGAGATTTTCAAGATAGACTCTTTCAAACTCTAGAACTGAGGGAAAAAAGGTAAAGAAAAATTTATTTTAAACTGCAACTATATACTATTTTGCATTTTCTGTAAGAGTTTTCTACATTCTATTTTCTGTTGGGCACCTGGGTAGCTCAGTCGTTAAGCATCTGACTTTGGCTCAGGTCATGATCTCACGGTTTATGAGTTCGAGTCCCATATTAGGTGAGCTCAAGCTCTGCTTCGAGGGAACAGAAGCCCTCTTCGGGTGAGCTTGAGCACTGCTTTGGGTGAGCTTATGCCCCACTTCGGGTGAACATGAACCCCACTTCGGGTGAACACGAGGCCCACTTTGGGTGAGTCCCACTTCTCTCTCTCTGTCTCCCTCTGCCCCTCCTTCTCTCCTTCTGCCCCTCCCTTGCTCTCAAAAAAAAAAAAAATTCTATTTTCTATTTTCTTCTATATCTTATTACATTTCTCTCAATTCACACGTAATGAAAAAAAAATCTAGCCTGTTATGTATTTCATAGTAGTGAACAGCACTGTTACTATTTAGTCATGACAGGTCTCAGGTATTGTACAGATGCTTAACTGCCCTCAGAACTTAACTGAGCGATTCTCGCTTAATATTAAGGTTCCATTAAAAAAGAAAAACTTTGGGGGCGCCTGGGTGGCGCAGTCGGTTAAGCGTCCGACTTCAGCCAGGTCACGATCTCGCGGTCCGTGAGTTCGAGCCCCGCGTCAGGCTCTGGGCTGATGGCTCGGAGCCTGGAGCCTGTTTCCGATTCTGTGTCTCCCTCTCTCTCTGCCCCTCCCCCATTCATGCTCTGTCTCTCTCTGTCCCAAAAATAAAAACAAAAAACAAAAAAAAAACAAAAAAAAAGAAAAACTTTGGGGTTCCTGGGTGGCTCAGTCGGTTAAGCGTCCAACTTCGTCTCAGGTCACGATCTCACGGATGGTGGGTTTGAGCTTCATGTTGGACTCTGAGCTGACAGCTCAGAGCCTGGAGCCTGCTTCAGGTTCTGTATCTTCCTTTCTCTCTCTGTCCCTCCCCCGCTTGTGCTGTCCCTCTCTCTCAAAAACAAATAAACATTGAAAAAAAAAAAAAAAACCAAACCAAAACCTTAAAAAGTTTCATGAAAGTATCACAAACATCTTTCTAACCATTAGTAAAGCCAATTATTAGTTCTAATTTAAATAATTAACAAGAGACCAGTGGCCACCTATAGGCGTTTATCTTTAAGACACTAAGCCTCTTTGAGGTCACTAGTAGTGGGGTTGAAGCAGATAAACATGATAAAATACTAAATAGATTTTTAGAGCTGAGAAAATCCTGGACTTCTCAACTTTTTCCAAGGGCAAAACATTTGAAAAAGTGTTAATCTGAGGAGATATTTTGTTACAAGAGCTATGAACCATATTACTAGCAAAAATTGACATTATATGTGTATCTAATAAAATAATCCAACAAAGGCCAAACATGCCTATAAAAAGTTGCTAGAGCGGAGCCTGGGTAGCTCAGTTGGCTAAGTGACCAACTCTTGATTTTAGCTCAGGTCATGATCTCACAGTTGTAGGATTGAGCTCCACATTCAGCTCCACAATGAGTGTGGAGCCTGCCTGGGATTCTCTCTCCCTCTGAAAGCACACATGATCTCTCTCAAAAAAAAATTTCCAGGGCGCCTAGGTGGCTCAGTCGGTTGAGCGACTGACTTCGGCTCAGGTCATGATCTCACGGTTTGTGAATTCGAGCCCCACGTCGGGCTCTGTGCTGACAGCTCAGAGCCTGGAGCCTGCTTCGGATTCTGTGTCTCCGTCTCTCTCTGTCCCTCCCCTGCTCATGCTCTGTCTCTGTCTCAGAAATAAATAAACATAAAAAAAATTAAAAAAAAATTTCCTACATTAAACATAGAGATGTTTCATAGTTTTTTGTAACTATTGTATAGCAGAGTCAAACCTGTGCCCAATGAACTCCTTTCCCTTCATTTTTAATAACAGAACCACCATTTTTATATGTGCAAAATGACAGTCAGCTATAAGACGACCTTTCTCATCTTCTCCAGAGTTAGGTGTGACCATGTGCCAATGAAATAGAAGTGTAAGTGTTATGTGACAATCAAGAAGTCTCCTTCAAAAAGTATTCCATTATTCCCTTTCTCAGTCCTATACTTGGGAACTGGGATAAGAGAACTGATTCTAATAACCACTCAGGACAAAGACGAGGGCCATACCTTAGTGATGTTAGGGCAGAAAACTGGAAAAAGCCTAGGTCCCTTTGAAGCCTCCATACCAATCCTAGACTGTTTACTTTGGGACGTCTTTTATGCAGCTAATATAATACTGATACACATTCCTTTTGCTGTTTGTTAGTTTACTTGAGCAGGTATTTACTGAAAACAAAATAGGTTATAAGGCACATGGACATAAAAAGTGGAACACATAGTTCCTACCTTTGAGAAACCATTTGGTTACTTAAAGGTAGTGTCATATAACAATTTATAATGTCTTTCTGAAAATGCATAGAAAAGTCTAGCGTCCAAAGAACATGTTAAAGAGGATAGCTCTTTTTCTAGAAAGCTACACGCATGTCACACTCCCATCTTTTTATTAAAAAATTTTTTGCGGTGGCGCCTCAATGGCTCAGTCGGTTAAGCATCCTACTTCGGCTTGGGGCATGATCTCACTTGGGTCAGGATTTTGCAGTTTGTGAGCTCGATCCTCACGGTGGGCTCTCTGCTGACAGCTCAGAGCCTGCAGCCTGCTTCAAATTCTGTCTTCCTCTCTCTCTGTCTCTCCCCCATTCATGATTGGTCTGTCTCTCTCTCTGCCTCAAAAATAGACATTAAAAAAAATTTTTTTTAAAATTAATACATTTTATTATGCTCTAGTGACTGAGCCAGCCAGGTGCCTCAAACTCCTTTTTAGACAAAATCTTCAATGATTATTTTTCTAACATTTCATACATGTTTTTATTTTTTAATTTTTAATTATTTAAAAAAATTTTTTTAATGTTTATTTATTATTGAGAGATAGAGACAGGCAGAGCATGAGCATGGGAGGGGCAGAGAGAGGAGGAGACACAGAATTTGAATGAGGCTCCAGGCTCTGAGCTGTTAGCACAGAGCCCGATACGGGGCTCGAACTCACAAACTGCAAGATCATTACCTGAGCCGAAGATGAATGCCCAACCGACCGAGCCATCCAGGTGCCCCTAACATTTCAGACATGTTTTTAAATTTCAGTTTTTTTCAGGGTGCCTGTGTGGCTCAGTCAGTTAAGCATCTGACTTTGGCTCAGGTCATGATCTCACAGTGAGTACATTCAAGCACATCAGGCTCTCTGCTGACAGCTCAGAGGCTGGAGCCTGCTTTGGATTCTGGGTCTCCATCTCTCTATGCCCCTCCCCCACTCTCTCAAAAATAAAGAAACATTAAAAAATTATAAATTTCAGTTTTTTTCTTCAAACTGAATACACTATTGACTGGCTTAAATACAATAAGCATCTACTTAATTATAAACATTTTCACACCTAATTATTGCTGTATCTGTCTCAATTGTATTAAGTTTGTAAGATTTTTGTCTCTTAATGCTAATATCAGCACTTTGATATTTTTTATGTTTCCATAAAAAAGGATATGCAAACATATTCTATTACACCTATAAGAGCATTAACTTTGTAATATTCACTCATTCAGTAAATACTTATTGAACACTTGCTACGTGCAAAGCAGTGGAGCAAAGCAGTCATGGTCGTTGCTCTTATAAGCTTACAGTCTTAGCAGTGGTGACAAATATTAATCGATCACAGACTTAATACACAATTATAAAATGCAGCAAGTGCAATGAAGAAGTTGCTATGGAAACATTTAACAGAAAGACCTAACTGTAAAAAAGATACCACTTTATGGGTGTCAATGTACAATGTTCAAAAAAGTAGCTTCTTCAAAATTTGGATACATAAAATTTGAAAGCTACCTGTAAAATCAGGTGTTCAAAATTACCTCGGAGTTATGATCAATGTTCTTTAGAAACCCAGCCCACTGGAGAAACGACAGGCTTCCCAGAGGAGGCGATAGTTGGAGGTGAGTGCTCAAGTTGGACAACAGTTAGCCACAGGAAAAGGAGTGTGGGAAATTATTTCAGGTATACACCATACCCTGGCAGGCATCCAAAGAAGAAAAAGAGCATACCCCATTCTCAAGTGTTTTAATATGGCTAGAGTACAGCCTAAGGAAGACAGGGTTAGGAAACAGAAGCAATGGAAATGTGCTGGTGAGGTAAGGAGAGATCACATCGTGAAGGAACTTGTATGCCATGATACGGAGTTTGGACTTTGTTTTTAAAATGAGAAATCACTGAAGAGTTGGAAGCAGAGAGAGTGATAAAGTAAGATTTGACCTTTCAGAAAAATCGTATTTTAATGGTTTTACACCAAGGAAGACATTTTATAGAACAACTTTTGAAAATAAGAAAAACTTAACTTCCTTCCCTACCCTTTTTATTTAATAAAACTTGGTCACTATTCCACGAAAGTTGGAAAATACTTCAAGCCTTGGCATCTCCTGCGTGTGGTTTGAAAACCACAGACCGAAAAATTTGTTATCCAGTAAACTTCTGTAACTTTCCTAGGTCAGAAACTCATGATTGGAAGAAGACAGGATTAAAATGATCTTTACCTACTCTTTACGATTCTAAATAGGCACCGCCATCTCGCCCTCGGTCCCCGCGTGCCCCAAGAGACTAAGTGCACTCCTGAAATAAAAGCTTTCAAGAGAACTGGAATCTGACGTTTAATAAACCGGAGACAGAAATTCCAACCTAATGCGCCCGCTATAGGGGTTAAATGAGAGGCGCTTAGCACATAATAGGTAGTAGTATAAGTTAGCTTTAGCATCTATTAGAACACGTTCCTATAACACATCTGTGACTAACATTGTTAGATAGTAGCAAAAAGACGCTGTATTCAGCCCAAATCATTATTTCGGGGAGAACGTGCTAGTAGAGAATGACCAGGAAACAGAAGCTGACCCTCTGTTCTGAGGGCAGAAAACCCCGCAAGCACACACCATCTGATTTTTGAGTCTGGTTTGAAATTTCCCAGTCTGGGGACGCAGATTCCAACTCGCCCTGTGTCTATCGCTGTAGCTACCTTTCCTCTTCTTGGCCAATGTCGCCTCTACAGGTAAGGGCCCAACCCAGCGCTCTTCATTTTCCTCTTCGTTCTCTTGGGCCACAGCCACAACCACTGTCAGCTCTCTTTCGCCGAGTTCTGTTTTTTCCGGCTCCCCCGTGTCCCGGCGCCTTCTTCTTCTCAGCTGTGAATCGCTACCACCTTCCGACGCCATATTGCCAGAGTTGTCAAACAAGGCGCGACACGACACAGCTCCCCTACCAATCCGCAAAGCGGCGCGGCCTGCACGTCAGTGGCAGAGCGAGTTTCGGGATTGGCTGGGGTGCGTAGGAGCAGATCCAATCAGCAAGCAGCGCGCGCTCGGGGCCCTAGGCCGGGAAGTCCTGTCTGAGCCAGGCTGAGGTGGCCTGCAGTCCGTGGCTGTGTGGTGGTTAAGAGGTGGGTAAGGGAGAGCGCCTTAACGGTAGACACTTGGAAGGCTCCCAGGGTATGGAACTGTAGCGCCGATGGTGGGACCCTGAAGCTCACGGGAACTGGATACCGGACGTCCCGCCAGTCCCTGTGACCCGCTCTTCTCCCGCTCTAGTATCCAGCGGGTTAGAGGGAAATGACAGAGGGGCAGGGAACTGAGGGAACTATCTAACTTGAGAGCCTCCTTTCAGGTGCTGACGGAACTGTTTTCTTCCCTGAGTTTCTTGATTCTCCCAAACGAGAAAGAGGTGGTGGGCGCTTCTTACTGTTTTCTTAGGGAGGGAGGGAGGGAGGGAGGGAGAGAGAGAGAGAGAGAGAGAGAGAGAGAGAAAGAAAGAACGAAGGAAAGAGAGAAAGAGAGAGAACGAACCAACTAGGCAGGCCAAGAAACTCAAGGGTACATGGTAGGATCATTCCCCCTGCTGCCATCGTCCTGGTCTGCGCTTTCATGTCTTAGCCGCCTTCTCGACAGCTCTCTTCTTTAAAAAAAAAAAAAAAAAAAAAGGGGAAAGAAAGAAAGAAAAACTTATTATGGTAAAAACCACATAACGTTTACTGTCTTCCCCCCTCTTTTAAAACTGAGGTATAATTCATATACAACACTATATAGTTGACCTTTGAACAAGGGGTGAGCAGAGTGGTTAGGGGCACATCCCCCCTCTTCATTGGAAAATCAGCCTATAACTTAGGATCCTCCCCAAAGCTTTACTAATAGACTACTTTTGATATAAAGCCTTACCCATAACATAAACAGTGTAAACATTTTTGTACAAGGCTGAAGGTATTTAACTAGTCTTTTACTAGCTGACTTCAGATTGTTAATAGTAATGTTAATAGCTAATAATGATATAATTCCATATGCTAAGCACAGTTCTAAGAACTTTATATATACTAACTCATTTAATTGTCATAACAACTTTATGGGGTAATGTTATTGTCTTCATTTTACAGGTAAGGAAACCGAGGCAGAGACAGTTTAAGTGCCTTGCCCAAGGTCACACAGCTTGTAAATATTGAAGCCGGGATTTAAACCTAGACAGTTTGATTGTAGAGTTCACACAAAGTTTTTTTGAGTAATGCTGTAGTATGCATTCCTGTGTAGACTAAAGCAAATATATCTATCTATAGTATTATTCCTAGAAATAGAATATCTGGGTCAGAAGTTAAATGTATTTAAAATTTTAATGGCTATTGTTTATTATCTTACAAAGTGATTAGTTTATGAACAGTGCATGCCTCTTGTGAATAGTGTATGCCTCTTGTTCTATATTCTTCTCGTTATTGTTTATTATTAAATTTTTCATTATTGCTAGTCCAGATGAAAAATAACTCTTGTTTAATTTTCATTTTTATGACTTATAAGTAAGGTTAAAAATGCATTTTTCTATATATAAAGGATATTTCTCATTTTTTTAAATTTCCCATTTTTCGGGGCGCCTGGGTGGCGCAGTCGGTTAAGCGTCCGACTTCAGCCAGGTCACGATCTCGCGGTCCGTGAGTTCGAGCCCCGCGTCGGGCTCTGGGCTGATGGCTCAGAGCCTGGAGCCTGTTTCCGATTCTGTGTCTCCCTCTCTCTCTGCCCCTCCCCCGTTCATGCTCTGTCTCTCTCTGTCCCAAAAATAAATAAACGTTGAAAAAAAAAATTTAAAAAATTTCCCATTTTTGTCCTTTGCTCATTTCTCTTGGATTGTTTCTGTCATTTAGCTTTTTATTGCAAAGTAAAATATAGATATCAAAAAAACCATATAAAATAAATGTAAATCCCATAAATTATTATAAGGTGAACATCTTTATCACCATGTAGATCAAGAAATAAAACTTTGATAATCATCTCAAAAGTTTCTCATTTGGCCCATCCTAATCAAAGTTCTTTCTCCTGCCTTCTTCTCTCCCTCCAAAAGCATTGATATCCTGACTTTTATGGTGATCACTTTTTTAAATTAGTTTTCTTTTTTATGGTTGGTTATTGGATTTTTTTCATATTTGTAGGCATTCATTATACATTAAGAAAATTAGGTCTTGAGTGCCATGTATGTTACAAATATTTTCTTTAAATTTTGAGGTTTTACGTTTTAGCTTTTTTTGGGGGGTGGGATATTGAAGAACTTGGGTTTATTACTCAGTGCAGTGAGAGAAAATACAGTGTGGTGTCTTAGTAAGGAGGTGTTAGATTATTTTTTAATTTTTTAATGATATCTTTGTACCTGCAGAATTTTAAAAAAATTTATGGAGATTTTATTTAGTTTTGTTAGAAATGCTTTCCCAATCCAAGCAAAAAAAATGTCTCCATGTTTTCTTTATGTTCTGCTTTATCATTTCTGTTTCTGGAATTTTTGAGGGATGTAGGGATCATGTAAAGATTGAGGTGTATATCTAGGCTTAACCCACCTTTTCCCTCCCCTCCACCCAAATACTCTGCAGTTAATTAAAAAAAAAAATGAGGAAGTTCTATGAAGGACCAAATTATACCTGGGGAAAAAATGCAATATAGTTTATAAAATATGCTCCTATTTGGATTGTTCTTATATCCCCATAATTTGCATTGCCACCTGAGTTCTATATCATAGGTCCATAAATGTGTGAATCCAGAAAGGCTTTTATGTGTTTATGTTCCACTGTTCAGTTTGCCTATCCATGTGCTAATTCCACGCTATAAAAATTAGTATAGTTTTTTAATACGTTTAATGTGTGGTAAGGCAAGTTTTCTCATCTTCTTCATGAGGGTCTTGGCTGTTTTTTGGTCCCTTGCCCTTCCATATAAAGTTTAGAATTTGCTTGTCAAGTGCCACAAAATAGAAACTTTTAGAACTTTTTTTTTTAAGTTTATTTCTTTATTTATTTTGAGAGTGAGAGACAGAGAGAGAGGGAGAGAGAGAATCCCAAGCATGCACTGAGGTGTCAGCACAGATCCCAATGCAGGGCTCAAACTCATGAACCATGAAATCATGACCTGAGCCAAAATCAAGTTAGACACTTAACCAACTGAGCCCATCCAGGCATCCCAAGTACTTTTAGAATTTTGATTAAGATTCAATAGATCAACTTAGGAGGAATTAACATCTTTACAGTATGGAATCATTTAATTTCTGAACATGGTGTATCTCCCCAAGTTTCTTTAAAATCTCTCTTGATGAGACCTTGATTAAGTAGTATAAAACTTAAGTTTCTTATGAATAAAAGTGTTTTGGGGGAGTGGGCTGTTCTGGTTTGCATTTAGTGTTGTGGGGTAGACATCTTTATTCTTTTTTGTTCTGTCTACTTGCTTAAAATTGTCTCAACTTTGCATTTCATGCCATCAGAGTCTACTACTACCTACCACTCCTTGCAGCGGTCATCTCACAAGATTATATCATGCTCCTTCATTTCTTGAAGATTTTTAGCTTCTGGCTCACTGCAGCCCTCTGCAGCACTACTGTCATACTTCATGGTGATTTTAATATCCACATTTGGCCTCCCTTTTTCTTGACCTCTTTGTCTTTAGTGATTATATTCTCTATCTTCTAGTAGTTACTCATTCCTGTGGTCATACGTCAAAGACTATCATTTTTTCACTTGGTCTTTGTACCTATGCTGCTACACTATAGAAGAAAATATATAACCATGTTCTAATTCCATTTTAAATTAATGACATATTCGCTAGTGGGTATTTAATGGTCTCAAGTGGACATTTAATCTCAAGTTATCCTACTATTTTATCCTCTCCTGTTCTCTTATATATCTATTTCATACATTTAAAAAAACTTTTTTTAAATGTTTATGTGTTTGTTTTATTTTATTTTTTTTCAATATATGAAGTTTATTGTCAAATTGGTTTCCATACAACACCCAGTGCTCATCCCAACAGGTGCCCTCCTCAATACCCATTACCCACCCTCCCCTCCCTCCCACCCCCCATCAACCCTCAGTTTGTTCTCAGTTTTTAAGAGTCTCTTATGCTTTGGCTCTCTTCCACTCTAACCTCTTTTTTTTTTTTTCCCTTCCCCTCCCCCATGGGTTTCTGTTAAGTTTCTCAGGATCCACATGAGAGTGAAGCCGTATGGTATCTGTCTTTCTCTGTATGGCTTATTTCACTTAGCATCACACTCTCCAGTTCCATCCACGTTGCTACAAAGGGCCATATTTCATTCGTTCTCATTGCCACGTAGTACTCCATTGTGTATATAAACCACAGTTTCTTTATCCATTCATCAGTTGATGGACATTTAGGCTCTTTCCATAATTTGGCTATTGTTGAGAGTGCTGCTATAAACATTGAATGTTTATGTATTTTTGAGAGAGAGAGAGACAGAGCATGAGCTGAGGAGGGGCAGAGAGAGAGGGAGACACAGAATCTGAAGCAGGCTCCAGGCTCTGAGCTGTCAGCACAGAGCCCAATGGGGGCTCGAACTCACGAGCTATGAGATCATGACCTAAGCCAAAGTCAGATGCTTAACCAACTGAGCCACCCAGGTGCCGCTGTTTCATACATTTCTTAATGTATTTCTTTTTTTTTTTTAATGTTTTATTTACTTTAAGACAGAGATAGAGACAGAGCATGAGTGGGGATGGGAGAGAGAGAGAGGGGGACACAGAATTTGAAGCAGGCTCCAGGCTTTGAGTTGTGAGCACAGAGCCTGACGTGGGGCTCGATCTCAGGAACTGTGAGATCATGACCTGAGCCGAAGTTGGATGCTTAACCAACTGAGCCACCCAGGCGCCCCTCTTAATGTATTTCTTAAACCTCCTGTGCTTTTCCCCATTCTCATTCACAGCTGATGACCTTAGTTAACATTTCCCTGAGAAAAGAGAAGCAGTCCAAATAGAACTTCCATAAAACCCTATCAACACATCTACTCACCTGCTTGCAATCCTCCTACATTTCCATTAAAATGGATGAACTATGTATACTTCTATCTCTTTTCTTTAATGTTTATTTTTGAGAGAGAGAGGCAGAGAGAGAGGGAGACACAGAATCCAAAACGGGCTCCAGGCTCTAAGCTGTCAGCACAGAGTCCAATATGGGGCTCAAACCCATGAACTGTGATATCATGACCTGAGCCAAAGTCGGACACTTAACTGACTGAGCCACCCAGGTGCCCCTATATAGACTTCTATCTTAAATCAGTCTCTCTAGTTAGGTATTAAATTCCATTCTTTTTCTCTTGCAACTCCTCCAATATTTCCTTCTGTGTCATTTAAGTGCTTTTTTTTCTCCTGGCTTAAAAAAAACTCTTGACCCCATATCACCCTCCAGCTGTTTTCCTTTAGAGAAAAAAATTGTTGAAAATATTTTATATTACTAGGTATGTACAGTTCCTTGCCTTCTGTTCTCTCTTGAATACACTCCATTCATGCTTTTACTCCCACCATTCTACTGAAACTCCCTTATAAAGGCCTCCAGTTTTGTGTATTTATTCCATTGAAATTGTGATAAATTATCCTAAGACTTAGAGGTTTGTTATGTTCAGCAGTTCTTTGCATCAAGAATTCAGACAGGATATAGTAGGACAACTTGTCAGTTGCTCTGCAATGTCTATGCCCTTGTCTAGAAGTCTCAAAGTCTGAGGGCTGAATCATCAGAATGTTCATGTGCATGTTTAATTGTTGATGCTAGCTTTTGGCTGGGAACCTCATTTCCTTTCTGTGGGCTTCACCATTAGTCTCTTCATTTGTGCCAGTTTGGGGTGCCTGGGTGGCTCAGTCAGTTAAGCATCTGACTTCAGCTCAGGTCATGATCTCCCAGTTTGCGAATTCGAGCCCCACTCTGTGCTCTCTGCTGTCGAGGGGAGCCCACTTCAGATCCTCTGTCTGTCTGTCTGTCTGTCTCTCTCTGCCCCTCCCCGTTCACATGTGCTCACTTGCTGTCAAAAACATTAAAAAACAAACAAACAAACAAACATTTGTACCAGGCTTCTTCACAGCATGGTTGCTGGTTTATAAGGGTGAATGTTCTGAGACAGAGGTGTAAGTGCTATGGCCTTTTATGACTTAGTTTTGGAAGTCACTTCCATTATATTCTATTCGTAAAGGCAGTTAGAAAGTCCTACTCAGGTTCATGATGAGGATAAATAGTCTCTGCCTCTGGACAGGGAGTAATAACCTGGAATATGGCTGTGACTCTTTTTGGAAAATACAGTCCTCTATCCATATTACTAAGTAAATTGTCAGTTCTCTGTTTTTATCATACTTGACCTATCTCTGGTATTTGATACTTCATCACTCCTTTCTTTAATACTTTCTTACTTTGAATTTCAGGTTACCATACTCTTAATTTTCTTTTCACCTTATTATTGAGTGCTCCTTCTCAGACTCTTTCAGTGGTTCCTGTTTATTATTCTTTCCAGGTCTGGACCTCTTCTCATTTCTGTCTGTACGCTCTTGCTTTTGTGATCTCACCTAGCCTTGTGGCTTTACATATCTTGTATGGTGATGACTCAAATTCTAGCTCAAAACTTTCCCTTGAACTCCATACATGTACATTCAGTTGCTTAATCAGCATCTGCACTAATAGACACCTTATATTTAGCAAGTACAAAATTGAATTTTTAATCATTACCTTCTCATATCTAGCTGCTTCTGTTTCTTCCACTGTCTTCACTATCTCAGTACCCAACTGGCAGCTCCATCTTTCCATTTGCTTACCTAAACTTTTTTAATAACAAAAGTTGCTTGGATCATTGCAATAGCTTTCTAACTGACTTTCCTGTTTCTGTCCTTACTGCCTGTTGTTAACCAGAGTTGTGCTGTTAAAATATAATTCAACTTATGTCATTTTTCCATTGAAAACCCTTTAATCGTTTATAATCTCAGCTGAAGTCCTTAAAATAGCCTAGAAAGCCCACATAATCTATTTCCTAAATCTCTCAACCTCATCTTGTGTTCTCTGCCTTACTTTGCTCCAATCACACTGGCTGCTTTACTGCTCTAGGAACATGACCCTCATACTCCTGCCCCAGGGCCTTTGCACTTGCAATTCCCTGCCTGGAGCCTCTTCCTCTAAATATCCCCATGTCTCACTTTCTTATCTCCTTCATGTTTTTTGCTCAATCGTTAACTTCTCAATGACCTTAAATGACCACATTATGTGAAATTACATTACCCCTACCCAAGCATGTCCTATTTTATTCCCTGTCTTGCTTCCCTACATAAAATTATTTCCACTTATAAATTGATATATATATTATATATATTTCCACTTATATAACTGGCTTACTATCTGGCAGGTGATAGGTGTTCAAGAAATTATTGTTAAATGAATAAATATTTTTACTTCAGTTTTTCTTATAAGGCTAAAAAAATCACAAGGCACATGTCAGTGAATCAGCAAGATCTAGACCCAGATAGTAGTACAGATATGGAAGATGTTACAAATGCTGAAGAAGAACTTATTAAGGAATGTGACGAAATGTGGAAAGACATGGAAGAAGTAAGTACCAAGAGGTCAAAGTGATATATATATTAATTACTATAAGATTTCTTTCCATTTCAATAATAGACTTAAGAAAAATAATTATGTTGGGTCCTGAAAGCTGTTATATTATACAGTAAAAATGTATATAGCTTTTAAACCTGTAAGCATTTATTCAAGAAACTTTATGCCAGGTGAGCTCTAGAAAGAGAAAAAATTATGGCAATCCCTGCCCTCAAGGAGTTTGTCATGTAATAGAGACCATTGCTTTTATGTTAGAAGTATTGTGGTGGAAATACAAAGACTACTTAAAACGAGTAGTAAACCTAGATAGAAGGGGTCAAGGATAGCTTTCTAAAGGCAGTAATAACTGAATTAATTTCTAAAGGATAAATAGAAATTAGCTTCTGAAAGCAGGAGAGGTATATAAAGCAGAAGGAACAAAATATGTAAGGTTGGAAGAGTTTAGAGAACTTTAGATAGAATATTATGGCTTCGTAAATTCGGAGGAGATTGACCTGTGGAGTGAGGCTGGAAATATAATTAGGAGCAAGAACATGAAGGATTTTGTTGAGTTTGTACTGTGGGGAGCAATTAAAGGATTATAAACATGAATCTTTGGGAAAAGATGCAGTTTGGGAAAATTGCTTGGTTGTTTTGAAGACAATGGAATATAGAAGATTGAGACTGCAGATAGAAGAAGCATTTAGGAGGCTCTAGTACTTACTAATCCTGATAAGAAGTACTGTAGGGCCATATCCTATCACTGCATATAGAAGGAGGACTTAGGAGATACTAAGGAGATAGGGCCAAAATGAGTGGAACTTAATTGTTGTGAAATGGAGGGAAATTATGAAGACTTTCAGGTTTCTGGTTTGGGCCACTAGGAGGTTGGTCGGGTTATTTCCTAAGACAGAGAGTAGAGAAGTGGTGAGGACACATAATTATGGAGTTTGGGTGAAAATATGAATTAATATAGAAAATGTTGTCTTTGAAATGTTGAGTTAGTGAGTATCACTTCTGGTATACTACTGTGTGTTGGTAAAAGTTTTTTCTACTCAAAATAGCATCATGTGTGAAACAGGCCGCAAACTTTTCTTATCCCATTCTTTGCAGTAAGATTTTAGATTAAGGGAGGTTATTATTTGTTTTTTGTCCCCTTTTTTCTTTTTTAAAATTATTTTTTAATGTAAATCCTTGGTACTCTGATGATAGTGTATTTTCAAGATAATTTAAATAATTCCTTTTTATGCTTTTGACATTTTTTCAGTATAGAAATTTGAATTTAAAAATAATTTTTTTAAAAGATACTGCAACTAGAAATAAGTACACAAGTAAAATTTAAATTACCCATATTTTCAATCATATAATCACTGTTAATAGTTGTAGATTTTTTTTGAATGAAACAAAAATGATGTCTCCTGAAGGCTTTATTTTCCTATGATCTTAACCATTTTCTTATCTCTTTTGTTGTTTTTCTATGGTGCTTTCCTTCCTGTTCTCTTATTTCCTATTTTCCCGTTACCTAGCTTCTAATTTACCCTAGCTTTGTTTGTATCTTTTTGTCCTTATTTCTTATGCTCATTATTTCATTCTATACAGAATATAGAATATCTAATATCCCCTTTTACTTTTGATATATTGACCGTGAGACCTGTTTGGATGCCTTCATGATCCTCTTGCCTGTAAAGTCAGGAACTTGGGGTGCCTGGGTGACTCAGTTGGTTAAACCTCGGACTGTTGATATTGGCTTAGGTCATGATACTGCAATTGATCATGACGTTGAGCCCTGATCCTGCTGGGGATTCTCTCTCTTTCTCTGTCTCTGTCTCTGTCTCTCTCTCTCTCTCTCTCCCTCCTCTCTCTGGCTCATGCATACAATCTCTCTCAAATAAGTAAATAAACATTTTTTTTTTAAGTGAGGAACTTAAACTCTTCTCTTAAATCAGATATTTGTATAATATTACATTGATATAAAAGAAAGGGAATTGTTTGTTATATATAAAATGTTATAGTATGTGAATCATTTTTATTTACTTGCTTTGTTTTGTTGTTGTATTTACTTTTTAAATGAAGTGTCAGAAAAAATTATCACTTGTTGGAACTGAGACACTCACTGATTCAAATGCTCAGGTATGAATCCTTTTTTTTCTTCCTAAAAATAGTTAAGCTTAATGTATTGTGTTTTGGATAAGAATATTATTTGTCTATATTAACCCACATATAATAGCTTTGTTGATACCCATATGCTTAATCATTTGGAAAATATTCTTTCTGATTTAAGAGAAGTATTCTAAATACTTTTTGAATGAACTATTATAAATATATTGTATTTACTATATATGTTTACTCTAAATAAATATATTTAAATAAGGAATATTTTCTTTATTATTTATCTCTTAACAGTTACACATATATTTAACTGTTGAGTGAATAATTGCAATTAAGATACCTTATTAATAATTAGAACACATGTTGTCCTACTTTGTGTTAGGTACAGTAGCCAGTTTGTTTTCTTTTTTTTTTTTTTTTTTTACTATATGTGTAGAACCTTAACTGACTTCACTGATGCTTAAACAAAGATTAAGATATCTATTTTAATAGAGCCCTAAAGAATTGGTTTAGGAATATACCAAAGGAAGAATGCAACAGATTAAGAATTTAAAATATGACAAAGATGATAGTACCCATTTGTGGAAAAGGATGAATTGTTAATAAGTAATAGTGGTACAACTAGTTATCCGTTTGGAAGAAAATAAAATTGGAGCTTTGTCTTTCATTACATAAACATATATTCTAGATAGATTGCCATAGAAGTCTTATAAGAAAAGTTAGGAGACTATTTGTGCCGTCTAGGGACAGGAGAAACTTCTTGGCTAAAAGTAGAAACCAAGAAAGTATAAAAGAAAACTTAGATGTATTTGACATTATAAAAAATTAGAAGTTTTAGTGATAATTCTAAAGAACAAAGTCAAATATACAAATGATTCTAAAGAAAGTTTTCTAAAACTTGTAGGAGCATGTCAGAAAGTGTAAGAACTAATTGAAAGTACTCCTGAGTTCCAAATCATGCACTTTACTTTTAAAAACCAGTTCATTTTGTTACAAGGGCAGCAGGTGAGGAAGGTGTGTGTGTGTGTGTGTGTGTGTGTGTGTGTGTGTGTGTGTGTGCGTGCGCCTGCCACCAATAAGCTGCAGTTGGGGGTTCATGCGCTTCATGGCCTATTAGAGCAGCAGACAATTGAAGTCAGAAGCAGAGCCGTTTCACAGAGCGAGATGTAATACAGAAGCTTTTTTGAGGGCCTTTTTCTTCCTACTTATTTTTCATTCAGATTATAATCAAGCTTACATGTGAACTATTAGTAATTTAAGTTTCCTTTTGTGTCATTCAGTGTAAAACTAATTTGAAAAAAATATAGATTATGAAAAATAAAGATTTAGGCACTGTTCACAAAAACACCAAATTTGATATCATTTGAAAAGGAATAATGGCCTTGATTGATTATAACAATAATAAAAATAAAAATCTATGAGCATAATAATACTGAATAAAAATGAGAGTAAGAGAGATAGAAAAAGAAGGAAAAACTAATGTGTCACTTTTGGAAGTGCCTATCATATCAGGTCAGGTCTTCCATGTAAAAATTTCTAATCAAGAATTAAGCCATCTTTTATTTTAAAAATTTTGCATTTATCAATAAATGCAGAGTTCTGTTATAAAGTATAAAACTGAATATTGTATTTGAAACTGCATTATATAGTAAATAAACTATCATCTGGTTTTCTTGGGAAACGTGGTTCTTATATCGTAGAAATTGAGACCTAGTGAATCAGAATCCCTAGGGATTGGACCTGTAAGTTTCCTGAATGATTTTTTGTGCAGTGAACCAAACAAACACTGATTTTGGTGGAAGTGCTTATATAGTTGTAAAGAATCAGGATCCTGAGATAGTCAATAATAACATTATCTGAGGGATCCACAAAATATCTTCTATTGGGGCACCTGGGTGGTTCAGTTGGTTACACGTTCGACTCTTGATTTCGGCTCAGGCCATGATCTCACAATTCGTAAGCTTGAGCCCCGTGTTGGGTTCTGCACTGACAGCGTGGAGCCAGCTAGGGATTGTCTCTCCCTCTCTCTCTCTCTCAAAAATAAATAAATAAACTTAAAAAATATATCTTCTCCTATTGTGTTGAGGGTTCCCCAGATTACTTTCAGGAGTAATTCACAGGACTCACAGTAACTCATAGGAGGACTCAGAAAACTCAGTGTGTACTATATTCATGGCTGAGATATACTATGTTAAAAGGATACAGAGTAAAATCAGCAAAGTGAAAAGGACCATGGGGTGAGGTCCAGAGGAAACCAGATACAAGCTTTCAGGAGTCCTCTTTTATTGGAGTCATCCAAGATATGCTTAATTCCCCCAAGGAGTTGTGACTGTGTGAAATGTTTTCTGCCATGGAACCTCATTAGACTCAGCGACCAAGGTGTTTTGTGAGAGCTAGTCACATAGACACCCTCTGCCTAGCAGTTATCAAAATACCAGGCTTCCAGAAGGAAAGCAGGTGTTCAGCTTCAGTCATATTCCTTACAAAAACAGTTTAGACGCAATGAGTATCTCTTAACAGGTTGGTGGGAATGATCTCAAAATACAAGTTCCAGATGCCAGTCAAGAGCCAACTTTGAAAGCAAACCTTTAAATAATCTCAGGCTTGCTTTGTTTACTCTTATCTGCATACCTATTAATTTTAAAGAGCATCTTTAAAGCAAATATATCTTTTTTAAAGTAAACCCTACTCCTACCATGGGGTTCAAACTCATGACCCCAAGATAAAAGTTGCATGCACTATGGATGGAGCCAGCTAGTGAATAAATGCAATTAAGATACCTTATTAATAATTAGAACACATGTTGTCCTACTTTGTGTTAGGTGCCCCTAAAGCAAGTTTGTCTAAAAATTATTGGGAAGAAATATCATCTTATGTTCTTAAAGATTTTATTTTTAAGTAATCTCTGTACCCAACATGGGGCTCAAATTCACAAGCCCAGGGTCAAGAGTCCCATGCTCCACTGACTGAGCCAGACAGGTGCCCCTATATTTTTATGGTAGTATTTAGGAAATAAAAGTAATATGGTTAGGTCCTTTTATTTTAGGTTGAGTGGTAAAGTAGAATTGAAAACTTCTTAAGACTTGAGCTATAATTAGTATGGTTTAAAGCAGGATTGTGTTTGGAGTGTCAGTTTTTTATAATTTGGATGGCTCTTATGTTAGCCATTTATCTTAGGAATTTGTGTTAAAGTATTAAGAATGTCTACCCTTTCATGAATATCTATAAATATTCTGTAAGAAATGACTTTGTTTTATGATTTTTTTTTTTACAGCTGTCATTATTAATTATGCAAGTGAAATGTTTGACTGCTGAACTCAGTCAATGGCAGAAAGAAAATCCTGAAAGTAAGGTTCTTATTTTTAGGTTTATATTTTTTTAAACAAATTAATGGCAAATTAATTTAAGGATAATTTCAAGGTCTATCTAGCCTTGTTGAAATTGCCTAAACTTTTCTTTCATTTGTATACATTATTTTGTGCTTATTTTGGTATTATAGATGAATATATTTGTTTGCTATAATAATCTTAAATTATGGAGACCTTATTATAACCATCATTTGATCATCATAGATACTATGCCACACGCGCAATAGAAACTGTAAATTGTTTCTTAATGAATGAAACATACCTAGTGGAAGAGAAAAGTTATTTTAGATACTTATTTATATAAGGGCCACATGGATTGTATGTTGCCTTGTGACCTGTCCAATGGGGACCAGCTACATATTTCCCTTTAGTCAAGAAATAGAAAATGGCTTAAATATCTGCAGTTAAAATACCCGGTGAGGAGATCTTTTTTTATTAGGAAAGCTTACTTTTCTCTGTGCCACATATATGTGTGTATTTGGTATTCTCTATGGATTGTATCCTCTTTCTTTTAACATCTCCCTTCTTTCTCCTGCTCATTTGCCACCTTTCCTTTAGCTCCTCCCACTTCCCTTTTTAGTCTCCTTTGTAGGCTTACTGTTCTCTATCCCAGTTGTTGGGATTCTTCTATTCATTCTCTTTAGAGATAATTTCATCTACATTCTTGGTTTTAACTACTATATTCATGCCCACCACTGTTCCACATCTTTATTATCACATGGTAGTCTTTTTAATTTTAGCACTTGATATGTACATATATAATCTATTTTTTAATTTGCATTAAACTATATTCTATTGCCTCCTCAGCATTATATTGAGCATCTCAAATGCTGTTCATACTCTGCTGTTAAAATTTGCTATTTTTTTGGAGGGCTGTGCTCAGCAATTTTAACTTCCTACTCTACATGCTACTCCAGGATTATATTTTCTGCTTTTGTTTTTATGTTATACCTGTATTAATGACTTCTGTATAAGTTTGCTAGAGCTGCCATAACAAAGTACTATGGACTGTGTTGCTTACACAAAAGAAATTAATTTTTTCACAATTCTGGAGGCTAGAAGTCCAAGATCAAGGTGTTGGCAAGGTTGATTTCTTCAGAAGCCTCTCTTTTTGGCTTGTAGATGGTCATCTTCTCCCTGTGTCTTCACATGGTCGCCTGTCTGTATCCTAATCTCTTTCTTTTTTTTTTTTTTTTTTTTTTTTTTTTTTTTTTTTTTGGGACAGAGAGAGACAGAGCATGAACAGGGGAGGGGCAGAGAGAGAGGGAGACACAGAATCGGAAACAGGCTCCAGGCTCCGAGCCATCAGCCCAGAGCCTGACGCGGGGCTCGAACTCACGGACCGCGAGATCGTGACCTGGCTGAAGTCGGACGCTTAACCGACTGCGCCACCCAGGCGCCCCTCTAATCTCTTTCTATAAAGATGCCAGTCGTAATGGAATAGGGCTCACCCTAATGATCTCATTTTAACAGAATCACATTTTTAAAGACCCAGTTCCAAATACAGGCACATTTTAAGGTACTGAGGATTAGAACTTCAAAATATGAATTTTGGTGGGGAGGAGGAGGACACAATTTTCGTAACAGCTTCCAAATCTATGTATCCAAGCCAGACTTATTTGTAACATCACACTAACGTATCTCTCTACTTTCTAGTTATCTTTTCCAAAATATTCTATAGATACCTGAGATTTATGAATTGATCTCCATTCTCTGATCCATTGAATGGAATTTATTTGATCAGCTATAAACTTAAGAGTCCTTCTAGGTTCTTCTTTTTTCATGTATCACATATAGCCAATCATGAAATATTGAACCCTACTGCCACACATTTACTTTAGGCCTTCATTACCAATCCACTGGTTTATTATAATAGTCTTTCTTACGTCTTGTTCAAGATTTTTTTTTAAATGTCTATTTATTTTTGAGAGAGAGAGTGTGAGCAGGTGAGGTGCAGAGAGAGAAGGAGACAGAGAATCGGAAGCAGGCTCTGTGCTGTGCTGCTTTGTAGTTTTGTAGTTTTCATCACAGTCTTTTGCCTCCTAGGTTAAATTTATTCCAAAGTATTTCATTCATTTTGATGCTATATATCAGGGAATTTTCTATTTTTGTTTTTCTTATCATCATCCCTTATGTGCACATTTTGTGCTGGTAACACCAAACACACAGGCTGATCCACAGGTCAAATAACCACTTTGCTTAAGGTTGCCAGTCCCATAGACTGCCCCACTGAAAGGATTTAAAATATCTTTATATTCTTAGAAGCTGCTATATATTGTATGGGCTTAAATAATTATGTGAATCAATATTGAAATACTACTCATGGCCACAATGGACAAGAGGGAGATTATTAACTTTACATTCTTAAAATCCTTCTCATTGCATTTATTGAAATGATTTGGGAGCCATCCTGGGGCTGCCAGTAATCAGTTCTAATATATGTCCTATGAAGCACGTGTCGTAAGCTCTTTCCTGTCAGAAGACCCTATAGAATAGTAGACAGATTAGAAAGTTTTCAGTAGCATATTATTAGAGAAATTTTAAATAGTACTTTATTAGGAAAGGTAAACTTAAAGTACAAAGGTTGAACTTTTCTAAATATAAGGATTAAATTTTGCTATACAAAATTAAAATGAAATGTTAGTTGATACTCAAGAACTGGCAAAAATTGTAGAAGAGTTGATTGTATCTTTTGCTGTTTCTTATTGCTAATAGTAAGTTTTTAGAAAAGAATCTGGTATTCTATATTAAAATTCAAAATATGCTTTTCCTTCTATGGAATTCCATTTCTGAGAATTTATCCTCCCCAAATGAAAGCACTAGTACATAAAGACATAAATTTAGAAATGCTACAGTCATTGTTTTTTGTGGCTAAAAGTTAGGTTCAAAGTTAATGTTTCATCAGTACTGATGTTACTCAATACACTTTGTATATTCACCCTGTGGAATATTATGGAGTGATTAAAAATTATGGATTAGACTTACATCAGGATAGAAACGATTTCCATGGGTTTTTTGTTGAGTAAAAATAAGAATAATGTGTATGATATCCCCTTCTCATAAAACCAACAATAACAAAATGAATAACCCTTGCATGTGTGTGTGTAGATAATATACATGTACATTACATGCATAGGATCATATAATTGCAGAGAGATATATTTAGGGAAACAGTATAGATTATTAATTTTTTTAAGTTTATTTTGAGAGAGAGAGAGAGAGAGAGTGAGCCTGAGTGAGGGAGGGGCAGAGAGAGAGCGAGGGGGAGAGAAAATCCCAAGTAGGCTTTGTGCTTTCAGTGCATAGCCTGACACGGGGCATGATCTCAAGAAGCATGAGATCATGACCTGAGCTTAAGTCAAGAGTTGGACGCTTAACCAATTTTGTTTTTGAGGATTTAGAAAACAAAACCCAAAAATGTATAAATGTCATGTTTGTCTAAAATTATATATTGGTTATATATATTGTCTAAAATTATGTATTGATTATATATGTAAAGGTGTTAATTAAAGAAAGAGAAAGAGATATCTTAGAAGCCACAAAATCAAATTCTTTATATTTGAGAGTTAACTCACCATATATATAATTTTGGCCTGTTTTTTTTCTGCAGTAGTTCCTCTGAATGAAGAAGTTCTAGTAACATTAGGAGAAGAAGAGGTAAGTAACTTAAGGAATTGGTAGTAACCCTAATTAACTTATAACTAGAAGTATTTGGGGTAAGTTTATGACATCAGAAGCAGAATGAAACCACTTTAAAGCCATATTAATTTTTTTATTTTGATTTTAACTATGTCTGTTGAACAGAATATTTTAAATAATTTGAATTTTGTATCACCAATTTGTATATTAGAACTGTGTTTAAAATTAGTGTTTAATATGTAAAATTCATGGTTGTGCTTCATTTTCACTTGATTAAACTCTTCATAATGAAAGTGAAAACATTAAACATAGTTAGATGATCCTAATATATGTATGTCCTCAAAACATAATATACATGTCAATAAAGACTTTAAGTGTAAGTCCATTAAGTCAAAGTATAGGAAAGAAGATAGAAGCAAATAAGAATTTTAAGTAAGGATGTAGTGCATGGAAAGAAATAAGTATCAGTGTGTCTAGAGATAGAAATAGTGATGTAAAAAGAGATTATCTGTAAATAAACATTTTTAAAAAAATTTAAAAAGGGGCACCTGGATGGCTTAGTCAGTTGAGTGGCTGACTTCGGCTCAGGTCATGATCTCACGGCTTGTGAGTTCGAGCCCCGCGTCAGGCTCTGTGCTGATAGCTTGGAGCCTGGAGCCTGCTTCGGATTCTGTGTCTTCCTCTCTCTCTCTCTGCCCCTCCCCTACCCATGCTCTGTCTCTCTCTGTCTCTCAAAAATAAATAAACATTAAAAAAAAAAATTTAAAGAGATTATCTGCCCTACAGAATTGAAAAAACCAGGTTTTAAAGGAACCTGGTACTGCAGTATTCAGGGTTCAAGTATGTAGCTAAAAACAAGATTTCTTTAAAAGAGAGATAAAGAATTTTTTTGATTAAAAAAATAACAGAATGTAACTTTAAAAAGGATTACTTCACACCCCTAAACATGGCTATAATCAAAAGACAGGCAATAACAAGTATTGGTGAAGATGTGGAGAAATTAGAACACTGATGAACTGCTGGTGGGAATGTAAAATGCTACATCCACTTTGGAAACAGCCTGGTAGTTCCTCAGAAGGTGAAAGTTACTAGTCAAACCAGTACTTTCACTCCGAGGTATACACCTAAGAAAAAGGAAAATAAGTTTGTGTCCACACAAAAACTTAAACATGAATGTTTATAGCAACATTTTTCTTTCTTTTTTATTTTTAATTTTTTAATGTTACTTATTTTTGAGAGAGGGACAGAATGTGAGTGGGGGAAGAGCAGAGAGAGAGGGAAACACAGAATTCGAAGCAGGCTCCAGGCTTGAGCTATCAGCACAGAGCCCGATGTGGGACTCAAACCCATGAACCATGAAATCATGACCTGAGCTCAAGTTGGACGCTTAACCGACTGAGCCACCCATGTGCCCCCGTAGCAACATTTTTCTTAATGGCCAAAAAGAGGAAATAACCCAAATGTTCATTAACTGATGAATAGATAAATAAATTGTGATATCTGTACAATGACATTTTTTGTCTAATAAGAACTGAAGTACTGATATGCCATAATATAGGTATATCTTGAAAAACATTATGCTAAATGAAAGAAGCTAGTTACAAAGGATTACATATTATATGATTCCATTTATATGAAATGTCCATAATAGGCAAATCCATAGAGACAGAAAGTAGGTTGTTGCTTATTGATTAAGGCTAGGTGATTGTAGAGCAAATAGTGAGTGACTGCTAATATGTACTGCTAACAGGTTTCCTTTTGGGATGATGAAAATGTTCTAAAGTAGATTGTGGTGGTTACACAAATTTATGAAAATACTAAACATTATTGAATTATGTACTTTAAATTAGTAAACTGTATGCTATGTGAATTATATCTCAAGCTTTATCTATCTGTCTATCTATCTATCTATCTATCTATCTATCTATCTACTTATGAGACAGAGACAGAGCCTGAGCAGGTAAGGGACAGAGGGAGAGTGAGATAACAGAATCTGAAGCAGCTGTCAACAAAGAGCTGGACTTGGGGCTTGAACTAACAAACCATGATATAATGACTTGAGCTGAAGTTGGATGCTTAACCAACTGAGCTACCCAGGTACCCCGGTGAAGCTGTTTTTAAAAAGACCAATCAGGGCTGCCTGGGTGGCTCAGTAGGTTAAGCGACTGACTACATCTCCAGTCATGATCTTGCTATCTGTGGGTTTGAGCCCCATGTTGGGCTCTGTGCTGACAGCTCAGAACCTGAAGCCTGCTTCAGATTCTGTGTCTCCCTCTCTCTTTGCCCCTCTCCCGCTCACACTCTCTTTCTCTCAAAAATAAATAAACATTTAAAAAAATTATAAATAAATAATAAAATGACCAGTCAGAGAGGTGCCTAGCTGGCTCAGTTGGCGTAGGTCATGATCTCATAGCTCGTGGTCTGAGCCCTCCTCGGACTCTGTGCTGTCAGCACGGAGCCTGTTTCAGATCCTCTGTCCCCCTCTCTCTCTCTTTCTTTGCCTCTCCCTCGTGGATGCTCTTTCTCTCAAAAATAAATAAACTTTGGGGCGCCTGGCTGGCTTCGTCAGTTAAGCGTCTGACTTCGGCTCAGGTCATGATCTCAGGTCATGATCTCATGATCTCTCGGGCTCTGTGCTGACAGCTCAGAGCCTGGAGCCTGCTTCAGATGCTGTGTCTCCCTCCCTCTCTCTGCCCCTGCCCCACTTGTGCTCTGTCTCTCTCTCTCAATAAATAAAACAAATTAAAGAAATAAACAGTAAAAAAGAAAAGAACCAATCAGAGAACAAGAACCTTTGTAAATGAAAACATACCTGAAATAAATACAAAAAGGTTGGTGATTATAGGCATGGAAATCTACAGAGTAAGGATGGCAAAAAAAGGAAAATTGGAATAATAGAAGAGAACTATCTTATCAACTCAGAAGTACAAAATACAACCAGTAGAAGTTCCATATTAAAAAAAAAAAACACAAAAACAAATGGAGGGGGGCGTGCCCAGGTGGCTTAGTCAGTTAAGCTGTAGACTCTTGATTTCAACTCAAGTCATGATCTCCTAGTTCAGGAGTTTGAGCCCCACATTGGGCTCTGTGCTGGTAGTGCAGAGCCTGCTTGGGATTCTCTCTCCCCCTCTCTTTCTCTGCACCTCCCCCACTTGTATTTGTGCCATCTCTCTCTCTCTCTCTCTCTCTCTCTCTCTCTCTCTCTCTCTCTCAAAAATAAATAAATAATATTTTTAAAAAATGGAAGTGAAGAAATAATAAATAATAAATGAACATTTTCCCAGAATGAAAGATAATATTTCTTTTTCATATTGAGAAGAGTCACCAAACTTTCAATATCATGAAAAAAAAAATGACACATGGGCTAATGGTCCACCATAATTTTCCCTTTGGTAGTAGCCCTAAGGCTAGCAGTTCTGGTTTGAACTGACTGAAATCCAAACTAGATACAGTACCAGCTTTGGCCTTAACACTCTGCTTTCATTTTAATTGTTACAGATAAAAATAACAAAGGGCTTGAATATTTAGCTTGTTTCTCATTATTTTGTATTTCCTTATACATGCAGTTAGCCAAGTGTCTGAGAATTTTTTCTGTTATTTCTAAATTTCATTGACTACTTCTGCCTGCAATTATTATTTTTTTAATGTTTATTTATTTTTGAGACAGAGACAGAGTGTGAGTGGGGGAGGGGCAGAGAGAGAGGGAGACAGAGAATCCAAAGCCAGCTCCACACTCTGATCTGTCAGCACAGAGCCTGAGGTGGGGCTCAAACTCTCGAACCGTGAGATCATGACCTGAGCCAAAGTTGGACACTTAACCAACCGAGCCACCCAGGCACCCCTGCCTGCAGTTATTGATCATGTTGTGGCTGTTGTCTTCTATCTTTGTTGACTTGGTATAAACATTAGGCATCAGATTCATCATTCCCTGCCCCATTAACCTTCTTTTTCCCACATAGTGCTTCCATTGTGTTTTGGTGAGCTAGGGTCATTATAGCAAATCCCACTTGTGTTGCCATTTGTGTCAGGGTTTTCCCCAAGACCACTGTCAGGTCTGGTGATTTGCTAAATGGGCTCACAGAACACAGAAAAGCTATTGTACTCATGGTTACAGTTTATTTCCGTGAGAAGACACAGATTAAAATGAGCAAAGGGAAAACACACATGGACTAAGTTTATAGGAGTCCTTATCTAATGGAGTTGCATGGATGTGTTTAGTTCTCCTTGCAGCTGAATGTGACAAAATGTGCAAAGTGTGGTCAA
Organism: Lynx canadensis; assembly: GCF_007474595.2. NCBI lineage: Eukaryota > Metazoa > Chordata > Mammalia > Carnivora > Felidae > Lynx > Lynx canadensis. Next base: position 132,869,046 of record NC_044303.2, on the reverse strand, counting down.
ACAGGGAAGTTCACCTAAGCTTTGTTGTCCAGGGTTTTTTATCCGGAGTCAGTCACTATGCATGTGGGGCTTCCTTGACTGACTTCAGCTACTTGGGCTACAGCCCTTTAGACCACAATTGCATTCACCATCAATCACATGATTAGAATAGACTCTTTAATAAAACTGGTACCAAGTGACCTAAGGTTCCAGGCATACATAAACGCTTTTTTTAAAAAATAGGCTCCATTCCCAAGTGGGGCTTGAACTCATGACCCTGACATCAAGGGTCAGTCACATGCTCTACTGACTGAACCAACCAGACACCCCTACATAAACACTTTTATCAGGTATAATATTACAAGACCTCAGAGGTCATCCTTCAGGAGTCCACCAGGGGCCTATCCTGAAGACAGGCATACTTTGATTACCTCCATTTTATCAGTTTTTTTTTTTTTTGAGGTTTGTGCTTAAATAAATATAAGAAATATTTGCACAACGGCACCTGTCTGGCTCAATAAGAAAAGCATGTGACTCTTGGTGTTGAGGTTGTGAGTTCAAGCCCCATGATGGGTGTAGAGATTACTTAAAAAATAAAATCTTTTTTTTTTTTTTTCTTTTTAAGTCTGTTTATTTTTTTTGAAAGAGAGAGAGAGAGAATGCAAAGCAGGTTCCATGGTCACGATGCAGAGCCCAACACAAGGCTTGATCCCACGACCATGAGATCATGACCTGAGCCAAAATCAAGAGTCAGATGCTTTACTGAGTGATCCACCCGTGGGCCCCAAAAATAAAATCTTAAAAAAAATTTGCCCAACTTAAGGTCACAAACATTTTTTTTGAATGTTTTCTTTAAAATTTTTTAAGTTTCACATTTATGATCCATTTTGTATTCATGTTTTTATATGGAATTAGTTACTGATAAAGTTGTATTTTCTTTCATATGAATACTAATTGTGGGTGTTCTGGAACAAATTGTTAAGAAAATTATATTTTCTTTTTTGAATTTCCTTTGCATGTTTATTGAAAATTAATTGATGGCATATATGTGGATCTGTTTCTAGACTCCACATTTATTCATTCTGTGGTTATTTCTCTTCTTTTTTTTCTGTGTGTCTTCTGTCTTTAGGTCAATACCACATTGTTTTAGGGGTGCTTAGGTCGGTCAGTTGAGTGTCAGTTCAGGTTTTGATTTCGACTTAGGTCAGGATCCCAGGGTCGTGGGATCGAGCCCAACATTGGGCTCCACCCTGAACAGGGAGCCTGCTTGAGATTCTCTCTTTCCCTCTGCCCCTTTTCCCCACTTGTGTGCTTTCTCTTTCTCAAAATAAATAAATAAAAAATTTTTGAAGACAACATTGTTTTATTTACTTAAGATTTATAATAAATCTTGAAATAAAATGGGAGTGATTTTCTATCTTTGTTCTTTATCAGAACTGTTTTATATTTTCCTATATATTAGAGTTGGCTGGTCATTCTGTCCCATAATTTTGACTGAGATTTCCCTGATTCTGTAGTTTAATTTGAGGAGCATTGACATCTTTAGCATACTGAGTCTCAATTCAGATCCAGGAGCCCTGTATGATCTCTGCATTTATTTAGGTCTCCATTTGTTTATATTTTTAAGATTTATATCATCAGTGTTTTATAATTCACTATATTAAAAGCTAAAAAAGAAAAAAAGACTTTTAATCATCTCATGAATTCAGAAAGAATGTGACAAATTTCAATATTAATTCTTGATTTTTTTTTATTTTAATTTTTTTTAAGCAACTCTCCTTCAATAGAAGGCTTGAACTCATGACCCCAGGATCAAGAGTCTCATGCACTACCGACTGAGCCAGCCAGGTGTCCCAATTCATGATTTTTTTTTTAATTAAAAAAAAATGATTTTTTAATGTTTATTTATTATTGAGAGACAGAGAGAGACAGAGCGTGAGCAGGGAAGGGGCAGAGAGAGAGGGAGACACAGAATCCGAAGCAGGCTCTAGGCTCCGAGCTGGCAGTACAGAGCCCAATGTGGGGCTCGAACTCACAAACTGCGAGATCATGACCTGAGCCGAAGTCGGACACTCAACCAACTGAGCCACCCAGCTGCCCCATCCCAATTCATAATTTTTAAAAACAATTTAATAAATTGTAACAGAGATGTGCAGGTCTTATGTATTTTTGTCAAATTCATCCCTTTAGAATTTTGTATTTTTAGTGCTATTAAACTGGTATTCTTTTTTCAATTGTCAATTATTTATTGCTGGTACATACAAATTAATATTTATATATTGGTCTTCTATTAGTGAGTATGATAAACCCATTTATTCTAGTAGCCTTTTTGTAGGTGCTCTGAGATTTTCTACATAGCTAGTCATGTCATCTGAGATCAGAGGCATGTGTATTTATTCCTTTCCATCTGGATGCCTTTTATGTTTTCCTTGGCTTACTGTACTGCTCTAGGACTTACAGTAATATAACAAAAGTGGTAGGAATGGACATTTTTGCCTTGTTCCTGACCTTAGTGGCTAGCATTCTCTTTTTCATCATTAAGTGTGGTGTTAGCAGTAGGTTTTTCATAGATGCCCTTGCAGAAATTACCTTCTTTTTTTTTTTTTTTGAGAGAGAGAGAGAGAGTGAACACGTTTGTGCATGTTAGCATGAACTTGGAAGGGGCAGAGGAAGAGGGAGAAAGAATCTTAAGCAGACCCAATGGTCAGCACAAAGCCCGACTCAGGGTCTGATCTCATGACAGTGAGTTGGACGTTTAAAAGACTGAACCACCCAGGTGCCCCGGAAATTACCTTCTGTTACAAGTTATAAAGTCTTTTCTAAAATCATAAATTATTATTGAATTTTGTCATTTATTTTTTCTGAATTCATAGGGAAGATGAATTCTTTTTAGTCTGTTGATATAATAAATTACATTGATTTAAGCATAGGGTATTATATTAGTTTCATGTATACAATATAATGATTCAACAATTCTATACATTTCCTAGGGCTTATCAAAATAAGTGTACCCTTAATCCCTTTTATCTGTTTTCCCTATCCTTCCATCCACCTCCCCTCTGGAAACCCAATATGTTATCTATATTTGTTATCTATATCCTTTTTTTCCTTTGTTCCTTTGTTTCTTAAATTCCACATATGAGTGAAATCATATGGTATAGTCTTTCTCCATTTGACTTATTTTACTTAGCAGTATACCTCTAGATCCATCCATGTTGTTACAAATGGGAAGATGTCATTCTTTGTTTATGACTAATAGTCCATAGTATAGATTGTACCATGTCTTTTTTTTTGTTTTTTGTTTTTAAATTTTTTGATGTTTATTTTTGAGAGAGATAGACAGAGACAGAGCATGAGTGAGGGAGGGGCAGAGAGGGAGGGAGACACAGAATCTGAAGCAGGCTCCAGGCTCTGAACTGTCAGCACAGAACCCAACATGGGGCTTGAACCCACGAACCATGAGATCATGACCTGAGCTGAAGTCTGATGCTTAACTGACTGAGCCACCCAGGCGCCCCGTATCTTTTTTATCCAATTGTCTATTGAAGGGCACTTGAGTTGTTTTCATGTCTTGGCTATTGTAAATAATGCTACAGTAAACATAGGGATGCATGTGTCTTTTCAAATTAATGTTTTTGTTTTCTTTAGGTAAATACCCAGTAGTGGAATTACTGGATGATGTGGAAATTCTAATTTTAATTTTTTGAGGAATTTCCATACTGTTTCCCACAGTGGCTGCATCAATTTGCATTCCTACCAATAGTGCATAAGGGTTTCTTTTTCTCCACATCCTTACCAACATTTGTTATTTCTTGTGTTTTTGATTTTAGCCATTCTGACAGGTGTGTAGTGAATTGTTTTAATTTGCATTTCCCTGATGATTAGTGATATTGAGCATCTTTTCATGTGTCTGTTGGCTATCTGTATGTCCTTTTTGGAAAAATGATTATTCAGGTCCTCTGCTCAGTTTTAATTGGATTATTTATTTTTGTTGACATTGTGTTGTATAAGTTCTTTACATTGTTAGATTTGAACCCCTTATCAGATATATCATTGGCAAATATCTTCTCCCATTCAGTAGGTTGCCTTTTTGTTTTGTTGATGGTTTCTTTGTGCAAAACTTTTTGTTTTTGTGTGGTCCCAAGAGTTTAATTTTGTTTTTTGTTTTTTTTTAATGTTTATTTTTAATTTTTTTAATGTTTATTTATTTAAAAAAAAATTTTTTTTAACGTTTTATTTATTTTTGAGACAAGGAGAAACAGAGCATGAACAGGGGAGGGTCAGAGAGAGGGAGACACAGAATCTGAAACAGGCTCCAGGCTCCGAGCTTTCGCCACAGAGCCCGACGCCCCGACGTGGGGCTTGAACTCACGGACCATGAGATCATGACCTGAGCCGAAGTCGGCTGCTTAACCGACTGAGCCACCCAGGCGCCCCTGTTTATTTATTTTTGAGAGAGAGAGAAAAGAGCACAAGCGGGGGAGGGCCGAGGGCGGGGGGGAGACAGAATCCCAAGTAGGCTCCAGACTCAGCTGTCAGCACCGAGCCCAACCCAGGGCTCAAACCCACGAATTGTGAGATCGTGACCTGAGCTGAAGCCGACGCTTAACCAACTGAGCCACCCAGGCGCCCCTAATTTTGTTTTTGTTCCCTTGCCAGAGGAGACATGTCTAGAAAAATAATTCTATGGCTCATGTCAAAGAAATTACTTACCTGTGTTTTCTTTTAGAAATTTTATGGTTTTAAGTCTCACATTAAGGTCTTTAATCTATTTTGAATTTGTTTTTGTGTATGGTATAAGAATGTGGTTCAATTTCATTCTTTTGCATGTAGCTTTCCAGTTTTCCCAACACGATTTGTTGGAGAAATGGTCTTTTTCCCATTGTATATTTTTGCGTCCTTTGTCATAGATTAATTGACCATGAAAGTATGGATTCGTTTCTGGACTCTATTCTGTTCCATTGATTTCTATCGGTTTTTGTGCCAGTACCATACTGTTTTGGTTACCACAGATTTGTAGTATATTTTGAAATCTGGGATTGTGATATCGCCAGCTTTTGTTCTTTTTCAAAATTGCTTTGGCTATTTAAGGTTTTTGGGGGGTTCTGTACAAATTTTAGGATCATTTGTTCTAATTCTGTGAAAACTGTTGGTGGCATTTTGACGGGGATTGCATAAAATCTGCAGATTGCATCGGGTAGTATAGACATTTTAACAATATTGGTCTTCCTGTTCATTAGCATGAAGTATCTTTCCGTTTATTTGTGTCTCTTCCAATTTTTTTTCATCAGTGTTTTATAGTTTTCAGAATATAGATCTTTGGTTGGCCTCATTGGTTAAGTTTATTACTAGTATTTTATTCTTTTTGGTGCAGTTATAAATGGGATTGTTTTCTTAATTTCTTTCGGCTACCTCATTATTAGTGTATAGAAATTCAACAGATTTCTGTATATTAATTTTATATCCTGTGGCTATATTGAATTAATTGACTCAGTACATTGATTTTTTTAATTGGTATTAACTGTTTAATTAGCCATGCATTCCTAGGAAAAACCCACTGTGTAATAATGTTTTTTAATTTATTGACGGACTTCATTTGCTAAAATTTTATTAAGGTTTTTGTATCTATGTTAATGAGAGATACCAGTCTGTGGTTTACTTTTCTTGTGACATCTTTGTTAGGCTTTCATATCAAGCCTAATAGAATGAGTTGAGAAGTATTCTTTCTTCAAAAGAGTTTATATAGAATCAGTATTTTTATTACTTTAAACGTTTGTTAGAATTCACAGGTTAGGGGCGCCTGGGTGGCGCAGTCGGTTAAGCGTCCGACTTCAGCCAGGTCACCATCTCACGGTCCGTGAGTTCGAGCCCCGCGTCAGGCTCTGGGCTGATGGCTCAGAGCCTGGAGCCTGTTTCCGATTCTGTGTCTCCCTCTCTCTCTGCCCCTCCCCCGTTCATGCTCTGTCTCTCTCTGTCCCAAAAATAAATAAACGTTGAAAAAAAAAATTTAGAATTCACAGGTAAAGCCATTTGGAACTGGAGTTTTCTTTATGGGAAAATGTTTAGCCACAAATTTAGGTTTTTTATGACTCATCAGGTTTTCTGTTTTTCTCTGAACGAGTGGTATAGTTTGTGTCTTTTAAAGAACTTGTACATCTCATCTAATTTGTCCAGTTTATTAAATTTGTTCATAATATTTCCCCATTACCATTTTAATGTTTATAGTAATGTCACCTCTCTTGTAACTAATGTTAATAATTTTTGTTCTTTTTTCTCTTGTAATTAGCGTGGGTGATTTTGTTGACCTTCTCAAAATACCAACTTTGGGTTTCTTTGATTTTTTTCCCTCAGTTTTCTTTTTGTTTTTCTATATCATTGATTTAAGGTTTTTTTAATCATTATTTTTTCTTCAGTTTACTTTTGATTTTATTTGCTCTTTTTCTTATGGTAGAAGTTGTCATTAATTTGAGAGCTTTCATTTTTCTCATATAGGCTTTTAGTTCTGTAAATTCTCATTTGAGTACTGCTTTTGTTTCACCCCAGAAATTTTTATTTTGTTTTTATTTTCAAATAGTTCATAACAATTTCTTATATTCTTACAGATTATTACTTTTTTGATTCATGGATGATTTAGAAGTGTGTTTTTAGTATTCAAACATTTGCAAATTTTTCCTGTTACTTTTCTCTTATTTATTTTTAATTTAATTCTATTGTTAGATCATATTTAACGTAATATCAGTGTGGTTGCTTTGCAATCTTTGTACTTCATTTTTCTTTCCTATGTGTATTACCTTTTCTCTGTTCCTGTTTTCCTCTCTTTCCAATTTCTTGAATTGTGTATTTTTAAAAATAAAACCATTTTATTTACACTATTGATTTATTTGGTTATTTCTCCCCTTTTTGTGGTTTCGCTAAGGTTTATAATAGACATCTTTATTTTATTTATTTATTTGTTTGTTTACATTTTTATTTTATTTTTGGGAGAGATAGTGGGAGTGGGAGAGGCAGAGAGAAAGGAGGATAGAGGATCCGAAGTGGGCTCCATGCCGACAGCAGTGAGCCTGATGTGGGGCTTGAACTCACAAACTGAGAGATATGACCTGAGCCAAAGTTGGATGCTCAACTGACTAAGCCACCCAGATGCCCCTATAAGAGACAACTTTAAATTGTCACTGATTTTGATGTATAAAAAGCTCAGGTAAACTCTTGACATCAAGAAAGTGGAATACTAGCTAATATGTTAAAAAAACAAAGATACTAGAAAAAAAATCCAGATGTTCTTGTAATTTGCTGTAGCAACACAGAGTTCTTTTGGTGTTCCTCAAATACCTCACACATATTCTTGCCTCATTGCCTTTGTACCTACAATCTTTCTGTGTGGAACATTCTTTTGCTAGATATTGTCAGTGTCATATCTCTTGTCTTTATCTGCTGTGATACTCTTAACCTGATCAGAGAGGTCTCTCCCTATCATATTACCTAAAAGAGCCATTCCTGCTCCTCATTTCTGTGTTCCTATTTTGACTTTTTTTTTTTTTTTTTCATGATACTGATTGCTCTCTGCAGTTATATATTTGCTTGTTTGGATTCTCCTGTTTGTTCATCTTTGAATCCTTGACTCTCTCAACTATGCCTGGTAGTCAATGATCAATAAATATTTGTTAAATGAATAATAATCATTCATGTTTGTTTCTGTAGAGTCTTCTTAGAAAAGACACCTAATCTCCCTGATTACTGAAAACTTAATCATTTAATTGGATTTTAGTGTGAAATTTATTACTCAAAACCCCTTCTTATATTTTTGAATTTAACACATGAAATATTACAAAGAACTTAGTATCTGCTGTATTTTTTCCTTTCAAAGACTTTCTGATGGTCTTTTGCTCTTGATTTTTGAGTATTTACCCTAAACAAATAATGTAAATTTCACTCTCATTCATAAATATAACTGTTTATGGGATTACAGACTAAGTAATTAATTTGAATTGTTTTGTTCTAGTTCCAAAAATTGAGACATGATCTTGAATTGGTACTCTCTACTCTTCAGTCAAAGAATGAAAAGTTAAAGGAAGACTTGGAAAGGTATATTTATATTATAATTGCCTTTAGTTACAGATATATGTTGAATTGGCATTAATGTTTTATTTGGCTATTGTTGGTTTTGTTTTTCCATGTTTAAAGGGAGCAACAGTGGTTGGAGGAACAACAACAGATATTGGAATCTCTTAATGTAGTGCACAGTGAATTGAAAAATCAGGTTGTGACAATTTCTGAATCAAGGTATTAATTTTGTATTCTAGGTTTTTGAAATAGGAAAAAGTTTTTTAAATGTTAACATGAAATACATAGATGAAAATAGGGGAAATTTTATTAGAAGTTGCGAGTTTTACTTTAATTTTTGCCAACTGTTAGTTACATGGCCTTTTATTAATGACTTGACCTGTAGTTTCCTTATATGTTAGAGAATTTTACTTTCATAAAGCTAGTTACTTGGTTTGAACAAATGAAGTTTGAACAAAGTGTTTGATCAACTTTATGAGTAACCAGTTACATATACTCATTATTTTATGTATTTTATCAGTAAAATATTTCTCTTAATTTTTAAAAAACCCATTAGAATCTTAGATGAGCTGAACACTAAAATGCATGATATAAAAGAATATAAGGAAAAGCTCTTGATTACCTTGGGTGAATTTCTGGAAGATCATTTTCCTCTGCCTGATAGAAATGTTAAAAAGAAAAAGAAAAAGGTAAGTTTTAGAGAACAAATTCATGTAGCTATTTATATATGAGATTGTTTCACATAGGCTCAAATGTAAATTTTCTGATAAATTTTTGTAGTTTATTATACATTTCAAAGACACACAGATACATGTAAAGAAATCTTCCATCATCACATTATAATACTTTTTGAAAAATTAGAAGCAACCTAGTTGTTCAATAAAATAAGATTAAATACATTTTTTTTCTTTTTTCTTTTTTCTTTTTTTTAATGATTTTTATTTATTTTTGAGACAGAGAGAGACAGAGCATGAGCAGGGGAGGGGCAGAGAGAGAGGGAGACACAGAATCTGAAGCAGGCTCCAGGCTCTGAGCTGTCGGCACAGAGCCCTACGCAGGGCCTGAACTCACAGACTGTGAGATCATGACCTGAGCTGAAGTCGGACACTTAACCGACTGAGCCACCCAGGCACCCCAATACATTTTTTAATATTATATCCATATAGTGGGGGAAAATATACCTTTTAAAAATAACATATTGAACTACCAAAAGAGTTTTTAAAATGCTCACAATTTATTATTAAATTGATTAAAAAAACAGCTAATTAGCGGGCTTTGGGGCGCCTGGGTGGCTCAGTCGGTTAAGCATCTCACTTCAGCTCAGGTCACGATCTCACGGTCAGTGAATTCGAGCCCCGCGTTGGGCTCTGGGCTGATGGCTCAGAGCCTGGAGCCTGCTTCCGATTCTGTGTCTCCCTCTCTCTCTGCCCCTCCCCCGTTCATGCTCTGTCTCTCTCTGTCTCAAAAATAAATAAACATTAAAAAAGTTTAAAAAAACAAAACAAAACAAAAAAACAGCTAATTAAATTTTATGAGTCTAATTTGTACTAAAAAATGTAATAGTGCCTCTGTATGGAGGCTAGGATTTTAGGTGAGATTTGTTTTTGTTTTTACTCTTTTCAAAATTTTCCATGATGAGCATACGAAACATTTAAAATCAAAAGATATCTGTTAGTTAATGTGAGTTCTTGACTATTTAACTAGTCAAATTTAACTATTTAACAATAGTTCTTGACTATTTAACTTTTTAGTAGTTACTATGTAACAGACCTTTTTCACAAAAGCAAATAAATATTTCATTTGGTGACAGAAGATTGGGAATAACTACTTTAATTCCTTTTTCAAAAACAGTGTGTACTATAAATAAAGAGAGCTTGTGGAAGTGGGGAAGGCATTGAAACTGGCACCAGAATGATTTTTCTAAAATATATATTTTAATTATTTTTTAACATAAAACTGATAGTTCCCTTCTAGAAGTCTATAAACTCCTTAGAGTAATGAATTTATATTCGGGATTTTGCCTATCTCTTTAGCCTCCTTTCTAACCATTCTTTATTTATCTCTTGCATGAATCCATTCAACTGTACCCTGTAGTTCCAGCAAGTATGCAATGACCTTTTTGTGTCTTATACATTCTGTTCCTTCTGCTTACAAAACATTTCCTATCTGATGAAGATAGCAAATTCTTACTTAAGTCACTTCAAACATCATCCTTTAATACTTGTGTGAAGTATTAAATGCAGTTTATGTGTCATTTTATTAGCATTATCACATGATTTTGTAGTAATCATTTATATCTATCTCTCTTTTCACCCACCCTGCACTCTGAGCTCCTTTATGTGTTGAATTCATTTTTGTAGGTCTATTATCTTGCTTATGTATTCTAGTATCTTCTGAGTTCTTATTTGTTTGCTTTTATAAATGTTTTTTAATTTTTGAGATAGAGAACAAGCATAAGTGGGAGAGGGGCAGAGAGAGGGAGACAGAGGATCTGAAACAGGCTCTGAGCTGACAGCAGCAAGCCAGATGTGGGGCTCGAACTATGAACTGTGAGATCATGACCTGAGTCAAAGTTGGATGATCAACTGACAGCCACCCTGGAACCCCCATGAATTTGTATCTGTTGAATGACTGTGACTATATTAGGAAAAGAAGAGGAAGTTTTCTTTGTTTTCTTATAATCTGTGTTTTTTATCCTTATTCTTCCCCTTCTTCATTGTAACTATGTGTTTCCCATTCTACCCATTGTTATTTGTATACTTTGTTCATTTCTAAAATTGTTGACAGCCTTCTGTTAACCATTTCATTAAGTTCATGATTCCTTACCTCTTAATGATCATAATCATAGAATAACTCACATTTTCTGATTCCAGTCTTGTTTTGTTTTCACCATTTTCTTTAATCTATCAAGCTTCTCTACCAGTAGAACCAGAGTTAAAGCATTCTGAAAGGAATCATTGATCACAGAAGCCATTATGGATTTGTTAAGTTACATTTGATAAACTCACATTTTTAAAATGAAGTATATGGACCATTACTACATGTTACAAAATGATAGAGTACTCATTTTTTTTTTTCTCTCTCCCTTTGTCTGTCAAGCAGTAATACGAGATATATGAGTTAGCTTAAGCTGCTAGAGAAAAATACCATAGATTAGATGGTTTAAACAAAAGAAATATATTTTCTCACTTTTCTGGAGGCTAGAAGTCCAAGATCAAAATGCCATCTGAGTTGGTTTCTGCTGAGGCCTTCTTCCCTGGCTCTGGACAGCCATCTCTTGCTGTGTCCTCACATGGCCTTTTCTCTTTTCGAGTGTAGAGAGAGCTCTCTGGTGTCTCTTTCTCTTCATATAAAGACACCATTCCAGTTGGATTAGGGTCCCACCCTTATGGCCACATTTAACTTCACTTACCTCCATTTCCAAACGTAGTCACCAAGGAGGTTGGGACTTGAACATGTGAATTTTGAGAGAAACAATGCAGCCCATAACGCTGTGTTTTGTCATTCAAAAATATGTACAAAAAAGAAAGAAAAAAACCCTGAATCCCTCCACCGTATTGTTAACATGAGGTGAACATCATTTGAGACATCTTCATAAACACATCCATATATAGAAGCATAAATGGATTGATAGATGTTCAGATCAATGTAGTTTTGTATAGACCAATATAAAATAAGTATTAGATGGGGTACCTGGGTGGCTCAGTCCGTTAAGCATCCAACTATTGATTTTAGCTCAGGTCATGATCTCATGGTTTGTGAGTTCAAGCCCTGCATTGGGCTCCACACTGACAATGTGGAGCCTGCTTGGGATTCTCCCTCTCCCTCTCTCTGCACCCCTCCCCAGCTTGTGCACACACATGTGTGTGCACACTCTCTCTCTCAAAATAAATTTAAATAAACTTAAAAAAATAAGCATAAGATGTAATTTTACTTAAATTGATAGAAGAGAAATGTTAACTCAGATAAATATTTTTGTGCCTCAAGTTATTTTAGTTCTGGAGAGGTCCCTAATATAGAGAAAAAACAAATTATGAATAACATTATAAAAGATTAAAAGACCTAAAAAATGTTCATCTTTCAATTTTAGGCAGTATTCACTCACTCCCTGCTATTAAAGATGAAGAAATTAGCATTCTTCCTATAACACCATTACAATTTGTTATTTGTTTTAACTTTGGCAGGTTTATAACATTTTTATTCTGTCTCATAACATTATTTATATATGTGTTTCGTGTTCACATTGTATTGGATTCAATGCTTATCATCTTTGACCATTTATTTTTGAGTTTTTAAGTTAAACTAATTGATTTGATTGGTTTCTTTGAGAAGTAATTTGTTCAAGCAGAATTCCTGGGCATTTTATTTTTTGGATTCTTGACTGATAAAAATGCTTGGTTTGCCTTTATATGCAAAGGATATTTTTGGCACATTAAAAAAAAAAATCTCAAGACCTGGTAGGGATTGTTCCATTCTTCCGAAATAGGATGTGCTGGGCCATCCTGTAGATAGCTAGGCCAGCCTGTAGATATCTTTCTGCTTCTGAGTATATGTCTGAAGAGTTCTTTATCTTTGACCTTCAGTAATTTAACAGATACCTTACAGTGTTGATCATTCAGTATCATTTTTGTTTTGAAGATGACATTTTTTTTTAATTTTTTTTTAAAGTTTGTTTATTTTTGAGACAGAGAGAGACAGAGCATGAACAGGGGAGGGGCAGAGAGAGAGGGAGACACAGAATCTGAAACAGGCTCCAGGCTCTGAGCTGTCAGCACAGAGCCCGACGTGGGGCTTGAACCCACAGACAGTGAGATCATGACCTGAGCCGAAGTCGGACGCTTAACCGACCAAGCCACCCAGGCGCCCCATAGATGACATTGTTTTTAGGGGCAAATTTAGGTCACATTTCGTTTAGTGGAAATTTTATTTTATTATGGTTTATATTTTCATATCCTTATGTTGAAAGGTTTTTTTTCTGCTCTGCTTTCATTATATTTTTCCTCTGCTTTTTCTTTGATTGTCTCAATCTGCGCTTTTTTGCTATTTATTTCTGTATCAGTTCTTTAATTCTGTTTCTTTCCTCACTAGTGAATGCTGCTTTTCTAAACCACTCTTTCATTTAATAAGGTATTAGAGGTCAGGAGATTTTGAGGTCTAGCTTTACTATCTTTACTCAGGAATCACATTCATTTTCACTATTTCTTTAAAATATTTGTAGTTATGTAAGACTTTATAAGGGCTCCAAGGTAATCTTTGACTGGTATCAGGAAAGTACAAGCTGTCACTGTGGTAGATGACTTTGCATTTAATTAAATGTCTGAACTCAAAAGCTGCTGATTGGGATTAGTATTATCTTGGAGGGAGATTTCTAGCAGAACCCCTTTAGATGTTGTCCTCGATAGTAAATGTGTTGAATGATAGAATTAGGACTATATTTTTCAGCTGACTAGACCTGGGCCAAATAAAATATTTAGTGAGGGACATAAAATCTCTTTTTTGGGTTTGAAACATTAAAGAATGAAGCAGACATATCTCAGCTAGATGTAAGAAAGAGGCTTAGACATTTTAGATGATGGTATGCTGAGAGGTCAGCAGGGCAAAATTGATATCTAAAAGGTAATGAATAAACTTAATAAAATTCCAGCATCTATACAAGTATGAAAGTGAGTTTTCCTTTTCATCTTTGGTGTTTGAGTCACACTTGTATCATATGGAGACTGGTTTGAAAAAGAAAAAAAGATAAATTAGAGCACATTTAGAGAGCAACTATGATATTGAGGGGCTGCAAGTCTACAGATTATGAAAAAAAATTGAAGGAACTAATGACAATTAATATGGCCAAGACTTGGGGCTTATAATACCCATCTTCAAATATTTGAGGGATCTTGGATTGCATTGGAATGGGATTCATTCTCTATCATTCCAAGGGAAAAAGAAGCAATGAATTGAGTTAACATTAAGAACTGTCAAGAACCATAGAAAGTTGAACAAGGCTCCCTGGGAAGTAAGTTTCCTGTCCCGAAGCTGTATAAATAGGGTTTGGAATGCCATTTGTTTGAGATATTTTGATTGGAAGTCTCAAAAATTAGACTGTGTTTTACATGAGTATATGTAAAAAAATATAATTTATCCATTATTTATTTACAGGTAGTCTGAATTGTACTTTCTAGTAATTCACTTTCTTAGAGGTTGTTTGAACTTTGTTTTTATGAACGTGACTGTGTAGTACAAGCAGATTGTTTACTTTCAGAATTCTTTTAATATCACCTAATTCTAAATATTTGGTTTTGGTATACCTTGTACCATTGCAGGTAAGAAATACTAATTTTTAAAAATTTCGTAATAAATATAGTTTAATATTCTGCCACTGGTAGAACTGAGATGTTAATTTTTTGTTATTCACATTTCTGTCAAAGACAAACATTCAAGAATCAACTGCACAGCTGATAACACTGCATGAAATGTTAGAGGTAAGCATTTTGTGTAGTTGTTTTGTCTTCAAGATTTCTTTTAATTAGTGATTTCTAAACAATTATACACAGGCTTGAAACAGAAAATACTGGTTTAGTTCTTAAACATACCAAATTTTATTAAATCAATTTTTATTAATTTATCTTTACTATAAGATAGTTTGTTTTCTATCCATTACTAGAAAGAATATTGTCATTTTTAAAAAAGAACATAGTTAGAGACTAGCCCTTAATCATATTCTTAAGATTATTACTTAAAAAAAATTTTATGATGTTATTTATTATTTGCACAGTGAAACCCTATGCTTTTACATTGATGGAATCTTTAGTTGGCACCTCTGTATTCTATCTGAACTACATATGTGAGTTTAAGGATTCTTTCCACATAGTTGCAGAAATCTGTACACAGTTTTAAACATGTTTCCATTTATTAATATGTAGTTTTTTTAAAAAGGAAGAAAATCGCTTATTTAAGTTAATACATGGAAATTATGACAAGCAATTATTCAAAGAGAAAAGAGATCAACATTCTTTGGTAAACAAATTTTTAATGTTTTATTATAGCTGTATCAGTTTTTTACTAAGGTATTATGAACGGTATTTTTTTCTAGATTCTTTTAAATAGATTATTTGATGTTCCACATGATCCATATGTCAAAATTAGTGATTCTTTTTGGCCACCATATATTGAGCTGCTCCTGCGTAATGGAATTGCCTTGAGACATCCAGAAGATCCAACCCAAATAAGATTAGAAGCCTTCCATCAGTAAAAGGATGGTCTCTTTTTTCACACAGTACTTAATGAATCTTGTCATTCAAGGATAATGGAAACACTAAGGATTACTTGGACAAAGAACATTATTTGCAAATCAAAGCACATAGTCCCTCTTCCTTTCATCCATAAAATGACACATGCCACCTACAATTTATAAATGATCCTTTCACATTCAATTAGTACCTTGGTGTTTTCAACTCGATGGAAAAGAATGCAAGTAAAAAACATTCTAGACTTAATCGTAATAAACTTTTGATGTATCTTACTTCTGCAGTATTCTTTGTTAATTTATGATACTGTTACTGTGATGTTTTCCTTTTGAATTTGTGACAGTTTATTTTATGTATTTTGAGTTCCATTTGGAGCTTATATCTCGAAATTTAGCAATTATAATGGAAAGGCCATTTAATTTGTAGATGGCTTTAAAATTGACAATATCTGATATAGAAGGAATCGTAATTTAAAAGCATGTAGTAAATCTGTTCCATGTGTACTGCCTTATTTCTAGATTTAAAAATTGGAACAGAAACTAATGGATAAGTGTAGCATGAAAACTATATCTTAATATGTATTATATAACAAGTGATATATATTAAACCATGCTGTTTCTGTTTATTATTGCTAAC
Organism: Lynx canadensis; assembly: GCF_007474595.2. Lineage (NCBI taxonomy): Eukaryota > Metazoa > Chordata > Mammalia > Carnivora > Felidae > Lynx > Lynx canadensis. The sequence goes on along the minus strand of NC_044303.2, from coordinate 132,853,135 downwards.
AAAATTGTGTTCATAAAATTTTGTTAATTCTCCATGACCTTTCTGTAAATAAAACTCTTTGGTCTAAAAGTCTCTCTACCTTTTTTGGTGATGTGGCATGATATTTTAATAAATTAAATAGACTTTTTCATAGGTAGAAAAGTAAGGATATTATAGGACTCATTCAAGATTACATATAATCTAAACTAGAGAATTCCACATGCTTTTAGTACCATTAATTTTCTAAGAGGATGTAGTGTGTACTTTTATATTTGAAAATGTGGTCTCGGGGCGCCTGGGTGGCGCAGTCGGTTAAGCGTCTGACTTCAGCCAGGTCACGATCTCGCGGTCTGTGAGTTCGAGCCCCGCGTCAGGCTCTGGGCTGATGGCTCGGAGCCTGGAGCCTGTTTCCGATTCTGTGTCTCCCTCTCTCTCTGCCCCTCCCCCGTTCATGCTCTGTCCCTTTCTGTCCCAAAAAATAAATAAAAAACGTTGAAAAAAAATTAAAAAAAAAGAAAATGCGGTCTGCTGTTTATCCACATTTCTTGCTTACCTTCAATACTTCATCTTTTTTAAAGTAAGCAAATACTTCTCCAAGTATATCTTACACCTTTTAGAGAGAATAGAAATACTGTTAAATTTTAGAGAATGTAAGTTCTTTTACAGGAAGATGACATATAAAGTACCTTGCTAGAATAGTCAAGTTGGGAGTCAAAGGAATGAGCATCTTTTTAGTTCTTGAAGTTACTGGAGAAGGGAGAAATGGTTCAGTTCAGTCAGTATAACCCTGACAATAATTCTACAAAGTAGATAGTACTGTTGTCCATGAACTTCTTTGTGTTGCAGATTACGGAAAGAAATAAAGTAGTAAACATCTTGATTTATTGGGCAAATCTTCATTCACATTTTACTGATAAAGATATTGGTTAGGATTTTTTTAGTGCAATATCTTGTGTAAGACTTTAAGGAAAACTGTGATGATTACATCTCACTTTACTTGACCCAGGCTTTTTACCAAGATTATTTGCCCACTTTTGATATCAGTTATAAACAAAGTAAGTTATAGTAGAATTTTCTTGATTTGTATTCCATCTAAACTTACAGCCCTTGTAAGCTGTCTATGGTTTTGAGTATGTTGGAGAAAGTGTTTTAAGTTCTGAAAACTGTTACGTATTTTTACTTTTCACTGCTTTAAGATAATCCCTGGAATCTATTAAGGTTTATAATTTGCTTTAATTTTACTGACTCTTAAATATGATAATGCAAAATATCAGAAAGTAATACCACATTCTAGCTTTCCCACATCAGATGGTGATGTTAGCCTAATTTAAAAACAAAAAAACTGATGGGGTGCCTGGGTGGCTAGTTGGTTAAATATCCGACTTTTGATTTCAGCTGAGGTCATGAGCTCATGGTCCTGAGATCTAGCTCCATGTCTTTGGGAATGTAGCCTGCTTAAGATTCTCTCTCCTCCTCTGCGCTTCCCTGCTCCGTGTGTGCATGTGCACACACGCCCTCAAAAAAAAAAAAAAAATTAAAAACAAATTGTTTTAGTCTACCAGAAAATATACTTAACTTTGTTATTGGTTGATGTGTATGCACGGATTGATTTTGGAGAAATTAAATATCTATTCGGTTGAAAATTCAACCCAGTTGAATATGACCCTTTTGAGACTTAAGATAAGTTTTATGTGGTTATAGGTCTATGTTAACATTTCTGATTCCCCATTTTCCTTAATTTACTTTTTAGTTTATTTAGCTATTAGTTAACTTCTTTTTTCCCCCATAACTTTTTTTTTTTTTTTTTTTTTAATAGCCTCCACACTTAGTAAGGGGCCCAATGCAGGGCTTGAGCTCACTATCCTGAGATCAAGACCTGAGCTGAAATCAAGAGTCAGAGGCTTAACCAATTGATCCACCCAGTTGTGCCCCTTCCCCCAGCACATATTATATTTAGATGTCTCTAAATAACATTTATGTACATCAATACTTTGAAGTCAAGATACTTGATCTTATTTATGTATTAATAAATAAGCACATATATTTCTATAACACAGATTTGTTTTTCAATATATTGACAACTATTTCAATATGATTTTTTAAAGTTTTACTTATTTGAGTAATCTCTACACTCAACATGGGGTTTGAACTCATGACCCGAAACCAAAAGTCACATGCTCTTCTGAATGAGCCAGCAAGGTGCCCCTCAATATGATTTTTTTTTAATTGAGTTATAGTTGACATATATTTTATTAGTTTCAGGTGTACAACAAAATGATTTGATGTTTGTGTATATTGTCAAATGATCACCGCAGTAAATCTAGTTATCATCTGTCACCAGGGTTAACAATTTTTTTTTTACTTGTGACGAGAACTTTTAATACGCAATACAGTATTATTAACTATAGTCACCATACTGTACATTATATCCCCATGACTTCTTTGTTTTAAAACTGTAAGTTTGTACCTTTTGACACTCTTCACCCATTTTTCCCACTTCACATTCCCTGCCACTGGCAACTACCAATCTGTTCTCTGTATCCATGAGCTTGTTTTGGTTATTATATTTTTTATGTTTATTTATTTTTGAAAGAGAGAGGGCATGCTCATGAGTGGGGGAGGGGCAGAGAGAGGGGGGGACAGAGGATCCAAAGCAGGCTCTGGACTGACAGCAGATAGCCCAACGCAGGGGTTAAACTCAAAAACTACAACATCATGACCAAGCTGAAGTCAGACACTTGGCCAACTGAGCCACCCAGGCACCCCTGTTGTTATTGTTTATAGGTTACACATATAGGTGAAATCATATGGTATTTGTCTTTCTTTTTCTCTCTGACTTATTTCACTTAAAATAATGTCTTCAGGGTCCATCCTCATTGTTGCAAATGGCAAATTCCATTCATTTTTTGGATGAATAATATATATATATATATGCCACCTTTTCTTATTATTTTTTTGTTAATGTTTATTTATTTTGAGAGAGAGGGAGACAGAGGAGAGGCAGAGAGAGAGGGAAACACAGAATCCAAAGCAGGCTCCAGGCTCTAAGCTGTCAGCACAGAGCCTGATGTGGGGCTCAAACTCACAAACCATGAGATCATGACCTGAGCCAAAGTCAGACACAGCTAACTGGGCCACCTAGGCACCCCTATACCATCTTTTCTTTATCCATTCATACATTGATGGACACTTAGGTTGCTTTCATGTCTGGGCCATTATAAATAATGATGCAGTGAACATGGGGTTGCATCTAACTTTTTAAGTTAGTGTTTTCATTAGTTTGCTTCTTTGTTGCTTTTACCAAGAATTGTATTTTTCAATTCTCTAGAACATTCTTTATTTGAAAGTGAAGTTGGGTTAATTGTAAGTGTATATTGCAAACTCTAGGGCAATTGCTAAAAATATTTTAAGTATAATTGATGTGCTAAGACAAGAGAAAAAGTAGAATTGTGTAAAATGTTCAGTTAAAATGAGAGAAGGCAGGAAAATGGAAGACAGAGAGGACAAAAGCAATGCATAGAATACAGTAACAAATATGCAAATATTAATCCAGTATATCAGTAATCACTTTAAATGTGAATGGACTAAATACACCAATCCAGGCAGGACTGTCAAAGTGGATGAAAAAACAAGACTCAGACTCTGTGTTTTCTACAAGAAACTCATTTGATATATAAGGACCCTGATAGATTAAAAGTGAAGGTATGGAGGAAGATACACCATGCTAACACAAATCAAAAGAAACCAGGACTTTATTAATTTAAGACGAAGACTTCTGAGCAAGGAAAATGACCAGGGCTTACAAGGAACATCACATGTTGATAAAACTGCCAATTCTCTGAGAAGACATAATAGTCTTTAATATATATGCACCTAACAACATCATCACAGTGTATGAGGCAAAAACTGATAGAACTGCAAAAAGAAATAGATCATGACCCGAGCTGAAACCAAGAGTCAGACGCTTCACCGGCTTAGCCACACAGGCACCTTCAGAAAAAAATTTTAACAAAAGAACAAAGATTACCTATTTTATAGAGAAAGAAATAAATATAACAAAATTCACATAATTTAAAAATATGATAGTGTCTGGGAAGAGCCCCAGTCTTACATTAGAGGCAAGGAATTAACTTCTTACACCTCCATAAATGCTGAAAGTACATGTGATTAAATGTATTAGAGCAAAACAGTTTATTACAGCACTGCAAACAAGAGCATCAGCATTGTTGTACTGGATTTCTTTATCTCCAAGTCCCACAGAGCAATGTGATGGCGCTGGGTGGAGACTACACCTGCAGTGAGTTTTGCCATAGCTGAGAAGACCAGGAGGAGAATGCTGAGCATTGTCTGTAGCAAGCCGCAAACAAGGCAGACCTCAATGGAGAGCAAGTACTTAAAGCATTGTCACATTGTGGTTACCTTGACATAGTTAGTTGCCGATATGACCAGTTCAGAAAGTACTCAATGTCAAAAGATGGGTAGTTTTGTGGTCAGCAAGAGTGTGCAAGAATCATCGATCATGTCCTCGGGAGGACTATCTTTCCTAATACAGATAAGAGACCAAACATAGTAGTCCTAACAGTGAGAATCTCCTTGACTCACAAAGCAGAATTCAACTGCAGTATATAGGAAACATACCTAAAACAAAGTAATTCAGAAGGGCTAAGCATAAAGGAATGGAAAAAGGTCTATAAAGCATAGAGAGACTTTTGGCCCATTTTGAAATTGGATTGTCTTTCATCCTACTGAGTTTTGAGAGTTTTTATGTATTCTGGAAACAAGTCCTTTATCAGATACATAATTTACAAGTATTACACAGGCTCCTGGGTGAGAAAAACAGCAATAGTAGAAACACTGGTGAAATTTGAGTAAAGTCTACAATTTGGTTAATAGTATTATACCAGCAGTAGTTTCCTGGGTTCAGTAATTTTAATGCAGTTATATAAGATGTTAACCTGAGGGAAGCCAGATGAGAGATATATGGGAAATCTACTATTTTTGCAACTTTAAAATCAGTTTAAAAAGCTAAAAAAATAAGGCTTCAAAGTGGTAAGAATGAGTTCTCACATTAGTATACTCTTTTTTTTAACATGTGACATTGATAAAATTTAGAAGAAAACAAGGAAAAATAGGAAGACTTAAAAACTAGATAAACATTGGAAGATCAGCAATCAGAAGAGAAATAGCTGTGAGTGGAAATGACTCTGGGTTTAGAAGCAACTTAGTGAATATGAGATTTTGGTTCTTTCTTGGAAATGAATATTAAAACTTCTCCATATGAGAAGGAGGACTAGAATCAAGGTCTCTCATTAAAGCTAAGGGCTTGAGTGAGTCTCTTCACAGTCAAAACCTTGTGAAAGGAGATCTAAAACAAAAACTACTGAAGATTATAAAGCTGTGAGTGTGAGAAAGTGAAAGTGGCAACAATGCAAAGATACAGCTTTATGGCCAGGAAGTAAGTGGGGATATTTAAATACCCAGTGTTGCTTGGATAGGTGTAATAGCCAGTCTCCAAGATAAATGATCCTCCTCTGCTGGTATTCATGTCCTTGGGTGGCCCCACCTCCACATATTGTGTCAGTGTTGGTCTCTGTGACCAATAGAATATGGCAAAGAGACAGTGTGCAGCTTCGAAGGCTAGATCATAAAAGACATTGCCTCTTCTATCTTGATCTCATTTGGATTGCCAAGTTCTTGAAGAAGCTTGACATCATGATATGAGAACACTCAAATAGCTTGTGTTGAGGCTCATAGGAGCAAAAACTGAGGTCTTCTGCGAACAAAGCATCACTCTGTCTCAGCTGTGTAAGTAAACCATTTTCAGCTTTCAGATATCTAACCCTGGCCAAAATCTTGACAGCCTCCTCATGAGAGACCCTGAGCCAGAACTCTTCAGCTAAGCTGTTTCTGAATTTCTGAAACACTGAAACTATCAAAAAAATAAATGGTTATTGTTTTAAGCCATTAACTTTTGGATTATTTTATTATATAGTAATAAATAATTTTATCATGGTGATGCTAAAACACCATAATAACTGCTTATGGACTTGGGGATGGGAGAGACTAAAGCAATTTTAAAACTCCTAGGTAAAAGGGGGTCAAAGTAGAGGGTGAGGAAAAGAATAAAAATGACAAACCATAAACATAACAGTTTTCCTAGTAAAATGACCAAACAAAAATGTTAAATAAATGAAGGAATTTAATGCAAAGAGCCAGAGCAACAGATTTTGTTTTTTGAATCTTCCTACTTTCTAAGGGAACTAAATTTTGTTTGGGTAATCCACTCTTGTCTACAGAGCCATGTATTTAGCTAAACCAAACATGGTTGTCTGTATCCCCTTCTTAGTGATTTATTTAAGAATACATTTGGTGCAATATTGACTTAATATATATGTCTTCTGAGGAACTTTTGGGATAGATATATTTTTTTTTTTTACTGATTAAAAAAATATACAGGAGGAGATGACTTCTTCTGGTGGATGTTACTGGGTCCACATGGAACATCTGGAACTGTTTAGCCATTTTGTAACCATAAGTAGAGCTGCCATGGACAAATCTGGCGTATTTAGTATGGCAGAGTCACAAAAGAGAACAAATTCTGATAATGTTATTGAGCCAGTGAATTAGTTGACCCTAGAGGTGCTTTGCTAGGGAACATGATATATAAGATAATAAATTCTCCTTCTGGTTTAAGTAAGTTGAGACAGATTTTTTATGTTACTTGAAACTGAAGGTATCCTAGCTAGTAGCAACATCCAACAATGAAACATTGACTCTCAGTGAAATTAATTTTATGGAACAATCTGATGAAGACTTTAAAATGTGTATTTTGAGGTTGTTTGAGAAATTTTTCACCTAAAAAAAGCTAGAAATTATAACACAAAAATAGGAACAAATGAAAGAACATTTGGCTATGAAAAGGAATTAATTACAAAGTCCCATACCTTATTAATATAATTTAAATATAATTCTATAACTGAGATAAACTCTTGATTGAGTCAGAGATTGATTTAATAAATTGAAAGATAATTTGAAGAATTCATCCATAAAGATAAAAAGATAAAAATTATGAAGAGCAAATAAGAGATATAGAGGACAAACTGAGGAACTCCACCAACATAAACCTTCTTAAAGAATAGAGAGAATGCTGAATACGTAATATTTGAGTACATAATAGCTGAAAAATCTTCAGTATGCAGAACAACAGAAGCGCTCAGAAAAAGATGCTCACTGAATTCTGTGCAAGATAAATAAAGGTAAAACCACAGCATGAAATCGTTTGCAAAACATCAAGGAGGAAGAGAATACTAAAGGTACTAAAGAGAAAAGATAGTTTAGTAAGATAGAAATAGCAATCCTATCTTTCATCTGCAACAACAGATGGTGAGGCTGAGGGGGGTAAAAAGGTCATCAGCCTAGAATTCCATAATAAGCTAAACTATTATTCAAGAATGAGGAAAAAACAAATTTTCTGACATAAAAACTAAAAACCTTTTCTACTGCGTACTCTCCCTAAAAAAACTCGTAGCAGATATACTTCAAGAAGAGAAGTTAACTTCGGAGGATGGGGGATAAAAGAACCACATAACTTTATTTAATATCAGCTAATGAAAGGAAGACATGTAGAAAGAAATTGTTTCTGGAAAAGATGTTGCAAGGATTTCTACTTCAGAACATCTGGTTATTCAAACAATAAATACAACCTATGTCTAAAGGAAAAATCCCTACAAGGTACCAAGTTTGTATTAGCATGTTCATGGTGGGAAGAATAGCAGTTTTTCCACATTGTTGCCATATACTATATGCACATAAGTTGTGATGTATCTTTAGGAATCAGAAGTAAGGAATGAACTTTTGGTAGAAAGTTAATTTATGCAAAAATACTTAAGGTTTTTTGAAGACAGAGTTGGATTTCCCTCTTATTTTAGGGTGTAAAGTGTTCATTTTGACTGGAGCATGTATGTGTATTTTTTTTTTAAGTTTGTTTTGAGAGAAAGCAGAGAAAGAAAGAGAGTGAGAGCGGGGCAGGGACACAGAATTCCAAGCAGCCTCCACACTGTTAGCAGAGAGCCCAGTGCGGGGCTCTAGCTCATGAACTGTGAGATCATGACCTGAGCCGAAACCAAGAGCCAGATGCTTAACCGACTGAGCCACCCAAGCACCCCCATGATATGTATTCTTATTGTCGAATGGCAGTAAGACAAAGGGCTGTTTTTGCTTCAGGACAATTGCATGTTATAAAGAATCTATGTTTGCTTTTTCCAAAGAAAAAAAGTGAAACAAGTAGTCAAAAATCTCTCTAAGAGCATACAAAGAGTCCTAAAAATCAAAGAAAAAAAGTTAAAATAGACTATCTTAGAATTAGGAATTTCTATCTACAAACTCTGTCTTCCTTTAAAGGGTTAGAAGGTAATCCATAGAATGGGGAAAGATATTTATACTATCTATATCCAACAAAGGACTTAAATCTGAAATATATAGTGTACCCCCAAAATCAATAAATAGAAGACATTCATCCCAGTTAAAAATTATCCTGGTAAAAAAGTTAACAGACACTTCACAATAGAGAATAAATATTTTGACAATGTTTTAACAATAAAGGAGATAGAATCTGAATCCATTCAGGCTCTGTAACAAAATACCACAAATTGGGCACTTATAAACAACAGAAATTCCTTTGGCACAGTTCTAGAGGCTGGAAATCTGCTATCAGGGTGCCAGCATGGTCAGGTGAGGGTCTTGTTTCTTGCTCTTAGTGCCTTCTCACTATGTCCTTACATGGTGGAAGGGGGAGGGATCTCTGTAAGGTCTCTTTTATAAGAACACTAATTCTATTTATGAGGATTCTACCCTCCTGACTTAAGCATCTCCCAAAAGTTCTACCTCCTAATATCATCACATTAGGCATTAGGATTTCAACTTGTGAATTTTGAGGGTGACACAAAGATTCAGACTATAGCAGAGAGGAACTCTAGTTTCCAGCTAAGATGAAATAGACACACTTCTCCCTATTTCTCCCACTAAAGCTTGGCACATTATATGAAGAATACATGTTAAGAAAATTGAAAAGTGGACTGAAAAAAACATACTGGCTAGAGACTTGGTGAATTGTGGTTCCATTTGCTGCATGGAAAAGACAGACGAACATGTCTAATTCTGTATATCACAAGAAGTTTGTACTGCCTTATAAGACACAGCCAAGTAGACATTTAGCTCTCAGAGTCATTGGCGTGTAGATGGTCTTTAAAGTCAAGGAAAAGCATACATTAATCAAAGGAAAAATCAGTTGATAAAGAATAGAATGGGTATCGGGACTGACTCCTGGGCATTTTACTATTTAGTAACTGGGAAGAGGAGGAGAAAGGACTATGCAGTCATACAAAAACTAGAAAAGTACAGTATTTCCAGAAGTTGGGAGTGATTGATTCAATTGAATGTTGCTGGGAGTTCAAGAACCACAAAACTGACCACAAGAATGGCAACATGGATGTCAGAAAAATCCTTAGGTGGACTTTACTGAGTTCTCTATCATTTGAAGCTCTATCATTTATGTCACTAAATTATGTAGTGCATTGCATTTTCCCTTATCACACTTTCATATTGTTTTCCAATTTATGAATTTATTGAGGAAAGGAACCTTATATTTTGTTACTTCTTAGCCTTCTGCACAATGCTAAAGAGTGGCACTTATTAGCATATAGGGGTTTTTATTTTTATCTCAGTAATATACTTTAGCTTCATCTTCTCTTTTTTGAATATTAGATATTGTATAGAATGGTTATAAACCATTGATTATACTCACTCTTTTCAATCTGTTTTTTTCTTTCTGCTATTGCTCAATATGCTAATAAAAAAGTAAATAAGTAAGTAAATAATAAGTAGTTAAAGCTGTTTTGCCTCTGAAGTTTCAGAAATTGCCAGATTAATTGTAATAACAAATAACAGTAATCTTTCTTTCTTTTTGTAAAATTGTGAATTATTCCCACAATACAGAGATTAAAATAATAGATAATAGAGATTCACATACACTCAGTACATTGAATTAGCCGACATTAACATTTTATGATAATTCCAATTGTTTTATTTTTCAAATAAAATTTTATAGATTTAGTTGATGCCACTTTGTGCTCCTTAATTTTGTTCTTTTCTTTCTCCCCCAGGTTAATTATGATGTTCAAGATACTCTATGTTCTTCCCATGAATGCTTTTGTAAGTCTGACATATATATTTGTTGTACTATTAAGTTTATATAAATTGCACAATATTATGTACATCTTATCCCAGTTTGGATCAACATACCCTATTGAAGCATTTCAACTTCCAGTTATATAATTTATTCATGTTGACATTTTTGTAGATTTAATTCAATTTAGTAATTCCAAGCAAGCATAAAATCAGAATTCATCTCATTTTTCTGAAAATACAAGCAAACAGTCTAATTTTAAGAAATGCCTTCGTTTTGGAGAGCTGGCTGGCTCAGTTGGTTGAACGTCTGACTCTTGATTTCAGCTCAGGTGATGATCTCACTATTTGTGAGATCAAGGCTGGAGTCGGGCTCTGCCCACACAGCGCAGAGCTTGCTTGTGATTCTTTCTCTCTCTGTCTCTCTCTCTCTCTCTGTCCCTCCCAGACTTGTGTGCATGTGCATGCCTGCACATGCTCTCTCTCTCTCAAAATATATAAATCAATAAACAAACTTAAAAAAAAAAAAAGAGGGGCACCTGGGTGGTTCAGTCAGTTAATCCGACTTTGGCTCAGGTCATGACTTCACAGTTCATGGTTTGAGCTCGCATCCCTCTCTGTGCTGACAGCTGGGAGCATGGAGCCTGCTTCAAATTCTGTGTCTCCCTCTCTCTCTGCCTGTCCCTTGCTCACACTCTGTCTCTCTCTCAAAAATAATTAATAAACATTAAGAAAAACAAAGAAATTCCTTGGTTACTAAGTAAAAAAATTAAATCTAATTTACATGCTAAGACATTAAAAATTGTAAGTTAAAAGTCTGTTCTTACCTCTAAAAGTTTCTCGGTCTCTATTCTTGGGCTCTCAAACTCTTCTGCCTTTGCTCCTATTTTTCAGTCTCTAAAATACATATATACATACATGGTGTGCATCCATCCATCTATCCATACATACATACAAATTACCTTCCTCTCTCAATTTTCTGTTTATTCCTTTTTTGGAATCGTGAGCTCCTGACCTGAGCCAACACCAAGAGTCACATGCTTAACTGACTGAGCTACCCAGGTTCCCCTAGACTTAACATTTTTCATCAATTTATATATGTATGTACTTTTCTGTGTGAATATTCTACTTCAGTAAAAAGTTTTTAAAAAAGAGACAAAAGAGATAGATTAACTTAATGTAATACGTGGATCCTGATTTCAATACAGCATTTTTAAGCGTTTATTTGCAGTTGAGGGAGGTCATCTGATATTTGCTGAAATTAAGGAATTATTAATGTTTTAAGAGTAAGTGTGGTATAGTAGTGGTTATTTATTTTTTGTCCTTATATTTTAGAAGTACAACTTTATTTAGAAATATTTAATGGATGCAGTGAAATGTTATCTGGGATTGGCTTCAAGATAATCCAGTGGGATGGAGCAAGTAATGGGAAACAATTGGTCATGTGTTGACAGTTTTTAAAACTGGATTATGTACAATTTGGGGTTCATTATATATTGCTCTACTTATATGTATGTTTGAATTTTCTTTAATGCAGTTAAAATGTACATACATATGGACACACATATAAAGTTAAACTGACACTTCATTGCTCATGCTAATAATTTTTCTCCCTTACTCATATTTTTCTTAGTCATTTGGAGGAGAAAAGGGATTTGTTGGAAATTTTTCATTACTCTTTTTAGACGCAGGATGGCACTGTTTGAATAAGTAATTAGCCAATGTCCACTTCTCAATGAATATGCTCCTTTCCTTTACAAGGTTGATACTTTTAGGGCAGTTTGTCTTAGTTGAGAGCAAAAACTTTCCAGATAACTTGTAGAGATAATACTACTCGCACATTAACTTTAGTTTCCTGTGCTGGCTGTATCTAATACCTATTTTTTTATTTTTAAGGTTTCGGTTCATAACTATTTAAAAGGTAGTTTCAGGCAAAAACAGCTCTGTGCCCACTCTTAGTTGAGAGGAAAAACTTTCCAGATAACTTCTAGAGATAATACTACTCACACCTTAACTTTAATTTCCTGTGCTGGTTGTATCTAATACCAGTTTTTTGTTTTGTTTTTTGTTTTTATTAACGTTTAGGTTCACAACTATTTAAAAGTTAGTTTCATGCAAAAACAGCTCTGTGCCCACTCTTTTTATTTTTTGTGTTTACAATTATTGCTAGGAGATTAGTCATCCATGTATTTTAATGCAAATACATCTATCTATCAATCTTCTATCATCTATCTATCTCCATATGAATCCTCGTTATTTAAAACTGTCAATGCCAAGCACAGAATGTATTTCTACATTTTCAATGGCATTGAGCCAAATACTACTGATTAAGGTCAAGATGAGGACTATTGACTGTGGACAGATGCTTTCCCCTTTCAACCCTCAGAAAAAGAATGGAAATAACTGTATTCTTGGACGTTCTCAGTCTGATTCATGCCTTCTTTTAGCCAACTATTCATGTATTCACCAGAAGAATTACACCTACTACCTCCGGTGTAGGAAGAAAAAAAAATGTCAAATGAGCAATAATGTTAGCAGAAGCTTGAAACTTAAGAGCGGGTATTCAGAAAGGTCCTCCTCCCCACCCCCTTCCCTCCGGTCCAATTCCCCTTTCTGGTTCTGGCCATCGGAAATTGACTTGGCGGTAACTACCGACTGGAATTTCAAGGCGTCAATACCCCGCTCCCCCGCCCACCGCCCCCCCCCCCCGCCCCCTCCAGCCTCGGAAACTCTTAAACCTCTCCCTACCCTACACTCAACCATAGAGACAGATAAATGATGCAGCAGATTACACCGCTGAAAGGCAGCATTTGTCCTGAGCTATTTTCACATTTTTTCCTGTTTCCGATTTGTGTGCCAGACTTTGTTTGCTTGCTTAGGACATGGAAAACATATTTGGGCATTTCCCCCACAGTTTAATGCCAGTGGCTTTCTCCCAGCAAATGAAAGTGAAAGTGCTACGTTGTGGTGGAGTTTTCTCCCTTAAAGTATGGACTGGCAGCTGGTGTGGAGGGTGGTGTGGGGGTGGGCGGGAGGGTGGGATTGGGAAGCTTGAAGAACCAGTTTTGAGGTTTTGTTTGTTTATCTTGAGATCGCAGCAGGGTTCCTGGTTTTTTTTTCCCCCTTTTTTTGGGGGTCTGACTTTGGATTTATTTTCATTTGGGCAGTCACTGAGATTTCATTCAATGTACCGACTTAAAAAAATACACTCCACTTGTAGCTTTCCCCGGTTGCACTTTAAAACACCATCCAGTCTCACCCTCATCTGGAAATAATGCAAGCTTCTCTCTTTTCCCCCGCTCCCTCCTCCCCCACTTTTTTTTTTCTTCTTTTAAAGCCCCACATAACCTGAAGTCGGTAATCAGATGGAAAATGTGCTGGTCTTAGTTTACTTTAGTCCACTCTCCCTGTTGGTGGCAGTTTTACTTGTTGAGGTATATTGAAAAAACAGGCATTTTATGCACATGTAGCTATTGAGTTTTGAAATCTGCCACTGATCTAAGTGTGCTGTAAGTTTCCTCAAAGACACTCATGTGCAACTTTTAATATTTTTGTTGTGTGCAGTTAAAAAAAAATTCACGGAGAAGGCAACCAGAGAACTTAACAGTGACACTAATTCATCTAAAGTCATTCATCCTCTCCCTCCCCCTTCCTTTTTCCAAGAAACAACTAGTCACAAACCAGGCTAGAATTTCTTAAAAGAGGAGGAGGAAGAAAAAGAGGCGGAGTGGGGTAGGGGACTGAGTTTAGAAGGGCCAGAATTTCTCTCATTCACAGGGTGGAAAAGTTGACATTGTCTAAGCCCTTCTGAATGGCTGGTAGTTGGTTACCCCGATTGTACCTCTACCTCCCCTCCCCCTCCACGTGACGACCCAGGACACATGCGCACCCGACGCAGCCCGGCACATCTGCAGACTGACGTCAGTGTGCTCTGCCTCCGAGGAAAAGCTGCCAAAATTTTCTCCTGCTGCAATTCAAGTTGGCTGGGGGCCGGTAGTGAGATCTAGGGCTACTTCAACAAAACTTTGCTGCCCTTCCTGCTCCTCTTGTCTTCTTTTCTCTTGATACCTTTTGATGCTCTTCACATGTTATTTGCATAGCAAAGGCACTAAGCTGTCCAGGAAGAGAGGGCACCACTTCCACCCCCAATAAGCCTTTTTTCCCCCTTCCTTCCTTTCTTTTTTTCCTTTCCTTTTTTTGGAGGGGGGGGGGTCGAGAGAGAAAGGGGGTTTGCAAAGGCAGCATCTCAGGATGATAGCCTGGATGTGTTGATGGCATCTCTTTTATTGCCAAATCGGAAAGTCCGTTCTCTAAAGCCCGGGTTAGCCAGACTATAGGGTTTTATTCTGGCTGCAGAATAAGTAACTGACTGCTGTGGCTTTGCAAAGGGGGGCAGAAAAAAAAAAAAAAAAAAAAAGAAAGCAGAGAGAGTACGTGAGTCGTCCAGTGCAATCTCTATTGTTTGAAACTTACTTTTTATCAGAATTTGAAGATGAAAACGGTAAGGAAGACTTAACAATATTCAATGAAACCGTTTTTTTTTTTAATTAAAACTTGTGCTTTGCTTGTCTTCCGAATAGCGCGTAGAAAACTTTTTCTGTGTGTGTGTGTGTGTGTGTGTGTGTGTGTGTATGTGTGTGTGTGTGTGTGTGTGTGTGTCTGTTTTTAATGGCAATGAGTGAGCTTGACTGAACTCATTTTACAGATAGAAATCTTTTTAACTCCAGACTAGTCGGGAGTTGGAGAATTCTGGGTCTTGCAAGTATTTTATGATGCCAAAAATACACGTTTATTGTATGGATAGACATGTTTTGTGAAATATGACTTGATTATGATGATCGTGGTCTTTTAACTAATCACCAAATAGTGATTGGGAAAGTAATAATGATGTGTACTTTAAACTGATTTCTAAGAAAAACCTTCTGCATTTTATAGTTTCATGTCAGTGTCTTAAGCAGTCAGACAAGTGCATATTTTATGCCTGGGCTCAGAGAGCAGAATTAATGTGCTAGCTATAGCCCCGATGCTCTAGGATATGTTAAGCTTTTAATAGGCTAATCAAAGAGATGGAAGCGTGTGTTTTTGATTTACTTTTGGCCACTTGGGACGTCGTGCTAGACTCATAATCCTCCGGAGCCTTGAATATCTGGGTATGTCTGTCTATATGGTATATGGGATCAAAGTTCAGGGATTTGGGGGATGCAGTTGGAGTGCTGGAGGGGTTTTTGGAAAGGTGCCTTTTGATAATGTGTACTACAATTCCTGTCTTTGGTAATTTCTTTCCTTGTTGTACTAGAGGCAAAGAGAGTGAAAAAGCGCACTGAGAAAGAACAAGAGAGTGAGTTTCTTACTCTTGTTTTTATTTGAGCTGCCGGTGCAACGCGTTTGGGCTAAATGCCAACTGTCTGGGTCACACGCGTTTTATCCAAATAGATTTAGCGCTGCTGTCTGGAAATGGGCTGCTGAATGTTAACTTTAGGATCAACTCAACCAGGGCAGCTCAGACTGTTACCCTCTGTCTGGGTGAAGTGGGATGGGGGTGCAGAATGGACAAGGAAAGGGGAAACTGAACCATTGCTAGGAACTTTTAAAAGGACAGTGGAGTGTGATTTTCAATATTTTCTTTCATATTCAAATTTCTTGTGCTGATTTTCTTTTTTTTCCCTTTTTTTCTTTTTTCTTTTGTTTCTTTCTTTCTGTTTGTAGCTTATGTTGATTAGACCAAAATGTACGAATGACAGTTTTCTAAATTCATGACAGGGAAAGAAATGTAACATAAAACTGGTGTAGTTGAAGGAAATTGAGAAAATTAATTTTGGAAATAATTGTTTTCCTATGTTTCACCAAAGTGGTAACTACATTTCTGGTTTATATTAATTTCATGCTTAAAAATCATCATTGGTGTTTTGGATTTTTGTAGAATAGCATATAGAGGGAAATAACTTGATTTCAAACAAATCAAATTCATTCATCTGCCACAAATGGCAGCAAATGAAATCTCTCTTTGTGGTATTAATATTTTGGTGATACTCAAGGGGAAAAACCTCTAACCTCAAGACTTGAAATATTTTAATACTCTTCGTGTCTGGGCCACTATGTTTAAGATTAATTTCTACTCTTGTCTACTCTTACCACTTCCTCTTCATTTCCTTAGCAACCACTAGTAGCTACTAGTGGTTTAAGATGGACCTCTATGCCAAATCCTACCCTGTATATGACTTTTATGAGAAAATAAAGACAGCTAACATATTAAGAAAGTTAATAGCACCTTCTTGGGGGAAGAAGAAAAGGTGGAAAAGGTGGATAGCTCTCTTGGCTCTACCAAAAGACACTTGATTATCAACATTTTGTAATAGCCTCAGAAGAAAAAGTGTTTCTATTTTTCAGGAGAAAAGTTATAATACAGATAATATATATTTAACTTTCCATCTGGAAAAAAACAGTTTGGGACTATATGTGATTTAGGGCTTGATTTTTGTAGAATGATGTTTTGTGTTTTTGCTTTTGGCGCATTTGCTTTTCTTGATAGGTAAGTTTTGAGTGTGTTTAATTATACTTTTGGAAACTAATCTCACAAAGTTTATAAATGATCCGGGAACCTTTGTACTTACAGCTTAGCAGTATCCTTGGCATTCAGTAGATGACACTAAATGTTTGTTGAGAGAATAAATGGCAGATGAGAAGTTAATTTTCACATATAAAAGTTAAATATGTGAAGGGAGCATAGTATTGTTGGTTCCTCTGTGAAGACCAAATCAGCCTTAAAATAAACAACCAGAGTTAAAATGGATGAAAGAAGTTGCGTAGGATGTTGTACATGTTCTTTAGCTCCATAATAATAGTTCATGAGAGGAAATTATTACCTTGGCTACTCCCAGATCCCTTGAGTAGGAAGCAAAGATGATAGAGGAAAAAGACAAGTAAGTACCCTTCAACTAGGGAGACTACTAAAGGAGTCACTGTAGAGCAAGTTGTCTGATCTGATTTCTACTTAGCTGGTATAGCTTTGATCTGTGGAAGCAGGTAAGTGATCCCTTAACTTTACTGGCTGGTACATTTGTGTTAGGGAAAAGAACATATGTGAAATCAAAGTAAAATGGAAGTTTTCAAATTTAAAATATTTGTAAGCCCAGTTATCATGACCTAAATTCTTTATTATTTGCTCTAAAAGGCAATACAATGGAATTGATTGATTTCTGTCATTATATTTAAGTATTCCACACATTGGTGGGAAAGAGGAACATGAAACTATATTTGAAGGAAGGCCTTTGAAAAGTGATGAGTCAGATAGGGAGGAGAGGGGGCTAATATTTATTTAGCCATTAAAGGGAAGTGTGTGGACAGTTTATATCATGTGTAATCTAATTTAATCTCTTCACAAGTCTTTGTAAAGTAGATACCATTATCATGGCTTTATTGATGAGGAAATAGATCCAGAGAGGTTAAGTAACTTGGAGTCAAGCCAGGACTCAAAGCCTTTGTGCTTTACACAACACAGTAACACTTCTCCTATATAATGTATAGGAAAATACATTATAATGTATTGTATAATGTATAAGAGTTAATACATTATGATTTATGACCATTATGTAATATTTTAATGTTAGTGTGAATTTTGGAAACTATATTTGAAAAAGTCAGTGCTTATCCATATTTGTTGATAATATCCAGATTAACCTCTCCAGCAGGTGTCAGAAAGTAGGTTAACCATTCATTTTTATTGTGTAGGTAACTAAGAGAGGTTGATATGTTAGTTGTTGTTGATTTTAGTTGAGCTTGGGCCAATTCATTTATTTACTATTTAAGTTCCTTCACTGGCACCTGAGGTGGGGAGTGAGGGAGCGTTTAAGAAAGGAGAAAGAAACTCACATTTATTGGGTGCCCATGTGCCAGATACTGTGGCTAGGGGTGGAAACAAGATTGTTGCTTTGGTTTAACTTTGAAGCTCCTGCTCTTTCTACTATGCACCAAATGTGCTTTTTACTACAAGTCCTTAAATCAAATGTTAGTCTACTTCTGGCCAAGTAGTTACATATTACTTTTTCTCTCATTGCTACTGGCTTACTTAACTTGGGCGTTTACTGGACAGTGCTAATAATTGTAAGAGTGGAGGTTACAAAACTGAAGAGCAGGAAATTTCTCAAGGGCAAAATAGTTGTTCCCTAAACCCAGACAACTCTGTTTCTGAGCCCAGAAAAATGGGAAAAAAGAATGAAGGGTTCATACAAATATATCACCACTAATAGAAAATGAATTCAAATGTGTTAATTATATATTCCTTAAAGAAAAATTAAGGCATATGAGGTTCTTATTTAATGTCAGACATTATTAGGCAAAACGCTCTGAAAAACATTAAAGCCCTGAAGGATGAATCTTGTTCAAGAAGTGACAGTTATACTTCAATATCTCATGGGAAGGTTTGGAGTATGGAAACTGTATTTAAGTAGATTAGGAATCAAGATAACTAGATTCTTTTCTTTACTGCTATTGACTAATGGTGTGACTTAATCTCTCTATAGATTTTTGCTTGAGTAAGCATATGTCTTGCCTAAATCATTGTAGATATAATTTTGAGATGAAACAATTATTGTGTATAAAGTTGCTTCAAATTATTCACATTAATTAATACCATGTATTATTTAACAGTGGTTTTATGGAACTGCTATTGAATATTTAAGTTAGAGTGCCTTAAATTGTACGTATGACATGGTAGAAAGAATTTAGACTTTAGAGACAGATTACCTTCTGTATGACTCTTGTCTCTGCTGTTTTTTCACTATCTGACCACTATGAGCTTCAACTGCTTTATCTGTAAGCTGAGAGCTGCATTAGTTATCAATTCTTGCAAAACAAAGCAAAAAAAGTCACCATAAATTTGGTGGCTTAACACAACACACATTTATTATCTCACAGTTTCTGTGGTTCAGGAAACTGGGCATGGCTTAGCTTTGTCCTGTGCTTCAGGATCTTTCAATGAAGATGCAGTCAAGATGTTGGCAAGGACTCAGATCATCAGAGAATGCTTGACTGGGGAGGGATCTGCTTCTAAACTCACATATTAGTGGGTAGGATTCAGTTTCTCACAGGCTATTACATTGAGGGCCTAAGTTCCTTGCTAGTGGTTATGTAAAGGCCACTCTCAGTGGCTTGCCATGTGAACGCCTCCAAAAGGCAGCTTGCTACATCAAAGCCAATAAGGGAGAGTCTATTAGAATGATAGAATCTAGTCTACTAGATAGTCAGAATCTTTTGTAATATAATCACTGAAGTGATATTTTCTCAACATTCTATTGGTAAGATCAAGTTACTCAAGGGAAGAGGATTACACAAAAGTGGATATCAGGAGGCAGAATCTTTGGGGCCATCTTTCAGGCTGCCTGACATAGTGGTGATAATACCTACTTTATAAGATTGTTGTGATTATTAAAAGTAACATATATTTAAAGTTCTCTTTATTTTTGGTCTGACCTTAAACTACCTTTCTAGATGATACCTGTTAGTCTTCTCCACAGGAATCAAACTTACTATTATTCCTAAAATGATTTTCCATTTTTTTCTTGCCATCTAGACTTTGTGGAATCTATTTCTTTAATTTGCAATGACTGCCCCTATCAGTTTCACTTGTGAAATTGTGTTCATCTTCCAGGGTCTATCCCAAATACCACTTTTTAAATAATATTTTCTTGACCCATCGTCCTCTAACTCAGAAATCATTTTCCTCATTTGATCTCCTCTTAACACTTTTTCATAACTTTATTATGGCATATGTCAGTCTGCCTTGAATTTTTTTCTTTGTTGTTTGGATTATGAATTCCTGAAGGGCAAGGATTGTGTTAATTTATTCTGTGTCCCCATATTGTTATAACATTTTTTAAAAAGTTTATTTATTTTGGGGAAGGGGGAGGACAGAGAAAGAGAAGGAGATAGTGAGAGGGAGAGACAGAATCCCAAACAGGCTCCACCAGCACAGAGCCCAATGAGGGGCTCAATCTCATTCTGAGATCATGACCCGAGCTGAAATCGAGAGTTGGTGCCTTAAAATGAATGAGCCATCCAGGCACCCCTGTTATAACATCACTTAAAAAAAAAACAGTAAAGCAATATTTGTTGATTAATGAATAAGTTTTTCCAAGATTCAGCAATGTAATAACTTGTAGAGACAGATAGAGAGAGTTTTCAATGGTTGTGGTTGTTTTATATATTTTAATAACCAATATTTCTAGCACCATAGGGAATGAAGTAGTCTACGTAAGTTAATTTTCCAGTTAACTACAAATATCCTTTTATATGCATGAAGTGATTTTCTTTTAATCACTAAATAGTGATTCATTTATTTACTCTTTTTTTAACCAACAAATATGTAAACATTTATTATATAATCTTATACACTAGGAATTTGGGATGAAAATCTTTCTAATACTTTTTGTGTTCTTCTCTGTACTAGTAGTAAGTTACCTTAGTAAAAGTAATTTATTCTTTAAATCCTGACTCAGACAGTATTTTGAATATCAGATATTGAGCTATAATACAGTCATATACATAATAGGAACTGTTGAACTAGTTAAGGACCATTTGCCTCTACCCCAAAGTGTATTACTTTGGTTGGGGTTCTACAACTAATTTTTAGTTTTCCTTTCTTTTTTTCACTTTTGTGCTGTTAGTGAGCTAGTTTCTTAGTCCCTTTGCTATTTTCTTCTTCTAAACTACTA